>NC_079396.1:12907947-14107947 GCF_029220125.1 Pseudoliparis swirei
CTGCAATCTTCCAAGTGAAGACAGCGTGCCATGCTAGCAGCGAGGCAGTGTTTATGTTGCATTCGCATGGAATCATCATTTTAAAAGACGAGAGCGCGGCGCTAAAGTTTAGTGAGGTCGGCAGAGAATAAGAGCAGAAGAAATAGACGGCGCTGCCTTTTTACTTTTTAAAGTTGCATAAAAAAATAATAATTGCCATCCTCCGTGATAAAAAGTACAACCGGATGTTACGCATGTTGCTCTCAGGAGAAATTTTTTAACAGATTGGAATATGCTACATGCGGACTAGTATAGTTGCGTAAAATAATACACACAATAGTTATATTTAATTATTTTCCATCACCACAGCATCATTTCTTAATGAAAGCTCTTGCTTCCCCCATGGCGTCCAGAAGGCGTCCGTCTACTACATGGTTGGCAACCTCATGAATGAAAATTAGGGAGGGAGAAGGGGTTGGAAGACAACAGTTGTTCTTGGTTACCTGGAGAAGAGCGTTGTCCCTCTGCAGCCTCTCCTCCAGGCTAGCTTGTGGAAGATCCAACAGCTTGCAACTCCTCCTCTTCATCACACAAGTTATTACTGCCACCAGCACGCCAAAGAATAGCAACAAAAGAACGATGCCGTGTTGCTGCTGGCTGTTCATCCACTGCAAGTCCACGAAAGGTGTTTTTATGAGTTATCGTTTTCCAGATCAATGTAATGCAAATGCAAGTCAGGGGGCTTTAAAGGCACAAGCTGCCTGAACTTCAAGGACTGACACAACAAATAATTAAACTACCGAGTCACATAATATATGGAAAAATACCAGTACTTTCTCTCGCAAAAAAACAAGTGAAAACCGTTGATGTTGCTTGAAGTACAGTCTCAGGCTCTTTAAACTGATTTAAACTAAATGACTGTGATCAAACCTTAGTTTAAATCCCAAACCGTATTCTGCACCAAATAAGAAAAGTTCTGCTAAAATGCCAAAATACAGTAACAGTATATATATATTCTATATCCTACTCAAAACAATGCTAGCTAGCTAACAACGACATTTGAGTGTCTCGAAAAGTGCTATAAATTCCCAGTATTATTATTATTATGACCATCTGGGTTCCTCTTTATTTATTATAAGTATTATTTACCTGTCAACTCTTTTAATGTATTATTTTCGTTTCATAATGATAAATTAACCAAAAATGCCATAGAAATTGCCCAGAGATGTTGGTCTAGCGCTTAGGACGCACGTTCACATCTCACGTGGGCCAGGGTTCGCGCCCCGGCTCTGGGCATGGTTTCTCTCTGGAAAGAGCTGTTTGCCCGTGACAATGTCCGAAAAACCCTTTTACGAAATTTAAAAACATTTCACATTTTAATTCTCGACCTCTCTTGTTGACAGGCTTACGGTCTCCCACACACATTTAGCGCGTCAACACGCTTTATTTCTTATTTAAATTATTTGGTATATAACGTTTTTTGACAGTATATATTATATATTTTTTAGTGCTGTGAAAAATAACGCGTTAACTCAGTTAATCCAATTACAGGTTTAACTAGTTTTTTTTTAAAACGCATTTAACGCGAGCTTCCAATCCGTCTGTTGTTGGTCGTCGGGACGAAAAAAAAGTCACTTGCAAAATGAGCTTCCAATACACCACTTCAATCTGAACTCTGTCCGCTCTCATGCAGACGGTCTGTTCATCGGTAATGATCCTTCCGCAGGTTCACCTCCGGAAACCTTGTTACGACTTTTACTTCCTGTAGATCAGGGGTCTCAACACGTCGATCGCGACCTGCCAGTCGATCGCGGCGTAGTGTCGGTAGATCGCATGACATTAAAAAGATTGGCCCGCCCCCTGACATGTTCTCTAGAGCACGTCTTTGTTCTTTTATTAAACTAAACGTCTGTTGTTGATCGTATCTCAACAGCAGCATGTCATTTCTGTCTCTTCGCGTTGCGTTAACACTTATCGATCTCTGTCTGGCGCGCCACAGAGCTCCGTGCGCGCATCGGGACCGAGCAAAAAAAAAGTCACTTGTCAATCTGTCCACCTTTAGATTGTATCATGGTGGAGTTAATGGTTGACAAACAAGAGAAAAATGCTCTGTTTAACCCTCCTGTTACCTTTACATTTACGAACATATTTTACCCTCGGGGTCAATTTGACCCCAGCAATTAAAACCTCCAGAAAATTATTAGAATTAATATTGCTTCCCAAGTTTAAGTGTGAGGTACTTTATGTTTGTTTGTTGACTACCTAAATAGCCCTTTAAATAAATAAAAAAGTTGATATTTCTGATATGTTTGACACAGTGAAAAATAGCCTGGGGTCAAATTGACCCCAAAGAACACCGACATTAAACATTGAATGGGGTCAAATTGACCCGAAAGGTAACAGGAGGGTTAAACATTCTGTTTAGGATGAAGATGTATTAATGTTCCATATGGAAGAAAACTGCTAAATAACTGCTGAGTTGCAGCACCATTGTATAGAAGAATGTATAAATGTATATATCCGTCTTTTGTCATAAATCTCTATGTTCTCACAAAATATACCGAGAATATCGGTAATATGTGATTAATCATGATTAATCCACAAAAACCTGTGATTAATCTGATTACAAATTTTAATCGTTTCACAGCCCTAATATTTTTTCTTCTTCTTCTTCTTCTTCTTCTTCTTCTTCTTCTTCTTCTTCTTCTTCTTCTTCTTCTTTAAATTTGAATGGCGGATCGCAACCAACTTGCCTAGGTGCATACAGCCACCTACTGTACCGGAGTGTGCAGATTCATTGATGACTGGACTAACTAACTACTCAAAAAATAAGAACAAAAACCAAATTAAATACATATTTATCAATAACCTCGTTAGTTAACAGAGACGATGGGTACATTTAATTAAATGTATGGTTTACATAAGCGTATACTGCCATCTACTGGTAGAAAGGTTCCTCTGCTTCTCCTCATACAGGCTCTGCTTTGTTCATTCAAGAAACAGAGCTGAGCGTCCAGTTACACTCTGCAATCTTCCAAGTGAAGACAGCGTGCCATGCTAGCAGCGAGGCAGTGTTTATGTTGCATTCGCATGGAATCATCATTTTAAAAGACGAGAGCGCGGCGCTAAAGTTTAGTGAGGTCGGCAGAGAATAAGAGCAGAAGAAATAGACGGCGCTGCCTTTTTACTTTTTAAAGTTGCATAAAAAAATAATAATTGCCATCCTCCGTGATAAAAAGTACAACCGGATGTTACGCATGTTGCTCTCAGGAGAAATTTTTTAACAGATTGGAATATGCTACATGCGGACTAGTATAGTTGCGTAAAATAATACACACAATAGTTATATTTAATTATTTTCCATCACCACAGCATCATTTCTTAATGAAAGCTCTTGCTTCCCCCATGGCGTCCAGAAGGCGTCCGTCTACTACATGGTTGGCAACCTCATGAATGAAAATTAGGGAGGGAGAAGGGGTTGGAAGACAACAGTTGTTCTTGGTTACCTGGAGAAGAGCGTTGTCCCTCTGCAGCCTCTCCTCCAGGCTAGCTTGTGGAAGATCCAACAGCTTGCAACTCCTCCTCTTCATCACACAAGTTATTACTGCCACCAGCACGCCAAAGAATAGCAACAAAAGAACGATGCCGTGTTGCTGCTGGCTGTTCATCCACTGCAAGTCCACGAAAGGTGTTTTTATGAGTTATCGTTTTCCAGATCAATGTAATGCAAATGCAAGTCAGGGGGCTTTAAAGGCACAAGCTGCCTGAACTTCAAGGACTGACACAACAAATAATTAAACTACCGAGTCACATAATATATGGAAAAATTCCAGTACTTTCTCTCGCAAAAAAACAAGTGAAAACCGTTGATGTTGCTTGAAGTACAGTCTCAGGCTCTTTAAACTGATTTAAACTAAATGACTGTGATCAAACCTTAGTTTAAATCCCAAACCGTATTCTGCACCAAATAAGAAAAGTTCTGCTAAAATGCCAAAATACAGTAACAGTATATCCTACTCAAAACAATGCTAGCTAGCTAACAACGACATTTGAGTGTCTCGAAAAGTGCTATAAATTCCCAGTATTATTATTATTATGACCATCTGGGTTCCTCTTTATTTATTATAAGTATTATTTACCTGTCAACTCTTTTAATGTATTATTTTCGTTTCATAATGATAAATTAACCAAAAATGCCATAGAAATTGCCCAGAGATGTTGGTCTAGCGCTTAGGACGCACGTTCACATCTCACGTGGGCCAGGGTTCGCGCCCCGGCTCTGGGCATGGTTTCTCTCTGTAAAGAGCTGTTTCCCCGTGACAATGTCCGAAAAACCCTTTTACGAAATTTAAAAACATTTCACATTTTAATTCTCGACCTCCCCCGTAGCTTTTATGAAGTACGCGGAATGTTATTTTTGTCACATTTAACTTAAGTGGTTGTTGACAGGCTTACGGTCTCCCACACACATTTAGCGCGTCAACACGCTTTATTTCTTATTTAAATTATTTGGTATATAACGTTTTTTGACAGTATATATTATATATTTTTTCTTCTTCTTCTTCTTCTTCTTCTTTAAATTTGAATGGCGGATCGCAACCAACTTGCCTAGGTGCATACTGCCACCTACTGTACCGGAGTGTGCAGATTCATGGATGACTGGACTAACTAACTACTCAAAAAATAAGTACAAAAACAAAATTAAATACATATTTATCAATAACCTCGTTAGTTAACAGAGACGATGGGTACATTTAATTAAATGTATGGTTTACATAAGCGTATACTGCCATCTACTGGTAGAAAGGTTCCTCTGCTTCTCCTCATACAGGCTCTGCTTTGTTCATTCAAGAAACAGCACAATGAGGTGGACAACTATAACAGCAACAACTCTATACACACACACGCACACACACTACTTTGATTAAACTATATTAGAAACTGTGTTGCATTAAACAATGCAACGACTAATTGAAAAGTTGCTGCGTACATTAATAAATATGAATTAAACTGCCAGTAGTCACTACTGTTGGAAACAGCTTAATTATTTATATTACTAATGTTCTTTTCACATTACCCTGCTCTGTTTACTGTAAATGAGAATATCTATAATTTTTATAATATTTCATAATTGACGGTCACTCAGACATTTCTTTAGAAGTTTCATACACCATGTGTGTTGTTGTGTATTTTATTCAGTCAATCAAATACAATATTATTCTATATAATATACAAAAGAGAAAGACTGAAAAGGTATAGGTAGAAGAAAAAAATGCTTATGTATTCCTATCCTAAATTAATATCAAATAAATCAGAAAATGTATGTAAAATAAAGAAAAAATAACAAAGAAAATAAAAAATAAAACAATATATATATACACATACATATATATATATATATATATATATATATATATACACACATACATATAGACATACTTTCACATACATCTTCCATATAAATACATTTTACATTACATGTCATTTAGCAGACGCTTTTATCCAAAGCGACTTACAATAAGTGCATTTCAACCTAGAGTATAAACAAAGAACAACAAGAATACAGGAAGTAACATTTCCTCAACATAGTCGAACTACAAAAGTACCACAATAAGAGCTATTTAAGTGCCACTGAAGTGCAAATCTGTGTTTTAATTCAGATATAGTCGGAAAAGGTGTGTTTTCAGTCTCCGGCGGAAGATGTAGAGACTTTCTGCTGTCCTGATGTCAGTGGGGAGCTCGTTCCACCACTGAGGAGCCAGGACAGCAAACAGTCTGGATTTCGAGTGATTAGCTCGAGGTGGAGGAGTCACAAGTCGGTTGGCTGTTGCCGAGCGGAGCGAACGCGCCAGGGTGTACGGTGTGACCATATCCCGGATGTAGACGGGGCCCGATCCGTTCAGAGCACGGTACGCCAGAACCAATGTTTTGAAGCGGATGCGGGCAGCCACCGGTAACCAGTGGAGGGAGCGGAGGAGCGGAGTGGTGTGGGTGAATTTCGGGAGGCTGAAGACCAGTCGAGCTGCTGCATTCTGGATGAGCTGCAGAGGTCGGATGGCCTTAGCGGGTAGACCTACAGGAACGCGTCGTCGCAGCGATGTTGGCCGTCAGGGAGAGTTGACTGTCTAGTGTCACCCCGAGGTTCCTGGCAGTCGGGGTAGGGGCCAACACAGAGCTGGTGAAGGTGGTCGTCAGGTCATGGGTGGGGGAGCCTTTCCCTGGAAGGAATAGTAGCTCGGTCTTGTCGGGGTTGATTTTCAGGTGGTGAGCAGACATCCACTGAGAGATGTCGGTCAGACAGGCAGAGAGTCGCGCCGCCACCTGTGTTTCGGTCACATTAATCACATTTATAACTCTCAAGAATTGTTCTTTAAATAATTCTCTTGAAAACCAAAAAGGAGTTCACCATTTTCGACAAATTTCCCCTTGGGGATTAATAATGTATATCTATCTATCTCCCATGTCAACATTAGTCCAAAATTGGACTCCTCCAACAGAAATACATCTTCTTTTAATCCCTTTTTTAGCCTTTTGTACAGTAAATTTACAAACATCTCTCAAATCCACATCAACTCTAGTAAGACCGAGTGGTGGACTTCCGCCGTGGTAAACGCACTCCTCCGGTACCAGTGAGCATCCAGGGACTGGACATTGAGATTGTAAAATCTTATAAATACCTGGGTGTTCACCTGAACAACAAACTGGACTGGGCTGACCACGCACATGCACTCTATCAAAAGGGACAGAGCAGACTCTTTCTGCTGAGGAGACTGAGGTCCTTTGGAGTGCAGGGAGCACTGCTGAAGACCTTCTTGGACTCTGTGGTGGCATCAGCCATCTTCTATGGAGTGGTCTTCTGGAGCAGCAGCATGGCAGCGGCTGACAGGAAGAGGCTGAACAAGCTGCTAAAGAAGGCCAGCAGCGTGCTGGGGTGTCCTCTGGATACTGTGGAGGTGGTGGGGGACGGGAGGATGATGGCAAAGCTCTCGTCTCTGATGAACCACGCCTCCCACCCCATGCATGACACTCTCGCAGCTCTGCACAGCTCCTTCAGCCACCGGCTGATTCCTCCCCGGTGTCTGAGGGAGAGGGACCACAAGTCCTTCCTTCCTGCTGCTGTCAGGCTGCACAACAAACTGCAGTCGATCGCTGGCGATCCTGGCAAACTCTGCACTTTACTTTACTCAGCACTTTACTTTATTTCCCCCCTGCATATTTAGTATTAGTATTTTGTTTTATATTTATTTTCATTGATGCTCTGATGTGCACCGCTGCTGTGATTTTTGAAATGTCCCCAGTGTGGGACAAATAAAGGAATATCATACACATCATAATGCATGTACGCAGATTAAAACACATACCGAGTATGTTAATAATGCACTATAGACAGTGTCAACACATTTTTATGCCATCTGCTTCCTAGTGAATGGTGTGCTTCAACTGCATCTTCCTATAAGTTAAATTTGTCCTTAAATCATACATATATATTTCACTGCTATTCTTAAAAGTGACATTATAGTAGACGGCCTGCGTGTTACCACCCCAGTGTATATGAACTAGTCACAAACATTTTAGAAGGAAATAACAAAAAGAAAGAGGAAAACACATCTGGAAAAAAATCAATGGGATGTTCTTTCTGCTCCTACCAGCTGTTTTAGGAACAAAACTAGCAGAAATAGATCAACTTAATCTTGAACGCTGGAGGGCTTGGGCTGGAGACCACAAGACAATTTGGTAGAGGACAAGTGCAAGTGAGGGGACCTAAGTAGACAGGGACTAATGAGGGAATGGGCAACAGGTGAGACGGGCATGAGGACCAGGTGAAGGGAATGAGGGATTGACGAGGGAGTGATCAGAGGCAGGTGAGAGAACAGGTGAAGGGAGTTGGACTGACGAGATGGGAAGCAGGATCTGGAATGACATGATAGTGAGTGAAACAGGCAGACAGGATGAAAACAACTAATAAAAGGAAGGTATGGAGCTAAATGTTACGGACTAGTGTGTAGTTATTATGGGTTATTTCCTTTCTAATCTAAAGTTAGACGTAACTAACTAGAACAGGCACTCGGCATACCTTCGCCGCAGCCACTTTTTTGGTACTTGGCATGAGAGTGTGGGGAACTGTAAATTGATGTAACTTGAAACCGGATATTGTGGTAAACATCACAAAAGAATCATGTATGAACATTTGACCGCGCTATGGTAAAACAAAGATTTTGACCTTTTCATGACCTTGACCTTTGACCCGATCGATCCCAAAATCGAATCAAATGGTCCCCGGATAATACACAATGATCCCACCAAATTTCATACGATTCGGTTTAATACTTTTTGAGTTATGCGAATAACACACAAACACACACACACAAATAAATAAATACACAGCGATCAAAACATAACCTTCCGCAGAATGCGAAGGTAACTAGAATGCAGTGCCATTTTTGATGATCTGCTTTAAATAAAATTCAAAGGTTGGAAATATATAAACATTATTTCTTTTTCGCTAACTTTAAATTGAATATTCTCCCAATCCGCACAGTGATATCTCATGAAAATAATCATGGGCCTAGCAGAGGTCACCAATAACAAGACTGCATTGTACATTTTTTCAAGAAAGTTACGGATTTGCTTAAAATAAAATTCAAATATTGGCATAATATTAATAATATATATAATTTTCTTTGCTAACTTTAAATTGAATTTATTCAAAATCCACACAGTAATATCTCATGAAAATAATCAGGGGCCTAGCTGAGGTCACCACTAACAAGACTGCAGTGTAACTTTTCTCAAGAAAGTTACAGATTTGCTTAAAATAAAATCCAAATATTGCCATATTAATAATATTTATTTCTCGCTAACTTTAAACTGAATTTATTCAAAATCCACATAGTAATATCTCATGATAATAATCATGGGCCTAGCTGAGGTCACCAATAACAAGACTGCTGTGTAATTTCTTTCAAGAAAGTTACGGATTTGCTTCAAAGAAATATCAAATATTGGAAATATATTACTATTATGTTCTTTATGAAGTGCTTTCATTTAGAAATCAAACGTCAGAATGTCTTGATTATCTCTGGGTGACACCTTGAGGTACTCTACCATGAATCAGAAGTGAAAGTATTTTGTAACAACCCACCATTGTGTTCTAAATCTATTCTGAAATTAGACACACATTTGCGCATGAATGTGATTTTCTATATATTTTATTTTGAAATTTTAAATCAGAACATCCAATATTGGAATAATTACCTTATTTTATGTATTGTATTCATCATTCATTCAATTCGTGATTTTTCATCTCTTCAATTAGTTTAATCTATTACTATATCTGTATTTAAAGGCGTGTTTCGTCATATCACGTTCACCGGAAGTTCGCTCTTATTTTGAAGACAGTTTTCACACGCTCGTACCGTAATGTCGGGTATATACGTGTACTGAAAAAAATCGTGCGGGCTGGCTTGACTGTTTTTCGGAGTGGCGGCTGGCTTGACCGCAGTCTTACAAGCCATCAAAGCAGGGCCGGAGTGGGGCCACTTTTCAGCCCGGGAATTTCAGGCTCAAGACCAGCCCACTTTTTTCATGGTATCGTGGAAATTGGATAAATGAAGCAACAGTTCAGCTCTTACTATCCTGTAGTTCTTTTATTAATACCATGGTCCAATAAATAATGTTACGGTTAAATACAACAATAATAATCCACTTAAGATGAGAAGTTAACAAAATATGCACAACATTAAAAAAAGGCAGAAGGGCGTAGCAGGGGTGTCAGACTCAGATGAGGCAGTAGGCCAGATTTGTTGGAGTGAGACCTCATGGGGGCCGTCATGGTCATGGTCATTGTCATGGTCATTATCATTTTTCTGCATGAGTATTATATAGTGGTGATTTACTCCTTTACTACACCCACTTCTGAGCAAACAATGCATATTGGTTCATCAAGTACTGTACTGCTCTTTCTTAGAATATATAACTTTAATTCATATAGTTTCCTCTGTTATCCTCTCTACATGTCCCTGTAGTCATGGCCTCCTCATTGCAAATGTCGGGCTCATCATTTTCAGCAGGAGACTCTTATCTGCTGCTCCGAAGCTACAAAGAAAAATTAAGTCATATTACTGCATACTTCAATTTCAATAGTATATATCAATATTTGCATAATATTTGCAAAGTCTATGGATCACCATATTTTGGGTGATATAAAAATGCTAATATTTTAATTCAATTTAATATTTTGCTTGGGAATAGGTTGACAACGCTACAATGACATTAATCAAGGCTACAACGTTAGCCGAATAGTTATGTTGCTAATCATTAGGCCTTTGTCTCTCTTTACCAGTTGCCACTTGTGTTTGTCCTCTTGAAAATAAATCGGGAAGCTTGGCACATTTGGCAGCATCCTCCTCCAATGCCTTTCTTTTTTTCAACCTGGCTTTTTCAGCCCCTCCTGCCCTCTTCCTCCCGTCCATCCTCCCTGACGCGTATCGTTGCGGTCGGACCGGCCCAGCTATCAGGAGCTGAGAAAACTTTTTGGAAAAGACCGCTAAGGACCGAACCAACTTTATTTTGGAGGGGTGAACTTCCTCGCATGGTATACCGGCTGTAGCCTACCATGCGTGGAAGTTCACCTCTCCCAAAATGAGTTGGTTGGTTCCATAATGGACTGAACCAACTCTAATATTTGGGAGGGGTGAACTTCCTCGCATGGTACAACCCATGCAGAGGCTGCGCTGTCAGAATGCGGAACGTGTGTAGCCCACTTTAAGAGAAGATGGACTAACGTGACAAATGTCAACAAATAAAATTCTCGACCGGCCCAGAAGTGAAGCGGCCCACCCGATTCTCCCGATTACCCACCCCGGGCCTGCATCAAAGCCTCTATCATTTTCAATGTTCAAAGACAATTCCATTTGTTCACATTTGAGTTCTGCATGGCTAAAAAGATCTAACGAGCTTGGTGTAGGCTAATGTACATTTATTAGTGGATGTTCAAGAGCAGCATCAGAGTAGCACAGAGCCGAGCCGAGATCCGTCCCGTGTCCGGTCTGTGTGCGGCAGACGCTAATGCCGTCTGACTCTGGTTCAGCCAACCTGCGAACATGCTGGTTCTGGCGTACACACCCGGCTTGCGACGAATTCCGCACCTGATCCCAAAGCTCGTCACTCCGACCAAATAAAACCTGTCCTCGTCCTCGCTGTAACACTGCAGGGGGCCGCCGCTGTCGCCCTGAGGCATGCACACAAACAACAGTTATGTCTTGTGGAAATGAAACCTGCAGCGAGGAGTTCACCAACATTTAAAGTGCCGTCACCTGACAGGTATCCGAGGCCCCGCTCTCCAGCCCCGCACAGATCATGCTCTCCGTGATGATGCCGCCGTACCAGCTCTTCAGGTTACACGTTCTCCTGTCAATGAGCTCCACCTCAGCTTCCTGCAATCTGTTCTTCAGCTTCCCTGCAGTTTACCAAGATGGTACTTGATGTATAAAGGGCTAAGCAACTATATATAAGAGCAACATATATAAACCAACAATATAGCTTTTTAGCATTCATAAGCAGTCTAAGAATGTTTTATAAATTATAATATATATGTAAGCAGATACAACTACGACTCACATGGAGGCTGGTGTTTAAACAGATGAATAACAACATTGTTAAACACTGTTGAAATCATCTAACATGTCTTCATAGGGGAAGTTATGATGCTCTACATTAATTAACGCTTGATGACCTTTTGAGAGTGTCGGCTGGTGATTACATTGTTGACCCTACATGTTGATGCCACACTAGGACTGGGCTTCACTGCTCTAGTCTGGAATTGAAAAAGTCTTGGACTGTCTCTTCTGCTCAAACAAATCTGTTTCTAAACATCGGGTTAGAACTCAAAGGTTCAGTAAAGGTTCACTTGTGTCTTGTTGTAAAGTGGTAGCGTTCTCCTTCCCAGTGAATCTGTGTTAGTCACAGAAGTCGGCAAGGATGCAGAATCAGCGAGTGTTCAGACCAACCTCTGTAACAGCTTTTCCCCCATCCGCTGATAAAACAGTGGCTGAAGTTGAGGATGAACTCATGAGTCACATTCTGAGGAGTGCAGACCGGCTGGATGTGGTGAGAGAAGTTGAAAGGAGAGCTGAGCAGCACGAGCGTCACATCGTTGTCAGACGTGGAGGTTCGGTAGTCTTTGTGCATGTGGACTTCACGGATGGAGCGGATCTGGGTTTGAGGTCCTGGAGCCGATAACACATTAAGTCCTGCCACCACACGGAAATACCTCCTGCTGATCCTCCTGGACACAGAACACAACACGCTGGACTGTTTACGACTCGACCGGCTTTTCCTTTACAAAGCCAGCTGCACAGTCAATTCCCCAGTGTTGAAAATGCTGTGTCAAAGTATATTAACTCTTTCAGAGTCATTACAACAATAGCAAGAGAAAATAGCCCCCAGTGATGACAACGGTCACTGTTACTCTGGAAAGCTCCGCCCCCTCCTTCTCCTTTCAAATTGAGTTTCATCACGCGCATTTTAATTCTGGAAAGACTGCAATAAGTTTCTCTAAATCACTTTTTTATATCAAATGTTGATGTTTCAGCAGAAGCAACATTTTAGAATAACGCTATACTGAGTTCAACTTACGATCGAGCTGTTTTTGTGTCTTGAAATATTGACTTGCTGACGGCTAATGTGACCGAGTCAAAAGCTGCACAGTAGAACTAAAGAATACATTAACACTAAGCCAGTAAACATATGGTCCCTATCTACTGAGTGTTAGAGGCCGAATCCCGTGCAGCAGCATCCATTTGTTTCAGAGTTTAATTCATAGGCCACCAAGGGCCCCACAACTCTAACTGTGCAGTTTGTTACGGGGAATGTTTGATGTGGAAACCAGCTTCTATCTGTCCATCATACGCGTGTTGATGCTTCTTCACAACATACAACCTTCACTGTTAACACTACCCAACCCTGTATCACAAAAATTACGTTCCCCCAGACCTAAAATGCAATTTGCAGTTACGTTTGACTCAAACGTATTTCTCTCCAAATTACGTTTGAATGAAACGTATTTCTCTCCAGATTACGTTTGTATTTGACGTATTATAATTACAAATATGTCTCTGATGAACGTATCTTTGCCGTTTGTTATCTCTCTTTTCTACAATGCTGTTATGAATTGTAAAAAGCGTCCTCTAGTCTTATTTATTATTTTGTTATATATGTTGTTTCGCCTGCGTATTCTGACAGCAATAAGCGTTGTCGGATCATATGAATTGGCGTGAAGACTTACTGCTGGTGACTCTCCTTTATTTTCTTTTTTTAGGTGACAATACATTAATTAAAACTCGGCCACTATCACCACCTCATCACCACCGTAACAGAGTTAGTCCCATACGGGTCAAATAAACTATTAAACTTGTTATAAAATGCGCATCTGTCCGTAATCGATACCATAAAGTTCGCATTTTAACCTAAAAAAAAAGTGCGCTTCCTTTTAACGTTTCAAAATAAAAGTCCGATTTGTCTGTTAAGCGGAAGTAGTATAAAACGTCTATATTTATTCAAATCATACAATATAAAACGCATACATCAAAATCAATAAGGAAAATGCTAAACAGTCAAACAACTCAAAACAATAAACCCTTCATGGCGTTATTTACAGGTGTGTTTACTTCTCATCAAACAAAAAGAGCAGGTACCCGGAAAAATCTGGGAAATAATAATTTGGGAATTGTTAATAAAACATGATTTACCCTTCAACTTCCACTGATATGCATGCAAACTAATACATCGTTTCACACACACACACACACACACACACTGACAGAAACACATAGACACTCACATACGTACACACACACACAGGCAGAGACACACACATACTCACACGCAGACACACTCTCATACGCACACACTCTTACACACACACACACACACAGACAGACACACACTCACACAGACAGACACACACTCACACACACACACACACAAAATGACAGACACACACACACACAGACACACACACTCACACACAGACACACACTCAGACACACACATACAGACACTCACATACATACAAACACAGGCAGAATCACACACACACACACACACAAATACAGATGCACACACATGCATACTCTGCAGACTGACCCTTGACCTCCAAATTGTCTCTCAGATATAAACCTACTGCTTTATATTTGATATATTATATTGACCTAAATGTAATACTTTGAGGTCATGAGGGGAATCCCCTCCAAAACTTTCACAAGAGAAAATTGTCACCGTGCCAATAACCCTTATACGATCCTTAAAACCAGTCTTTTAGTAAATTTTTCAGACTTTCAATCAACTTAAAGATCTGGATTCTTTTCAGATTCAAAGAAGGGCCTCTGAATATGAATACCCTACGGCGTTGGACCGATAGCTCTGAGTTAAGGGCCCCAAAAACAGGTCCAAAGGGTCAAATTGGGCCTTATTCTCTTAAATTTGCATATTTTTTGACAAGTGCAAAAATGGCCATAATCTCCTAAATATTTGTCCTGGAAATCACAAATTGAACACAGACACTCAGGACAGGGCCTACAATGAGGTGATGGGGTGAAATTTCCTCCGAAACACCCACAAGAGTTAATTGGCTGTCTGAAATCCAGGACTTGAAGAGGGTGTGTGGTTTAACAAATCTGAGACCCTGTTGTGAGCTTGGGCTGATTTTAGCTTTTTTTTCTTCGAAACATCTCAGAGCTTAGCTTTCTTTTGCAGGTTGTAGCCCCACCCAAATGGGGCCCAACCATGTATGCTGGCCACATATAGCATTTAGCATCCCTGCTTGGGAGGGGTTTAAAAACCCGGAAAAAACAAAATTCCTTCCTTCAAAGGTTAACAACTCCTTACATGTTTGTACTATATGAACAATTTCAAATGTATTCTACCCCATTTGGGAGTGGCTACAACCTGGAAAAGAAAGCTAAGCTCTGACATGTTTACCCAATTTGACCCTTTGGACCTGTTTTTGGGGCCCTTAACTCAGAGCTATCGGTCCAAAACGTTAGGGTATTCATATTCAGAGGCCCCTCTATGGATCTGAAAAGAATCCAGATCTTTAAGTTGATTGAAAGTATGAAAATTTACTAAAAGACTGGTTTTAAGGATTGTACAAGGGTTATTGGCACGGTGACAATTTTCTCTTCTGAAAGTTTTGGAGGGGATTCCCCCCATGACCTCAAAGTCTTATATTTAGGTAAATATAATATATTTAATATATAGCAGAAGGGTTATATCTAAGAGACAATTGGGAGGTCAAGGGTCAGTCTGCAGAGTATGCATGTGTGTGCGTGTGTGTGTGTGAGTGTGTGTCTCTGTGTGTGTGTGTGTCTGTCATTCTGTGTGCGTGTGTGAGTGTGTGTCTGTCTGTGTGTGTGTGCGTGTGAGAGTGTGTCTGTGTGTGAGTATGTGTGTGTCTCTGCCTGTGTGTGTGTGTGTGTGTGTGTGTGTGAAGCGATGTATTAGTTTGCATGCATATCAGTGGAAGTTGTAGGGTAAATCATGTTTTATTAACAATTCTCTAATTATTTCCCCAATTTTTCCGGGTACCTGCTCTTTTTGTTTGATGAGAAGTAAACACACCTGTAAATAACACCATGAAGGGTTTATTGTTTTGAGTTGTTTGACTGTTTAGCATTTTCCTTATTGATTTTGATGTATGTATGACTTTTATATTGTATTGTTTGAATAAATAGAGACGTTTTATACTACTTCCGCTTAACAGATAAATCGGACTTTTATTTTGAAAGGTTAAAAGGAAGCGCACTTTTTTTAGGTTAAAATGCGAACTTTATGGTATAGATTACGGACAGATGCGCATTTTATAACAAGTTTAATAGTTGATTTGACCCGTATGGGACTAACTCTGTTACGGTGGTGATGAGGTGGTGATAGTGGCCGAGTTTTAATTAATGTATTGTCACCTAAAAAAAGAAAATAAAGGAGAGTCACCAGCAGTAAGTCTTCACGCCAATTCATATGATCCGTTACAATGCTTATTGCTGTCAGAATACGCAGGCGAAACAACATATATAACAAAATAATAAATAAGACTAGAGGACGCTTTTTACAATTCACAACAGCATTGTAGAAAAGAGAGATAACAAACGGCAAAGATACGTTCATCAGAGACGTATTTGTAATTATAATACGTCAAATACAAACGTAATCTGGAGAGAAATACGTTTCATTCAAACGTAATTTGGAGAGAAATACGTTTGAGTCAAACGTAACTGCAAATTGCATTTTAGGTCTGGGGGAACGTAATTTTTGTGATACAGGGTTGCACTACCGGGCTAGAATACAATGACACAATCACACAGCTGCTCATATGGACCTCTGTTTACATCCAGGGCTTGTAGATATGTCTGTAATATGTGTTATCATCACCTTCAAGCCTATTTTCTCTTTACATATTAAATAGATAGTTATATTTAAACCAGTGAGCATGCACCTTGGTCACAGAGGACTCGGCTTCATTGGAGTTTATCAGTTGTTTCAGGTTGTTTTGTCACACATCCAAGTGTTCGGTGCCAGACATACTTATTAGCTGGAAAATGCTGTTAATTTAACATGTCTCACATGTTTTTACATGTCATTAACTCACCTGAGAAGTAAAGCTTTCCATATCAAATGCTAAACGAGTTTTGACTAAATGTGACTGAGTGCAGGTGAGCCAGAGTGGGTTACTCACAGGAACCTGTGGAAGCAGTGAGCTGCAGTGAGCACACTGAGGCTGCTGACAATCGTCCCGCCGCAATGGTGCTTCGACTGGATCTGGATGCTGACCTGCCAGGGCCAAGCCCCCTCAGGGGCCTCCCGGCCCCCCACTATACGAGCCATACCAGGAGGGGCGACCAGGAACCGCTGCCCACAGCCTCACACACACAATCAAAAGAAATGTTCATGTAATATTTAAAATATCCTGGTTTTTACTTTGTCCAGTTACAGTTTCTCAAATGTGATGAGTCTCTGATTTTCTCTGTTTATATCATTATAAATAGTATATATGGTTGGTCAGGGAATTATAAAATGTAACAATGTTGTGGAAACTTATGATGATGTGATACGCTTCTAATAAAAGCGGCTTTACATACCAAAATGTAGTTTTTGATCCAAATGATTTCTTGTTTAACCTTTAGTAAACTCCTGTGTACGCGCAGGAGCTGGAGGAGCGGCCCCCAGGGCTTTGGCTCTGAGCACAGGGCGCCATGTCGGCTCCTGATTGGTGTTTCGCTTGTTTTACAATCAGCTAACTGGCTCAGTCACGTGACCATGTAACCATGCCAACGTAGGCCGTTAAGCAAAGCTCAAGAACAAGGCTGTTTTATTGCTAATGAATTCAATTGTTCCTATATATTTGGATGTTATTTATTTGTGTCACTTTAAATGTTAAAAGAAGAAAGGGTCAACGGCTCCTCTCCGGAGGGTTAACGAGCTACTTGGCCCGACCAGGGCCGCAGTGACGTTGGCTGCTCTGTGGCCGCCACACGGAACATGTCCTTTAAATGAAGCACGGTAACATGTCTTTCTCAAGCTTTGGGACGCCCGTCCCCCCCGTCCCCGTCCCCGTCCCCCCCCCCGGTGCTGTACTCACTGTCCCGCGGGGAAGCCAGCGCGCTGAAACACGGAGCGACCACCAGCAGCACAAGTGCCGTGAACTCCATTTAGTTTCACGGCGTTTCCACCGCGAACAAAAACAACGTCTGTTCTCTCCATGACGTCATGGCAGGTGGGTCAAAGGTGAAATCAGAATCAGAAACATTTATTATCTACGTGAGTTAGACACACGACGCATTTGACTTGGCGGCTGGTGTGTACACATTAGATATAGCCTACAAACAAAACAACAACAATCAAAAACAATCAACAGTCATCATATAAGATAAAATAAATCAAATAAATATGTTCATGAAGGTCAGTGGGGGACCCGAGATCTGTTAATGAGCCTATGACTGCCGACGGAAAAGACGCTGTGGCGTGAGGTCTACAATGAAAAAAACCAACGATGTAGTAGATTGTGACAAAATACAACATTACAAATAAATAGCCATATAACTATTGTGTTGTACACTCAAAGAAATGACTCATTGGATGAACTCAATTAAATTGTTGGCAGGTTTTCCATCCAATAATTATATGCAACTCCAACTCAAATTTAGCATTACATCCAGGCACGTGCACAGATAGACCCCTAGTGGTGCTCAAGCACCAGCCCTTTTGCCCTGGATGAGAAAGGTGCCCTTTTTGCTGGAGCCCACTTTTTTTATTCATCAGTATTTAAAAATAAAAGTTACTCTTTCTGTCATCAAGTCCCCCCAAATGTGTTTTAATATCCGACGGGGCATTTATCTGAGAACTTCGCCCCGACATGCTCCGCGGCGCTCACGATCTCTCGTGCCCCGCCCCCCCCTCCTCCCTCCTTCTCCTCCACTTCCTCCTCCGCGCAGTGCTCCTCGCGCCACCAAACGGCTGCACCTCCTTCTCCTCTGACCGGCAGCACCAGACCAACAGGTCATGACGGTGTTTGTCCCCTGACGTTGTTTTGTGATAAATCAACCACAACATTAGCGCTGCTGAAAACATGACGTCACAAGTACTGGTCCGACGTTTCCTAAAAAAATAAACAAACAAAAACTCACGAAATCCGTGATTTCAAAGCCTTGCAGCCGTTTACTGACGTTAGTTATGTTTAGAGAATAGAGAGAGGGAGAGAGAGTGAAGAGAGAAGAAAGAGAGAGAAGAGAGAGAGAGTGCATTCTTATTCCGTTCTATTTAACAGGGGTTAGTCTAGGATTTGCGTGGCCAGACTGAAAAAAAAATCATAAGGCCTCTGGTATTGTTCAGAGGGATGTCTGTTGATGTCTATCAATATCGCTCATTTTGAAAATGACGTAAGAGGGCAATACTGATCCGTATCAGACCAGCGAGGAGGGCAATATGTGGCTGGCATGATGACCCATTTGCCAATCAGAACGCGTGTACTGTTGCTATATATAATAATTCATCTTTATTCATAAAGAAAATGTAAGCAAGCAGTCTGATGCTGCCCAGAGGAAACGCAGGTCGAGGATGTATTGCATCATCAATGTATTGCTGCTTATGCTTCAACTCTGTCAGAATTCTTTTTGTGGCATTGGGTGCCCTTTTTTTTTGGTTTGAGCACCTGCCCCCCAAAATGTCTGTGCACGTGCCTGATTACATCAGTGCAATACAATGTAATTAAGTTAGTCCAACTCATTTGTATCAAATACATCTAAAATAAAATAACGATATTCATTAAATTAAATTAATTTGTGTTTGTCCAACTCAAAATATAAACTTACTAACTAACAAAGAAAATATGCAAACTCCACACAGAAGGAAAGCCCCGACTGGGATATGAACCCACAGACTTTTGGCTTTGAGGCGACGGTGCTTGCCACTACGCCACCGTACAGCCCTGAAAGTGTCTTCACCTTGTAAACAACTGATTTTCAGCTGGCGCATGCGCAAAGGGTAGTCCTCAATGAAACACATTTATTTTGAGTTTATATGCACACCATCTAACCTAAATAAATCTAATAAATGAAAGAATTCATAAATTTTGTGTTACACCCATTAAATATAAATATCTATTTTTGTAATTGATTTATTTAAATGTATCAAACAATATTTAAATGTGTCACCTCGAAGAAGTGCTTGAATCGTTTTTGTGAGTGTAACCTAAATAAATCTAATAAATGAAAGTATTCATACATTTTGTGTTACACCCATTCAATATAAATATCTTCGTTTTGTAATTGATTTATTTAAATGTATCAAACAATATTTAAATGTGTCACCTCTAAGAAGGGCTTGAATCGTTTTTTTGAGTGTATCTCAGATAATATCCCAACAGAAAAATCAACAAAATGAAAATTATTTAAAAAAAATGTTTCAGTTCATTTTGATTCAGACTTTTCGTCAATGTACACATGTACGCGCGCGGACACACATATGATAACAAAAGGCCGGTGACAGGTTTAATAGATTAAAAGTGGCCTTTTTGTATATTAATTAGTTATAAGCATGTAAGGAAGACAGCAGCCTGGTGCAGGGGCTATACATGAACATAGTTAGCAATTACTTAGAGATGAAATACCCCGTGTTTAAACATTTGGAATCCAAAATACATCTTTAACCCACTTATCATTGTTATAAATGCATCTAACTAAGTACACGTGTATTCTTATTTACAGTAGTCTAAATATTATAGGATCTGAATGATTGTGTATTCAGAACAGAGGTGACTGAAGTGGTCTTTAAACTCACCTCACTGAACACAACGCGATGCGTTTTGTCAGCGTAAACTTGTATTTCTGCACTCAATCCCATCCCCATGAGCTGCATTGTGTGAACCACACACAGGTGTGCGGGCTGCAGGCCTAAATGACCTTTACGTTTTCACCAAACGCACTTGCCGACACTCCCTTACATTCTGAGAGTCATCAATTATGCAGGAAACTGCTCGCGCTGAGGGGGAAGATAGCAGCAACAATATGGCGACGACCGCAGTTCCTCCCCAGTCTTTTCCACATCTGCACTTCTGCAACGGCTTTCCTGATTTATTGTAACGCTTACAAAGTGAGTATCATTCATTCATAATCGTTTTGAGAAAACGGTTCATATGGTTTTAGGTGACGGTACAATTTGCCCACTGTCGGTATCCTTGCGTAAATGTCGCAGAGCTGCACACTGCCCCGCATCTTCTTCTTTTTTTGGAGCTGGATGGAAGAGGGTGTCTGCGCGTGCTGAGCATCTATCGGCCGGACCAGAGCACGAATACATACAAACAAACAGTTGATGTCGATCGGAAGGAATTTATCGGAGGAACCATTTCGTCGAGCGTCTGAGGCGTCGCGTCGCTTCGAGAGAGAACATGTCTCGTAGGTTGGGCTGCAGGTAGGGCGCCGTGTGACGGCTCCAGACCCCCAAAAGACACAACGAAAGATGTTTGTCCTCTTCAAATGTTGGTCACTTTAAACACATGTTATATAGTCTACCCTCTGGATTACAGGATGGCGCTCTTGAAACACCATAAGGCTTCGATGCTCTGTGAATAGCCTGATCCTCCTTCCACCATCAATACCCAAGACATGTACATTCCTCCAGGTGATTGTGGCACCGTGACTGTTCTCTACTCGTCTTATTTGTCATGTTTAACCTCATTTGTAAGACTGTGTGTGTGTGTGTGTGTGTGTGTGTTTATGCTGGGGGTTCGCGTCATTCTCTGGGATCTCATGTGCACAGATAGAGCCTGTAGTGATTTGACAGTCGACCAGGCTTCGCGGGTGTGGTGCAGATCCTTCAAGACAACTCGCAAAAAAGCACCAAATATCTAAACAACAAAAAAGAAGAAACAAATCTTATTTGGCTTAAAAAAAAAAAAATCTGAATAAAAATCGCGACACAGTTCTTCGATTAATTTGGATACATCGACGTCACACTTGTGACTGACAAATCCACCGTTGCGTTTACCACAAGCGTGACCATATTTCCACCCACTGCAGCAATAATGCTTTGGCCAATTTGGTGGGAGTCACTTCCATGCGCCTCCCGCTTCTCACTTTCCTCTTTTCTCCTCAATGGAATAGATTCAGAAACAAAGGCGCGAAACGGTGTCCACGGGCCCTGCTTCCTATTCAGCAGGTTCGGTAAACACGTCTCCTGGTCCGATGTGAGGTTTTGGGGCAGGGATGTCTATGTGTACAGATTGTAAAGCACTCCGAGACAAATTTGTAATTTGTGAAATTGGGCTATACAAATAAACTGAATTGAATTGAATTGAATTATTCACGGCACCTCTGAAAATGAGAAGTGGAAAACATGCTAAGAACATGTGCTGGTTTGCCACGTGAAATTATTGCGCGTCCAAACCTGAATGGAGGCAATGTGCAACCCACGAGCCGGAGACACCGAGACGAGGACCGTCCCCGCAACGGCGCACGGGCTACGAGGCGGCACAGTTACACGGGTTTACGGTTCGAGCGCTGAGGATTGTTTCCCCTCTCTATCAACCCTGCATGTATGCATTCGTGTGTGCATGTGTGTGTCTGTATGTGTGTGTGTGTGTGTGCGCGCGCGCGCGCGGGCGCTCGTGTGGTGCTGAAAGGGACAGCGCCAGCAGAGCAACAGAAGGCTCAAACACTGCGAGGTTCCGGGGTCCATTTTAAAACAGACGTCTTGGCTCCCGGGCTGCATGTTTTCATGTGTGTGTGTATGTCCTCCACCAAAATATAGAGAGGAGTGTTTGCTGTGTGATATCTGCTCTACATGTTTGATTATATTGTGTTGTGCAGAGGGGAGCAGGAAAGCGACAGGCCTTGTGATTCAGATATGGGGGGATGTAGTGTTGTCCTTATTTAGGCTGCGTGCCGCTTTTCCCTCCTCCACCGTAGACTGAAAAACAAAGGTGTGTGTGTGTGGTGACAAGGGGATTAAGAGTGAAATATAATGTTGAAAATGTAGCACAACATCAAATAGCAGCTATCTTTAAAATAGTCAATGAATAAGTTCAGGTGTGTTCCCACTGAACTCCTCTTCCTCACATTAGTGTATTGACCCTGAAACGTCCTGCAGCCTCAACAGCTGTCATGTCACCATCAATTCCCTTTTATATCTAAGTGTGCTGGGTATTGGCTTATCATTTGACACATTATAAATATATACCTACAATATATTAATAAACTAAACTACGATCCACTTTCCATGACCTCAGTATACTCTTAAATCTAATTTATCTATTCATTTATTGTTATTATATAAGTCACTGAGCATATTTTAAGATACCAGTTAGATTTATCCTTTCATGTATCGGATGTATCATTGTTCTGGGTTTTCTCTGTTGATGTAAACGAAACATTCAACACAAGTCTCTGTTTTCTGTTTACCGTAACTCAGGTAAAGTTAAAGGGAGGAAGAGACTGTATGATGAGGGAGCTAAAAAAAAAAGAGTAATGTCTTGAAAGAGATATTCCACTTCACTATCATTACCATCGCTTTTGGAAGCCAGTTATTCAAAGAGTGAGCAAAACATTATGAATACTTCGGTGGCGAGTGTTAGAGACGGATGGAAGTAAACATTCCACTGATTGGCTGCTGCTCATTTTTTGTGGATTGACAAATAACATTGTAGAGAACACTATCATGATGTTCTACCCAACAGGATGTCTCCTCCTTTTGCTCTGGGCTTCTATTTATCGCCTGTCTTTTCTTATCAATATTCATTAGGATAAATGAAAACCAAGCAATTTGATAAATGGTATTATTATAAATACATAATATGGCAAGGATAGAGCATTCAGCCAGACACTTTTGCTGTAGTACCATAGGTTATCAATAACCATTTATTTACTATACCAAAACCAGGGGGAGGACATGACAGACCTTTAACGTCACAACTTCTGACTCAATCTGGAAACGTGTTTTCGTAAACATGCATACCTTTGGGTGTCTGGGACCTGCCCAAGCATTTGGTCACGTGTTCCAAATATCTTCCTATGTTCGAAGAAAAAGTCTAGGATTATGGCCGAAAAGTTAAATTTTATAGCAACATTTAGATTATAGTGTTCACTTGTTCAACATCACAAGTAATAATAGTCCATGTCCATGTCCAAATGTTGTGGTTAACTTTTCCTCTTGTCTGCACCTCCTGCAGAGCTGCTACTGTGGATGGTACACGCCTAAAGACCAGGTAGCTGCAGGATGAAAACATGGCTGCAACCGTTAATGCAACGCCAGGACCTAATAGCTTAAAGCAGTTTACTTTGGAATCGTTGGTGAATATTGAGCTGCGTATCAATGAGGAGAAGAACAAGAAGCCACCCAAGCAGGACAGCAGCTACCGCGATGATGATGACGAGAACAAGCCCAAGCCCAACACCGACCTGGAGGCTGGGAAGAGCCTGCCCTACATCTATGGGGACATCCCCAAGGGACTGGTGGCGGTCCCACTGGAGGAGCTGGACCCATTCTACCTGAACTCTCAGAAAGTAAGTTTGCAAACACACACAAGTCATGTGTAGTGATGTCATCCACCCACATGTCGCAGAGCTGTTTAAACCAAAGGATGTTTCTGCCTAGGACTGGGTGTCAAACCTCAGTACTTTTTCTGGTCGAATCCAAAATGTAGTAAGAGTATCAAAAGCTGGCATCTAATGTCTCGTCAGATTCAAAGTCTTGTCTATTTATTGTTTAAATAAGCCCTTTTTACCTTTTCTTTTACGGTTATCTTTTAAGAACTTTGATCACTGAAAAAATAGCTGTCGAAAATAAATCTATATTTCTTTCCAAATATACCTGTCCTATTTATCATGTTATTTGTCCCTCTAGCTCTGTATTGCCAGATTAGTACTACATTGCATTACATCACAACTCGTCTCTCGCGCCTTTCTGAATTTTGATACTCAGTTGAGGTGTGCTTTTTCAGATTTGGTAATTTCTGTTTCATTAGTCATAGTTACTTATTTGCTTGTGTGGCATCTTGACAGATAGCCTCAGAAGAATATTATTTAGTACATATAAAGATCAAGATGGTTGTTATGTGGTCCTGGTGATCATTTCCCCAAATTGATCAGCATACCAATGTTGATGCTTACGCAGATAGACAGGCGTTCTACGATATCAGTCGAGTCCCAACATGCTAATTCATTTCTCACACAATGGTCGGTAGATGAGTCGCCTCATGACGGAGAGGTGAGTCATACTTTACTGCTGGAATTTACTCAGACGAAGTCGAGACGTTGTTTGGTTGGTGACGGCTGGCTTACGTGTGTGCTGTGTTTACAGTTATTTTAATTTCATGATTAGATTGCAGAATGTAATTATGTTTTCCTACTTGGAAGACGTTTGGGGAGTGTTTATAAACGGGACTGAGTAAGGCCAAACATCTCCTACAATGGTAACATCATCTGGGATCTATTTTTATCAAAGAATTATGTAACAAAAATTGGTTTCTCAAATCATATTATTTTAAATACTGCTGCACTACTACTGTGGTATAACTTAGATCCTGTCCACACAGTGTACATTAAAATAAAGTCCTACCTGAAATTCAAGCTTGTGATAATCTAGTCCGTCATCGTCATCAGCTCAATGTCTGTGTTTAGATACTGTGTGTGTGTGTGTGTGTGTGTGTGTGTGTGTGTGTGTGTCATTCAGGTACACAGTATCTGTCTCTCCATCTGCTTCCGTCTCATACCTCCCTGTCTTCACACCGTGCACGCCGACTGTTCTGTAACTCTCCAGTTCACAAGGAGAAGACACGATTCAGATGACATGCGGTGAACATTTCTAAGGCACTGTCGTAAAACTCCCTGACTTGACACACAACTCGTCTTTTTCTCCATAAACGTCCATGCACTACTGTCACCGATAAATGCGAGTCATGCATCTTGTGTCTGACTCCTCGTCTCTGCGTCGCTTGCCTTCACCAGCAGTCCTGTCAGCGCTCCGCTTCAGGCAGATCTCACGACGGCTCTCCATCTAGTCTCTAATGCCAAAGGGAGCCGATGCTTTTTTGGTTCTGGCAGCTTGACGTCAGATCAGGTGGTGACCTTGATGGGAGAATGTTGCTCTGTGTGTCTTTGTCACTGAGATGTGGCGGGCCGGCTCTGGATGCATTTCTCGTAGGGGAGGGCGGGGTAATAACTGTATAGGAGAGCATTTCACCCTCCCCGTTGGTGGTTCGGGGCAGGATCATGCCAGGTTGAGCCCTGTGTCAATGTACTGGGCTGGTGAGACGGATCTTTTTCAAGGAGAAGGTAACGAGAGATAGAGGGGAGGGGGGAGGGAGATGACGTGAGGACAGCATTGAAATGGACGACATGTGCAGGGATGCATGAGCACACATGCTCTCCTTCTTGCTGCAGCCGGGCTCACTGAAATGGCTTTTTGCTGGTGGAAGACCTGCAGGTG
This sequence comes from Pseudoliparis swirei, assembly GCF_029220125.1. Taxonomy (NCBI): domain Eukaryota; kingdom Metazoa; phylum Chordata; class Actinopteri; order Perciformes; family Liparidae; genus Pseudoliparis; species Pseudoliparis swirei. The sequence goes on from NC_079396.1 coordinate 12,933,898, forward strand.
CAACAACTTTTTCGCTTTGCGGAATGTGCACGAGTAAAATCAGAGACGTAAATGCTTTCCCCCAACAAACCTGTGTACGTGTATCGGAGGATAAGCAATATGTGCTCATCTGTTCTCCTTTGTGTGGATTAAAGATGAACAATTATGCTCATAATATCTCAAATGATAAAGGTGACTGTGGAGTATACTGGTATACTAATGATAACATATGTTTAGTGTAAAAGAACATATAATATGTAGATCACAGTGGAGGGGACATATTAGCATGTGTCCAGATCCGTAGGAAGTCATATTTCCCCCACCAAGATACCAGGCCTTTTAGATGTAAAGTAGCAGTGACGTGGAAAACATGAGCAGGTTGGCCCGGAGCGCAGCAGCTGAGCCCTATGCCATATCTGTAGTCATGTGTGTGTGTGTGTGTGTGAGTGGGAGACTCTGGGGCCATTAAATGCAGTCCGTTTACCATTTACCACACGGGTGGAAAGAGGGGGGCTCTTTGAATCACTGCTGTGGCCCCTCATGGATGCAGATGCTGCAGCCTGGTGGCTGGAGCCTCTGTGTTGAAGCCTCTCTCTCTCTCTCTCTCTCTCTCTCTCTCTCTCTCTCTCTCTCTCCATCTCTGTCTCCCGCCCATCCCCCCACCCACCCGTCTTCTGCCCAGCTCCCTCGCTCTGGCTGCCTCCGCCCTGCTTTTGTCCTCCACCTGCTGCTGCCACAGTTGTTGCCTGCCTGCCTGCTTCACGCGCTCTTCATCTCCCCCGTTTTCTGCCTCTCCTCTCCTCCGCTCTCCTCTTTGCTCAGCTCTGGATTATAACATTGTCAGGAGCTTTGCAGCAGTTTAGTCATGCGTTGCAAAAAAAGACTCCCGGCATATCTATATAGCGGTCATGTGTATGTGTGTGGATGTCAACCTTGCTTGTTCATTTTCTAGCTTTGTGCATTCTGGTTTGTGTGCACATGTCAGGGTCATGTGTGTGCTTGTGCATGAGTTTATATACAGTACATATTTGTCATGCATATGTACACAACATATGTGTGAAATGATTTTATTTAACAATAATGTCATGCCACCAGCAACTAGGACACATCCATGTGTGTCAATATGGGTGCCCATGGTGTAGACTGGGAATGTTTCCAGTATATACGAGAGTATGAGCACGAGGGAGAGGCTGCTGCTCTGACCTTTAATAGTAACTAGAGAGTAATATCTGGCTTGTACTGGCTTGTTCTGAGTCGTCAAATTAATATCTGGGAGGTCATGTGAGAAATTCTGATTCTCGTCCTCCGGGAAGAAAGCTTCCTCTCTGCGGTTACATTCTCCTCTCTTAAGATGTTTAGCTTTCCTGTTAACAACATGTAACACATGCACCTAATTCATGTTAAAAGTGCACAAATGACAAGCAGTCATGTGACCACCATGAGGCCTCTTACTGTACGTCTCCCTTCACAGTCCTCCTCATCCTCCTCTTCTCTCGTTTCACTCCTCTGTCTCCAGCCTTCAGCAGTGAGTTGGTAGCTAAATGTAGTGAGGGTTGCCTTGTTAAAAACACAAGGGCCCATATCACAGAGTCTCATTAACGTTTCATGCAAATTGACATGTTTTATTTAAACAATTACGAGGTTATCCACACAAAGAGGCATGTCCGCCCTTCCTGTTTTGGCTTCGCTTGAAACCACCAACGGTGTGATGTGCAGGATGGCGCCGAGTGACTGGGACAACATCAGAAACATCCTGGCAGCCATTTCCACGCTATAATATGAAAATGCATTCTGTCCCATACATGATGAGGAGCAAATGCATGGATTATCTTTTACATATTATCGACACATTTATATGAGTTATGTATACTGACATATATGGATGCAGAGAAGAAGCTTGACATACATAAAAAGGTTGACATAATGTTTTTTAATCAAATTCAGTTGCTTTTGGTTCATGTTTTAGAGATCTATACTTTTGTGTATTTGCTGAAATGTGTATTTTGATCTGAGTGTTAAGTGACTAATATTTTCTCTCTCTCCCTCTCTCCCTTCTCTCTCCCCTCTCTCTCTCTCCCCACAGACATTTATAGTGCTAAATAGAGGGAAGACAATCTTCCGTTTTAGTGCCACATCTGCCTTGTACTTCATACATCCTTTAAATCCGGTTAGGCGAGTAGCTATTAAAATTTTGATACATGCATATCCTTTGAAATGGTGTCTTAACGGCAAAGACAAAAGAGTTTCCTGCTCGTGTGTATTATTCATGATGATATGTTCTGTCCTGCTCATACTGCAAGGGATGTTTCCTGTGACTCGAACCACAGGAGAGGACACAGACAATTGGTTTGAGGTTAGGTAGGAACTAATAGCAGATTATAGAAAATTATGGTTTTTGAAAGTCAATAATGCTATTGTCAGGCTTTACAGCTCCCATGGCTAAAGTTAAATGAGTGACAGCTTATCTAATTTCATCACAGTCACAACAGTTAGCATCCGTTATGTGACAAATATCCAGGACGAGGAAGAAACGGATGAATCAACGCTAGACTTCAGCCATATTCTTGGAAAGGGACGTTTTTTTCAAATACACAAACAAATTCTAAATTTAGACGAAAGAAAAAGAACAAAAGAGAGAAGAGGACCAGGATGTTGATACAAAAAACACCAAACGATAGCAAAATCACAATCTCATATTTATTTGATGCATTATCTTTATTTTAAAAGATGACTTCATTTCAGCTGAATAGGTCTCGTTAATTATGAAAATGACATCAAAACATCCTTTAGAACAATAACTTTACAGTTGTGGAAGTATAACATACCAAAGATGTATAATGTAGTGACACATTTGTTTCAGTAAATTCTTACAGCATATTCACTTTCTCCACCTGCCACTATGATAATTATACATTTGGTTGCAATATAGATATTTTCCGTTTGTGACTGTTTGGGGAAGCAGAAATACTAATAACAAAAACCAAACCCTTTTATACTCTATACATATTGCTTTGCCCCTCTATTTACCAAAGTCCTGCTATTCTTAGCCACACACACAGGTATTAACAACCTCTGGCTTCATGTCGGCCTAAAGCCAACTGAGCTTTTCTTGCTTCCCTCTGCACTGAAATCCTTGCAGCTTTAAAACATCTTATTGCTTTGTTCATGCCATTATATTTTTACTAAAGACATACCATTTAAATGTTTCATGGGTAAAAGAATGGCCGATGTGGTAGCGAGCAAACCAAACCACCTCCTGTTAAGTGCTATGTGAAAGTTTTATGACATTAACACTTTGTGCTGAGGGATGTTGAGGTTCACTGGACCACAGAAATCACATTAGATGCATACTGTAGCTACTGTAGATATGTGCATGTTAGATGAGATTTATGATGTTTGTGATTGCTTTTTATTGTCCATATTTTCCTTAACATACTCCTCACTCTTTTCAGCATGATCATTATGTGTACTATTTTGACAAACTGTATATTCATGACGTTTAGTGATCCTCCCGAGTGGTCAAAACAAGTTGAGTAAGTACACTTTTAATATATTCACCCAACACATTACATGCATGCCAACTGCTCTCCTATGTGTTGTGCCTCATCTTATCATAACCTTGAATCGGAGTATCTGATATTAAAAAGAAAAAACCCCAGCTATCTTTGAAAAGGCCAGAAAGTAATGGTAAAGTATGAGAGGCACAAACTGGATCTAGCCCAATGTTCACGCGACAGAAACCATCATGGCAATTCATAGTTTCTGCAAAGCCAACAAGTTATTTAGTTAAAAATAATACATGTAACAATCTACCTGACTTTGTTATCCTAAATGTATCCTGTATCTATCCCTTTTTGTAAACAGCTAACAAGGGTGCAGCCTTATAGATGAGAAGGAGCTTTGATTCCACTTGGTGAACTGATTCTGTCAACACTTTTCTCTTTGCAGGTACACATTCACAGGAATTTATACATTTGAGTCTCTTGTAAAGATCACAGCACGAGGATTCTGTATAGACGGCTTTACATTCCTCAGAGATCCATGGAACTGGCTGGATTTCATGGTCATTTCGATGGCGTAAGTATTTCCTTTGTTATTCAGACTGTCAGTGGATTATAGAAATGTAATAATGTGCACATATATTGCCATTTCTGTTGTTAAAAACAGGGTGGGTTAAGAAATTGAGCTTTCAGTGCTCCAGATGATTGTTCATCTTTCCGTCTGTCTTACTTTCTCCTTTCGGTCTGATAACCCATCTCCTGTGTTTCCCCCATGGATCTGAGATTTTCTCTTTGGGAATTGAAGGTTTCCATTCGACACTCTGCGGTCTCCCTGACAACACCCACACTGACACCCGATTCATCTTCGTCATCAAACTCTCCCTCTCATTCACCTTTTTGCAACATTTAATTTAAGGCCCAGAGTTTCCCGTCGACTATATACCACCCAGTATTTATAATACAGATGCACCTGCTTCTACATGACAACATACATTCCTATTAATGCTCAGCACCATCTAGAATGCGTCTCCATTGTTTGTACTGCCGTCACAATGCCCATCTGTGTGTGAATGTACCTTTCCACCTCAGACCTTCATGTAAATAACAAGCTGTTGTAACTGTGGTTTGATCCTGCAGGTATATAACAGAGTTTGTAAACCTAGGCAATGTCTCAGCTCTGCGCACGTTCAGGGTGTTGAGGGCATTGAAAACTATTTCTGTAATTCCAGGTAAGACAGGATGGGGCGGGGGACGGTTGGGCAGGGTTGGTGTTAGGTGTGTGTGTCTTTCTTTCCTTTTACCTTCCACCCTTCTCCTCAGTGGACAGGCTCTGTGAGTGGCGTCGTTTCCTCCTGGTTCGGTGGTGTTGTGCTCTTGGCGTGTGTGGTTATTGTCATCGTGTTTGTTCTGTGTGTGATCCTTCCCCTATTTCAGATATATAACAGAGTTTGTGGACCTGGGCAATGTATCTGCGCTGAGAACATTCAGAGTTCTCCGAGTATTGAAAACTATCTCTGTCATTCCAGGTGAGACTCAGTTTAAACACGAAGGCTGACCCTCTCACCCTTTCTTTTCTACTCACTATTATTATGATTACAATTATGATTTAAGCAACAGCAAAAGAATTGGAGACAACCATTTTTGTATTTATTTTTTCTCCAAAATTATCAAAAATGGTACTAATACATTTTTGATAGGCTTTGCAGTCTCCTCCAGGCCTCCACAGTGTCTGCACTCGCTTCTTCTCATCATGAGGCCGTTTCCCAGGCAGCTGTGTGTCTTCAGAAATAGCTTTAACTCACTTATTTCCGCCATTCTGAAGAATAAGCAAATGCCTGTTCTGTAGCAAAGAGATTTGTTGAAAATTAGGTGGATATACAGTACATGGTATACTTATCAGCTAAGAATAGATCATAGCTTCTCAAATTTGCCAGAAAACCTTCAGCTTCTCCTATCACCTAAATGAAGTTAAATTAAGACATGAATCATTTTGTTGCACATTTAAAACTAGTGATGTGATTGTAAAAAAAGGATTCCATGTTTTTTGGAAAAAGATATGAAAAGATAAACCTTGTAAACTGTATGTTGATGTTCATATGAGAAATGGCATAGCTCTTAGAGAGATCCTGCAGAATACACCAATTATTTATGAATGAAGACTGCCAAGCCTAGCTTGTGAACATATCTCTTATGCTGCATGATGCTTTTCAGTCACTTGCTTTTACAATATTAGCCAACCAAGAGCGTGGCTGACAAATGGCATTGACAGTTTGATTTGCCTTCTCTTTGTTTTTTAGTTTGATTATTGATTTTATTTCCCTTTCTCCCTTTTTTACAACCTACTTGAATGATATACGACACAGAACAATAAACTGTGTGCTGACATTGCAGAGGTTGGGGAAGCAGATGGGATTGTTGAATGACCTATTGACCTTTTTGAGTGACACTGACCACACATCTACCTATCTATTGATGGAGGATGTGGAACAGATGTCTTGCTTACTCAAAAGAATTGTGGATTGCTTTTTTTCACAACATATTCATTTGGAAATATGAAAAAGGAAATCCTTTAAGTGCAAACAAAAAGGGGACGGCATTTGGATTGAACTTTATTTAAAGGAATAGGTTTATTTTTTTATATATGTTTAATTGCTTTCTAGCACATAGTTTGATAAAAAGATCGATACCACTCATTTCTGGATGATTTATATGAAGCTATAGAGAGCTGCCAGTTAGCTTAGCTTAGCACAACGACTTGGGGGATAGCCTATCTAAGATTTAATCATAAACATCTAGTTTGTTGAATTTGTACAAATACTAAATTGTAAAGATGCTGGATTATATCATGGAAACAACACATAGCGTCCTGTAAAACCTTTATGCTGATTTTTAACGAATTACATACAAACAATATATATCATATTATTTAGCGAGCTTTAGGGATGCTGTTATTCTGAATTAGTTGCCTTTGGGCAGAGCCAGGCTAACTGTTTCCAGTCTTAATGCTAAGCTAACCAACTACTGGCTGCAGAGAAATATTGAACAGACTGAGTGGTAACAATCTTCTCATCTAATTCTCTGCCAGAAGGTGAATATGCACATTTCTCAAAATGTTGAACTATTCCTTTAACTGTTCCAATAATTGATGATGGACTATAGCACTGCAGTGGACAACATTTAGCTTTTATCAGGTAGTTTTAGTTAATCTCAGAATAGTTCATGTGCAGTGGAGGGCATGAAATAAAAAAGGTTATGTGGGCATTAATATAATACCCCAATTAATATTTGAACATACTTTTATTTATTTATTTTGCTCGATGAAATCTTGTCATGTACTTACTAAGACAAGTTGTTGTGATATAAATGCTTTTAATTGACTCTCCCAATCTAATTACATTTTTTCTTCGATTGTCCAAATCTGTAATCCTTTATGAAAAATGTAGACTATATTTTACAAGAAGTTACAGTACGTACAGCTGGTGAAGCCCACTGTACCTTTCGAGACCCCGTTTGAGTTCCTTGTGGACCATGCAAACACTGCCAGAGCCAGGATGCCTGTTCCAGAAGGTAAAACTATTTTGTCTTAGCGAAGGTGTGAATGAGGCAGACTCCAGGGTCATGGCATGGGGAGTCAGTGCTTTCCCAATGACACCTTATACACCTTACACCTTATATACTTCAAGAAAGTGCCCACACTGGCATTGAATAGATCCTGTTCAGCCTTGGAGTTTAAAGGACCTGCATGTGGTTTCCAGCCCCCCCGCCTGTGCCTCTGTCCTTCTCATGGCCCCTCTTTGTGCTGCTGTGCTCTCTTCCTTATGGATTTCCTCCCACTTTTCTACAGTCTTCCCCCTCTTGTTCACTTTGTCCATCATTGGCAATGAAATGAACATTTCTTCCGTTTAAAATTATTTTGGATTTGATATCTTTCACAATATTTTCTGGCTGGATAAATCAGAAAAGAGTGGGAAGGCTCCTAAATATTTCCTGTTTGTTTTGTTTCTACAGATGTTATGTTTGTAATCTGTCAGTTTGTCCAAAATGTATTAATAGCTATCTGTAAAACATTTTAAAATCTTAAGGTTAATTCATATAAATCCTAACCTTTGTTCAGATGGTCAGCATATGAAGTCAATATAGTAACACATTCACATTAATATATTAAATTCCATTAAATATTCACTAATGTTATAAACATATATTTCATAAAGTTGAATATGAGAGGAGTACAGTTTTGCTACTTCCAGCATTTTACCTCCATCCAGTCAAAACTGGATATTTCCCAGTCATAGATCCTGAAAAGTGATTAACATATTATCAGTATTAGTTTCAAAAGCAGATTTTTAGTAGAAGTAGATACTCCAAATATTCTGACCTGTGGCATCAGCATCGTGTGATTTGTCCTCCAGGCCTGAAGACCATTGTGGGCGCTTTGATCCAGTCTGTGAAGAAGCTTTCGGATGTGATGATCCTGACTGTCTTCTGCCTGAGCGTCTTCGCCCTCATCGGTCTCCAGCTCTTCATGGGCAACCTGCGCCACAAGTGTGTAATCTGGCCAATCAACACCACCAAGAGCTTCGACTGGAAAGAGTACATCATGAACGACAGTAAGTAGAGACCAGGCTTCACCGGTGGTGAGCTGTCAGCAATCTTAGAATATGAGTCAGCCCATATGCTCAAACTATAAAACAATGTCATTTTGGCACTGGGTGTACAACAATAATTGGTTTAAAAATAATAGAAAATTAAATTAATAGAAAATAGAAAATGAAAAACTCAATTCGAAAATTATTCTGAATGAATTTACGGACAGTTGCAGAATAAACAACTGTGGCTGCGTTAGAATGACTCATTATGGCTGTTTCTTTATTCTCCAGCCAATTTCTACTTCCAGCCCGGCCAGTTGGATGCTCTTCTCTGTGGGAACAGCTCCGACTCTGGGTGAGTTGCCTTCTCTCTCCTCTTCGGAATGCTGCGGATCCTCACAAAGACCTGCTGTGGCTCTTCTCTCTGCCTGAAGTCAGAGTACATCATAAGTAAATAGTACTGAGTCATTTTCGGGCCGGGTGCCCCGTTCTCGCTCTCTCTTTTTCCTCTTTCACCACCCCCAGCCGCTGCCCGGAGGGCTACACATGCATGAAAGCGGGGAGGAATCCAAACTACGGCTACACCAGCTTTGACAGCTTCGGCTGGGCCTTCCTGACTCTCTTCCGACTCATGACACAGGACTTCTGGGAAAACCTTTACATGCTGGTAAAGCTGATGTGTCAACAAGTTTAGCATTCTCAAATACCACTGCCTTCAAGCAGTCATCTTGCATAGTGATGCTGAAATGATTTGCTGATTATTAGATTTTTGTTGTTGTTGCAAATATTTTCAGCTCCTCAAATGGGAAATTAGCTGCTTTTGCTTCATCTTTGCTTTGTATCACTGACAATTCAGTATCTTTCATCTTTAGACTCTTTACAAACACAATAATTAAATTACAATTCCCAAAACCACACAATCTGTACAATCTGGACAACAAACAAAACCCTCTATTCTTAGACGTTCCATTCAAGCTATTTGAGGACGTCACATTGGGTTCTCAGAACTTGTCATGTCTTTTTTATTATCTTTGGACATATTGATCAATTTAGAACACACTCTTATTCCTGTATTATCAATAATGAAAATTGTAAGGAGTTCTCAGTCCTCATTATAGCCCTGTTGTATAGAGCAAGGTAGTGGATATCTCATGAGTCTTGGGTTTCCCTGCAGAAAAGACTGATCCACGCTCAGCCCTCCACTGATTCTTCATTCTAATGTGTGTTGTCCTGCAAAATGTTTATGTGAAAGATGGAACTCCACCTTTCAGACATAAAATGGTGGATCATTCTGCCTCTAGTTTTTTCCTTGTTCCCACTTCGATTCATCACCTCTGCATACGTAGTCAGGCTGCTTCTATCCTGTCTGTCAGCCTGTTCCACACAAAGTCTGTGGACACACCTCCACATACAGAAAGGAAGGAAGTATGAACTATTTACAGCTCAGGATTACAGGATGACCAATGGGGGAGAGGAGACCTGATGGGAGCATTGCAGCTCATACTTCTATATTTGCTTGTATCGTTAACATTCAGCTCCCAACTACAGGCTCTCACTGCGATTGATTAGTGTATATTTAGAATTATTATTATGCAGCAGTGTTCAGGAAGGATGTTGAATGTTTATCAAAGATTTTGCCGAAATCTTATCAATTGAGGATTTTTTTACCTGCCCACATGGGATTTGGTGTTTGACTGAAAAACAATCATTTTGACTTCTCTTGGAAATGTTGTGTGATACACTTCACAGCACTACATATAAACCACAATATCACTTTACTATACCAGGAGTGCTCTGCTCTCTGATGACAATGGTGTGCCTTTAGAAAGGGGAACCAGAGGAGGCTGATGAATGATATAATTCAAATTAGGTGTCCTTCTGTTTCACTAAGGACATATTAAATACTTTTGGGAATAAAACTAAATGAGGAACATTTCTATTTAAATTTAAATTAATGATCTTAAACCTGCATTGAAATGAAGGCTAACATCATCCAACAATAATAGAACAAATATTTTCAAGATTTTTCCAGAATCTCATTAGTTCTGACTCTGCAGCTCCGGCTCCTCACTTACGGTCTCCACTGGGAATAGCACCCTAGTCCATATAAATTGTTTGGCTGTGCACTGGCTGGCACAGTGTGCATGGAAAACGAGGTCAAAATGCATATCTCATGGCTCTCCCTGATGAAGAGCACAACCTAGGGCTCATGCTGAGAACCTTAACGAGCACAGGGTATACGGCGATTCCTGTGCGGACCAAGAACAGATGGTTTCCTATCGAGTTGTCACTGTACCAGACGATACTAGAACACATTTCAGCATATTATCAGTCATGTACCAGAAACAAGCAGAAGTCACAGACGTTTACGCTGACCTGTTTTTTTGCACCCAGAAACTTCCAATCAAGCCGTTGTGCCCTTTCTCTTATCCTCACCAACAGCTGGCTGTTTATTTATGATGAGTCACTGTGAAAGATGTGCTTTGACTCGGAGTGTTCGGTTCAGATGTCATGAATGTCTCCGCTGTTCTATCCCCTCTGCCTTCACATCTGCTCCGCTGCCTCCCAACAGACCCTGAGGGCGGCAGGAAAGACCTACATGATCTTCTTTGTGCTGGTGATCTTTGTGGGCTCCTTCTACTTGGTCAATCTGATCTTGGCTGTGGTGGCCATGGCCTACGAGGAGCAGAACCAGGCCACCATGGAAGAAAGCCTGCGGAAAGAGGAGGAATTCAAGGCCATGCTGGAGCAGCTCAAGAGACAGCAGGAAGACGCCCAGGTCAGCCCTCTGCAGAATTGAGCGCCGCATGATTCCTTCGTCGTGTTATATCATCGTTCTGACTTCCTTCGTGGGTTTGTTTCTTTGCAGACGGCTGCCATGGCAACCTCTGCGGGCACAGTGTCGGAGGACGCAGTGGAGGATGATGGTGGAGGCCGTCTGTCATGCAGTTCCTCTGAGATGTCAAAGCTCAGCTCCAAGAGTGCAAAAGAGCGTCGCAATCGAAAGAAGAAGTGGCGGCAGAAAGAGCAGGAGAAGGAGAAAGGCGACAGCGAGAAGTTTGTCAAGTCAGAGTCAGATGACGGCAGCAAGAGGAGCCGTTTCCGTTTCCCTGATAATCGTCTGGGTCGAAAGTCTTCCATTATGAACCAGGTGAGGAAAGCAAGCATCATGTGTCTGGATCAATTCAGCATCATATGAAGGGTCAGTCGGAAAAAACTCAGTGTGTGTTTTAATGCTTTAGGTTTCACACATGGCATTTTTCTGCGGTTGCTGGCAGAAATCTCACAGCAAATATAAGTGAAAGTATCTCGCTTACTGTCTCGATTCCTCTCATAACTTAGATGAACTGCCCCTTTATGCAGATTGAGGCTCAGTGATAATTACTAGTGCCAAATACAAAAAGAAACCAAAGAAGATACCACCATAACATCAGAGCCACAGAATTGGAATAGAGATGCTTTTTATCTTTACGAATACAAAAGAAATGTCAGTGAAAGAAATGTAGCTTTAAATGTGTCTGTGTACTTTTTGACTGTCAGGTGAGGAATATTTTAGATTGAGAGTGCTGCTATTGTACAGTGTGGTGTTGCACAAACTCTCATATAGAGGAGCATTCAGTGGCCATAGATAAAGAAACACATGTCCAGGTCTGAATTATTCACAGTGATTACATGAATGTTTCAAAGAGAGCAATCATGCAGCTTTGCTTCGGCCCCACTTGGGCTCCATTGGCTCTTATAATAGGGTTTACAGTGCAAGATTCACAAAATAAGACAAGGCACAACGGCCCTATTATCAGAAGATTGTTGTAAAAAAAGGTGATTTCAATTCAGCTCGCATACTCTGCGTGTGTATAATAATGTTTGGATCAATTCTAGCAGCAGCCCAGATTGAGGTTGTCACAACTCATGTTCCTCTCCATGTTGTTTCAGCTCCTGTGTCTCTGCCCTGTGTGTGACCTTGACAGTGTAGGATATACCTGACCTAATTATGTATTTCCCTCTTGTTTATTAAGTCACATGATTGCTGCAGCAGATTATGCCTCCTGGTTGCCTGACATTCCCCACAACTCATAAATGTTGCCTTTTATCACGACCTCCACAACTGAAGACAAACCACATCAAAATGATGGTGCGATCAATTGTAATTGAGAAACACCTACAAGTCTCCTCTCCACATCCTTCTTCTACCCCCAGTCCCTCCTCAGCATACCCGGCTCGCCTTTCCTGTCCCGCCAGAACAGTAAGAGCAGCATCTTCAGTTTCAAGGGTCGCGGTAAAGACTCAGAGAACGAGTTTGCCGATGATGAACACAGCACGGTGGAGGAGTTCGAGGAGCGGCGGGGCTCCCTGTTCAGCCCTTACCGGCGGAACAGCTACGGTGGCTTTCACGGGAAGAGGAACAGCACGGTGGATTGCAACGGCGTGGTGTCGCTCATCGGCCCTGGGCCCGGTGGACGCCTTCTGCCTGAGGTGAACATATATAAGGCAGCTACTGACGACAGTGTAAGGAAGCCAACAAGTAGCCCTGACTAGGCATGGCCCCCCTCGTCCGTTCCTTTTCTTTCTTGCCCTCTATCCTCTACTCTGTCATTTTTGCAAGTCCGTATGTATCTCTTGGCTAAGCGCTCGCGCCTCCCCTCCCCCAGCAATGTATGCTGCCCTCCGACAGGAGACAAAGGATGGAGAAATAGCTGTTTGATAGTGAATATACTATAGCCAGTGAAACTGGGTCTATCAGTGACTTCCAGGCAATTGTGTTGTTTGATTTGAACAATGAATGTTAATGTTTTGAATGTTCATATCAAATTACCTATTCACACATGCACCCTACTCACACTTACTACTCCCAGGCACTAATGAAACAGACCTCATACTATTATCCTTCATGCTTTGTTACATTCGATTTTGGCACAAACATCAAAGCCTGATTAATATAATCCAGAACTTCCTGTGTGGCATGTCATCAAGTCCCTGTTTAACACACTCTTATAATGAGCCACCATTTCTGTGAACAAACAGCATATAATGATGAGTTAACATGCTCTAGTGTGTTGATGTGTTCCTCCTCCAGGCATCCAGGTCCTATGTTAGCCTGTAGATCTACAGTAGCAGGCAGAGGAAACAGAGGGGAGCAGCTCTATAGAGCCACAGACATGTAATCTGCTTCACTTAAACACTGTTAATTAGGGTTGGGTACCGAAACCCGGTGCCAATATGGTACCGGTTCCAATACATCCGGTATTACCCGAACCGAAACGCAACGCACATTCCGGTGCTTCTTTCCGGTGCCTGAGCCGATTGAAATTGAAAAAAACTATTGTTGTGAACTTCTCTGGTGACTCCGCCCTGTCAGCAGGTTACGAGCCTCTCATATTTAACTTTGACAGCGGAGGCTGCGCCGTGTGTGACTGTGAGCCCGTGTGGAGCACACCAGCGTCAGGCTGGGCGCGGCGGGGAGACCGTCACCGGTCCCCTGAACACGGGGAGACCGATGATGACGAGCAGCCTGAACTCAGATTAGTACCGGAACGTTGATTGCAAGTCTTGCATTCATAAAAGTAGCCCAAGAAATAATAAATTAGCCATTATAACCATGCTTAAGCTAGCTCGTAGCTAGCGCTAGCTCGTAGCTAGCTCGTAGCTAGCGCAAGCTACGAGCTACGAGCGTGACAGTCTGCTAGCAGATATGTTGATGTACAGCGATCCCGGCTGTATACCCGGTGTTACCGGGAATATAATGACGGAGGAATAAAGACCGTGGGGCATCACTTTGTTTCAGTGTAACTCTCGCTGTCAGAAGCAAAACTTTATTTGTCACGTGTCATCTTCAGTCCCTCTGATTGGTTGTTCTCTTTGCCCATCAACACAGTGACAGGATTAACCCTATAAGGGCTGCACATGACGATACATATCACATCATATAATGGAGAATATATATTGTGTATGTTAACAGTCTGATATCCGTTGTGTGTCGGTGCTCCATGATAACGGCTTCTACAGGGAATATGGCCGAAGAAGTTTTTAATGTCCTCATTGTGTGTTTAAAAAAAAAAGTATCGGTTCAGGCACCGTTTAAGCACCGGTATCGTTTTAAAAGTACCGGTTTAGCACCGGTATCGATAAAAACCCAAACGATACCCATCCCTACTGTTAATACCCCAAAGCAGATACACACGTAACACCCACCTTCCTCTCCGACCGTAATCATACATAATTAATGAAAAAGGAGTCTGTCTTTACCTTTCTCTGTTTTCCAAAATCTCCCTGGTCAACATTAATGAATTAGTTTTGCCTCATTTTACTTAGGATGGTTGATTTAAATCAATAATTAGAAACAAGCATGACATAGACAGTATAACAATGGCTATGGTGTCTGTAATGTCCTCTCCTTCTCTTTGACTTTGAGCATGCTCATGCATGACAACTGGATGGATCTGAACTATGCGCCTCCATAAGATCTTTTTACAGTGCTCTTGACTTGATGGTTGCAATATAAGTTATATGGTTTCAAAGTAGGAAAATACAGTGGCATCAATTTGCAAGTATCATTATAATGGCCAGATTTGGGAGACCTTTTTTTCATGAATAACCTAATGATTGTATTGCAATGGCAGCAAAGCCTCCATTATTGCATGTCAGGACTGAAAATGCATTCATGCAGAGGCAGTTCTCCTGCACAATACCGCACAATCCATTCATTATTTAATCGGGATGAGCTAATTACATGAAAACACAATTAGGTCAAGTAGCCCGAGACCACTGCTCCCACTTTGGCTGAGACCTGCATGCATTGACAGCATAAACACATCTTCCTTGAAACCAGCATTGATATAGAAAAGATTGAAACCTGCCCCTAACCCAACAATCTGATCATCAACTCCTTTTTCCTGCCAATGCTGTTGTGCACTTCCCTCCGCCGGCCACCGGTGGTGATGATGGATGGTGTTCATGTCCTCTCCATGGGTGCTTGATTCTTCCTCTCGCCCTGACAGCCGACTACTGAGGTTGAGGTGAAGAAGAAGCTGTCGGGCTCCCTGATGGTGTCTGTGGACCAGCTCAATACCTCCTTTGGGCGGAAAGAGCGGGCCAACAGTGTCATGAGCGTCATTACCAACACACTAGTGGAGGGTACTGCCACTTTAACCCCGCTTTAACCTTCTCTTTCATTATTCTTTAACTAAGGCTGCTCTCATGGGTTGATTAGTTTGACTTGAATTTCCTGCTTATCTGCTTTGCATATCCAACAGTACCAGATACATACAATGCATACAATTTTGACTATCATTTGGTGCCATTGCATGTGGAATGCTCAAGCACGCAAGTATGTTTGGTTTTGATGTGTATGTGTATGTCTTCAGAACTGGAGGATTCTCAGCGAAACTGTCCGCCGTGCTGGTATAAGTTTTCTAACACATTCCTGATCTGGGAGTGCTCCCCCAAGTGGATTAAGATCAAGGAGATTATGAACCTGATTGTCATGGACCCCTTCGTGGACTTAGCCATCACCATCTGTATCGTGCTCAACACTCTCTTCATGGCCATGGAGCACTACCCCATGACCACCGACTTTGAAGACATGCTGTCCGTAGGCAATCTGGTGAGGAGCACATCTTTTTGTTCTTTTTGTTCTGATTCACCGGTTAAAAATCTCCTCTGCTTCTTTGCAGCTCATAGGGAGCTGTTATTTATAGGGCCGTAATTGGCAGCTCTTTCCTCGCTGATTCAGAGTTGAAAGGACGGGAAGAAAACATTCTCAGACCCCCTGCTGTTTTCTTGTATCCATGCATTCCTCATTTCTTCACACACACATGCCATCTCTCTTCCTCTCCTGTGTTGGTGTTGAGCTGCTGTTTGTTTCAGTGGGACCAGTCTGCCTCTCTGCTGGTTTGCTGACTAGTGGGAGGCCTGCATTCATATTTCATGGAGCTTGATGAGCTCCTCTTAAACGGTGCCTGAATCATGGCTTGGATAACACAACCTGGCCATTTTCACTTTAACATTGAGTAAATCTCAGCTGTGGCACCATGATTGTTTACTTTCCAGTACCACAGTTGTTAATATATGTTGTGCCAGTGTCCTAAAACAGGATGTTTCACAAATGACACTAATCTCAGTGCAAGGTAGTGTGTGTTCTTTAACATAATGCACACAACTCAGATACTGGATCACAATATCACAAATGTCTCCGACCATCATGTTTCATATTTTCACATCTCTTCTGAAATGTGGTGTTGAGCCAAATCCAATTGTTTAAATATGTTCCCTTTCCTACCTGCCAGGTATTCACTGGGATCTTTGCAGGGGAGATGCTCTTCAAGCTTGTGGCTATGGATCCATATTACTACTTCCAGGAGGCCTGGAACTGTTTTGATGGTTTTATTGTGACGCTGAGTTTAGTGGAGCTGGCTCTGGCTGACGTCGAGGGCCTGTCTGTGCTGCGCTCATTCCGATTGGTAAATGTTCATATTAGTTCCTCTGTAAATAAATAAGCATGTGGAGTTATCATTTCAGCCTTTGGAATATGCACATGTTGTTGCTCAGAGTATACTTGACTTGAGTCACTGTTTGTGCTTGCAGGCAACTTGTACCTGTATGTTCGTACAGTTTTTACTTCACGAAGTGAAGCAGCAAGTTAGCAAAGCTAAATTCTTTTGTGACGAATTCATTGTGACGTGTACTCTTTTCACCCGCCCCCTTTAGCTGAGAGTGTTTAAGCTGGCCAAGTCATGGCCTACCCTCAACATGCTGATCAAGATCATTGGTAACTCTGTGGGAGCCTTGGGGAACCTGACCCTGGTGCTGGCCATCATCGTCTTCATCTTTGCTGTGGTGGGCATGCAGCTGTTTGGCAAGAGCTACAAAGACTGCGTGTGTAAAATTTCTCTTGAGTGTGAGTTGCCCCGCTGGCACATGAACGACTTCTTCCACTCCTTCCTGATCGTCTTCCGGGTGCTGTGTGGTGAATGGATTGAGACCATGTGGGACTGCATGGAGGTGGCGGGTCAGGGCATGTGCCTCCTTGTCTTCTTGATGGTCATGGTTATCGGTAACCTGGTGGTGAGTGTCCAGACTTTAAGGTGTGCATTTATTCTTTTAGAGAAACAGTTGACTGGCGGCTCTCAAACCCATCTTTAAATAATTATAATGTGGTCAGAGAATGAAAAATGTGCACTCAAAATCAAGTTACTGATTTCTCATTTTGTGTCCAAAGGTGTTGAACCTGTTTCTTGCCTTGCTGCTGAGCTCATTCAGTGCTGACAACTTGGCTGCGACAGATGACGACGGTGAGCCCAACAACCTGCAGATATCCGTCAAGCGTATCAAGATAGGCATTGCATGGATAAAAGCAAAGATGAGGATATTGATGGCCCGTCTGCTAAAGAAACCACAGATGGAAGACGAGCAGAAGCATTTCGATGACATGTATGACAAGAAGCTGAACTGCATTGCTAACCACACCGGGGTGGACATCAACCGTGACCTGGACTATGCCAAGAATGGTAACGGCACTACCAGCGGTATTGGTAGCAGTGTGGGCAAGTATATGATCGATGAGGAACACATGTCGTTCATCCACAACCCAAACCTGACCGTCTGCGTGCCCATAGCTGTTGGAGAATCTGATTTTGAAAACCTCAACACAGAGGACTTCAGCAGCGAGTCGGAAAATGAGAACAGCAAAGAGGTCAGTTCGAGGATTACATTATACCATCCGCTTCTAATAGTTTATCACACAAGTATTCAGACTGAAATCTGCAGCATAATTAACAACACAGCTCAAGGACAGTAAAGCCATGGCTGTGGTTGGCTACTCCACACTGTTCAGACACTAACAAAACTCCATCACTCAACATTCATCTAGAGTGGCTGGAGCAGGCAGGCAGTGAGCATTAAATAGATATCTGCTGATGTATGGCTTTTGATAAAATGCATAAGAAGACTTTCAGAGCAGATGATATGCCATTTCATATTCCATTTCAGTGTACATTTGAATGACATGGGATTTTCAAGATTGTTATAATGCAGGGGTCCCAAAACTTTTTTCCTGTGAGGGCCACATAACTTTTCCCTTCTGATGAAGGGGTCAGTTTGTAACAGAAAAAGTGTGACGATCGCAGGGATACCTAAATGTCGACATTTATTGTTTTCCAGAAAGCCACACATAACCAAATATTAATAACCCTTTCCGGGATCTTACCGAACCTTTTCGCCATTATTCCGTTCTATTTGACAGGGGCTAGTCTAGGATTTGCGTGGCCAGACTAAAATAAATAAATCAGAATGCGTCTCTGTTATTGTTCAGGGGGCCAAATGTGGAGGCGGGCCGTAGTTTGGGGACCACTGTTATAATGTCTAACCAAGTCTACACAAATTGGCAACAGGGTAACATGACAGGTCCGGACTGCTCCTCATGCACAACTGGTATGTTTCTGAATCACTGAAATGGTGTTCTTTTGTTTCTTTGTGTGTCTGGATCTGTGTGCGTATGTGTGCTCCCATGTCTGCATCTCTGCAGCTGGATGACACCAGTTCATCGGAGGGCAGCACTGTTGACATGAGGCCAGACGTGGAGGAGGTGGTGGTGGTGGAGCCGGTGGAGGAATTCCTGGACCCAGAGGCGTGTTGGACAGATGGTGAGACCACTGCTCCTGTTGCCATCCCGAGATACATTGAATATTAACGTTTCTGGACAAATAAATGCCTAATGACTGTCAAACATTGTCAAACAATTCATTAGGTTCACACAACAAAACTACTTGGTGAAAGTTAGAAAATAACAACAACCAATCTTTTAGCACAATCGCTTAACATAACAAGTACAACATAGTGAGGTTAAATAACATTAGGTTAAACAACATTAAGTTAAACAACGCTAGGTAAAACACTGTTTAGTAAATCAACATTATGTAAAACAACATTAGGTAAAACAACATTAGGTAAAACAACGTTAAGTAAAACAATGTTTGGTAAATCAACTTTTGGTAAAACAACATTAGGTAAAACAATGTTAAGTAAAACAATGTTAAGTAAATCAATGTTAGGTAAAACAACATGAGGTAAATCAATCTTATGAAGGATCGCTCACCCATGGACACTCTTATCTCTTAATTCCTCAAAACCCACATATCCATTTAAAGACATGCATTTGAATTCTAAACACAGGACTGTAACTGAACCGTATCAAATGCTGTTTCTCCTCCTGTGTGTCCTCAGGATGTGTCGCCAAATTTAAGTGCTGTGAAGTTGATATTACTACGGGCTGGTGGAAGCATTGGTGGTTCCTGCGAAAAACCTGCTTCCTGATTGTGGAGCATAATTGGTTTGAGAGCCTCATCATCTTCATGATCCTCCTCAGTAGCGGTGCCCTGGTAAGAAAACCTTCTACAGGTCTGTTTTATTAAAACAATTAAACATAGAGCAAAATAAAATCCAAACTGGATAAAGATTGATTAAAGATGATTCTTTAAAAATGGAGGCACTTCACAGGCATGAGTGTGTATGGACAGAAAGGCAGTTTCAGAGCAGAAGCAGTTGGGGGAGGGGCCAGACGCTTCTGTGATCAATGGACTCTATCATTTATCAAACCGGGGGTCTAGTCCTGTGGGGTGTGAAATGCTACTAAAGAGTAAAGACTGCTCCAAATCTACATGTGCTTTTAGAGGTGGGAATCACCAGAGACCCCACAATACGATATTTTCACCATATTTAATTTGTGATATAATATTACAAATTAAAACATTTGATGGTAGGCTGAGTATTGCGATATCAATTACAGTTCATTACCTATCTAGTTTCTCTCATTATAATCATCTTTCACTTGGTTCATCTCACTTCAGTCCATTTCTATACAATTTTTTTATTTGTTTATTCAGTAAATTACCATTAGTCAGGGTTCGTACGGTCATGGAAAACCTGGAAAAGCATGGAATTTTAAAATGGGCATTTCCAGGCCTGGGAAAGTCATGGAAAAAAACTTAAATCATAAAAGTTTTGGAAAAGTCATGGAAATGTTGGTATATTCACATGTTCATTTACGCCGAGTTTGAAATAATTAATATAAACAGATGGATTTGCACATAAAGAATAAACATTTATATAAGTGTTTAAAGGAATAAACATGAATAGAAATGTTTATTCTTTTAATCAAACTATTGTCTCATTCATTTGTTTCATTTAAGGTAAACTGTATGCTTTGGAATTCTCATTTTTTTAATACAAAATTCTCTAAATTGTTCATGTTTATACCGAGATTTCAGTTTGGTCGTGGAAATTTGGTTTAAAGTCCTGGAAAAGTTATGGAAAAGTCATAGAAATCCATTGGTCAAAATGTGTAAGAACCCTGATTAGTGATCAGCATTTAGCAGGCTTTAGTGCTGCATCCAATTTTATTTGTAGAATCATATCATAAGCAGGCTTTAGTGCTGCATCCAATTTTATTTGTAGAATCATATCATAAGGTGTAATGTTTACGTCTTTGTCGTGGCTGACAAGTTTCCTGTTCCTCTCCAGGCCTTTGAGGATGTGTACATCGAGCAGAGGAAGACCATTCGGATCATTTTGGAATATGCTGACAGGGTTTTCACCTACATCTTCATCCTGGAGATGTTGCTGAAATGGGTCGCCTACGGTTTTGTCAAGTATTTCACCAATGCCTGGTGCTGGCTGGATTTCTTCATTGTGGATGTAAGTCCAGCTCTTGTTTCCTCTATTGTGTGAAGTAGATTAGAGAAGAAGAAGAGCAGTTATTTGGTCTTCCACCACACACTGGTGCAACATACTGGTATGAAGATAAACTCATTATTATTATCTATCAAGCAGCAGAGCTAAGGCTAATTTAGGCTGTAATAATAATAATAATAATATTAAATTAGCTTTGTTAGAGTGGTAATAACCATGTCAGATGCACTACATTCACTATGTGGACACAGGGTGTGATGTTTTTATAATAATGAGTATTGTCAATGCCTGTTGGGTATGGTTAATCTGAGCGGACAGGTTAATAATTGAATCTCTGCTTAATGGCATGCATTAGGTAAAGGGCATGTTGTTTCATAAGAAGCCTCTTGTTTTGGTTCACTCATGAACCAAATGAGCCTGAACTGCAGTCTGTCTATTTCACCTTTTACAACTCCATCAAGCAACAATCCTTTTTAAATACTTGGTTTATCACTCTGAGATGCTTGAATATGTACAACAATTATATATATAATTAGAATGAGTCAATTAATAACCAAGCTCATTGATTACAACCATATTCAAGTCATGCTCAGAACAATGGAGCGTGTTAAAGATGCATCTTTGCCTGTGTCTCAGACCTGTGAGATGTTTGACCTGTGAGATGTTTGGTATGTCCTCTCTCTCTCTGTACTTCTCTGCTCCTTATGTCATTCAAAAGTGAAAGATTAGAACGGGAAAAATTCTTCCACCTATTCTTTGATAGTTAGATATGTATATCATCACGTTGTAATCTTATTTGGACTATTTTAACCCTCCTGTTGCCTTCGGGTCATTTTGACCCGATTCAATATTTAAATATTGAATCGGGTCAAAATGACCCAAAGGCAACACAAGGGTTAAGACAACATAACCTTCGACTGTGAGGTTATTCCAATAATACCCTAATGTGTGGAAACAATGAAAGGACCATCCTCGTAGCTATAAGCTTAACGCATCTACATTTGACATAAATGGGAATTGGGATGGAATAGGATTTTCCCTGATTTCTGTCTTTCTCCTTGAACTAACCGGCTCTCCGCAGTGTCCAACTCCTCAGCTGTTACCCGTGAATGGACTCCTATCGTTGGCCAGAGGTTGCCATGTTGATGTATTATAAGCTCCTTTATCCCAGACTCCATGCGAAAAACATGCATTTATTTATTATGTACCATAGACAATGTACACTTCATTTTCTCTATTCACACATACATATTTGTGTATTTTAAGGTTTTTAAGGCTTTCGGTAACACATTAGTTTAGACTTCCTCCAGACTTCACTAGACAGCTATTTTTAAGCCATATTGTCACAGCTGACACATACAGCACACATAGAGCATTGAGCAGATAAAACACACACACACCCTTTACTGATTGTGGTTACTGCATAAGTAGAATCGCTGCCTGTAGGTGTGTTGTCAAGCCCAACACTTGGGACAGGGCATCGCGTGAACATGTGACAGGGAGTGACAACCCTCCTGGCCTCCTCCCCCCTTTCCCTGTTCTCCTTTCATTCCCTCTTGAAAGTGTAACCTCAGGTATGTGGTGACATTATGCTGAGATGTAATGATGGTGGGTGACAGGCGGCCGGCGGTAAGTTTGGTCTTCACTAGCGCTCCCCCTCCCAATAGAGCGGTACTTGTGCTTGATGAGTCTGGGTTGTGTTGTGGCCTGACTGCCTCTGGCGCCCTGTGTTGTGAGGTTCAACCATTGCCATGGTAAGGGGGGGGGGGGCACCATCATTAGACCGGCCTGATTGTGGATGTGCTTGACTCTTTGTGTGAGTGTGTTCCTCCTCATTGCCCTTGCGTTTATGTATCTTTCTGTTACCCATTTGATTATGACACAGGGCAAGACATGTAATAATAATAATAATAATAATAATGCATTTCATTTTTATCGCACTCTTCCTTCAAAGAATCTCAGAGTGCCACACATATAGTGAAAACAAATAAAACCGATGAAAACATAGTTAAAGCAACCCATGAAAATAAAAAAAATAAGAATGTAATAGCTGACAATAAATTAACTCAAGGTAAAAAATGCCTTCCTTAATGTCAGAAAGTGTGTTCTTCAGTTTACAGCAGAGTTACTGGAAAACACAACCAGATATTTAGAAGTATATTTTCAATATTTTGCTTACATTATAGGAATAATAACTCATATTATAGATGGAATAATTCATATACATCTTATACAGGCTGTTTAACTTGTCAAAATAGCCAGAATAGGTCATTCTAGCTTAATAGTGATACCAAAGTGTGTCAATGTGAGCGTGATTGATAGGTATCATACTCCATACATCTTTCTTTTTCACCCAGATTATTATCATTGTTTTGTTGTGTTTTTCCTTTTCATTTTAGTTTGGTTTATTTCTGTTTGGTTTGTGCTGTCGTCATCATGGGATCACAGCCCCAGATGTCATTGGCCTTGCCTTGCAGAACTCTGTGAGAAGGACGTTGAGGCGCTGAGGTCACGACCACACAGCTGGCCCAGCGCGGGGCCAGAGGCCACGCCTCCCTAAGGGGGCTCTCCAAGGGGTCAGGCTGAAGGTGACAATTACCCCAAACATTTTAGTGTAGATCAAGGCAAAATCTTTATTTTACTGTCTCCCACCAGCACAGCTACAGATGTATTCGAGAGGCTAGGTTATTGATTGAAATAAGCGTGCAAGTACTTACAATTTTAACAGCATCTAATCCAAAACCCTGTCCAGGACATCCTGGACCCGACAAACATTCACATCTACAGTAACAAGTCCAAATCCATGCTGCCACATTTTCTGCCTTTCTTTCCATAGTTTTGATGCATTCCACCCTTAAGTAGTTGAAAAGTTGGTCTCTTTTAATTCATGTGGCTAATGACATCAGTCAAAATGAAGATTTTGCCTGTTACAAACCTCCCTCCATGACTTTGGTAAGCTTTGGATGTCGTGTACTTCTTGCGGTGAGTTTGACCAGTTGGTGTCGGTGGCTGGTTGGAGGTGCTCACGTGTTCACTGTTGATATTTTTCCTTATTTGTAAGAAACTGGTACTCCCCCTGTTTCAGCCCTCCAGCATCCAGACTGGGATTGCAGACTTTTTTGTAAAGACATCCTAAGGATACATTTCCTGTGCTCATGCACTGATTCTTGAACAAGCACATTTCTCTGCATATGAACTGATTCTAATATAACTGCCCACTGTTAAATTCTGCATCTAGATTAATCTGCTTTCAGCCAAATAATCCTCCATTACAAAGCTTCCCTGCGCAGCAGACAGTCTGTAACCGCCGGCCTAACACATCTAGGGTGACTTCAAGGCGAAGACCTTCCTGCACTTTTACCATCCCCTTCAAGGACATTAGGGCAGCTTATTGAACGCAATTCCCATTGTCCACTTCCTCTATTGTTCACAATGCAATTCTGTATTTGTGTTCGTACCTTAACTCATAAGTTTTAAGTGATTTATTATGGCAGTAAGAGTACTGCATATTTGCTATGTTGCTGCGAATGCTAGTCCACAGTTTTGCGAATGAATGACATAATGTAAGGACTAAGTGATTGTTTTTAACTAATGATAACACACTATGAAGTGTTCTTCGGCTGCAGCAATGCCTCTGCAGCTGCAGCCGGATGGGAGAGGGGCTGCACCAGTTTCTTTGAGGTTGTGTGCTGTTACTGTTAACTGTTTGTAACTCAACTCTGTATTTTTGTCCTTTCAGTGCCATCCAGTGCTAATAACTATATCCGGTCTGCCCTGAATCTCCATCCCTGTTTCTTGTGTGTAGTTCATGTGACTGTGGCTTTCCTATTTGACTCTAAATGCTGTGTGACCATTTGGTTTGATGTCCGAGAAAGAAAATGGCACAATGACACACTTGTAAATGTTTACTTGTATTCTTTCTCTGAGGTTCCATTAGTTTGTCTGTCTTAGATTATATGGGATTTTATGCCTCAACCCAAGAGCGACATGGAGAGACAATGTTAGAGGGGCAAGGGTAAGACTCTCAAGTCCGTTGGGTTGTTATCAGCTTCTACAGGTTAACCTCTCTCCTCACTTTCCTCCCCAACTCCTCTTCCTCAGCTTTCCCGGTCCCAGTTACTTGTAATTTTACTAAATCAAGTAGCACTCCTTTCTGCCTAATGTACCCTCTATTTGAGTCTTATGTCTCTATCTCCTCTCTTTCTCTCTCAACCACAATTTCCTTGCAGGTACAAAGGACTTTTTACTTCTCGTCAACTTCTCCCCAAATAACAGACAAACAATCCCTATGGCGCACTGCTACTAAAAACACGACACACATAAGACCTATACTAAACATTTACCTTCTCCTCAGTGTATATACATGTATAAATGCAATATTATACATGCATATACATGCATAGATTTATGTGTGTATGTCAAGCAACTCTCCGCCTATGACAGGGCCGTCTCTCTTCCCTCGTGAATATTCTCACTTCTAACAGTTTGGAACCTCTTTTGCTTCTCTGTTTTTGTGTAGGTGTCTATAGTCAGCCTTGTAGCTAATGCGCTGGGCTACTCCGATCTAGGGCCCATTAAATCACTCAGGACACTAAGGGCCTTGAGACCCCTCAGAGCCTTGTCACGTTTTGAAGGGATGAGGGTAAGATCCAAAGCTAAGCAGCTGATCCTTCCGCATGCCCATTCAACAGTTTAAAGCATGCTAGAACTGATCTAAAAAACAAATTAAAAGGAAAGATATCTCCAAATTTGGGGGAGGGGGTTCCCACGAGGAAATGAAAGCCAATAAGTCACCTTTCTATGCGCAATCCTGTACCATGCCTTTCTGAGAGCGAAAGAACAAGTCATGATGCAGCTGAGAGACTGAGTAAAGTAACAGTAAAGATGTATGCCATACATTTCAATTGAATTTCTTAAACCCAAAAATATATACTGAAATTGATTATGTTTTTTTTCCACAAAGCTGCCTCATCACATAAATGACAAAACTAGAAATTCTGGTTACTCCATCTTACTTTGTTTCTCCTTGATTGGCCAAAGTGAATGCGAAATTGGTCAGCGCAAACCAAACGTACACGCCATTTCATAGAGCTTTTCTAATCAGTTAGCTCTTCATTTGGCCTGGATCTCAACCACTGCTTTTCATTTAGACCCCCCTTCCCCGACACATGCCATCCCCCGCTGCTCCCATAATCCCAACCCCAACCCTCCCCTCCCAGCTCACATCATATCCCAATGCATCCGGCATCGAGAACAACCAGCAGCAACCAGCAGGACACCAAGACCTCTGCCCAACCAGTCACACCATAACTCTGCTTGCAGGACGGCTGCTAAACAACCACTCAGAAAAATCTGACCCACTCGTAATAGATGTGGTTTACAGAGCTGAAATGCCTCTGGTTGCTTCAGCTGTCACTTCCTTAAATAACTGATTGGTTATCTTCGTGACTGGTGGTAGCAACAGGTTGCAACTGGTTGTTGTCGCCCGTAGTCCCCCCTGTGTCTTTCTCTCTCTACTTTTTAAAACGCATAACTCTTGGACTTGTTGCCTAGTCTTCTAGTTTGAGCTTCTTCTCTTGACCTCAGTCCCTCCACACATCCTCCTCAGTCCCACATGTGTAGCACACCTCCCCACCCTTCCCCCTCCTCTTCTTCCGCACCCTGTTATCCCTCCACTACTCACTTCACCTCAACACGGAACGGCTGGGCCGGACCGCTGGATGGTCACCACAGTCTTCTGCTTGTCCAGGATATTTCTACATCAGGGACGGAGACAGAAACCACACACTCACAGTCTTGTGGCTATTTGTTGAGCTTCTGCCACATGCAGCCCTTTGGGTCGTACCATCTGACCGATGGATCTGTTAACAGTCCATTTTGAGTGCAGGTTATTGGTGTAACGTACTGAAACATTCATCCATATGAAGTACTTCCTATTGGAATGCAGTCAGAAGCTAAGCAAATTTGCTAGGCTGCCATTTCACTCAAGGCATTAATGCTGTCATGTCATGGCATCACATACTGTCGTGCATACAGCAGGCCCTGGCTGCCTGTTGCCTTGCACTCCCACAGGAAGTTAAACTGGAAGGCAACAACAGGCCCAGTCAAACTCTGACTTTGAGTTCTGGGTGGGTGGTGGCCCATAGGTTGAATTGGACAACAGCGTTCGGACAAAACTTTCAACCCTCTAATTTGTTGCCCCGCTTTAGTACGTCCCAAAAATTACAGACCAGCAGGAGAAGAGGCCTGTGTAATGATGTAGTGGGTGGACTGATTGTAAATGTATTGAGTCTCATTCATACTAGATATCCAGTGACTAAAATGTGATGCTGTTGCTCACGTAAAAGCTTTTAGGCCCTGGATAGGCTTTATGGATGGTGTCATGAATGTCTCACTGACATTTTATAGGTTTAAAGTTAATTATGGGATAGGAAATATAACTTAATTTTTAGGTCATTTTTGGGGTTGAATATTATGGCACAATTGTATTAATAGAGTGTATTAATGCCAATACCAGTGCCCCTATGAATAACCCCATTCACTGGGTTTAAGTGGTAAGAGAGGTGAGGGTGGCGCAGTCACGCAAAGAGAAACAAATAGAAGAATTTAATCCTGCTGTAACAATTTTCTACTATAATGTCTATGTTCATCAATTGAGTTACCATCTTGTTTGAACTGAAAATGGAACGTTTTATTTCAACGCAATAAATAAATGAATTGGGAATTGCATGAATGGAGAGATGACACCGTATGAGAGAGATTCTGGAGAGTTAGAATGATGAAAACTTTTGACCCGCTGGTTGAGTGTTACGGCGCGACGCATTGCAGAGGTCAACGCAACTCAACAGGGCCGAGAGAACACATGACACTGCTCAGCATGCAATGCTAATTGGCTGCTCTGACTACAAACGCTGCTCTCTTTCTCATAATGCTGCTTTGTAATCTCGGTCTTACTTGTATGAACAATGCATTGTACGGGAATGACAACATCTCCAGCCATCTTTACCCATTTACAGTAAATCCCCTCTTTCCTGACGAACCTGCTGACATTTAGGGTGCACAAAAGATTTTGAGATGACAATGATTTTGTTGGTTTTATCTATGCCAGCTAATAAAGTTATTAGTTTTCAATGGGCCTTTCTCACAATGAGCAGGCCAACTCTTTTTATATAAGAGTATTTGTCAGACACCCTTACAAACCATGTAAATATCAGAATAGCTCGTCAGACGCTCAAGCAAGCAAAGCTTTAAATGTTATTTAGTCGCCATCTCTATCCACATATTTCTCTATTCATTTATATATTGAGTTGAACGGTTCTTGAGATTGCACAATGCCATGTCACACGCATGTACTATAACTGCTGATGCACATTATGCATTTTTGAAAGCCATTTTCCCTCTTTCTGAGAATGCTTTCCCCACAGCATGGCCTTATAATTTTAACACAGAATTTCTGAAAGCGGTTCAATTGTATCTCAGATTGAGCAAAGAGTCATTTTCTTTGCATGTGCAATGGCAACACTGGGCTTATAATTGTATTTGGAAAAAATCATCTTCAAGACATTTTCTTTCAGCATTTTACATCGGGCACAATATTTCTACTAGTTTACTAGGTTGTGTACATGCCGAGAAAATCCTGCTCCGGAGCTCCTCCCTGTCTGTATGTAATGAGGAGGGAATATGGCTCCATCAAACGAGTCTGCAAACACATGCATGCTCAGCTGTCTGCCTGAGAGCTGCTGCTCGCCTGCCTAACACTGGCAGTGAGCGGCTCACTATGTGCTGAGCTTATTACTGGCTATCATACATTTAGAAAGGTCTAGAGTTTGGGGTGGTGGTGGGAACTATTATACATGTATATTTGACTGCTAGTGTTATATTGTTTAACTTAGTTATGCGAACGGGTCAGTAAGATTAAGAATATTGACTGTTTTAGGTTGGGGTGGTAAGAGTGGACACTTCATAGTGGTATGGCAAACACTTAACACTTAATATTTTACTGACATTCTAGCTTTATTAAGTAAATATGTAGAAACATACCCATCTATTTCCTCCAAATATTACATCCTAAACTGTATTTCTCAAATCATTGTCAAATGCTCCCATTGTTATTTCATGTTATTTGGGGATTTACATTTATTTCAGAAATATACATAAAGGAAATACTAAAAGCAGCATTTAACAGTTTTGTGATTATTAGGAGAGGTGCAGTTTTAAACAAACACTATGTACACACAACAGTGTGTGTTTAATGTATGTGTGTGTGACCTTATGAACAACAATATTTGGATTAAATATGTTGTCCAATAGCTCCAATAATTTTCACGACATGAACTCTCTCTGTTTTTCTTCTAATATGTTTCATTCATATGATTTTCAACAACAATGTCTTAATTTAGTACCACACACTACATGTCAATTGCATACATGTCATGTACAATATAATATAATTGTACTATTCTAACACATCTAAAACATAAAATAGTAGTCTGTGTTGTGGCTGTAATTCTGAAATCACAAAATGTTCAAATAAATTATTTATTTTTTACATTGTACACATTTGATCCTCATAGATTTTTTACATATTGTATTTTCCTTGGATCAAGTGTGTGTGTGTGTGTGTGTGATTGAGTGATTGAGCACTTAGCTGCATGCTTCTACAGATCAAAGAGCATCTCAGTCACATCAGTGCTGCTCGAATTAGAAATGGGCTCGTGCAGCTCTCCCTCCCATTGATTTCCGACACTTCAGTATGTTTGTCACAGAAGTGTGCATTGATTATTTTTGACGACATTAAATCACAATAGGATTGCACTGCTACTCCCAACACCACATGTAACACAAGCTTAACAATTTTTTAATGGACTCAGTGTAACGCCATAACAGTATGTAGTGTCCTATCGCGGGGGTTGAAAGAGCTGCGTTTGTTTCCTGGTTTTCATGTCATATCTTGTCTTCCCTGGTCTGGTCTAGGTGGTAGTCAACGCCTTGGTGGGTGCCATCCCTTCCATTATGAATGTGTTGCTGGTTTGCCTCATCTTTTGGCTAATTTTCAGTATCATGGGGGTCAACTTGTTTGCGGGCAAGTACTACTACTGTTTCAATCAGACATCAGAGGAATACTTTTCCGTCGACGTGGTCAACAACAAGACCCAGTGTGTGGCTCTCATGAATCAAAACTTCACCGAGGTCAGGTGGAAGAATGTCAAGATCAACTTTGACAATGTGGGAGCCGGCTACCTGGCCCTGCTGCAAGTGGTGAGAGTGTCACTCCTCCTCTGCTCTCTTTCTGTCTCCAGTTCTTATTTCATGCTGACGTGGTTTTCTCATCTTACGATGCACTTTTCTGTTTTCTCTTTTCATTCTGTGCTTCACCTGAGGGTCTGTTGTTGCTTCAAACTCCATTTGCTTTCACAGCACTCTGAGACTTGTTTGGTGTTTCTCCATGCCCTTTCCTTCATGTACTTGTTTCTTTCCATGCACAAGCTGTACTACAGGACATGCATCAGTTTTGGTTTGAGTTTCTTTGATTTACAATTTACAATTTAGCATTTTTACAATTTGATTTAGTAATGTCTCTCTTTTAAAAGGCTACATTCAAAGGTTGGATGGACATCATGTACGCGGCTGTGGACTCCAGAGAGGTATATTCATTGCTTCTTCAATACATATTGTAATGCTTATGTATCTCACTGTACGCCAAACTGTGAACACACAGGTCTTAAAGGAAGAGTTTGACAATCTGGGAAATATAATTTTTACATTTCTTGATGAAAGCTAGATGAGAAGAGTATGAAGTTACCGCCAGCAGCAAGCTAACTTAACTTAGCATAAGACTCGACTCGACTCTGACCTTAAGCAAGAGTTTATTTCTCAACAAGGACCTTTTGATTTTACTACAGAATAAGCAAATTGATATTAATTCGTAAACTTAGGAGGTGCTGCTGTTGAAAGCTTCATATTTACTGTGTGGATATGCGAATGATATCGATATTTTCATCTAAATCAAGAAAGAACGATATGTAATGTAATGTCAAATTGTTTCTTAAAATGTGGTTTATAAATCACACTTGCTTCAACATTGTGCCTCCCTCCTAGGTGGAAGACCAGCCCGACTATGAAGTCAACATCTACATGTACATCTACTTTGTGGTTTTCATCATATTTGGGTCCTTCTTCACCCTCAACCTCTTCATTGGTGTGATCATTGACAACTTCAACCAGCAGAAGAAAAAGATAAGACACGTTTTGCTCCTTAACTTCTATTTTGCTTTCGGGGTTTAAGTTTTAGTGTCAGAATGTGATTATAACTACATCTTTGTTTATCCCTTCACTTTGGAGGTCAGGATATATTCATGACAGAGGAACAGAAAAAGTACTACAATGCCATGAAAAAACTGGGGTCCAAAAAGCCACAAAAACCTATTCCTCGACCACAGGTATGTTTTTCCCTCTCTGGGTAGTATGAAAGTATGAAATCTCAGTAAATCTGAACTTCATCCCTCTGTGTTGTCTTTCTTCGTAGAACATGATCCAGGGCATGGTGTTTGACTTTGTGCAGCAGCAGGTCTTTGACATCTCCATCATGATTCTCATCTGCCTCAACATGGTTACCATGATGGTTGAAACGGACGATCAGTCAGACGAAACGGACAACGTCCTCTACTGGGTCAACTTCATCTTTATTGTAGTCTTCACCACAGAGTTCTTGCTCAAGCTTTTTGCCCTTCGCCACTATTACTTCACTAATGGTTGGAATATCTTCGACGTGGTGGTCGTCATTCTGTCTATTGTCGGTAAGTGAGGAAGGTGGAGGACACGAAGCAATAAGAAAGAAATGAACGAATAAAAAGTCTGTTATTTTCTGATGGCATTCTCTTCCTTTCCTCTGTCTATTTTTCTTTGTTTCCCTCTCAGGCATGTTCCTGGCTGATATAATTGAGAAGTACTTTGTGTCACCAACACTCTTCAGGGTGATCAGGTTGGCTCGTATCGGCCGTATCCTCCGTCTAATCAAAGGAGCCAAGGGCATCCGGACTTTACTTTTTGCTCTGATGATGTCACTGCCAGCCCTCTTCAACATTGGCCTATTGCTCTTCCTGGTCATGTTCATCTTTTCCATCTTCGGTATGTCTAACTTTGGCTACGTAAAACATGGAGCCGGAATTGACGACTTGTACAACTTTGAGACCTTTGGCAACAGCATGATCATTCTGTTCATGATCACCACATCCGCTGGGTGGGACGGCTTGCTGCTGCCCATCATGAACTACCCACCAGACTGCAACCCCCGTTTTGAGAACCCCGGTACACCCGTGAAGGGCGACTGTGGTAACCCCTCAGTGGGAATCTTCTTTTTTGTCATGTATATCATCATTTCTTTCCTGATCGTGGTCAACATGTACATTGCCATCATCCTGGAGAACTTCAGTGTGGCCACAGAGGAAAGTGCTGATCCACTCAGTGAGGACGACTTTGAGACCTTCTACGAGATCTGGGAGAAGTTTGACCCTACTGCCTCTCAGTTCATTACTTTTGCCAAGCTGTCTGACTTTGCAGACGCACTGGAGCACCCACTCCGTGTGCCCAAGCCCAACACGATAGAACTAATTGCCATGGACCTGCCCATGGTGAGCGGCGATCGTATTCACTGCCTGGACATCCTGTTTGCCTTCACAAAGCGAGTGCTGGGTGACAGTGGTGAGTTAGACATGCTGAGACAACAGATGGAGGAGCGTTTTGTTGCAGCCAACCCTTCCAAGGTGTCGTATGAACCCATCACCACCACTCTTCGCCGCAAACAGGAGGATGTCTCTGCCAGAACTATACAGAATGCCTACCGCATCCACCTCATCCGGCACGGCATCATCTACAGGCGTCACATTTTTTCTAACAATAGGTTTGAGAATGGCGGGACCAACCAAGAGAAGAAGGAGAGCACACCATCCACAGCCTCTCTCCCCTCCTACGACAGTGTGACCAAATCTGACAAGGAAAAGCAGGACGAAAAAAAGGACGAGTGGGCCAGGAAAGACAAGGACAAAAACCAAAAAGATGAGTGGGAATCCAAGTGTTAAGGTTCAGTGACTCTCAAAATCCAATACAACAGAAGGAGATGAGACTCTGAGCCCAAACCCGACTAATGTAGAAAAAGTGATTTGCAAGTAAGAAAAAAAATGGATACTAAAAATATGTTTACAGACTCAATACTACTGAGGCAATGTGGTCTCTCATGTCGTAAAACACAGCTGAACCAAACACAATCAGTTTACCACGGAACTTTTCTGCATCATGACTAAGTTTATATAAAATGACTCACAGTGTGCTGGCCAATGACACACATTTCTTTGCGGACCAACTGCCAAGGCATCGAAATCTCTGTTATATGATCGAAGAATTGCAAAATCCCTGCCACCACCGAGTGTGGAACCCCGCAGCAAAACTCAAATGCTACGGGACTGGATCATACAGATCCCACTAGAACTGTATTACCAGTCTAAAAGAGAGTCTGTAGCACAGTTTACCATCTTGATTAAGAAGAAAACTATCATCAACCAAGCAAGTTTTAGCTAGGATGGTAAAACACTAGCTAGGAAGGAAGGGGAAACCCAGAACTGTTGACAACAGATGTTTGTTTGTTTGTCCTGAGTATATTTGCATCTTTACATTATTTGAGCAGCAAAAAAAGATAACATTCATCCCATGTCACTAGTCTTTTCATATCCTCTTTGTTATTCTCCTGACATTGTAAAGGACACGTTCAACGTAGGCTTTCACACTGACTGGGTAGTGGTCATTATTCATGGTTTTGACTTGGGCTGAGGTAGTTACAGAGCCGAGTTACAGATGAATAATAACTATTGTACTCGATCAATGCATAGACATGACTTGCATGAAGAAATGTTTTGATCAGAAAGATGAATGAGTATTCAAAGTCCAACAAGACACGGATTCTCAGACCACTGCAGTGGCTCGACTAGTCCGAGGCTGTCCACTGTGGAATCAAGTACATTTGAAGATGAAGATAATGATTCATAGACTATTGGGGGAATGATAGTCGTATGATATTGTCCTTCATTAGTTTTGCTTTTCAATTGGCGAATCTTTTAAGACATGCCTTCATTAAAATATTTGGTGATTGAAGGGTGTGAGCACTCAGAGGCAGAGTCACAGTCGGGATCGGCCAACAACACAAACTAGATACGTTTTTTTTTGCTGCTCTGAATCTAGTTTAGAAAGTGTGGAGTGTATGAGTAGGAAGCAGGATATCCTCACAATGAGGATGCACAGATTTGGAGGGCCACGACAGTTACCCTGTTCCAAATCTGGGGCTTATACCTCTTTGTTTACATCCGTCATACAGTCACTTTCCTTACTTCTCTGTGGTCCCTGTTTCGTCAATGAGAGCAGGTGATGTTTCACGCCAAGGAATCTATAACTGGCACCAGTGAGGGTCTAGTGTGCTCAAGTGTCAATAGGTAGCCCCTCTTCTGCTGTAGTTCTATGAGAAAGGACAGAAATGTGTTTTTTTTGTTTGTTTTGATACTATTTTTGTTGATTTGTTAGTGGCTAGTGGAAAAACCTAACTGTATTTAGATAGATGATTCATTCATTTTAAATTCCTCTTTTATACTCTGTCAGACCCACATCAGAATTTCCCAGTGAATGATGTTTTAGGTAGTGTTTTTCAGACCATTTCAGTTGCCAGCTTTAGACAAAAAGCCTTGAAGTCTTTCTCTGATATACTTGTGATGCAATCGGCCTCAGAAAAGGATTTGATCAGTGAGAGAGACACTGACCATCTGCAACAGCAGAGTTAGCAGAGAAGTGTCACATGGACATGCCTTGTCGTGCCTAGCATGTATGGAAGGATGGCTACGAAGGGCTTGTGGTGTGGACTGTGGAATCAAAGGGATTTTTTTCTGATATTTCAGGGAGGTGGTTAGATGATGAATAACTCAAATGTGGACCAATAGAAAGGTAGAGCCCCTCCCTTCAGGGTTTTAGACTGACTGCCATGACAACAGGAAACAGAAGAGGAGAAGAAGAGAACAGCGCTAAAGTCGGAGTGCTGGAAGTCCCATGTTTGTCAGTGTATCATTGTGCTTTTGTGGGACCTCTTAAACACTGTGTGGTGTTGGACCCAGACTCGCAACATCTTTTCACATACTTGCAGGCTTTCAAGTACTGTCACCCGCTTCAAAAATGATTAGCCGGAGATGAAGGGAGAAATCCAAACACATGCCAAGATTATCCATCAGCAGGCCTCACATCGACACAGCTACGTTGTATAGTAAGCTCTGTGGGTGTTTTTCATAAAAAAACCTGAGGCTTAAGGTCAAGTGGTAGACGAGACACAACTGCCTCCTTAGGTGTTCCTGCAAATGTTTTTCTACACAGGAGTGATGGTCCTATTTATAAGTGGATGACTAGACATACATCTTCCATCCTTCGTCACACCAATAATGCCATTTGGTGTGTTTAACACTGCCTGTACCAGAAGCCCCTGTCTGTAACAATAACTGAGATCTGTTTACAATATGAGGTCTCTAAAGTTTGGCTGCTGCACACTGAAACCAAATACATTCCCAATGAGAACCACAGGAGGAGTGAGTTATGTCAATGACAATTTGTCCATGTTCATCTTGGATGTAATGTTTTTCAATGATACATTCACACCAAAAAAAAAGGCAAAAAGAAAACACAAAAAACATATATATGTACAGTGCAGGCAATGATGTAAATGGCACAATTGCTGAAAAAGAATGAACTTTTTGAGAGAAACTATAAATATTGTATTATATTATTTTATTTTATAGGCATGCTTTGTTGTGTTTTTTTGTAAATAAGGAATTTTAAAATTGTTACGACTAATAATAAAAACAAAAAGAATAATAACAATAATATAGAATGGCTCCCAGCTATGCCCTTTGTCACATTTGTTACCTTTTGGATTTTTTGAGACACTTTTCACTTTGTTGATGAAAATTTAATGAAATATAGATATTATATAATACAAAAAATATATACATACATATATGTCTATATGTATATACATGAAACAGAAGGACACTGTTTGTCACATTTGATTTATGTGTAACACGTTCAGTGGATGTCTAAAAGTGGTTGTTTCCAGCATTCTTCTATGTTTGGGAATAGCTTATGTCTGAAGTTACTGGAACTGCTTGCCATGGATTGTAGCCTGATCATGATGAAAGGACAATGTTACCAGCACATTTCTCACTGACTGTCATATCTCTCACCTTCACTGAGTATACAGGACACACCCACAATCACGGACAGAAACACACACACAGTTGACTCCTCATTGCCCATCAACTTTACCAGTGAACTCTTCCTTGAGACGGTTCCTACCCCCAGGGCCTTCTTCCCACTCCCACACACCAGTGCCATTACAGCGCAACATGCACAGAACCACGTACTTGCTTCTCGTCCTCACGTTTCTTTTGTTGAATAGTTTGTTTCCAGTGTTCCACTCACTGTCATGTGCCTTTTTTTCTGCTTTTTCTGCCAATTTGGATGTCAATTTCACACTGAGAAAAAATGAAAGGCACTAAACTGTCCAAACTGTGGAACGTGGAGGTTTGGGGGCGAGCACAACATTTATCAGGGATGTCGAGTTAGAAATACTGCCGGAGGATC
Source organism: Pseudoliparis swirei (assembly GCF_029220125.1). Lineage (NCBI taxonomy): Eukaryota > Metazoa > Chordata > Actinopteri > Perciformes > Liparidae > Pseudoliparis > Pseudoliparis swirei. The sequence goes on from NC_079396.1 coordinate 12,970,307, forward strand.
ATCCAGACACCCCACTTGGTCTTGATATTCAACAGTGTGTGATGTTAACAGAAAATCAGCTAACTCAAAAATGTCCTGTTCTTAGTGCTATGTGTGTCACCCACTTGGCTTGTGAAAAAGCAGCTTGCCTTCTATATTTCTGTTCTTGTTCTTCAATGTTTCTGACTCCATCTGAAATTTATTTTTTTATATTTGATTATTAGGACTCATTCTTTTTTTAGCATGATTTATTATGGGCTTTTATTCTTTTTGCTGAAAAATTGAAAATTGCTTTTCAAACTGTTGTTTTCATTTGACACCATGATAAAAGAGGATATACAGTAAAACATGATGGTGTGTTGCACTACCACTTGGACTCTTGGTAAGATAAATATGAAAGATTGTCTTCATTTGAGCACAAACCTTTTTATTACCAATAAAGCAGCCTTCCAGTTACAACCTGTTTGTTGGTTTTCCATTTACAATATCTACCTTGCTTTCGACTTATATACATTTAATTGTGTACCGTTTAATGAGTGGTCACCATATTGTGCAGATTATTGTACTGTTGTGGTTCTGTATGTGGAAACAAGTGGATTACAAAACATCCTGTGAAATAGAACTGAGTAGCACTGTGGTAACAGGGTCATGAAAGGCAGCCTTCCAAATGTAATGGCCTTATTGAATTTGTTCAGAGACCCGTGTTAACATCCTCCTCCCAGGCAGAAGATGGACTAAAGCCCCATCATCATGCAGTCCATCTGGACTGTGATGTTCTTGTGTGTGGTCTACTGTACAGTGAATAGCCTGGAGGTATGATATTACATGTTGTCACACTCAACCTCACAAGAACAGGACTGGAATAGCCATGTTGGGCCATTTTGATCTGTTTGTGCTTCTCGGTAAATAGGATAAGAAACCCTTTTTGGAGTAAGTGGAGTTGTGTGTAAATGATGCATGGAGTTGTTTTCAGACAAATGCTCTATAGACCACCATGCCTTTCCCTTTTTGTTTCACTACACAATGTTCTCTCCCAAAGCTCCTTCTCCCTCATGCCCCATGGACTTCTTTTGACTTCACTTGTGTATGATATTTATGTGTCTTTCTGCTTTCTATCATCTCGACAATAGGAACCTGCTTCTTATTGACTAGAGACACCCTCTCCAAATCGTTTCGCTGCCATGCTTCAGTGTGAAAGTGCCGTGAGGTGTAGAGAGAGAGAGAGAGAGAGAGAGAGACTCGGGAGGGGAGGTAAAGAAAGGAGAATGGGAAGGTGGTGGAGCACTGCAGTGCAGATAAATTAATGCAGCAATCGAGGCTGAGTGAGCGGCACACTCCCAGTTTGGCCCAGTGCCGCCATCAGTTTGAGCCCATGCACAGCTGCCTGGGAGACCGGCTCCCACGCTCAAAGTATTGTTATTTTTTATTTGTTTTAATCACACCACAATTTAGGCTCGTTAACGGCATCTGAGCGTGGGTCAGCCGGTGCAACTGCAGAGGAGATGCTCAGGTGCTGCAGGTGGTCCCGGGCTTTCCCCCACCAGCACCAAGGATCAGCCAGGCACCTAGAGGTTTCTTTCGATGACATCTTTTATTTAACCAAACACACACCGAGCAGACCGCAACACTGTGCCTCTGCTCCCTTCTCCCGTCCCTCCAGCTCTGCTGCCCTTTTATACAAGCAGCATATCCGGCTGCTGGCTGGTTGACAATCAGTCAGAGCAGCTGACTGATTGTCAACCAGCCAGCAGCCGAGGCCAGATTGGGGACAGCTGCCACATCTACAAAGTAACACCAAATGTTTAGTATGCCAGCATTAAAAGCAGTTTTCCCATAACAGTTATTTCACCTAGGTCCTAAAATGGCCTTGTGTAATTAGATACAGTATATTATCATAAATAAAATGTGTGTACGTGCTGATCTGGAGTCAGTTTGGTAGGATTTGGGTATAAATAAAGTATTTCATTTAAAATATGGATTTTTATTTAAAGATATTCATGTAATTTGCATGCAAAATAGGTCTACCCGAACCAGCGGACAAAAAATTCAACCCGCGGCAACACTTCAAAAGTAGCCCAATTCCGCGGGAAAACCGCGGACCTGGCAACACCTCCCTTCCTTCTGAAGCGCGTGTCGCCACAGAGCGTGTGGGTTCTCTGGGTAGATCTGAACGTGGCTAAATATAACGCTGAAACGTGACACCGTTTTCCGTTGCCAGTATTAGCTTTTAAGGCTTTTTATACACACGATAGCGACACTGACTATTATTAGAGTCCTTTAATCGCTCGTGAGAGCTTTACATCATTCACAAGGACTCTTCGTCCATCGCTACACAACGCTCGGATGCTCCGTCCCGTTTTGCTGCAGTCCTGTTGGTAAATGTCAGACAGTAAGTGCAAATAGCCAGCAGTGAAAGGGGGTTTCCTCCTATCTGCTCTCTTTTGAACCCTTCTCTGAGATCAGAGGGTTGTGTTCATGTGCTCTGCTGGTGTTCCCTCCCTTTCTCCCTCCCCAGATCTCAATCTGAAGCCCAAAAGAGGGAGCTCTCAATCATGCCCCCCCCCTCCCTCCATTTATCAATGAGACACATAAGCAACCCCCCGACCTATCCACTACCACCACCACACCGGAAATGGCCCACAGGTTCTCTCCACCTACCTAAAATCAGCTCTCCTTTTTTGTAAACATGAACTCCATTACTTACTGTGTTTTTTGCTTGCTTTATTGCATAACCATATTGTGCAAGGACGTACATGTGTGTGAACAAAGTGCATGTATGCAGTCTGCACTGCAAACATAAACCAACAGATGCCTTTACACCCACACACTGCCTTTTTCTTTTTAGATTCCCCAACCAGCCTGACACACTGAGATGGGTCCGTGTACGTTTTGTTAGTTTGTTTTTTTGTTTCATTCCAAATACGGAATACGGAAATCACGTGGTTTTTTCGTTTTCCGTCTGAAACCAAAAACGGAAAAACGGAATACCACCTCGGTCCGTGTACGTTTTGTTAGTTTTTACCTTCGCATTGAAAATGCCGGAAGGTTATGTTTTGATCGCCGTGTATTTATTTATTTATTTGTATGCGTGTTATTCGCAAAACTCAAAAAGTATTGAACCGAATCGCATGAAATTTGGTGGGATGATTGTTTATTATCCGGGGACCAGTTGATTAGATTTTGGGATCGATCGGGTCAAAGGTCATGAATAGGTCAAAATCTTTCGCAGAACTCAAAAAGTATTGAACCGAATCGCATGACATTTGGTGGGATGATTGTTTATTATCCGGGGACCAGTTGATTAGATTTTGGGATCGATCGGGTCAAAGGTCAAGGTCAAAGGTCATCAACAGGTCAAATCTTCTTGAATCACATGGAATTTGGTGGGATGATTGGTTATTATCCGGGGACCATTTGATTAGATTTTGGGATCAATCGGGTCAAAGGTCAAGGTCAAGGTCATGGAAAGGTCAACATCTTTTTTTTACCATAGCACGATACATTTTTGTCCAATTGGCATGCAACTAATGCCAAAATGTTCATAATTCAATGCCCAATCTTGTGATATGCGAAGGTATGCGCTCTACCGAGTGCCCGTTCTAGTTTTTTTTTGTTTCATTCCAAATACGGAATACGGAAATCACGTGGTTTTTTCATTTTCCGTCTGAAACCAAACACGGACTGTACACTGGCTGGCGGGTTCTTCTGATTTGCTGAACAACAGCACCCACCTCTGGTCAGCCCCCTGTATGTATGAAGTATCCTTTACTATACAGATTACTAAATGCTGCCCCATCTTTTCATTTAATTTGAATAGCATTTAATCATTTTATAATACATTTGTGAGCATCACAACATCAAAAACATGAATAATCATAAAAAAGACATTTATATAATTTTAAGTACATTTTTTTTCATCTTGCATTTTAGTTTGTTCATACTGCATATAAAATCTAAATATAAGGCAAACAAATAAATAAAACCAGGTGTCGGTATCTGAACTGCATTTTTCCGTAGATGGGCATTTCTAAATAACATGCAAGATTAGATTTAAAATTTGTTTACATCTTGATCACTTTTCTTCACTTTATTGCTTATTTGGGAACAGCAAAGAGTGAAATGTCATTTTTATTTAAGAATAGATGGAATAAAAACTGAAGAATTGCTATGTTACGGAGGATTCATCTTCTCTTTTGCTGCTGGATGACGTAAAGCAGGATCAAGCATTCAACACATGTTTCAAACTTCTGCTGCAAGGCAGAGCAGTTCTTCTTGACACCTGCAGGTAAAGATTAAGGAAATGAAGTTAAAAAAAAAGAAACATGCATCCCATCTAAAGTACTGACTTTTTACTTTAATGGAAAAGCAGATGTTGAGTCCCTCTGCACTATACTGGTAAGGTGGCTCCTCAAAACGTGTAGCTGATTGATAGTATACCTAATGGTATAAATGTTGCTTTTCAGCTCACCCTTCTCGTTTTCTGCTCGCCAGCCACTCAATAAAATCGTTTGCCTTAATCTTATCAAGATAGTGGGTGAAGTCGCTGCTGAACGTCCCTTCTGAATGCCTTTTGAGGTTTCGTCCTTTTTCCATCTGGTAAGAATGCCATCTAAAAAAAGTGGTGTTGATGAGTTAAGTTATTTTTTTCAGTTGATGTCAGCGCTAAACCTGACATCGCATATTACATATACAGATTTCACAGACTTCAGGCAAAATATCTATGACAAGAGTATATTGATTTAGTTATTCTTCCAGTAACAATGGCCACAGTAAATGTATTGGAGCTGTCATTTTCTGTCAAATATTTACTACAGAATGTCTCTAGTTTACAAAATCATATAAATACTAAAAGGTGCTGCTAAAAGTCTGAACATGTCAGCAACTACAATATAGCAATACAGAAAGATACTGAATACACACCTTGTTGGTCTGGTTTTGTCGACAACCATCTCTTTCGTGCTCGGACAGAGAAACAGGACCAACATATACCACAAGTGTAGGCTCATCCTCAGGTCTCCTACTCAACACATAAGCAAGAGCACAAACACACTGTTTAGCCTCCTAAATCAAATAGGAAAACATTGCATTTCTTAAGAAAATAAAAACTCACCTTCGGGAACTTTGACAGTGACACGTGTTGGATGAAGTGCTGTAATCGCACATGCAGTGAACTATTAATGAAGCCACAGACAAACCCTTCTACACTGTGAAGACAGACTGAGAGTGGAGTAAACAGCAAGTACTGTCATTTTATAAAGACAGCAGGTGTACCACTGTGACATCTTCTGTAGGTCACCTCCCACATCTGATGACACTCTTCCTCATTAGGGTGGTGTGAATCATAGCTGATCTGAACCATATGACGTTTGATATGTGCTCTCTGGAGAGTTCAAATGTCAGAGTCACTCTCCCTTCTTCAGACGGTAGCAGGTGTGAAGACATTTTGTTCTGTTGTCTAATGTCAACACAATGAATCCTAAAATATTGTTCACTTTTTTTGTTTGTTTAAACCAAGGCCTTTGAGGGTATTCAGCTGCAGTGTCTTCAGACTAATATTTGGATGAACTTTTGAGAAGAGGAGATGTCACAGTGATTTGACTATTTGATATTCTGGTACAAAGGACAACACATGAAGCTCCTCAAGGGAAGCCCGGGATCGGCCTAATGTAAGAACCTCCGCTCAGCCTCACCTGTGATGCTGGTGACAGAAACCAGCAGGCGGCCTTGTGCGATTTTAGATCAGAATAGGAATGGTTTGATTTCTTTCTTCCTATCATTGAAATACTGAATACATTGAGTCAGGCCTTTTCCTGACAGGGGGAATAGGTTAATAAAGCAGAGGCCATTTCTTCTTCACCAGCACCAGCTCACCTGTAGGCCTACCTATCTAACAGGCAGTGTGGCATTTATTGTCTCTAAAGAAAAAGTGTATTGACACATGTTACCAATATTTTACCCGATAAGCAACATTAACAACCAGGTTAACACAACAAGTCAGAGATTATAAAGTAATTATAATATGTCCTACATTTCAAATGTTTACATTCACAATTGCATATTGTAAACTCTTGTAGTTTATAAGTTTGTCACGAAGGTTTTACACGAATAATTGGTGATGAGTGCAAAAGAAACCCGGAAAAGACAACAGACCGTGGGACGGTATAGCGGTGGTTATATCGTTGATGCTTTTTAAACATGTTTTGGTGCCATCTCATCCAATGAGACATGTGATAGTCTTTACTTTGACTCTCATCGTGAACTAAACATGGTGTTGGTCCTCGGAGGACCGCGCCGCGCCGCGCGCTCTGGGACCTGATGAAATGATTCCCGATGAAGAGCAGGGCTCTCAAGTCTCACGCATTGAGCGTGAGACTCACGCATTTCGGTCTTATCTCACGCACTCCCGCCACACATCGAATTCCTCACGCTGAAAAAACCTCTCGGCTATTTAATGCTTGAATGCAGGGGTGCTCAATACGCCGATCGATTGTTCCGCTGCAGAGCTCCGACGCCGGTCTGCGCGCATTGGGATGGAGCAAAAAAATAGTCACTGTTCGGTCCTGTTGATCAGTGAACAATTAGAAAGCTGAACGTGCTTGTATTGTGATGTTGCCGCTCTCCAGACCCTCAAAACCATCCCTCAACCGAGCTGAAGCGTAAGTAGGCTACCGCTGTCGGCAGGCTAACCAACGCACGTTGTTCCCATGCTTTACCGTGCACTCCCTTCGCAAGTCTACAAGCAATTCAATTCAATTTGTTTTGTATAGCGCACACTCATGATACGTGTGCCTCAGAAGGCTTTATAATCTGTACACATACGACATCGTCTGACCTTTGACCCTCACATCGGTTCAGGAATCCCCCCCAACAAAACATTTACAGGGAGAACACGATAAACCTTCGGGAGAGCAACAGAGGAGGATCAGGATGGACCGAATGGTCATATGACAGAAAGCATTCATGTAATGAATGTAGTAGGCATGATGAAAAAGTTACAACTACCAAAAATAACAGCAAAAGTGGATATAGTAGAATAATAATTAGTAAGGGTATTGGCAATACTAATAGCAATGCAACTAATAATAATACTATTGATAGTAGGTGTCAGGCAGGACCAGATACCACCAAGGGCCAACCTGTGAGGCTAGAAAGACTCCGGAGAAGAAGCAAAGTTAGTAATGTGCATTAATGGGGCGTGAATTCATAAGGAGAGAGAGAGAGAGAGAGTCTGTATAATGTTTGTATAATATGTATGCTTTTACTTTGTATTCTATTGCATCTCATCATGGTTTGGTTTGACTGGGTACGTGTTTGAAATTGTAAACAAAATACAGTTTAGTCCAAAGAAAAGTTTCAGAAAGTTGAAATGACCTACTTCTTGTGGTTTCTTGAGTGCATACCATGGGGTTATTCTTTCCACATCTTTTTAATGTGTACTACTTTTGATCTTTGCAAATTATCTCTGGTTTGTGTGACTTGAGCCATGATGAAAGGTAATTTCCTCGATAATATATACTTTCTCCAATGTTCATAGTTATCCTGAGTTAGCCTGTGAGGGCAGTTGCTACACCTGACTATGCGCTCAGGCTACAACGGCGCAGAGCTGAGAGACGGTGGAGAGCTGCTAACCTAGAAGTCCATCGACTCTTCTATAAAGATCTCACAGCTGATTTTAACACTCTGGTGGAAACTACTAGGGCTGCTTACTTTAAAAACCTCATTATCTCCAGCAAAAACAACCCCAAAGTGTTATTTAACACCATCAGCAAAATCGTGGCTCGCCCTCTTCCATCGATTCCTGTGTCTTCAGACAAGGAATGTAACACCTTCCTGTTGTTTTTTGTAAACAAGATTGCAGATGTTAGAGTCAACATCACCCCCTCCCCCTGCCCCCCGGTCCCCAGTCCAGTTTCCGTACCATCAATGAGCAACTTCTCACCTGTTGAGCTGGAGGAGGTGTTGGAGGTAGTAAATACCATGAAGACCTCCTCTAGTCCCCTAGACATCCTGCCCACCTCCCTGCTAAAAGAAGCTATCTCTTCTGTTGCCCCCAGTCTGGTCAAAATTATAAACATGTCTCTGGTCACGGGTGTGGTGCCTTCTTATTTTAAGCAGGCGGCTGTCCAACCTCTCCTCAAAAAGCCTAACCTGGACCCCTCCTCTCCCCTAAACTACAGGCCCATATCTAAGCTACCTTTTATTTCAAAGGTACTGGAGAAAGTTGTAGCTAACCAACTTAACCTCTACCTGGCCACACACAACATTGGTGACAAGTTTCAATCCGGTTTCCGTAAGAAACACTCCACCGAGTCTGCCCTTCTTGGAGTATCTAATGACATCTTGATGGCCTCCGACTGTGGCAAAAGTTCTGTTCTGGTCCTGCTAGACCTGAGTGCAGCTTTTGACACAGTCGACCATAGTAATCTCCTAGATAGGCTAAAGAACTGGGTTGGGGTGTCAGGTCTAGCACTAAAATGGTTTGCCTCTTACCTCAGTGAGAGACATTTCTCAGTGTCAGCTGGTCCATATAAATCCGACTCCGCCCCTCTGCACTGCGGGGTACCACAAGGCTCGGTGCTGGCCCCGTTACTCTTTGCCCTATACCTGATCCCATTGGGTCAGCTGATCAGAACATTCTCTGGCATCACATACCACCTTTATGCTGACGACATCCAGCTGCTTTGCTCTTTTAAACCGGAGCATATGCAGTCCTCAGCATCCTGATGGAGTGTTTAGCCGCCATTGGGGGTTGGATGGCTAACAACCTCCTGCAGTTAAATGCAACCAAGACCGAGGTGTTGGTCATCGCCTCCGATGGCACCACAGCTAGGGTACTAGAACATCTGGGCCCTCTCAAAAATAATGTCCACCCAACCATTAAAAACCTCGGTATTCATTTTGACCAGGCAATGCTGCTGGATAAACACGTCATGACTCTGAGTCGCAATTGCTTTTTCCACCTGCGAAACATCGCGAAATTGCGTTCCATCATCGCCCACTCTGAGATGGAAATGGCTATACATGCCTTTGTATCCTCCAGACTGGATTATTGCAACTCACTGTTCACCTGTCTAAACCAGGCATCCATAAACCGCCTCCAACTGGTTCAAAATGCAGCTGCCAGATTACTCACCAGGTCAAAGAAATCGTGTCACATTACCCCTATACTGGCTGCCCTACACTGGTTACCAATCCAGTACAAAGTACTTCTCTTTACCTTTAAGTCCATACACGGCCTCGCCCCCAGTTATATACATGACCTCATCATACAGCACACCCCCAGCCGGTCCTTACGGTCAGCTGACCAGGGGCTCCTGGCAGTGCCGCGCACACGATTAAAAACAAAAGGCGATCGGTCCTTTGCTGCAGTGGCCCCACGCCTGTGGAACACACTTCCGCAGGTGTTGAGAGCAGCTCAGTCCGAAAATAGCTTCAGAAATCAGCTAAAAACACATCTCTACAAACAGGCATTTCTGGGTTAGGTTTCTGTGTGTTATCGGTTTTCTGCTCTCTATGTTTAATTTACTGTTTGTTGGTTTCTTCTACTGCATTTGTGACTGCTCAAAAGTCTTGTGTACTGGAGGTAATACACCCGCAATTTGTAATGTAGCACTGGCTTCTGCACCTTGCTGCTATTCTTAACATGATGATATTGATGATGTTGTACTGTTTTTACTGTTTTTATTGTAAAGCACTCTGTGTATTCGTACTGCGAAGGGCGCTATATAAATAAACTTTTACTTACTTACTTACTTACTATTCAACTTGAAGATTTAGTTTTCCATTCAATTAGTTTTCCATTCAACTGCAACTATCAACTTGGTCTTGTTAAAGTTAAATGATTAACAGTTGTTCAGATCTAGTCACGGCACTGCTGTCTGGTGACCGACACCAGGAGATGGTGGCAATACGCTACACGCCCAAGATAAAATTATGGCGAAAGATAGTCACCTTTTTATTTATTTGATAGAAATACATCATAGATATTTTCCATTCTTGCTTAAAATGTGGCGTACTTCTAAGCATTGGCCACTAGGTGTCAGACGTCATCACAGCACTGCAGTGAGGTCTCCCATCATGGTGGGGAGCCTTTCAAAGTGACTCCAGTGTAGAGTTGCTTAACCCTTTTTTCGAATAAAACCATAGCAATTGTAACAACCTGGCAAATCCTAATTATTATTTAATTATGTCATTTATATTTTCACATTATGAAGGTAGCTGCAGATGGATTAGACACACACATTGATACATTTCAACATTACATTTACTGTTGTTAAAAAGAAACCAACAAATGTATCCATTGAGGATATTTTTGACAATCCTTTCCACTTTTCAATCAATCCCATGTGCCAAACTGCTCTTGTATCTGCAGCCTAAAAGGTACAAAGACTTTCAGATGCCTGACATAATGAGATAAAGGCGCTGATGGAAGAGGCAAGTATTTGGTCCGTTTGGTCTGTTAAAGAAGCTGGTTGCATGTTGGGATGGTGCAGCCATGTAGTATTAAAAAGGAATGTGCTGGATCCTTGCAGGAATACACACATACACACACTGACCTCTCAACTCACACTTGCTATTCTCCTCCGGCTTTATCCCCGGAGAGGAGGGATATAAATGTTTGAGTCTATATTCGTTTTATATATATATATATAAATATATATATTATCTCTAACAGAAGATAGGGAGTTCAGTGCTGGGATCATATAGCCGAGGGTCATGCTTACATGGACTGAACTGATGTTCTGTCAGCTGCTGCTTAATAACTTGGTGCTGATTGATACATTAATATTGCATCGATCCGTGCCTTTTCTTTTACACAGGGGCACTCCTTTACATCACATCACATAAAAGGAGCGTTGGAGAGCTTTGATGCCGCATCGGACTGTCCCAGTGAGTTTAGGGTTATGTTGTGCTTGATCCTGTTCATTAGGTTAATTTCCTGGGAAAATATTGTTTCAGATGCTAACCACAGTCGCGAGACACAAAGAGACAGTCAATCATTCAAAAAAGTTGCCTTTTCTCATTATTCTTAATATCTGAAAGAAAAGACAAAGAATCAACATGGTGTATGTTACGATGTAAGATTAATTTACATCGAAGAGAAACGCAGTGCTCATATATGGAATGATGCCTCACTTGGGGTTTGAGGGTCTGTGGATCACAGTGGATGCTACACATTAGACGATTTATCTGCAACAATAAACACCTTCTCTGGCGAGGCAAAGCAGGTCTTTGAAACGCCACGGGAGACAAAACAATAAGGCTCTCACCTATAAACATCGCGACTGAGAGCAGTGGTTTAGCCTGAGATTTTCCTTCCATTTATTTGGGCTGGTAATGATAGGCTATCAGATTCCTATCTCCCTTTCCTGCTCTCTCCCCTTTTCTGCTGCCGGCTGTAGCCTGAAGGACTGTTTTGGCGAGCATCTGGAGGCAGGCTGTTGAATAGGCTCCATTCTTGAAGGGCCTTGTGCTCCAGCGAGCGCACTCGGGGCATGGCCTCGATTGATGGAGAAAGCAAGGCCGGCAGCGGGGGTGGGGAGGAGGAAGAGACGTAAGGAAGCCTGCAAGAACACAGCACAACGTTTGTCGGGGATTTTCTCTCTGTGCATTATCTGTTTCCATGCACTGCGCCCCCACCAAATGTTATTGTCCCTTTTCATTTACTCCATCTCTTGTCCTCTTTCTTTAATTTCCCTGCAAATGGAAATGGATGGTCTCGTGCCTTCTTAGACCGGAACTGGAGGGACTTGATTTATTTCTTCCATCTAACTTAAATACTCAACAACGCTCTGCAGCATGGAGTCAGGTGGTGGAGTGTGTGGTGTTAGCAGTCAGCTCAAGTGGATATGGTGGTGGTGCAGCTGAGGAAGTCTATTTACAGCAGTTTTGAAGAATGCTTGTGGACAACTGTGGTCTCAAACCTCACACACCAAGTCATCGCATCATACCGTTTCATCGCCTCATGTCATTTCCTTTGGGCGAAGATTAAGGGATGGTATTTCAGAACAGTCTGAATGTTCACCTCACTGAATTTGAAGATAATTAATTTTTATATTGTCTTTTATGATTTGAATGTTTGAAAACATCTGCCTGTCATGACGGGAGTGGGGAAAGAGTAAGAATAGTTAATTCTGTGTCATTCACTCCAAAAATATAAGAAATAAAATGTTCTGCATTAGGCAGTTCATCATAATAATAATAATAATAATGCATTACATTTTTATTGCGCTTTTGGAAGTACTCAAAGACAGAGGTAAAATCCTCTTCGAAAAGGTGTGTGGTTATAACTCGTTTGAATTAGCTTTGAAGACGTTTGCACTTCCTTTCCTATTGATTGTGTGGTTGTGAATCTGGGATGTCTCGGGTCTGCCCTTGCTATTTGCTGGTTCAGATGTTGGATCAATGTGTTTGTGTCTGTGTAGGGAGGCTCTGGCTCGGGCCTGAGCTGAGTTGTAGAAGGTAATGGGATTGTAAGTGTCTGGCAGAGAGGAGTGGTAATGAAATGAGGGGCCAGGGCTGTCTGAGCGAGAGATTTGAACTGACAGCCACTCGCATCAGAGGACACACAACATCTAACGTGCCGTTTGTGTACATTTTGTTCACACGTGTGGGAATGCATATGATTTCATGTGTTGATATCCATACAGACGCAGCGCTTGCTTTCACAGAGTCCCTGCTCCCGCTGACAGTCAGACAGGATCACAGGAGTTAGTGTTGGCTAGCTGTCAGTAGCTCTGTGGCGTGTTGCTCTGCCGCAGTGGTGGATTGAAACCTCAGCATGACAACATAACTGCAGCATGTTACAGAGGTGAAGACGTGACTCTTGCATTTCCACTGTGCTGTCTAATGCCGTCTCTGCAGATGTCAAAACAGTCATTCCCTTGTCATTCCTCTGTTTACTTATGTATTTTCCTGGGAGACGGAGTTTAGCTAAGCTGTAAAACAGAGGTTATGGATTTTCAAAGTATATTTTGTACTTGTAAGGGTTACAGGTACTGGAACCCAAAAGCACGACAAACACAGGAATGCAGGAGGAGGCAGTTTACTGTATGTTTCAGGCAGGGTCAAAACCAGGTAGTCAGTCCAACAGGGCAACAAATCCAAAAAGGGGCAGGCAAAATCTTGAGTCGGGTTAACAGGCAAACAGGGTCGTAACAGGAAGGTCAGGAATAAACTCTAATAACGCTGGAAGGTTTGGCGGTGACACACAAGACAATCTGGCAGAGGACAAGTGGAAGTGAGGGAGCTAAATAGTGAGAGACTAATGAGGGGATGGGCTGCAGGTGAGAAGGGCGTGAGGACCAGGTGAAGGGAATGAGGGACTAATGAGGGGATGGGCTGCAGGTGAGAAGGGCGTGAGGACCAGGTGAAGGGAATGAGGGACAATCAGGTGAGGATGACAGGATCTGGAATGACAGGAGAGTTAATTAAACATGTAAGCAGGATGAATTTAGCTAGGAAGGTGGGGAATTTGTGACAGTACTGGGCTCTTGTAGACCATTTGGGCTATATATAGCAATTCTCAAAAAGCACTTCATTTTGTTGTTATGTCATACTCCTGCCAAATCCCTGCTAAACTCCCCTGGCCATTCTGTGAGTCGCCCTTCTGCTGTCCATATTTTGAAATCATAATATCAGCTCATAAGCCCTATATGTATCCTATTGTGATTTGATTTGGACAACAGAAATGGCAGATTAGTCTTAAATCCGCCCAAGTAGATTATCCACTCATCTCTAAAGCTCATGCATTGAGGGTTCCTCATAATTGCCGCTTGCGGAGTGCCCAGTTTACCCCAAGATCAGGAGAACTGGACCGATCTGCTTCCACAATGCCATATATGTCTGCTTATTTAAAGTGTGGTTGACCCCGTTTTTTTGCTCCGTGTGCCTCTTCCCATTGTGTCCTCTCTGATTGATGTTGACTGGGGTCACCTAAGCCCATGCAGGGGATCACGGCACAGTGCGCAGGGGGCTAAATGTTTACATGCATTCATTTGACTTTACCCAGGGGTCTGCTGGCCCGATCCAGGGTCGTCCTGTGGACGGGCAGGCTAGGCCATATGTCATGCGTTTTTTCACCACTGGTTTGAAGGTCAGGCCCACCAGGTTATGGAGGGTAGTTAGGAAGAATACATACTCTTCGTGGGCAGGTCCTTCCCTTGTGTTTTGGCTCTGAGCATTTCAGCTGTGACACCAGGCGTGGCTTTTAACAGGATGAGGTGAGAACCATGTAGGACACTAATGTTGCTTCTCCGTTGACATTAACCTGCAATCCCGCATATTATACAGAGTGTTTCAGTTATGCACTTATGTGGAACCAAATGTGACAGCTAAAGGTAAATAGTTGAGCTTTAAAAAAGAAAAGAAAAAAAGCCCCCGGGATAAAATGTTAGACAACGTAGCTACAGGACGGACACAAGCAGATCTGTTTTTTGCAATTAGGGTAGAGGTGAAGAATCACTGTCACGTACATACAAAACTATTAAACACAGATTAATGTGTTAAAGTAAAATACTTGAATGTAGTCTGTCTTTAGACGTCACCTCTGACTACGGGTCGGGTTGATGCTTAATCAGAACTAGTCTGTCTAACCAAGTCAAAGGTATATATTGTTGTTCTGAAGGACTTCATTCAAAGGCTGAGTGAAAGCTATCCATCATAGAGAAAGAGGAAGTATGTAATAGTGTTTAAATATGGGAATAATGGCACACATTTCCAGACAGTATATCCTGGAATCCATTCATAGTTCTGCCCTAGTTGTTAACATGAAAAGAAAGAGAGGGTTGATTTTGAATCGTGACTGAAGTGGGTGGGAGGGTGGGTGTGCTTTTAACCCTTGTGTTGCCTTCGGGTCATTTTGACCCGATTCAATATTTAACCCTCCTGTCGCCTTCGGGTCAATTTGACCCGATTCAATGTTTAATGTCGGTGTTCTTTCGGGAGTCAACAAACAAACATAAAGTACCTCACACTTAAACTTGGAAAACAATATTAATTCTAATAATTTCCTGGAGATTTTAATAGCTGGGGTCATATTGACCTCAAGGGTAAAATATGTTAGGAAATATAAAGGTAACAGGAGGGTTAAACATTGAATCGGGTCATATTGACCCCAAGGCGACAGGAGGGTGAAACATTGAATCGGGTCAAATTGACCCGAAGGCAACACAAGGGTTAAGAAAGCACAAGCAAAAGAATGCAACTTATAGTGTTGTCAAAGTGGTGACATTGTATTAATATTATTTGCTTGTGTTTTAAGTTGGTGTGCATTGAGTTTTCTGATCCATATGAAATATCCACTCTTTTAGAATTCGGCAATACATTCTGCAAGTCTGACTTTCATACATTTCAACAGGTTAATGAGTAATTTTCATGTCTTTTACATACCTGACCATGGAATTGTTCAGACACATTAACCAACAACAAAGCACACAATCTCATTGTATAACCACCAGCATCTCCACAGCACAATATATTGGAGTGTCTCCGGTTAAAGTTCAGCCCGGGGACCTTTGCTGCATGCTTCTCCTCCTCTCTCTCGTCCCTTATTTCCTGTCATCTCTCTGCTAGTGCTATCAAACAAGAACAAACATACTGAAGACTGAAACTGTATGTCACTGTTTATAGAGTTAATAGAGAAACTTCATTGTCAAAACCCAGCACCACATAACCCATAATACAACTCGACTGGCAAACGTTCAGTGGAAGATTTGTGTGTGTTATGCTAATAGTGGCTAATGTAGCGTCTAGCCTCAAGCAGAGATGAGGATTACAGAGGTCTCATGACCTGACTTATTTCTAACTCCACACCCACAGATTTATCATCTTCAAACATGTAGTGCTCAACCCCGGCTGACATGGGGGTTTAAGACATCACTTGAGGCAATTCGTCAGATTTCATATTGTGTTTTCTGGAGCCACCAAATGCTTTATACAACTTCACATATGCAGAATAAATCCCTAAAACCTGTAAACTGACTATGATGTGTTAAATCAGTTCAGTGTCTCTCTGTCATAGGTGAAGACTATTGTGCTCATATGTGTCGTTATAATTCAATATCATTCATTGTCTTTTAACGTAATTATATTGTGATGAAACATCTAGAGATATTGTGATACCCAATTTACTTTGTGTAATTGTTAAAAAGCACATACTTACTCACATTTATCAGAATAGCTGATGATTTTGTACTTAGTTTCTTAATAAAAAGAGACAATATTCAGGACTATTTTATTTATTGCATGGTCAGAAAACATTCTATGGATAGCTTTCTATTAGCTGAAATATCGACGACTCGGCCTTAAATTGCATTGATCATAACGATCTGAAAGTTTCTGCTACTCGTGGCAAAGTTGGAAGTTTTGTACCAATGCAGTGTTTAGCTTGAGGTTCAGTGGAGCAGTTACTGCGTGTTGGAGCAGCAGCTACTCTTCAGCTCTCTGTTATGATTCACCAAATTATTTAACAGCCAGCCATTGATCCACCTGGTAAACATTCATTGCTTTCAACCTGATTTTCCACTCTGTTTAGAGATCTCTCTCTCTGGTATTGTCATACTTAAGCATTGGAATGCGAGTGTGTGGTGTGTGTGTGTGTGTGTGTGTGTGTATGTGTGTGGAGTGTGTGTGTGTTTGAAATGAATGTTAACAGGAGAGCGGGGGTAGGGTAACTGATTAGAGACTGAGTGAGCGAGTGTTGGTCGAATGTGGTTCCTACGAAGAGAAGAATAGGACAGAAAACAGACAGTGTGGTTGTAAGGTATAGAAATGAAGGATTGTCTGGATTTCTCTCACCCATTAACCAGACACGGCCATTGTTGCGCTCACTTCCCACTGGCACACTATTGCTGTGACTGACAGCCCGACAAGCCGCCTCTGTAGGTCTGCCACATGGTGGGCCGCTGAATGGGGAATGCAAAACGTCAGTGCTTTGTAAAAACAGCTTACCTCAACTCTTTATGTTGCAAAAGCTTTCACCTGCGCTTCACTTAACACTTTAGTAATTGCTTTTGCGTCACAGTCCTGGGGCCAAAATAAAATGTGATTGCTATTTTTTTGAAGCCATTCAGATTACACATGCAATTGATCTTTAAAAAAAATTTGATTTCCAAGTTTGTGAATGTCAGATTTCATGTTCTGGTCCTTGTGACTTGGACAAGTGAATTTGTTTGTGTGTGTGTGCACACATCCAGCTGCTCTGCATCCAGTGATGACTACGTGTCTGTGTACGCGCCCGTCTTAGACAGTGCAGCACCATCAGTGTCAGGCCTGTGGGAACTGCAGCGTTGAGTCACGATAACTTTCCTGGCACCACACTGTGAGCTTCTCCTGAGGAGTGTAGCCCCATCCCCACCTTTATTCCCCCGCAGCACACCGCCAGGATGGCGGTGGGGAAGGTGGAGCGGGAGTCGAGGCGTGTGGAGCGACTCTCACAGGCTGAGGCCGTCTCATGGAATTCCAGCGCCGAAGCAGGAGGCAGAGAGGAGGCTGCAGGGGGAAACAATGGCCAGGGACATCTGTCATGCGTGGATGCACTCCCCTTCACCTACAATGGGAACCGGGGACCAGCCAGTGGTGGCTTTCTTTTCTCTCCCCTCCTTTCCGGGGACACTTCTGGCCCTTACAATAGACCTTTTGTCCCCTCCCCGCTTTTTTGCCAACGTTTAACCCTTCGAGTCTGCTCCTTTTTCTGCCTCTTCTCTCTGTCTCCACTGGAAAACAAAACATAGTTCAATCCGCGGCTATTCATTCACCTCCCTCTGCTTCTGTTTTTCATTATGACTTTCGGTTCTGGCTCTAGCTGCGCTCTTTGTATGAATGTGTTGGGACCCTCTTTATGTGTTGCATGTGTGTTTTTGAGAGAAGTGAGTGACAGAGGATGGAAATAATTCCTGCACTCCATATCCTGTTCTGTCCATGGGAATAAAATTAAAATCTCACAGTCCGGTGCTCCCTTGACACTTCAACAGATCTGATTTCAGCCCAACATGGCAGCAGCCTCTGGCACTTGAGACACCGTCCCGGCTCAATATGCTCCTTAACCTCAATGGTGTCCTCTTCCCATCGGCACCATTTGTTTCCTCCAGGTAGCCAAGTTTCTAGGGCGCCAGGCCACTAAAAGGTTGTCATCACACAATTGCTGCGTGTTGATGCGACACAAATGATTTCCCCTGTGTGACACCTGGCAGTGTAGTGAGCTGTGCGCATGAATGACGGGAGTTTCTAATCAGTGCCATTGCTTATCAAAGGCATAATGATGTTCGGGCCACACCGCTGCACTGGCTAGGATGTAATTATACTTGGATTCTCGGAGCTGTCTTTTTCTCAGTGTTTTTAACACTCATCAGCCAGATGTAAATTGCAAATTGATTTTCCCCAGCCTCTCATTCTTAAGGACTTAAGGGGTTCAAGCTGGTATACAATTGATTAGTCAGATTGCAATTTATTATTGCTGTCAGCAACAAGACTTTTCAAGGGGAGATTTGCAGTCCACTGGGTAAACTGAACTCATCACCTTTCCTGTGCCAACTTCACAATGCAAAAAACAGTTGTGTATGAAGACTTATATGGTACTACGATGGTGTACAGAAAAACCCTCTGAAGCGTAATTTAAACATGTTCGTTGCCCTGCTTTGGGAATGACGATTATGGAGTAATCCACAGCCTATCGGATCTAATTTAAAGCTTCTGGTGCTTGTGATTCCACGCCCATGCTTCATCATCATGGACCGACGGGCAAGCTGGACGACTGCGTCCTGTCCTGGCAGCTAATTGCTGCCAGCTGCTGGGGGTCGAGAACAAAGGGCCGTTTGAAAAGGTGATCTGTTGATTGGAGAAGCTGTCCAGCCTCCTTTTTAATGGGATGTGCATCACATGAGATGTGACATTTGTTTATAGTGCTGTCTCATTCTTGCACACATGTCCCCGGGGCCAGTGCACTGTAACGCCAGCCCATCTGTGTTGTGTAAGTGGACAGCCAAATGGACTCAAAGAGTGAAAAACAGGGCATAAGAGGAGCGCGGTGCAGGTCATTTCACAGGGTAGGAGGATGGATCAAAAGAGGTGTGTTCTAAAATGTTGAGTCTTGATTCCTGCCTTGACATGTTAATATTCACAGCCCCCAATGAAAGCAGCTACATACATTTGGGGTTGTCTACCCTTTCACTGGTGCGCACACCTTTTTTATTAGCTCTGAGAGAAGGTGGAGGGGATGTAGGAAGCAAATGTTTCATGTGAGTGGCTGAGACAGAGCATGTGTTGTTGGCGATAACATTCTTGTATTTTTTTTCCTGTCAGCATAAATATTTAAGTAAAACTGTCAGTGTTTGCTCCCTCCCCGGGCTCCCTCAGAGGAAGAACAGAACCAGAGAGAAAGGGGGGAAAGGCAGAGAGAGAGAGAAAGATAAAGGCCTCTGACTGATGCCTGTCTGTCAACAGATCTGTACTCGGTGGCTCTAACCAGGACCTCTCACAGGCATCCTGTGTGTGCGTCTAACACCTCTCAGAGTTGTCTGTCCAATCCAACGGCCCTCCAGGCGTCCTGTTATGACAGCTCTCTCTCCGCCTAGAGAGACCTCATCTGGGGCGAGTTCTGACAGGGCGGCCGCTTGTAATAGCTCTGATGAGAGGCAAGCATAGACCTTCATCATTCTGCTGCTGCTCGCTGTCACTCTTGCTTTCTGTCTCTGTTTCTGTGTGCATGCTTGTCTCTTCTTGGTTTAGCTTTGAGTAGGTATGATAGCATCTGGAAAAATGTATGTGAAAAAGCTTTAACAATAACACTATTTTAGACAGGAACAAAGTGTTTCTGCATACACGTATATATAGATTTTCACTGAAGTTATATCATGCCATAATTAAAATATAAATCATGTACAATTGAGAGAAATCATGGTCGATGAACTGCAGTTAAGTCGCATCATTTACTAAACTGGATAAAAGGATTATGATCATTGACAAAAGAAAATGAAAAAATAAATCACCATAACATGAACGATTATATCTAATTTATAGAGCAATACTGCGATATCAAAGTAGTGGAATGCAAAGGGCGTGCTTGTTTAGTTCCAAGGACTCCCTGGAAAGCAGTATTGATACAGGATGGATCCTCCAGATGAGATCCAGTAAACTACACTGATGTTGATTGGTTTTCAATGAAGAAAGTTCCAGGGACTGGTCATTTGAGTGGGTCCCCGATGTAATTTGTTGTTTGAATAATTGTAGCGTTTTAGTGTTTGATGTTAATTGGTATAACTAGGTTATATTCATGTATGTTAAAAATGTATCCGTAAAATATCAAATATGAAAACTTTATTCACAAAAAATTAAACAAATCAAATGTTATTTATAGATGAGCAGATTTAAAAGTCTGACTTGTCAATTATGTCAACCATTTTCTTTTTAAGTAATGTATTTGACAGCAAGGCTCTATTTTTCACCAGCGTCTGTGTATAAAGTTTGTTTTAACTTTCATCCATCTTGATTATTTTCATTAAAAACACAATTCAAATGATTATGAAATAACGTATTGCATATTATTGTAAATACTATTGGCATTGGCAGTTTTAATTATCTATTATAAGCTGCTAGTGTCAAGAAGTCAGGTCATAAATCTATTTTATAAAAAAAACTTTATTCACGTTTCTAGACAAAAACGACCTTCACAGGATTCTATTTAAACACATCGGGATAGAGCATAATTCTTCTGTCATTACTCTGAGAAACATGCGTGGGAATTAATTCCAATATATTTAATGGTCTGATAACTTTAATTGTTCTGTAGTGTAATTTCATCTCCTCTTTAATGTCAGAGTGTCTGAAAACTACAAGTCAGCGCTCAAGGATTAAGAATCATATGACATGCCTCGAGTTGGGGTTGAACCTCTGAAAGTCCAAAACAACAACCTGGTGTGTAAACAAAAACCTGCCTGAGAGGCTGTCTGTTGATTGGACCCCGAGGGCCGGATCAATGAGTGTCTCCTGCCTGTTGGGTATATAACGAGAAGCTGAAGACATGAATGTCAGACTTCTCTCAATTCGGCATCCTGAGAATCTCCAGACGGTCCGGACGTCTGTTTCTGACCTGTACCTTTGAGAATAAACTAAATACTCTTAAAGTGCGGTGTCTCTCGAGCGATTCTTTCTTCATCATCAATTCCACCATCATCCTCCGGCTGGCGAGATGATACGACAGTTCCACATCATATAACACCGTTGCTCTTAAGCTTACACTTAACTTACACTCTTCACGCTGAAGAACTTCCAACAGACAGTTTTCTTGTGGCTGTGATGTTACTGTCCGTATGCCAACGTTAACTATCATGCACAATACGTGTGTAAGTGTTACCGGCAATATGAGACTGATAACTTTGGTAAATATTTTAATGTGATATCTGAGAGATACGCTCAATTTAGTCTGTACAGTTTAGTCTGCACCTTCTTTTTTGACTAGGTTAATTTCAGCTTTTGGACAGCGTGCTGGGGTGTCCTCTGGATACTGTGGAGGTGGTGGGGGATGGGAGGATGATGGCAAAGCTCTCGTCCCTGATGAACCACGCCTCCCACCCCATGCAGGACACTCTCGCAGCTCTGCACAGCTCCTTCAGCCACCGGCTGATTCCTCCCCGGTGTCTGAGGGAGAGGGACCACAAGTCCTTCCTTCCTGCTGCTGTCAGGCTGCACAACAAACTGCAGTAGATCGCTGGAGATCCTGGCAAACTTGGCACTTTACTTTACTCAGCACTTTACTTTGTTTTCCCCCTGTATATTTAGTATTAGTATTTAGTTTTTAGTATTTAGTTTTGTGTTTTATAATTATTTTTATTAATGTTCTGATGTGCACCGCTGCTGTGATTTTTATATATCATATCATATATCATATATTGTCTAGAATTACTGTTGTTTATAATCATTCAATTAGAGAAAGAACGATCCGATTATTATGGGAACCCTATTCAAATGTGTCGCTATTCTATGAGATTTGTTATTGAACAAGATGTTTTTTTCCCCGTTGGTTTAATTATCAGCCATTTCAAAATATATACAGGACTGTCTCAGAAAATTAGAATATTGTGATAAAGTTCTTTATTTTCTGTAATGCAATTAAAAAAATATTAAATATTAAAAGAATAAAAGGCTTGCAATATTTCAGTTGATTTGTAATGAATCCAGAATGCATGACACTTTTGTTTTTTTAATTGCATTACAGAAAATAAAGAACTTTATCACAATATTCTAATTTTCTGAGACAGTCCTGTATATTTATATTGTATCAATGCTCAGCAAAGAAAATACAATAAATGGTATGAACTAGACATAAAGTCATATGTCAAGACTAGTTCTGATTGACATTGTGAGGATGAGATAAGGAGATCCTAAACCTAAAAATGTCCTTGACAGACCTCTGGCTTGGCCATAGTTAACAGATCAACCAGCACCATCTGTGACATCCCCAGAAGCAATTATCCCCTATCGCATCCTTGCTGACCATCTATATTAAAACCTGCTCACAACACCTGAGATTAACCCACACTTGCACCTCTCATGCCATGATCTTGCCTCACATGGCTGAGCCAATAGTCTGGTTGCTGGTTCAGGGTCAGCTTGCGCCTTGTTTCACGTATTCAGCCATTCTACTGCCGTCCCTGGCCTGCTCTACAATCATAGCCACGGCTGTCATAAAATGTCCTGTGCCTGAAAATGACTATAAGCCATGCAATTACAGGCAGAGGTGGAGAGGGGAAGGGGGGTTTGGCTGTAAAAGTAGCATCATGGACTTGTCCCTCAAATGGCAGCTCAAGGTCAGTGGCCAGCCCCGATGATCCCGCTGTGCTCTAAGCTCCTCTTAGAAACGCCGTCTTGCTTTGCTTTCCCTTTTTACTTTGGAATAATCCCCTTGTTCATGGAATGTCCAACAAGGTTATGAAGCCTGAAATTAATTCGCTCTCCATCTACTTTGCACTTTGAGGGAGTTTTCCTCACTATATAAACCTTTTGTACATTTGTCAAGGCGGTTGGACTTTAATTATCCTTGTCCCTGATGCCAGTTATGATGTTGTGTACAGTTGTCCAGTAAAACTGCAACCAGGACGACGAGGTCATGGGGAGGCAGCATAAGAGGCAGCGTGAAGTCCCCCCCCCCCCCCCCCAGAGCAAAACATATCTGATGTTTTGATTTATGAGAGTTGTACAACACAGTAGCTGTAGAAGTACATCAATATATCATTACTTTAAATCTTTTCAAGTGCAGGTTTTCACATCTTTCAGCACACTTCGAATTCATCTCGTGATTTTCTTTCCTTTTCAAGCAAAGCAAAATACTTTTATTGGTAATGGTAAGATCAGTGTGTGCATGGCTGCGCCTTAAGCCGAGAAAATGAACAGACCTTGAAAGTGCAGAGGACCACACATAGACAGTATGTATGATGTCTTGTGATGTCAAAGGGAAAGGTAGTGAAATGGCCCTGACAAAGACCAGAGCTGCCATGGCTCAATGAGAATTGTGGGTGAATGGGGAGATGGAATTGAGTTCAGGCTCATGCACATGGATTGATTGTGTGAAATGTTGTTTGCCTGCTGCTGGACAATGTTGATGGCTCCTCTCTCTTTGTGCGCTGTCCTTGTGTTCCTTGCTGCAGCCTGTGAGAGGTACATCCAGCCGAGCCTGCTGAATAATATAGACTTGATGGAAAGGGAGTCAATACGCTCCTTCCACTAACAGAAAGTGCTATTGCACAATGTCTTCCTGTGATTAGTCTCACACAACAGTATTCAAGCTTTGACTTGAATATGGAGGATGTGACTTTAAAGCCCCATGTCTTTTAGTGCATGTTCTCCTCTTTGCAGGGGCCATTAAGCTATCAAAGATGTGGCCTGTGAAGAAATGAAACATTGTCCAGAGCTGGAGAATTCCTCTGAGCTGGGGGAGGATAGAGAGAGAAAGAGAGAGAGAGAGAGAGAGTGGTGGTGTGTGTGTGTGTATGGGGAGATTATAGAAGGTTTGGAGGTGGAGGAGAGGGGAGACGATGATGATGGACAGACACGGGGGAGCCCCCCCAGTATCAAAGCAGCAGGAATGTGCGGCGGGCTGGTCGGACCTGGAACGCTCTTCTAACCCTCTGATCTGATGTGATGTGTGAAGTGGAGGGGTGAGTCAGAGCTTAGCACGGCACACAGCACCCGAGATACAGACCAGGGCTACAGACATACAGCTGGTTACCAGACTTGAATCAGCATCACACAAGAAGAAGAAGAAGTGCAGAAAAAAGTCACTTTTATGGAGAGAAATCATTAATCTTTTCCTATGGGTTGTGTTATAAGAGCATTTGTAATGCTTTGGTTGTATTTTTGCAAAAGCACAATATGCTTGAGAACATCAATACATCTGTAAACCTTGTATATCTTGCAAAATCCAAATCCCAAATATATTTAGTTAGAACAAATACAACATTGGTCAATGATTTCTATTTCACCTGATGGTCTCTACGTCTGTGTCTCACTGGTGTTTGGTGGTTAATATGTACGGAGGAATCAGAGCTCTGCTGCTTAATTGACCGGGGCAGCTCTCCATTGCTGCACAGGGTCGTGGGCCGGCTAGAGACTCGGCGCCTCCACGCCATTTAAAGTCCCACTAATAGACAAAGCCCAACTCCTTCTCCAAGTGTTCAATCACAATGAGAGAGATACACATGGAATGTATTTCTTTGAACTGACTCGTATCCCTTTGTGGATGTAGACGGACGTAGACAGGCGTAGACAGACGTAGACAGACGGAGAGAGGGAGGACAGTGCTGTCTGTGGTCAGCCATTACTGAGATGCCTAGAGCCTTTACAGCAGGGCTATTCAACCAGAATATTGATGAGTTGTTGACCTTTACAGTATCTGTCCAATTATGGCTCTACATCCGCATCTGCTAAAGTCCATTTGCTTTTACTTATGCAACAGCTATTCCCTGATGCTTTGTTCTTTACTCTAAATATAAATCTCTATCCATCTCCTTTTCTCTCTCTCCTTTCGTCTCCAGGCTGAGTGGCTCCTTGCCCTCTGGCTCCTCCTCCCCACTGGACATGTAAGCCGGCTCTCACCACACTGGCTGCAGGGTCATTAGCCACGGGACATTTTGGCTTTGTTTCTCTTGATTTTATTCTACGTTCTTTTTTTTCTTTTTCTTTTTTACCTTTGCCTGGAACAAAGACGAAACATTCAATAGTTATTGATTCTGAGAAATACAACTTTTACTGGAGATCCCATTTAATCGCAAAAGCTGATTTATTGTAGGCCCTCTGACAATCCCATTAAATTGCTGTCTAGCTAATCAAGTCCATTCTTTCTCCTCGTGCACTAATCTTTTATAGGGCTGGAAGAACAAATCCAGTCAGTAACAGGATTTGTGGGGAAATGGAGGTTCAGCGCTGCCTCACCTTTCCGTAAATGAAAGAAATCACACACAATGATGACATATATTCACCCTGAAATAATACTGTTTGTCTCCTCTGCTGAACAATTTGGTTTTACTGGTAACACACACAGTGGATTAGTGATTTTCATCAAGTGATTCTGTTTTGATAAATACATTATTTTAGCTAAGTTGAAGACATATATAAAAAAAACTCAGTTACAGTTTTTATTTGATGTGATATCAAGTGTCACATAGTCAAATGTAAAACAATAGCATGATTAACATTTTTCTTGGATGTTGTCCGTTTTTAGTTTGGATCAACTGCATTTTGAAAAATTCATGCTGTATATGTGTCTGCAGGTGTTTTGTTATGCATGTATTTGTATGTATGTCTCATGTGCAGCTTATATGTTGTATGTATGTCTCATGTGCAGCTTATATGTTGTATGTATGTCTCATGTGCAGCTTATATGTTGTATGTATGTCTCATGTGCAGCTTGTGTACAGAGTTAGATGCACTGATACCAGACATAACAGGCCTCAAAGCCTCATCATGAAATTGTTCAAGTAAACCTTAACGTCCCCCCCCCCCCCTCCCCCTTGCATGTTGTGTGTGTACATCTCTACTTTATGAGTCACTCGCTCATTGGGCCCATCCACTAAATTAAGTGGAAACCCAAAATAAATGATAATGGGATCCTGGAGACACATGACTGGATTTTATGACGTGCTGATAACATTTCACTAGCTCTTGTCTCATTGGCTAACTCCAGGAAAGATACAATTGAAGCATGTTATTGCTTTGTTTTCATTCATTTCACTTTGAGACATCCATCCCCCTTTTTATGTTGTTTTAAAATCAATCCTGAATCAATACGTTGAGTATTTTAGCTGTGAATAAATTCAGTATTACTCCAACGTATAGTACTTTTCTCTTTGTGTGGCACTTCACACAGTTGTGTTGTCATTGTGTCCATGAAGTAAAATGGCATTTGTAACATTTCCATTTGAGCAAAATGACGTTTTTTAAATTGTATGTGATAAAAAGCTGTAATTGCTTCCTGTTGCAGTCCCTTAGTAGGAATTCAATCGTGTCAATAGAGTGCACTTCTCTGTAATTTACTGTTAGTCCACTGAGCATGTTCCTTTTGATTGTCATCTCCAGTGAAACACTAACTGGGCCGCAGGGTATTCGTCTGCTTTGTGTTTTCAGTTGTGCTGCCGCCCCCTCAATATAATGAATTTCTGTGTTGCCCCACCTTTGTGTGCAAGAACAAGAAAACAGGGACATTTACAACAGCCACGCATTGTTTCTAAGTTTAGAGGGACAGTTTTTTTTTTTTTTTTTACCATGGACATAGTTAGGGTCAGGTGTTTACATATATGGGAGCATATTGTCACAGACAATCCTTGGCCTGTAAAATAAGATATCTCGTGTAGGCCTGGCACACCCTAGACACACACAGGACAGAGTGCTGCCTCTGCAGGCCGCTCCATAAGTCCAGCTCAGCACCTTTGGACCTTAGTAAAGCGATCATTGATTTGATCTCCTCACTTATTCCTCCATTGACATAGATACACTGTGTCAGAGCTCCTTGACAGAATACGTCTTAGTCAGTCTAAACAGGCTTATTGTCAGTAGACAGTCTGCTGGAAAGGGTTTCCTTTGGTGTTTATGGAGATGTCCAGCTCCTAATTCAATAGCAGCACTGCTAAGCTTAAGAAGGCGATTGCATTTTTCCCCTATGATTTGCATACCAAGAGTGGGTTCCCACTGAAAAGATCAAGGCAATCTATGTGTGGCCAATGCTGGACTGCTGCCAGGAAGGCTGTCGATTCCATTAAAGGTGGGGCCAGATGTTTGTCATTACCTTTATTGATAACCACAGGGTCAATCCTGCGATTTATTCTGCTGGGATAGGACTAAGCTTTAGTCACAAGTTTCAGCAGGGACGGATCAATAGTACACAATGGACACGTACAACATGACTACATATGAACTGAGAGCATCAGCAAAGTTGTAAATCTATCCCAAAGTTGTGTGGTCAAGTGTTCACACTCCCTGCAGAGGGACTATAAAGCAGTTGGGTGTGTTTCATTTCTACGACAAAGTCCACAGCCCTTGACTTGTAGCACAGTTACACTTCATTGTGAAATATCTATGCAGTTTGCTAGGAGGACTCTTTACATGCTGTGTGTGTTCCCTCATTTGTTTTGACATGTTTTACATCCTCTCTGGATACACTTTCAGTGCTGGAGCTCTTCTAAAAAAAATGACATTCAGCTTTCTCTCCATGATGTCTCTCTCTGTCACAAGACTGATCTGTTGCACAACGTGTTACTGTTGATTGCAGAGGCGCTGCCTCTTATGGCTCTTATGTCTATTCATTGACAGAAATGTTGTATTTAAGTCTGGATGATTGTAATTTAGTTGCTCATTTATTTGTTGACTGATAAATCTTGGAGCTTATTTATTAGATTTTTCCCCTTGTTACTAGAAGTAACTTGCAAAGCTCCTGACATATAACTTAGCATAACAGGGTCAGCGTATTGATTTGGTTAAAGGAGAAGAAGGTTGCTGATAGATGTTTTTAGATAAAACAGGAAAGTCCTTATGTAGTCTGTGCAGGGAAGTGGTGTCTGTGTGTCTCAAAAACTTGTCTCTGAACTGTGGCCTCCAAAAGAAAGACTATAAACAAAAAAACAATTCAGTGTAGCTGTTTGTCCACAGCAGTGTGTCCAGAGCTGGACATTCCTCTGGTGGCTGTGGTCTATAGGAGGAGGGCACTGACAGCACCTTCTGAATAGACGCTGAATCGCCGGACTGGACCAAAATGTAATTACCTCTCCCTCACAATGTCACACTGCAGACCTGAGCCTGACAGCAGCCTCAAAATGGAACGTGCTGGGATTGAATTAACCTCCAGCTGGGACCGGTGTTGTTGTGTGTGGTGTGAACCACACCCACGCTTTTTTCCATGCCAGCAATTCACCGAATTTTCTCGAACCCACCCTGTCACATTATTATGCAGCACACAATCGGTTTCTGAGATTGCTCGGGCAAGCGGCATGTTTTGTGGCATTTTGTGACTTTTGGCCCAACCAGCCAACCAAAGGAATGGGCTCAGACCACTGTGTAATACACTCTCACTGACGGACTTGGCTTTCTGCTTGTGCAATCTGGTGGCAGTGACACTCAAACATTCTCCCTCTTGGAGCTTCATAACCTCATTGATATGATAAGCCAATAGCTTCAATAGCTCCACAGCTATTAGAGTCAGTCTATCCCTGTGAGTGACAGTAATTTGCTGCTCAGAGTATACACCTTTGTCAGAGTCTTTAACATCCAACAGATTATGTGCAGTCACTTATTAAGATTGATTAATATTTTCATGATGTGATTTATTTGCTAGGGAGTGTACAGTGTGTGCTGGTTGAAAGGGCTAATGTAATGTAATGGTGACTTAAATGAGCCATTAATCTGGCCGACCCAAGGGTAAAGGGACAGCACAACAGGGATCCTGCGAGCATGATGTAACCAAGATGTGGGGAGTTGTCGATGATCACTACTTAATAAAAGAAAAATAACGGGAATTGAACATATATAGGGAGTACTAAACTAAATATCCCCTCAATTATATCTATCAGGATCCATCACTAAACAGAGATTGGTTCCTCAAGATTTTCCATCAAAAGCAGTTTTGTGACGCAAGTGCAGGGGTAAACTGGAGATACCAGGTGCTCCAAGATGGGAAATTGAAAATGGAGATAACACTGTAGAGGTGGTGATACACAATTATCTTTGGTAGGTGTTAGGTATATAAATGACCCTGTGAGACCAGAGAAGGAGGTGGGAGCCAGCGATCTGATGGGGCTTCCTGGCTGTGTAATTGAAAATCGTTCAGACAGCTGTACAGTTTAACCTTGGAGGACTATGGTCTGAGTCACTAATTGATGGCTTGGCGTGCAAAGGAAAAGTGGGAAGTATGTTGCTGTGTTTCGAGAATGCTTTACAAAACACTAAAAGAGGCACTTCGTGAAAGTGCTTCATTAGCTTTCTCATGTGCCTTGACATTTTCCTTGAATATTTTCCATCATCCAACAACACAACAACATTTTGCCTTTGGCGCTGAATCCTTGTGTAGAGATGTTTGTAACATCCGTGCGTGGGCTGATTTCTGAGCATCTGTGTTTGTATTGAACAACAATCTTTTCAGCTCTGCAAACCCCCCATCTGTCTGATAAAACATGTACATCAGTAGAGACCTATTTCGAAGAATGATTAAAGTGTAATTACATTTATTTATTTACATGCACACTAAAAAAGAAGAACAATGTGTATTCTTTGTCTATCAGATCCCATTGTGATATTTTAAGGGGGAAGTGATGCCATGTCCCCTATGGACTCTAGACACCGGTGGAGATGAAGGGATGAAGAGCCATGCCTGAAGATTTGCTTGTGGGTTAGCTTACTGGAAGGCCAACTGGAAGACTGGCTGTGATGAAGATCGCATGTGAATTGGTTCGAAAATGGTTAAAATGATGGCGGACAGCATGGGAAGACTAAAGAGAATTATAATGGTGAGTGAGCATGAAGATGGTCAGTCTTCCTGATTGATCTTGTGCTAAACTTCATAACAATCCAATTTCTGAAGAAGCTTGTGTTAGTGATGGATACAAGCCAGCGAGTCAAGTGAGTGATCTACAGGAAGTAATAGCTCTCGCCGGCCAGTCGGAGCAGAATTCTGTCTGCTTCCTGCATGCAGATTGCCGAAGTAGTGTGGTTGTCTCTTCCCTCATGGATCCAGATGCATTATTGATGGATGGCTGATTGGGAACCCAATTACACAGAGATTACTGGTCTGGCAGACACTGGGACACTGCTACCCTGTTGGAACGATTGAATTAGACCACAGGAGAGGAGGGAAAGTGTCCTTCAGAGACGTCTCTTCTCCCTCGGCCGACCTCCTGGGGATGCCAAACGGCCACAGCCTAGTTCATTCTGTGACAGATGACCTTCCGAACAACTGTAGGTGTAGCTGGGCATCCAGCTGGCTGCATAAAGCTGCACAGAGCAGTGGGGCGAAACTTATTCCAGGCTAGCCAGTGTCTGAACAGTGTGGTGGACACGCATTTCTCTGGCTTGCGGTGGATTTAGCGATGGTGCATGTGTGTGCACATGTGCGTATCTGTGTATTCCTCAGTATAATTTGATGCATGAAATGACACCTGCTCTTCCTTTTAATACGGAAGAAGATGCAATGATGAGAAAGGCTGGCAATACGAATGTATGTGCATAAATATTGGCATTTCACCAAATCTCATTCATATAACATGGCCCAGCTGAATGAGAATCATGCCTTGCAGGGTCGTATGCTATTACAAGTTTAATGTGAAATCTGGATCGAAGAAGATGAGAGAAGGGGGCCTCGGCATCTGAAATGGAAGCATTCATCTTCTTTTTCTGTTGGTCAGCAAATGTGCTGGAAGGAAAAAAGCAAGGCAAGAAAGGCTGATCTCAAAGAAGAGAAATTATTTTATACCAGACCAAACAGTGAAGCCTCTTTCACCCTTTGGTCTGGTGCAACTGGCTGTTTATTGCATTCATCAGTGAAGATATGGAAGACCAATCTGTGCCTGTAGCTTCACATTTCTACCTCAAAGAGCTTTTTCTGAGAGGAAAACTCCATTTATTTCAGACAGTCATTACAGGTGCATGTTTCTTCCTGTATCATTTGTGAAGAAAGCACATGTACGATCATGGACAAGGTTTTCCATTCCTGAAGTGTCTTTTTGTATTGTTGTATGTCAGCGTGTCAGTGAAGAGAACGAATCTTGAAAGAGACCATTGTTCTGGTTTGCGTTGTCAAGGGAGACAGGGCCATAGCTAGGATTAGGTGGACAACAGGCAGCTTTCACCAGGCTCCTGCTTTGTCCAGGTCTTCTCCAACAGACTGGACACTTTAGAAAAGACACCCCGGTGTGCTTTGCCCCGCTCTGTTGCCCCCTTTCCCCTGAACACTGGGCACGAGTTAGACCCCGTAGAAAAGGTTTAGTAAGGAGTGGAGAATAGCCATTAGCTCCCTACCAACCTCTGTGGATGGAGGAGAAAATAAAGGCACCAATAGACCCACTGGAATCTGTGACAATCTCGTAAGGGGGAAGATGAGCCTGACTGGTCCACCAATTCTCAATATACTGAATCAACCACTTGTCTCTCAGTCATTACAAAATGTGAGATACCAGAGGTTCTTGATATCATGCATTTGTTCATGTCTCTGTCAGGCTCTGTGTAGTCTGGGTTGGGCCCCTTTGCTCTCTTTATTACTGCTCGTTATTACACTCAAACATGCCTGCATATGCAGTATGTACATATCCACACTAGGATGCACACGCACAAATGACAGTGCGACTTATTTTTAAAACCTATATTTCCTGTATATCCTCCCAGTGAAGTCATAGTGTTAAAGGATGCACACGCTAGCACTCTTTTTTTGCATTTAGATGGCAAACATGAATTTCCCTCAAGCTTGCCCTGCATGAATTGTCTTTTCAAAATAAAATAAATTTTCAATCAATTTCCTGTCTTTTCTGCAACAAACACATCTATCAATAGCTGCTGGTTTGAGAGGATGGCGATTAAGCCATAGTTAAGTGAGAGAATATTCATACCTGCAGCGCTCTGGTGGCCAGATAGAGGTAATTTGATCAATATCCTGTAAATGGTTTTATAATAAACAAGCCAGAGGTTTATCACAGTTAACTGTGAGTTGTTCTCACTGATGTATAACTGTGCTAACATTTTAAATAATCCATTTGTGTTGCTAGGTGCTTGTCATTAAAGACTATTTGGATTATCAGTTGTCAGAACCAGCTTACGTTTTTACTATTTGCAACACTTCTGTGACTGTGAATAAACTCCAAGGATGAAGTGTCCTTCAACCAGCTGAGTAGGCTGAACGTGTAAGAGTAATTGTACAGTCTCATGCCCAAAGAGGGAATCTGTTGGAAGATATTATAAATAATGAATACATTCATGCAATTTGCAGCTGACCTATTCACAGTGAATAAATACATGCCATTATTTAAGGAAATCATCTTCATTAAGTAAGCATTTTTGCAAATTAATGTCAGTGACTTTGAGTTACAACTTGCATCAGCAATCAAGGTTTTGTTTTGCATCAGATATCATGTTTGATCCACCTACCCTCTTTTGTAGGACATGAAGTTAAATGTGCCTCGAGTATATCTCAGTGTTTTTTATTTGATTAAAGCATGCATCTATAATCATTCATGGCAGTTATTCATGACACAAGCGTGTGCTCACACAAAGTTCTGGAGCTGGAGCTGGATGGAGGGAACACTGCATGGGATTACATTTATTGATGGTAACGAATGTTGTGTCCTGCAACTAGCTGACTGGATTTAAATACACCTTAAAGTTGGCAGGCTGAAATGATGGACACACTCCACACAGTTTAATAGATTTTGAAACTACTGTTAACATTAAGGAATAATCTCATGAGCAGCAGTCACATCTAATTGCTTTTCTTTGCCCGTGATCTTAGCTGTTTTCATTGTAAATCGACATGAGAGGCATTAAGAGCTATAGTCTAAATGCCAGCAAATACTATGATCCACAGAGATAATGTGAAGATCTCCACATCTGGAGTTAATGTTTGACGGCAGAGGGTTTGAGTCTTGTCGGCACCTTCTCCCCTTTATCTCCCCTAGTTTGTCCGCCTGTTAGCCTAACTACTTCCTCAGCACAGAAAACAAACCTTTCACACTGAAACAACACGAAACACAGACACAGATAGCAATTTGAAACTGCTCAAAGCTCATTTCAAATCTAAATTCAACTCCCAGACCTCCATCTGTCCAAAAACCTGTTTCCATCCCCTAAGACTGCATGCCTACATGGCGTGGAAAGTTCAGGTTTCACAGTTCCCAGTGTCACATGTCCATCTCTAGATTAGCAACATGCATGGACGTGACCACGACAGGCTCAGTGTATCTGACAGAGAGAGCCCATGTGTGCTGGGAGGGAGGGAGAGTTTTCTCTTAAAGAGTTTATTCGGCTGGGTTTCCTCTCTGGTCAGAGGTCATGATCAGCAGCATAAAGCCAAGGCGAAAAGAGTTTCTAAATGCTTCAAAAGCATTTCAACAAAAACCTCGGGCTCTTATCAGCCAACTAACAGCCGTTTTTTAAACACTCGCCCACCTCTGAAGTGTGAAGCTATCCATCGACCTGTGAAGTCTGTGAGTGTCTTATCACTTCAGAGCGGTAAATCTGATGTGTCTGTTAAGTTTTGTGAATGACCTCTGTGGTGTGTGTATGTGCTGCGTCAGTATCTGTGAGCGCTGTCAGTGCCATGCCACAGGGTTTAACCCCTCTGCATTGATCCCTCGGTTGCTCAGGGCCGCCGCCTAATTCCCCAATTTTCAGCTGTTAGAGATAGAATTGGAATAATAAACAGCTGAACCTCCCACTAATAATCCTGCTGACCCCCCGTCCCCTCCCGTCCATCTCTTTCTTCTTTCTTAAACACACACACACACACAGACACTTTTTCCCTTCCTCCACTGATCGGCCAACCCTCTTCAGGGCGACTAGGGCTGGAGTAGAGTTTCTCACTCTTTTGCCCTAATCTCGGCCAAAGTCCCGGCTCTCACTCCTCTGCTCCAATGAAATGATATCAGCCAACCTTGGGAGCCTGGAACTGATTATCACCACCAACACACACACACACACACACACACACACACACACACACACACACACACACACACGCTTGTGAATCGTTTATGGATACGTAAAAGCTTGAACTATCCCTTCACACACTCCTCAGCGTTGGCAGTGTGCACACCCAACTCGGTATCCGTAGATTGCTTTTTTAACATTGTATGGTTTTAATGCTTCATTGAGCTTTAACAAGCTGTCACAGGAGGGGGAGTGCTGGAAATAACATGTAATGTTATTTAGAAATAAAATGTTCAACATGTGTAGTGTTCTTCTGCTCAGAGGCCTACTTGTTGAATTCAGAGGTTTAGTTTCCCTGAAGTAGATCTTTGGACTGGCCGGTCCACACAGTCCTGGGAACAATTATCTCCCGAGGTCAGACCTTAAGTCTCATACCTGAGACCTGGTCCACTCAGTTCACATAGCAGCTCACAGCCAAGTCTCCAACCTCAAAGGTTATCTACAATGTCAACTATAAGTGTTTATTGACTTTTAAATATAATAAATGCATTGGTTTTATGTATGTTCACAAGACAAATATACAATTAATATGCTCTCGAGGAGACATGTCATTTGACTTTGCTGATTGTCATAAAACACACAAACTAAATAAAACACTTTTCAAAATTGTGTTTCCTACCACTGTTTCATAAATCATTAACTATTGTTTCAGAGTAAAAAAACAACAACTGAATAAATAACAGATTAAAAAAAAGAAGTAACCACCAAAACATGTTCAATGTTTACGAATCCTGCTTTTGAAGCTGGCCGTCTGTGACTGTGAATGTTAAACACCAGACGAAAAACAGAAAGGCTACCCTCCAGTCTACTGCCAATGGGAGAGGAATATATTGCCTATTTTTAGTGAGTTTTCCTGTGTTTAAAAAGCTGCATATACATACGTGCTGATTTTGATATAAAAAGCGCATCAGTCACATTGCGTGCATATAACAGCTAAGTACATCATCACTGTTCATATATTGCAGTTTTGCAATAACTTTGCTGTTGCCAGTTTTCTGATGGGAGGTATGGAGAAGTGCAGGAGGTCCATTCTCCTATATTTTCAGAAGGATCTACAACTCCCTCCCTCTCAGATGAATAACTATGTCTATACAGCCATGAAGCATGATATTTTACTTAGCTAATCACCCAGTGGGCTGAGCTGCATGCAGATTTGCATTCAATCTAATTAAGTATAAGCCTTCATTCATCATTTCGCCTCGATGAAACCAGCTGACCTGCTAACATAGTTCATCGTTGGGCGAACAACCTGTTGAATGGAGGTGTTGAGTTGACATGCCCCCGGAGTATTAAGTCAAACACTAGCGTTTTGACCTGTACCCTCTGTCGATTCAGGAGTCATTTTCAGCCTGCCATGGCTCTTTTGTCTCCCTTTCATATCTCTCCATTAACCGCCAACCACCAGGCACCGAAGCAACCTCCAAGCCCTGACATTAAGCCATGTCCACATTGTCCTCTGGACTGAATGCCATCTAAATGTTTGGGGAGCCCAAGCTGTTACAAGTATGCAGAAATATCTAAATGCATGTCAGAGGAGCCGAAATCCTCGAGACTGACACCTGTCAACAGTGTCCGAAATCAACACCTGCTGAGCGCCAGATGCAGGTAGATTTCCGTTTGGCGAGTAAATCTCAGCCGGCTATCCGCGACACTGGCTAGTAGATCTTCGTCCCAAAATAGTTATGGAATTTTTTTTTTGCTGAAAGCCTCTACCGCCTTTGGTGTAATTTCCGAGCGGGCTGCTTATGTCCTCTGCTGTCTGTGTTGGTACCAGACGAGTTTGTACACGCTGTGCCACAAAAGTGACCGTCCTGAGTTTCACTTCCCTGAACCGTACAATTAGCTACTCCGCTGAACACCTCACTATCCCATGCTACCAGTGTACTGTTAGCTGCCATCAGGCTAATTAACTATCATGTGGTGATATTTTCAAGGACCCACTGACTAAAATGAATCAGTCGTGACCTGGAAACTTGTCTGTGCAGGCATACCTGCTCTATCTCATTCAAACTATTTTTCAGTCTTATTTTTTCTCAGTTTTTGGCTCGTTTGGTGTCCCGGGGCCCTGAAGTCTTTGTGCTTCAGTAGTGCTGGGCTCAGCAGGCTGCCTGTGTCCACACTCTGCTGCATCAGCACTAATAAGGCAATAGAGTGATAGAGAGCGCGCCAGAGTTGTCTGCTTTCAACATCCCTACTCAATCGTACCCTCAGCTAACCTCCCACAGAGACAGCATTAGCAAATCTATTGAGGATCCCATATTAGGGAAACATTAAGGAGTCTAATTGTGGTTCTGAACTGAGACTCACTGAGTGTGTTAAGTTGTGTAACCACTCTAATGAGTTGCAGTGTTTCCTCCAATGTGTTTATTAACCTACATTCCAGTTTGAGTCATGTCACTGACCACTGGGGTATCTACTAAAATAGATCAACCCACATGTCTGAGCATTTTCAGAGGCCATGTAAGATAAGTATCGTCAATTCCAACTTCATCTTTTTCTTTTTGTTAGTTCAGGCAGTCAATTATGTTAGTTATTGATACATTGATACTAAAGTCAGACAAGCAAGACAGGTTGTCATACGATCACATAGGTTGGAGACAAGGCAACACAGGAAACTGCACACTTGAGTGTTTGTGTCCGTCAAGGTAGGCCAAAGTAGAACAAGGAAGTCGGTGGACCAACTGATGGATGATTATAACGGATAGTTTGGGTTTGGGATCATTTTACAGATCTCTTTCCTTTTTGTTTTCCATATAAAACAAGAGGTTTTATTTTAAACTGCTTGTGTCTCTCGTCCGGACCGACCGACTTTTTTCTACTTTTTGCGATCTCGTACGATCTCGTACAATATTTATATTATTGATGGGAAATGTAGCCCAAAATATGAAAATAAGACGCAAGTTGTAATACACCTAAATGATCCTTTAATGGCCGATGTGAGAAAGTTATTTCAGCACACAGCATCTTGAACTAACATGGCTACAGTACAGGGAGATTAATTGTATGTCAGCGGGCCTTCAGGCTGCTCAAAGAGAAACACGTCTTCAATACTTACACATGACGAGGTCCATGGGATGCTCTGGACACCAAATACATGATCGAAAGGTCCCTTGCTATTTTCAGCGGTGTGTTCGCTTGTATAGGATTATTTGTGGTGGACTGTGTGTAAGTGTGGTGTCCTGTAGCTTTTGTGGCAGCACTAGCACATGGAGGCTTGACTGGAGTACCGGCTCCGTGTAACCGGAGGAGATAACTTGACCATGTGGTCCTCAGTGTGGCGCTAAAAACAGCCTGACAGCTGTGTGTGAAGAGCGAGTAAATTAAACTGGGACAGCACCTGACCATGAGATAAATGGAGCTTGGGAAAACTTGAGAGACATGGTATTGGATCGTAAATGCATCAAATATAGTCAACACTGCTTATTGTATTGCATTTTAGATTGAGGAGTTTGTTCTCTTTGAAAGGTTTTACTGTGAGTGCCAGAAACCTACTTGGGTAAAAAGAAAAAAACATGTTATAGTACAATGGCTGCAATCCTTTCTTTCTTATTTATGTGATATCTATCATTGGCATTATCAGTTTGAGAGTAGGTGGTTATGACTTGAAATCAATTCCATAGCGGCCAATAATCCCAGTTATGTTTGATTACCGTAACTCTAAAGAGGTCGGCTTGTTTGCTATCATATCAGGTGAATGGACTTGGCTAGCTTCCACCCAAAAGGAGGAAGTCCAAGGTTGTCTTACTTGCACGTTTTCTATTCTTAATAAGTGACTTGCAAACCTCTGGCTTCAGCCTTCATTCAGGATTTACCAGCTTTTGTTCAGGAATGGGAAGATGTGAATCCAGTAGTTTCACTGTGAGGACTAATCCTGATGGATACGTCCTGGTAGTTTGTTCTGGAAAACATGTTTTTACATGGCAGGCAACCTTTTTAGAGACTTAAGTAAGCAAACACATTACCTCAATCAAGATACCGCTCTTCCATGAAAGTCAATGCTAACATTTAAAATATAAAAGAAGAAAAAGTTGCATTATGTCCTTGCTAGTAGAATGGGGGTGTTGCTCAGCAGCAGTGCTGCCTCCAGTGGCCATACTCTTTATTAAAACAGTACTACTGAATAAAGCTCATTTGACACAGATTAGCATGACGTAATGTGAGTCCCTTTAAGATACATTACACTTACTGAACTTCGCTCATGTGAAAACCCGCCCAGATAGTTTCGAAATCATGGTGTTGCGGGGCAGTGGTTGGTGTTTTTCTGTTGCATTCCTGCTGGCCAAACATTGCCAAACGTTCTCTTGACTGTGGATTATTCTCTGGAGGTAGGCACTGCTTAATGCACTCCTCCATAAAAGTGAACCATTTTAGCAGCTAACTTTGTTACTTTATCCCTGTAACCCGTTACATGATGTGATCTGTTGTGATATAGATATGTATTCCGACTGTATTCTCCCATGGCTAACACGGTTTTAGGTTTCAATCATTTATTTCTTCTTCTTTTTGGGCCAACACTATTTGAAATGTGAAAAATACATTTGGTTTCTGAGTTATACTCCTTTTGTGTGGAAGAAGGGATGAGTGTCGTGGGATGAAGGGATGTAGGGTAAGGGAGGCTCATGGAATGATGGGCTGCTGAGGCACATTTATATGCAGAGGTGCATGCCAGCTACTACTAACATTCAGACCCATTCATACACCGATCACACAGCCCTCTTGCCCAAGGACACACCGACATGGACTAGAGGAGGGAGGGATCGAACCGTCGATCTTCTGATTGAGAGCACAGTCGTCCGCAGTGGAGACTGGAGACTCTTCTTTTGAGGGCGGTCTCTTCGGAAGATCTGATTGCGCAGATTCCCCGATGTTAATGTAATGTAATATGGGAAGGAGGGAGAAAGAAAATGCAGAGGAAACCCGATATGTTCAGGACTCGGTCCTTGTTCCCAAACAAAGTTATAAAACAAAATGATTTGAAGGAAAGAAAAAGAAGACTCCACTTTTAAACAGCAGTGTATATCCTCCTGCCACCAGGGGCAGCACTAAGCACACTGCTACGGAGAGGAAGACATCCTGCAGTATCATTAATTACCTTCGCATTGAAAATGCGGAAGGTTATGTTTTGATCGCCGTGTATTTATTTATTTGTATGCGTGTTATTCGCAGAACTCAAAAATTATTAAACCGAATCGCATGAAATTTGGTGGGATGATAGGTTATTATCCGGGGACCATTTGATTAGATTTTGGGATCGATCGGGTCAAAGGTCATGGTCAAGGTCATGGAAAGGTCAAAATCTTCTTTTTACCATAGCGCGGTCAATTTATATCCAATTGGCATGCAACTAATGCCAAAATGTTCATAATTCAATGCCCAATCTTGTGATATGCGAAGGTATGCGCTCTACCGAGTGCCCGTTCTAGTTGGATATGGTTTGGAGTTGAATGGAAAACACATAGCTTGGTTGAAGTAAATGATAGTTTGCTATTACTTTGCTCTCGTTTGACTCAGATTTTGTCGAAGTTGTGAAGAAGATTGCTAACCCTAGTATAGTTTATATTTCAACTCGCCGCTGATTGATTTAAATATCTGGGTTCTGAGAGAATACCACCCTGGAGCATGACACATAGTATATTGGTCCTGGATCAATGCTTCGTGAGGACAGCACTTCTGGAATGCTAGTCATTGAAGAGCTTTCAGCATGGTCTCAGCGAGCTGGTAATCACTAAATACCTCCAAACAAAAGGCTAGCCTTTCCTTTCCAAAACCACATTGTCTTGTTTTCTATTTCTAAATGTGTTACATACATGGACATAGAAAGAGAACTGGGTATAGTGGTGGAGACGTTCATGCTTATGAAAGTTCCTCAGTGATGAATGTGTCTAAAAACTTTCCAATTCAGAATATGAAATTCTGATAAAGTTACACAGATCTAGCAGCGATCCATTGGGCCCATAGAACAATTGTTTCCTTTTAACCCGCCTCCCGGCCCTTAGTCCAGCCTCATTCACACAAACTGAGGAAAGAAATTAGGAACTAATGTTTAAATACGGATTATTTTAATGTTCATACTGGGAGAAAACTGCTGATTTAGAGACGTCTCTTCCTCGCCCAAT
The DNA here is from genome assembly GCF_029220125.1 of Pseudoliparis swirei. Classification (NCBI taxonomy): domain Eukaryota; kingdom Metazoa; phylum Chordata; class Actinopteri; order Perciformes; family Liparidae; genus Pseudoliparis; species Pseudoliparis swirei. The sequence goes on from NC_079396.1 coordinate 13,010,566, forward strand.
GTAAGCTTATTGGAAAAGGTATTTTTGCTCCAAATGGCATCACGTGATGACCTGGACGCCACTGAAATTTGCCCCCAAACCGGTTGTTCTTTCTGGGGCTCGGTTCCATACAGAAGATGTGACGTGTGGGTGTGGCAGCTGTGGAATTGTTGAAAGGCAACTTTGAAAGAGATGAACTGAGTTACAAACTAGTTGCGTCACAATGTTTCTGCTGTAGAGTGATTAAATAAAGACACACTCTAAAGAACTTTAATGTGTGACTTCGTCATCTGTTTAGTCAGAGAAGAAATAAGAGATTGTTCCTTGTTATGTTTCCACCACAATCTGTTCCCTGTTCCCTGCACTCTCTCTTAATCCTCTTGGGGCTAACCAAACTTACCCTGGTCATTTCCCTCCAACCAAAAACTCTCTCTTTCCACCGTCCTCTGTGTCCAAGCTTCAGCATGATCGCTCTCTCTCTCCTCCAGAGCAGGATTGGTCAGTCCCCCACCCTCTCGCTTGCTTCCTACTTAAATGCTTTTAGCATAAAGAGAGGGAGGGAAAGGGGGATGGGAGATCCATGGGGGAGGGGAGCTGAGTACTCACTCTGTTGTCACTGGCTAGAGAGAGAGAGAGAGAGGGAGGGAGAGAGAGAAAGAGAGAGAGAGAGAAGGAGAGGGAGGGAGGGAGATAGAGTGGAGTTGTGTCCCATATGTGGAAAAAAAGCATAGCAGTGTACACACAAGTCTGCTGTGCTCCAGGGATTATTGTAGCGCTTTCAGATCTGATGGAGGACATGCAGGCATGAGTAGGTAAGGCTGCCTGTCTTCTCTGCAGCTCTGTGTTGATCTGCTGTCATAGCCTGCTGCTCTCCCTGCTGGCTGACTTGGCTCCGCTGGCTGACTGAAGTTGGAGGAGGACCGGTGCTGAGCGTCTGATAGCAGCTCTCCTCTTTGGCCACTGATCATGAGACATTTCTCTGAGCAAACCAAACCTCTGAAATCTGCCATGTCCTCTCAGCCTCTCTCTGAACTGTGCAAGGACAGAGCTGTGTTTGTTTTAAGTGGAAGTTGCGGTTTGCTGCTTGAGTGCAGTTAGTTATTCTGGGCAGAGTGTTAAAAGTTGACTGTTCAGCATAAGGGGTCATAGTCGGAGGCAGTGTTATACGTAGAGCCTGTCCAGGGACTGCCGTGTGGTCATTGCGTAATATCTCTTCTGTGTGAAACGGTATATTGAATATGAACTGGTAACTGACTTATTTTGTTTTTCTATACACTAAGAAAGAGATTATCTGTTAACATGTAATAATGTAAAGCAATACATATCAAAATGTTGCATAACTACTATTAAATACTGTTAAGTTGTTTTATATATTTCAGTTTGTGTTATGTTTTACTGCCGATTTTGTTTTTTTAATTGATACTGTAGAGTTTTGTTATAGATGGAGTGTGTATTTATACAGAAACATGTTGACAGATTAAAAAAACAGGAAGACTATTTCAGTCATCTCTCTATTGATTTAAAATATGCATTGGTTTCCCAAGAATTGAGAAAGAACCCAAATTTCTGTAAGGAAAAAAATAATTTTCCAGATTTTTTTTAATCTCCTGGGTTTGCTCAGAGAGATGCCTCATATCAGAATACAATGATATAAACTGGAGGATTAAACTGTCTTTAATCTGTGCATGATTAAAATATGACATTTACAACACAAACCAGAATAGACTGTATTTCATTTTGAGAGATCTTTGAAAATAGACATAGTTGGTTGAACTGATTAGTTTTTTCAAACTGCTTCATTTATATAAACATAAAAGAGTCGTATTTATTATTGTCATTTAAAAAAAATATATTGCAAAGTAAAACATTTGTTTGAAAACAGTTTTCCTCTGCATTTTGCTGATGCGGCTCCAAAAGTGTCCGGTCTCCTAAGAATGCAGTCTTTATTGCCCCAGTGCACAGAGCAATGGTATGCATGCCTCTTTTTGTGAGGCAGATTGAGAAAGCCCTCTTTAGAGGCTGCACACGGCTTCACAATCAGCTTAATGCCTGCCTATAATGAATACCCTTCTGTGTGTCAATTTGTCCGACTGTGTGTGTGTGCGTGTGTGTGTATTCTGTTTGTGTTACACTGATAAGGTTCTACGGTTGGTCAGTAACTCTATCATCCTCTGGGTGAATTCTGGGCTGTGTGTTTGTGTGTGTTTAGGTTTTTGTTGCCGTGTGAGCTTGTGCGAAAGGGTTGGTTGACATGTGAGTGTTTGTCCAGACATTGTGCAGCAGCCTGTAACTGCCTCACCTCTCTCTCTTTTTCTCTCTCTCTCTTAGGGCTGTTCTGTTGTCAGTGCAAGCTCATGCCTGTGATGGACTACAGCCGGACGGACGCTAACCTTAGCTGGCTTTCACAAAACAGCATTCCGCCTTCCTGAGACCAGCTCCACAGAATGCTGAGTCCTATTGTCCCCTATAGTGAGTAGACTACAACTTTCTTTCTCTCAACCGAACAGCATGTCACATCGCAAAGCTTCACTTCACTTAGTTGGACTTTGTCTGAATCAATGAGCCCCCACTTCTAAAAACAAGTGGGAGGAGACACTGTGTTCAGTATTTTGCAAATATAAGGAAAGCATGCTCAGGTAACTGTGAAAATGTGCACGCCTCATGAGAGAAACCTGACTTTTTCCTTGACGGCACTGTGGAAATACTAAACCCCCGAGCACCGGCCCTCTCTGAATGTTTCATCACCAGGCGGAAGACACCAATGGGGAAGAAAGAGAGACAGAGGGAGGTTTGAGGGCAGACGGTGTGAGCAATAGAAACCCCTCGGTTCTGCTAGTGTCCGTTTACCAATACAGCTCAGGACTTCACACCACACATGCTGCCCAATGCTCTCCCCATTTTTTCCATTTTCTCTTTTCTCCCTTAAATGCTGACCTAATAACTGACGTGTCCAGTTTTGGGCTCCCCCATTGCACCCTCTCACCAGGTTTCATATGAGCCCGGTGCTCTGGCTCTCCTAAACAGCATTGTTTGGCGGCCAGCATGGGGCTGCCTCCGTGGCTTCGCCCTCAAGAACCTCTTTTTCCAGCACTTTAACTTGCCTCAAAGGGGCATTATTGACATGTCAGTTAAAAGAAAATAAGGACAAAGCAAACAGAATGGTTAAATTATTTTTTTTCATCGATTTTTTTTTTTTTTACATCCCACAAATGGATTGCAGTCTGTGTAAGGCAATTGTGGGGATATGATACATCCTACTGGCCAAAACAGCCTGATTGAAGCTTCATGAGCTGTTTGACAGTTGCCATGACACTTGTTTGCTTTGTAACTTTCACCCTTGAAATAGCACATGTTATTTTTGCCAATAGTCAATAGTAGTTTGCAACCTTATGTGTCAACCATGTCTTTTCATGAGTTGCTCTTGATGAACATCAACACGTTTAATGCCTGTTCTCCCAGACACGTCCCTTTAAAAATGTTTTCGCTTTAAATCCAGCTAATTTGCTCAAGTGCAACTGATACACCAATAATTTGCAAGAACATGCATACTTATTTGTTCCATCAGCTCCCTGCACCCTGCTAGTCCACACTGACTGAACACACTCTCCCTGCTGCTAAAGAAGACGGCTCGTCCAAGAATGTCACAAACTGCTGGTAGAATAGTTAGCATGCTTTCAGCGCCTGCACAGGGCTTGTCCTTCATGGGAATCTTCTAGTGCGTTAATGCCTTTGTGTGTGATTTGCTTCTACGTTCAGGATGCACAATGATGGTTTTCATTGGCTCTGTTCAGAAGTTTCACAGTTCTTCAAGTACAGAGTATCTCTGTTCTGCAGCAGTGAGATTGTTTCAGAACAGCCTGCTAGTGTGCGAGTGTGCAGACAGAGGGAACGTTCGACGTGAGCGCTCACAGCAGTGTTATGTCGTCTTGTTGTTTACTCTCAGACCAGTGACACACAAACACACCTCTGTGCTCGCTGGTGACACTGCAGCTCACTGTCTTTTACTTAAAGACTGTAGTCATGAGTCTGCTGCGTGAAAAATACAACTGTGAGGGACTTTTCATATGTGCCGGACATGCGAAGACTCTCACCTCCGTGTTGGAATCCCCTTTGTGGGATTGTTGAGCATTCCCACTTTCCAATGCTATTTCGGACTCCTGCTGTAAGCATTTATGCCCCGGCACATAGATGGGTCCCAGTGTGTCAATGCATGGGGACAAACGGTTAGGACAGGTACAGCCACAAACAGACTCTTTGACTTCGGGACTGCCCGAAAAATGTAATCTCACTGATTTGGATCCAACTTTAAGCCAGTGTGTGTGTCCTGTTGTTTCCCGGTGTGTCCGGTCCTTAGCTCTTGACTCTAGTCTCCGGCCAGTCCGGAGGACTTCAAGCTGAGGCAAGCAGCCATGGCCGGACTGAGAAGAAACCTGAGAGAGATTCCAGAGGCCATGGATACTCCTGGTGGGATTTGGTGCAAAGAATCTGTAATCTGCACTTCAAACACACTCTTAAATCAGTCCCAGGCTGCCAACCCAAGAGTGCCCTAACTCTTGTTGCTGGGGCCCCCGCTGGTGTAGCGATACCTTTTCTTTTAAAACAACACACACTCACACACACAAAGAAACTACACACCGGAGTCCAAATCTGGCAGTTTTTATAGCTCTCCTCTGACTGACCCCTCTACCTCTCCTTTCTCTTGCTGGCTCTATTTTTATGTTTTGTGCAAGTGTCTTTGTGAATGACTCGGCTAAGTCATGGACTAGTTTGTATAGAAAAAAAGGAGTAGATCTCATCCTGGCTCGTCCTGAAGGAGCAGGTTGGAGGGCTGTGCCAGCGTCTATTCCTTTTGTAGGCAGAGTGGTATGAGTGCGGCGGTGGAGGGGCCTGTGAGGCCCTTCAGTAAACACACAGCCTGCCAAAGTGTGTGTTTGTGTGTGTGTGTGAATAAGCACAGGGATCATTAGTGTAGGGTGTGAATGGGCTCTAATTAGCCCCCAGTGTGTGTGGTTGTGTGTGTATATGTCTGTGTGTATGTTGTGCATGCGTTTGTGTCCACAAGAAAAGAAGGTTAGGGACCCAGGGCCCTGTGAGTCCACCGGCCCAGGGCTCTGTCTCTCTGAGGGTTCATCAGCTCATTAAGGAGACCTCCGCTCCCGTTAAGGGCCCAATTAAGAAGCAAGGTGGTGAGGCTCATTTGGATGGCAACACTTCACTGGATTCCTGAGGCAGCAGAATTCAGAGCTCAACAATGAGACACAACTTCTTTCACACGAGCAGAGCTAATTAGTAAATGACCACACTTGAGAAATAACATACTTTAATCATACGCCATGATGTGTTTCTGCTGCAGGGATCATAAACTGCATGGCCACAGAGGGAAGCATGGCTGTTGATATATTGAGCTTCCTCCAATTTGGGTGTGTACGAACAGAAAACACGTCTCAGAGCTGTCCATGTGCTGAGAGCATAAGATGGGAACACATTGGGGCCAGGGGATTTGGACAGAGAGGGAATGCAACATGCTCACTGGGAATGGGGGAGCGAATAAGGGAGGTGGAGATGCAGAGAATCTGGGCAAGAAAGAGATTGCAAGGAAAAGAGTTAAGGAGGGGGAGATAGAACAGAGATTGGGCGAGTGAGACAGATGGAAAGGGTGATTGGTCATCACAGAGCCTTTGGACAGCTGTTCTCTGATATATTAGTGGACACAATGACCGAAAGCCAGCCTGCAGTCACAGAAAATAGGGCCCCTGTTTTTCATGAAGGGGAGGGGGGTTGTACGGGGGTGGTGGTGGACAGGGTTCTGCCATTTGTGGACGTGCGCTTGCAGGCACGGGGGATGGGGGAGTTGTTTCTAAAATTACGAGCATGAAGTGACGTATCCAGCAATTAATCTGGTGGCTTTCTAGTTTTGGAGAGTGCCAAGAAAAGGGCTGTAAAATGAGCATGCTCTCAGATTGGAGTTTGCTTTTTGCTGCACTATCATTATCAATTCTAAACACGTTTGTCGATGAATCAATGTTCAACAAATCCCATCAAGTAGTTTGGCTCCTGCTCCCCTCCGTCTCCTCTGCAAAACAACAACTTTTAACGACCCTGAATATTTGTTCGGCGCTAATGAATTCACCACATGGAAGCTTATTTTATTCAGTTTATTGACTGGTTCTGAGAAATAATTGTCTTTTATTCTACCTATTTTTTAGAACAGATATAGGTATTATGATTTTACTATTATCTTAAAATACTCTGTACACTGTTGGCAGACTCTTTTCTTCCACTAAAACCCCCAAAAGAGCACACACTGACAACAACTATTCTGACATCCCAACATGTCCAAAGGGGGATGAAAGTGATTCAAAGTGTTATTCTGATACGTGGAGTACCGATAGCTGTCTCCACAGGGAGAGGAAGGTGCAGAGAGAGAGAGACGCACACAGAGGACATCCCTCAATGCCACCGCAGGAGATGGGCTCCTTCCTCCTGGGATTCGACTGGTGAGGCGTGTTTGAAAAGAGCTGCGTCTGCTTTTGCGCTGGGCAGCAGGTGTGAAAACTCCCCACCAGAGCTCTTCTGTTATTGCATCTTATTAGGGCCATGAAAGAGAGAGCCGATGAGCCAGAGGGAGCGAGAGGCAGAGAGGGACTGTGGGGTTGTGTTTCTCTTGATTGATAGTAGCCCTGTAACTAACACATGGATTAATAAAAATTTGCCCTAGCAATGCCCACTTAAGCATGTCTGATGAATTATGATCTTTGTTGTCCAGTGTGTGCATCATCCCTGTCTTAAGGTGCTTTGGGAAGGGCCTCAAGGACTGACCTCAAACTTCCTTTACCGTTTCTTTTTGGACAAAACCCCACACGATAAGGTTATTCAGCATCTGTGGGGAGAATATTGTTGGAGGTAACTTGACATTTTGTAACTTCACAATTGTACAATATACATATTTCCACAGAATATGTAAGGAATTTATACTTTTTGGGGGTTTTTTTTGCAAGTAAAATGTGTGTATCATACCAAAGTGAGAGAACATACAGAGACAATGTTCCACTGTCTCAACCTGGCACGCTGTGAATTGTGGCCGACCTCTCAGATTGGTGTTTTTATGACAGAGCAGGTATGCAGTATGCAGCGGCAGGACGGCAGCAGACTAGTGAGAATGTCCTGCCTGATATTAGTGTCATAAATCAAAGTGAACTTGAGAACAGACAACTTAAGGGGCTTCAAGAGTGAACAACAAATCAAGATAACAAACACGAATAAATAACAGATTCTAAGTGCTTCTCCTTTTGCACACGGCACTCAGTTCATGATTGTACGAAGCAGTTTCTTTAACATGTTTGCTGAAATGCAGAGAAGTGTTTAAAGAATTCTCAAGAAAGACATACTTTCTTCAACATATTCATGTCCAGCAAGCAGGAGTTTCAGCCGTCAGCTCATTGATCAGCTTGCGCTCGCTGAATACCAAACGACTAATGCAGTGATCACAGCATCAGGTTTGTGATTTATCAGCACAAATATAGTGTCTGTCACACGCTGCCCTCTTCTCCACTTTCTGCCTGTCATTCTCATTTGGTACGGCTCTGCTCTTTTTATTATAACTGCATTCATTTGAAGCTTTTCTTTTTAAATGGTCTGTTTCTGAGATGTTTTTAAATTGAATCCCTGCCACAACAGCCGGAGCAGCACTCACAAAACAACTTGACACTGCCCTCTCTCTGCAGCTTTCTGTTTGGAAATATTGAAAGAATTTTGTTTTTGTATTCACTCCCTGGACAGAATTACCCTTTCATTGTGGAGGTCATAGAGGTCAGCAGATTCATTTAGAGCAGGTGAGGTTTGGCTGGACAGTTTCTCCTGTTTTTTAAAATAATGTATATATTTTGCGAGTTATTGCGCAATAATATGATTACAAAAGGAGTAAACACAAGTATACAGACATCCAATAGAGATTATGCAAAGCAAGCCAAAGACAAACAAAAGAACAACTTTTTAATCCTGCAGTAAATTCTGACCTGATGCAATACATTTTGTAATTGTGTAGTTGAACAGAAAAGTAGGTCTGCATCATGATTGCTCTTCTTATTCATGTTTTATAAGAGATTAGGAACAGAGGATGACAGGATTCATGGATCTATGTACAAGCACATTGCTCTCCCTAATTTGTGCCTGTACGGCGAGGTTGCACGACCGACTGGAGATGTTGGTCGTTTTCTCTCGGTGGGTGGGGGTCGAGCTCAGTCGTGAATAGAGCCCTGATTTGATTGATCCACGGCGGTCTTGTTTACAAGCGGCCTCTTCACAATCGACACAGTTTAATAGCACACTGTCCCAGAAGGGTTGTTGCATCCGTGTCCGTTTTGTTCCTCGGGGCAGGGAAAACAAAAGTGCCGGGAAGGGAGAAGGATGAAAGCAACCTCAAGGGAGCAGTGAAACGGCACTGGAGCCCTCCGTCTCAGGCTTCCTGCCAAGATAACGTTTCATCTCACCCACTAATACTTATTTTATAGGAAACCACAGCACAGTCTAGAGTTCTACCAGCCTATACAGGCCAAAAACTACTCCGGTTTCATCGTGTCAACATGAGACTCAGTGGCTTTGTAGATGGCAGATTGGAGCATTTTCGGGCAGAAATCACAGATGAACCTAACACGCTCCCCCCTGAGCCATAAGTAGTCTAATTCTGATTTTAGGGCCTCCTCAAAGTAAAGCTGGTTTCTGCTGAGAGAGCCATGCCACTGTCTTCATCACGCACTCCTACAATAGGATGCAGCTCACACAGGTCCCTCAATAAATCCCAGGCTGACACAAAAGCTGTCAGTGGACTGCTGCTGAATAGATTAATAAGATTTCCATAATTAGATAGGCCCCTAACAATAGGATCCTTTAGGCTTTGTCTCAGGGCCAACTGGATTGCAGAGCCGCGCACGTCTGCTGGACGGACTTCCATCACAATGGCCACGAAGACAGTAAGGCGGTCAGCAGAAGAACATCTGTCTCTCCTGGGGCCGAGAACACCCACCCAAACATAGTGGGACGTGTGCATCCACATACGGTTCTTATCAAGCTTGGTCAATAAAAGAAGAAGAAGAAGGAGAATTAAGACTTTTATCATCATATTACATAGTTATATACATATATGAAATTCTTCTTTGCATTTAACCCATTCTTAGTTATTAAGGAGCAGTTGGCTGCTGTGAAGCGCCCTGGGAGCAAAGAAAAGTACTCTCTTCACTATTTTATGTATATTTTAACCAATTTCTGTTCACCATAAGTTTAACAGCACAACAGATAACCTATTTCATACTCAATCAAACTCCTTACTGACTGGATGTTACGATCTCAGACATTGGGGAAGGACCCCCAATTGCGACCGGGACACACAGATAAAGTCTTAGTAAGTACTTTTTTTTTCGGTTCTGCAGTGAAAAAATGAAAGCTCGTGGTGAGTGAAAAATTTCAAAACTGCCACAGAGCACAACATCCTGACTCAAAAGACCAGACAGACTGACACAGAAGGACTGAGGGGAAAGGGGCATGGTGGCAAAGACTAACACAAGACACAAGTCAGAGGCGGGGCGGCGGGGCTGACCGAGCATGAGCATAGGTGAATGAGAAAAGCGAACATAAATGATGAACCTCTCTAGCATATATCTGTCCGGTGCACAGTAATTCCCCCCCCCCAGGGCCATGGCCCAGGCTGATTGTAAAAGTCGAAATGGTGGATAGATAAGAGTCTATATTGATAAATGAAGCAGCTTATCAACTTCTCAGGACGAAACCCCTTCAGTCTGCATCTGCTTTGCTGCCCATGTCCCCTCCGGTGGACAGTCGGACTTAGACGGACCTTGCCTCACCCAGGCGGGGGAACTGGGCGGGGGAGGGGGAGGGCAAGTGTGTCTCACACAACTGGCTTGATTTTACTAACGGGGAGCGGGTGGTGCCTCGGTCTCAAGGGAGTTGGGAGCCGGCCCGTGCCCCCCCGGTTGATGACTGGAAGCAGAACCTGAGCCAGAACCACACCAAAGTTTTGACAACATGTGGCGGTAAGTCTTTGGTAATGAGCCCTTTTGGTGACTTTGGCCTGAGGGGCGGGACTGTGAGAGGCGTGACCCCTCTGCATGAGCGATCCGCTTGGAAGACTGGGAGAGAGACTGGCGGAGAAGGGACCATCTGATCATGGCAGACTCCACTTTTGCCGAAAAGGCTCCAATCACCCGTTAAGTGGAAAGGATGGTCTTCTTGGCTCTACCGCCAAGGTCGGGATCGTAGACTTAAATCCAACAGTGAATATCTGGCCGTTTGAAGAAGCAGTTCAGCAAGATGACATAGTGTGCAGAGGATAGGTCTTCACCCCGTAATGTCATTTAGTGGACTAGTCTCTCTCAAGGGTCTCAGAGACCCTTTCTTTCCTCAAAGAAAATCCGCCCTGGCGGGCTGGAGACTATGAAGGATCTGATTTAGTGAAGAGAGATGTATTCATCGGTGCACAACACTGGATCACATAGCAGCTTTACTGCTTATGTTGAGAGGAACAAAGGCCGACACAATTATTGAATGAGGGGTAGACTCATATTTTAAAACATACTGAGGTCCTCAACCATTCTTAGTAAATGTGTTTTTTTTAAATGTATCCATAATCCATCTCTTAATATGAGGATGGTTGACTTGGGGTGTGGCAGGAGATAGACATGTCAAAGTATTGGAGTTCAATATGTATAAGTGAAGGTTACAACATAATTATGTAGATCTGGATCACAAAATTCTAAAATTATTTCGCAGTGTGTCTCTTCTGTGTTATAGGATCATTTTAAAATCTAGCATGGCAGTGAAATCTATATTTAAATGAATCTCAGTATGTCCACACTGTCCTGATTTCCTGCTTCTAATCTTAGCTTTCTTCCTGCCCCTCCAGTGAATTCATTGACATGATTGCTCTGATTTAAACAGAAGTGTAGATTAGAGCTCAATTCATTGTGGAGCGCTCCTGCTCTAAAAACCACAATCCAGCCAAGGCCAAGATCTAATTACACGGAGAAGGCTAAACTGCTCTGCAACCCTGCTGTGTTCATCAGGGGAATAAATAGCGGCCTATCACTCACCTCACTCACTGTGTACACACAGAAATAATTATTGAGTGTAATGCACTTTGTTTTAGAACGTAATTACTCTCAGATTTAACAGTGATATGGTTCTTATGCGCAGCTGGTCATTACCTTGGTCAAGGGGGTAGTGTGAGAGAAGTGCATTCTGTATTGGTGCTACTGTGGTGATGGAGTGGACAGCAGTTAGCCTGCCTCACTGAGTCCTCTAATGTCCGCTCCAGTCTGCTTAGAGAGGACGAAGCGCCTGCTGTCCACTCCTTCCCCTCCCTCTTCCATCCCTACCTCCCCGCTGCAGGTTTTATGAGCTCCCCTGGGCTCTCATCCATCTCTGTCACACACAGGCCCCATTATTGGGGCTGCACACTGGTTGGGCTGCAGATGGGAAGGGCCTGCAGGATATATATGGTTTCTGCAGCCCGGACAAAGGCCTGCGAGTCAGACCGCAGAAATATGTGGTCATCTGGGTGTGGACAAGACAATGTCTTCAGCATGTTTGTAAAAAAGTGAACCGAGTGTGAGAATGTTCCCTTACCTCTAGCTGTGGAGGGGTGTGTGGGTTGACTGAAGCTTACGGCAGTACTTGAACTGGTTTGGCCATTGGGAATTTAAGGCAGTGGATTTGAATATGAAGGACATGATAATCCAACAGCCATCTGGTCTGCTGGTCTCTTCTGACTGAATAAATAACGGGTGTAATCTGAAAACACACATGGGGAGGTTTGGAAAGCGGGCAAAGAAAGAGGGCAAAGTTAAGGAGTGAGCTAGAGAGGGCAGCAGCAGAAGTGCAGACTGTGGAGTTTGAGATTTGAGTTAAATGGCAATAAGAAGCCTGGCTCCACACACGCAGACAGCCATGAATAATGAATCATCAGCCGGCCACTGAGGGAAAGGCAGAGAGGCCAGTAATGACGGCTTTGTGCTCTATTCCTTCTTACCTCCCTGTCTATGGCTGGAGTAGTGCTCACCTCAGGGTAAATCATGACACTTCAATAATGCCAAGCTATGTATGGAATGTCAAGCTAATGCCTCAGCAAGAGGTATCGCTATTCGTCATGAAAATACATGTTTGTATTACTGTGAAAAAATACACACGTACACATATATAGTGTTCACAGTTGAATATACAGACACACTAACAAATGGGCTTGAGAAAATAAACAGAATAGTGTTCCAACTGAAATCTAGCGGATGCATTTTATACTTGATATGCATGTTTCACAAATTTCAGTTTGCAATGTCAGTTGAATGTTTGACTGGAAAATCAGACCTTTGCATGAGGGGACATTAAGGGAAAACAATTCATGGAACAAAAATCTCTTTCTCGACTGCCCTTTCTGCTGTTAGCTCAGCGATGTCCTCGGTGCGTAGCAGCCATGATCAATCAGAGCTCAGCCAGTGCTGAAGTCAGCCAGAGGAACAGACATTCCACTTTCCCAATGTTCCATGGGAGACTGTGCTGATGAATAGCACACTATGCTGCAATTCCAAGCCCAACCCCCCTCTAGCTTTCTCTCTTTTTCTTTCTTTCTGTCTTTCTCACTCTCTCCACACCACTGTCCACACACACACACACACAAGAACGCACACACACACACACACACACACACACACACACACACACACACACTCTTTCCCTTCTCCCTCCCTCCCTCCTTATGTCCAGCCGGCCACTGGGCCTTTGGAGCTCTGGTGTACGGTGGGTGGGTGGTAGGTGGGGGTGCAGGGCGAAGAAAGCAGGCATTCAGAGCAACATGCACGGGGAGATAACAATAGGTCCTCTGGGAGACCTGCAGATGTTAATAATACAGGGAATAGTAGTGGGATCTTATTGCTACTCCAACATGGTAAACTGCAAAACAACACATTTATTTTTCTTACTTATTCACCTCCCCTTAACCTTCCTTTCCCTCTCTGAGAATTGAAAGCTAGCATATATGTTGGTAACACTAGAAAAGATTCCTTTCCAAACAGAAGAAAGGCAATTTCTTTTCACTGGCTTCATGAAGATGAGGGCCTCCGACCATGTGTCACTGTGACATTGACAAATGTCTACTAATACTGCTTTGCACCGTCTAGTTTACTAATTCAAACCGAATATAGACTGTTATTTGGACTATTATTTGAAAAATCACAAGTAATGTGACATTTTATATATTGGCAATCTTGGAACTACAAATTTTACCTTGAGAATTATTTCACTTTTCAATCGAAGTCAACAAACTTCTCCATTTTCAACTCACAGGAAAGGAATAAATTAATAAAAATGCTAAATTAACCCCAGATGTATTCATATCCAGCATGAACACAAAGCTGCACAGCCCAACATTCCTCATTTCATCATCAATATACTATTTTCTGACGTAATTGTAATTATAGGAAAATCCTGACCTGGTCCCCCCTGTGTGTTTCTTTTGACAGGCCTGTTAAAGATGCACTGGAACCCAGAGCATGCCCAGCCTCTCAGCCAGTGGCCTGAGCAGCACCTGGACGTCTCCTCCACCACCTCCTCTCCAGCCCACAAGTCGGAGTTATACTCTCGCGGTCGCAGCGGCTACAACTACGCCTGGGCCAATGATGACATCTCTGCTCTCACAGCCTCCAACCTGTTGAAGCGCTATGCTGATAGATATTCTGGCGCGCTGGACTCACCATATGACCGACCACCTACTGTGGGCATTTACCCAGAGCCAGGGGCCTTTGGAGGCCTCAACGCCCCAAAAACTGAACTGGAGCCCTGGCCACTGTCGCACGGTACTGATGCCTCCTATTCCCTGGTGCCCCCTGGAGGCCATGACAGCCTCTCAGGTTCAAAGGCCATAGCCACGTCTGCAGGCCCTCCAGGGGTTAGTAGTGTTTCGGTGGTGAACAGTAACCTCTCAGACTCGGGCTACAGTGGCAGCAGCTCCTGCAGTGGCTCCAGTGAGTACCCCTCGAACTACAATGGCACCTATCTTTCCTCAGCGTACTGTCCCCAACCCAGTGCAGCACTTCCCCCTGTCTCCCTCCACAGTCTCCAATCCACCCCCACCCTAGTGCCCAGCTATAGCCCGACCACACCTGTCTATAACTACCCCCCGAGCACATACCCTCCCCAGACCAGCCTTGCCCCCAGCTACAGCCACCCCTCCGCAATTTACCTTCCCTCCGGCCTATCTGCCCCATCTCCTGTTCCCTCAAGGTCCACAGTCGTAGGAGGCAGCTATAGTTACCAGATCACAAACCTTGTGACATCTGATTCTGAAGGGACATTAAAGAGAAAAGCATTTGAGATGAGTATAGAAGATGATGAGAGCGCAGATGGGTCTCGCTACAGGAAATATAGCTATGACCCCTTGAAGGCAGGGGGTAACTCACCCTACAGTGTGAATGACAAAACAGAATGCCGGGGAATAGGCTTCAGCAATTCAGGCAGCACAGACCCTCATACCTTCAAGGCCGGTAAGCCCTCTTCCCAGCCACTCGTGTCTCCTCACTATGGGTCAGTTGGGGAGTACAGCCCTCCAGCAGGCATGACGGGGGAAAATAGTGTTGCAGAGCAGGGCTTCATCCAGCAGCAGCAGCAGCACCGCTCACAGGCCCATAAACGCTCCCCATTGTGTGCTCCAACTGTTGAGACTATGAAGAGCCCAGACCCCCGACTGTTGGACCTTGTTAATGGAGAGTTACTGGACTGCAGCCCAGCACTGGGCTGGGGCGAGCTGGCTGGGCTCACCCATGTCAAGGCTGCCCTGGAGGAGGACCTGCTGTGGCCCGTGTTGAGGCCCAGTCCAGTGATGCGTTCACCAAGAACCGTCCTGCTCTTTGGCCCCCGAGGAGGAGGTAAGACGACGCTGACTCGTTCTTTGGCCTCACAGTTGGGAGCTTCCTTCTACCGGTTAAGTGGAGCCATGCTTGCCTCTAAAGGGAAGGCTGAGGCAGAGCACATTCTGGGGTCTCTTTTACAGGTAGCGGGGGCACGGCAGCCCTCAGTAGTGCTGCTCAGCCAGGTGGAGGCCATGGAAGAGGAGGGGCTGAGGCAGACACTGCTGACCACCCTGGAGAAAGCCCAGGTGGGGAGCACAGGTCTGGTGATTCTTGTATGTTCCACCGGAAGGCCAGATCTGCTGCAAGATGCAGTTCATCGGAGCTTTGCCAAACGCTATCACGTTGGCCTGCCAGATGTGGGTTTGCGCAGGCAGGTGCTGCTGCAGGCGCTGCCGCCCCAGGGCTGCAGCTTAAGCGAGAGGGAGCTGAGTGCTGTGCTGCAGCGCACAGAGGGCTTCTCAGTGTGGGAGCTGCTGCAGCTTTGCCAGCAGGCACTCTCCTCAGCTTCCTCCCCCTCTGGGGCCATGCATGGCCACCCCTCATCCTCCAAGCCGCCAGTCTTCACAGACTTTGACAATGCCTTCTGCAAGGTGCGCCCACACACCACCACAAAAGAACTGGACACTTGCATCGAGTGGAGCAAGATGTATAACCACTGAGGAAGCAGCCAGTCACTGTACCTGGACTCTCCGTCTTTGCTTTGACATGGAAAGCCATGGGAATGTTTTCTTGTTGTTCTGTAATTACAGATTTTACAACCAAAAGAGCCAGAGACTGGTAGAAGCATGCCATGGTGTGCTGTTTTTGTTTTCGTATGAATATCCACAATGTTTTATTTTTCCCAAAGAAAAGAAAGATGAATAGGCCTTGTTGAGTGTGGTCGTGTATAAGTCTTTTGGCCAATGGGAAAATCAGATTCTATACTATTTGGATACTCTCAGAGATCCTGATTAGCCTTGGTCTGGGACAAAATCAATTGTTTGTTGCCAGGTGACGTGGTCCAAGATTATGGATAATCAGGGTTTGGAAAATCCCCCCTTTGACTGCTACTCTCAGGATCCTATTTATTGCCAGTCCACGACCCTTATCTTAATGTTGATTTAGTCATTGGATTGTCACTAATTATTTAGTCAGAAGGGCTTGGGATCAGACAGAAAGATTTCAGTAAACCACAGTTCTTGACCAAAAATATGTCAAACCAAATGCATCAACAGTGTTGCTATATTTCTCAAAACGGACTTGTCCCCAAAATCTCAATAAATATATGAATCTTTCTCAAATCAAAAACTTTGCTGCAGTCTATCCTAGGAGTTGAGTTCTGCAAGTAAAACCTTGCAGAACTCAAAATTTTTGGCTGGAGAAATACTTCAAACATATCTTTATTCTTGTCACTTGCCAATAGCACTACATTTCACCGGCATCATAACTTCCATAATGTTCTTTATTTCACATTCCTCATCTTCTGCAGTTTTCCTGAGAATCTCACTTACAGAACAAAATGTGTACCTACAGCGTGTCTGTTTTCTCTTTCACTTACTCCTTTTGTTTTATTAGTATGTAGTCTTGTTTGAAATGCTCAGGAATAATTTCTTTACCTCAGAAATATGAAATAAAGAATGTATGTAATCTTAGGGTCTTAGTAGAGAGTGGCGTGAAGCGAGAGAAAGAAGCGAGGAGAAACCTGACAGTCTTGTGATACCCACTACCGCTGGGCTTTTACCTCGGGAGAGAAACTTGAATATGCTACAAAGAGTAACATTGAATGTAATTCAGGTATTTCAAAGGATATTTGATGCCATAAATCCATGTATTATTATATATGAATATATAAACATGTTTTCTTTTCTGTTCTTTAACCCTTTATTTGTATTGTAGTTTATGGTGGAGTGATGATTGTCTTCAAGAAATGCTATGTAGAAAACAGAAAATATTCCTTTTTTTGTTGGACAAACTGTGCACTGCTAATCCCTGTATTGTTTAGTGTTTACATATCCTGTATATGCATGTCTGCATAGTTTTACGGCTGCAAGATACCATTTATAAATGTAAATACAATGCACAAAATCATACATGTGCACACACAGTGAACATCTGAGCACAATAAGACAACAAAGAAAACACAGATGCCGAATCAGTTTATAGATTATGTCTGTATGTACGTTTCAGCAAATCCCAAAGTCTACGAACGCACAATGTATGTGTACACAACATTTAGGCAATCTAGATCTAGAAGTCTCTCCTTTTCCACCAGCTCTGTTTTATCAGGCTGGAAAACGTTGGTCACTGGAATGCTGGTCCAGAGGTCGCTCATGTTAGACTGTTGCTATGGTCCTGAAGAGGTGTACACAGAGTGATGCAATATCTCCCACTGCCCTTTCCTCCCTCTGTCTCTCCCTCTCTCCCTCATCATTATTTTTCTCTTTTTCGCTCTCCCCAGTGCAATCTCATTAGATTGGATTGCCCCCTGGCCACGAGCCCCAGTGGCCATGTGGCGTTGCATCCTCTCCCCACCCCCCTTCTCCCTTCCCCTCCCTTATACCGATTCCTCTGGAGTGGAAGTGGTCTGATTGATGTCCAGCAACCCTATATCACAGCACAGCCGTCCCTCTCCAGCTGGTGGCTTCAGTCATGCCATACAGCCAGATCAATTAGAGTGATCCCCGCTGTGCATACTGATCAGTCTCAGAAACCGAAAACACATTTACAACTTACAGAACAACCCCCGCCTCATGGTCTAGATAATGCTTGCGACTATTCACATGTAATTAAATATTAATGATGACTTAAAGGTACAAGTAGCTCACATGTTGATGTTTGTTGTGCCCACCACTCCAGACAGTTTGTCCAATAAAACAAGCTTTTATTTTGTACATGTTTTGATACGTTCTGGCGGTAACTTTGTTCTTGGTTATTGTACATTTTCTGTAACCATTTCTACCTCATTTTTGCGGCATATTGTACATGAAATTATTTATTTCATGTCTTTTTTTATGTCTGTTTGAAACATGATAATAATGTTCTTTAACTGTAATGGTCTACCTCAAAAAAGACTGTATTTTAAGAGAAGAGTATCACACAATATTAAACAGAATTTGTCCATATTGCACTGCGGTGATCTCTTTTTTTCCCCCTCAACAGTTGAAGGACTGCAATTGACCAGAGTGCAGACATTACATGATGGTGGCTTCCATATATATCTGTATTTGTAGCCTGGCTTGACCCCAATGTTAAGGGCAACACAGTTACTTAAACTGATTGATAAATTCACGTAACACAAAGGACCTAGTCAATGGACAAAAGTGGGTTCATGTGGCGGTGTGCTGCTCTTAGATATGACACAAGCATGTTTTCAGTTGAGGCCATTTGTTGTGATGGTTTTTCTGTGTGTGGGTGTAGGATTTGAACAAAAGCTTTGAGTGTGTGTTTTGTGTCTACATGCACATATGTTTGGCAGCCTGCACGTGAGTGTGTTTTTACGCGCTGCGGTGTCCAGAACAGCAACAGAAGTGGTGCTAGCACCCCCCCGGAGGCTTCAGGCCCAGTGCCAGAGCACACAGGTCCTTCCTCCCTGTCACTGTCTGTAAACAACTGCTCGTCCCGGCGGCCAGCCCTCTGCTATTTCTGGTCTTGCCTGACATCTTTTAAAGACTCAACACTAACTAAGAGAAGAAGTACACCTGAGAAACTCTGTGCCAAGAATTGAAAGTTTAGTCGAGGCATGACTCAGGATTTGTAGTTATGGATAGTGCGTCAAAGTTGGAGAATCCCGGTCGAACAGTAATGATGGTGGTGTTGATGCCAGAGTAATTAATAGTCTAATAATGATGCATAGCTTTGTTATAAGCAAAACCCTGTGCTGAGGCCGCCCTTCATCCGCTGATGAAGGATAATCGTTTCTACAGCTGTTTAAAAAATGATTTCCTATTTTTCTTGTCACAAACTCAATAACAATATCCACAGAACAAAATAACCTTTCAAAGGTAGAATAGACCATGTTGATATGTGAGGTGAGAGATTTTTACATCTTCACTACTAAATTCACACTTCATGGATGAAATATTTTGGCAAATATAAGATCAATCATTGAAAATACTGCCTAGAGTTTTTCTAGATGTTTTTGTACTGGCAACAGTCACAAAGTTGTAAATGCTTTACTTCCCCATGGTGGTGTTGCTGGAAGACAATTTGTGATAGTTGGACAAAGACAAAGACACTTCTCACACAAACTCTTGCATTTTATATACTTTCACAGTCTGTGAGTCACTTTCCATCCCGTAAGCAACTGATCACCAGTTTGTCCTTCTTGTCCTGAGTGACTTCTGTCCTGCAGGAAGTCAATCATGTTCTTCTTCCTGCTGATTGGAGGTAATTAGGCGAGCAGAGTTTGTAATTGGATAATAAAAGATGCTAATGAGCTGCTGTCCTATTTACTCATACAGTGGCAGTGAATAGCGGGACACAGCTTTGCCACACTTTCCATGTGTTTCCAAAAACTGATAAGGTACGACCATTTCACAAAAATCAAAATGAATTATATTGATTTAAAAAATTGGGATTTATTGAATAGGGGAGATTAAGAGAATAATTTGCATTATAGCACATCTTAAATAATTTGATGATGTCAATGGTGTAATTATAATAGGAGCGGTTTTACTCATGCATGCATTAATGATTATCTATTTTGTTTAGTGTTTATGAATTGTTTTGTGCTGATTGTGAGATTTAAAAAAATTTACTCCATGCACTCAATTTAAATTTCTATATTATGTTATTTTATTTTATTACATAGTTCATGTTTTACAGTTATTTATGGTAACAACCTTCATAAAAAAAGGTCATTCTCTCAATCTCATTTCACACAGACACGGCCCCTCTACCTGTGCTGCTGGTCTTCCATTGTCCGGGCCTTGATACTGACAAGGTTGACATCAGAGGAGAGCTCTGACACTGGGTGAGTTAGGACTGCCAGCTGTTAGCAATCAAGTCTATTTTGAAGTCAGGGACACATGGACCCCCAGGGCCAAAGCAGCAACTAGCCCAACCCCTCACCCCCCAACACAGCCTACAACCTCTGAGCCCTCTGGTCCCACAGATAGCCATCCCAGCTGTATTGGTTCCAGATGTTTAAAAGCTGCAGTAAGGGACCTTTACCTAAAAGGACCCCAACAAGTTACAGCCAACATGCACAGAGCGTGATAATGCAGCAAACAACAGTAATACAAACAATGATCTGAAGAATATATGTTAACACCAAACCTGCAACCAGCAGACCAGCTTTCAAAAGCTTTAAAAAGCTTGACAAATTTGAAGTGAAAGGTTTTAAATGATATAATATTCTTAAACTCTGGCCTGTGGTGCTGCATATTGTTTCAGACAAAACACTTGCAACCATTGCAGATTGCATTTGGTGTCCGGGATCAATGTAATTTAACATGAGATATTAGCTGTTTTCTCATCACAAATATTGACCTGAATATTAAAGAGTCTAATCTTGATGGTAACTAGTCCATCAGCTCTGCAACAGTTTTGTACAGAGTAGCAAGACCTAATGAGAAAACACAGAAATAACTCATCACAAGCATCAGATGAGGTCTGCAGCTTCAAGACAGACAAATAAACTAAAGTGAAACATGGATGAGGAAGGAATGGCACGATGGAAACTGCTCAAGTTGTTTCAAAGGAAACGGTCAAATCTTTGCAGCTGCATTGTTTCTGTGTTGGAGAGGTCAATCAAAACTCTGAGGAAATTAGGTTTGACAGATGGAATGTCCTGGTAAAACATCTTGACCTGCCCCCTCTCACATGACAAAAATGTGATCACTGAATAAATAAATAGTAAATAGGTATAGGACAACAAGAGAAACAGAAGGGTCACTGTGAGAACAGCAGCAGAATCCGATATTTATAAATTCAGATGAAGGAGTTAACATGAAGATCTTCAAAGTTTGGGTAGTTTTCTTCAGGTTGGGTAGTCAACAGAAGATCATGTGTGATCTTGCTATCATGGCACCTAATTTCAAACAGACCATTCAACACGACGAGGAAGCAGCTTTAAGGCAGCTCTCTACTTCCCTCAGGTGGTCGGTCCAAGAACATATTAAACCTCACGGTTTACCCGATTGTGCCACGAAGACATTCTGATTAGACCCCAACGGATAAGGCTACAACTAGATGAATTTTTGTGGCATTCATCGTTCCTCCAGCTCCTCACAGCTCGCTTCTTTGAAGAGAGAAATTGAAGTATAGTTTGACGATGTGTCTTACTGTCTCTGAATCACACATCACATGTTCCAATTCCTCCTTGTAGGCTACTCCTGGTGTTTGCCCACAAGGCCCAACTATGACACAACTATGACACATATTTATGTCCTTGGTATGTTAAACAGTATATAATAAACAACCTACACAACAGGATTATTAGTCCTAGATTATGTTATCATGTGTCATATTTTATCATGACATATTCTAATTGTGTGTGTACAGTATTGGCCTGCATTATATAATACACATGTATGTGATATATTATTTTAATATATAATTGAAGTCCCCATGTGTGGAATAGTTTGATTTATTCCTGCATTATGCTGACAGGTGGTCATGTGGGCAGACTGATCTTAAATTAATATAGGCCTATATTTCCATTCAAGCAATAGAATATTTATAATGTCCAAATATGTCCGTATCGACCCTAAATCCCCTCAACACACTGTAACATAAACATAAAACATGAGGTCACAGGCCGGTAAACACCTGAGTGACAGTCATTAGCACAGGCCTGATAACTTTCCGGCAGTGGGTGCTGTTGGGAAGCTGTCCGACTTGAATCCGCTGCCATTGAGAGAGGGCGAGTGCAATCACTGGCATCGACAATGCCATTCGCAGATATGGTATCATGTGTCTCAGTCAGGCAGCACGTGCACAGATAAAGCCCGAGTGGTGCTCAAGCACCAGCCCTTTTGCCCTGGATGTGAAAAGAGCCCCCCCCCCCGCCCCTCTTCCCCCCGCCGTGCCCCTCCTCTTCCTCCTCCTCCACTTCCTCCTCCGCGCAGTGCTCCTCGCGCTACTAAACGGGTGCACCTCCTTTCCTCTGACGCGCAGCATCAGACACACAGGTCATGACGGTGTTTGTTCCCTGACGTTGTTTTGTGATAAATCAACCACAACATTAGCGCTGCTGAAAACATGAAGTCACACCTGGTCCGACGTTTCCTAAAAAAATAAACAAACAAAAACTCACGAAATCCGTGATTTCAAAGTCTTGTCCAGCTGTTTACTGACGTTAGTTATGTTTAGAGAATAGAGAGAGGGAGAGAGAGAGGAGAGAGAGAAGAGACAGAAGAGAGAGAGAGAGAGAGAGAGAGAGAGAGAGAGAGAGAAGAGAGAGAGATAATTATTATTCCGTTCTACATTCAAAGAAATGACTCATTGGATGAACTCAATTAAATTGTTGGCAGGTTTTCCATCCAATAATGATATGCAACTCCAACTCAAATTTAGCACATCAGTGCAATAAAATGTAATTAAGTTAGTCCAACTCATTTGTATCAAATACATCTAAAATAAAATAACGATATTCATTAAATTAAATTAATTTGTGTTTGTCCAACTCAAAAGATAAACTAACTAACTAACAAACAAAATATGCAAACTCCACACAGAAGGACTGGGAATTGAACCCACGGCCATCCGGCTGTAAGGCGACAGTGCTAGCCACAACACCACCGTACAGCCCTGAAAGTCTCTTCACCTCATGTAAACAACTGATTTTCAGCTGGCGCATGCGCAAAGGGTAGTCCCCAATGAAACACATATATTTTGAGTTGATATGCACACCATCGAACCTAAATAAATCTAATAAATGAAAGTATTCATACATTTTGTGTTACACCCATTAAATATAAATATTAATTTTTGGAATTGATTTATTTAAATGTATCAAACAATATTTAAATGTGTCACCTCGAAGAAGGCCTTGAATCGTTTTTGTGAGTGTAACCTAAATAAATCTAAAAATGAAAGTATTCATAAATTTTGTGTTACACCCATTCAATATAAATATCTTCGTTTTGTAATTGATTTATTTAAATGTATCAAACAATATTTAAATGTGTCACCTCTAAGAAGGGCTTGAATCGTTTTTTGAGTGTATTTAACAAGGGCTAGTCTAGGATTTGCGTGGCCAGACTGAAAAAAAAATCATACGGCCTCTCTTGTTCAGAGGGCCGGGCCAAATGTGGAGGCGGGCCGTGTCCGGCCCGCGGGCCTTAGTTTGAGGACCACTGCTCTTGGCTGTTGATGTCTATCAATATCGCTCATTTTGAAAATGACGTACACTAAAAGAAATGACTCATTGGATGAACTCAATTAAATTGTTGGCAGGTTTTCCATCCAACAATTATATGCAACTCCAACTCAAATTTAGCACATCAGTGCAATAAAATGTAATTAAGTTAGTCCAACTCATTTGCATCAAATACATTTAAAATAAAATAACGATATTCATTAAATTAAATTAATTTATGTTTGTCCAACTCAAAATATAAACTAACTAACTAACAAAATATGCAAACTCCACACAGAAGGACCGCCCCGACTGGGAATTGAACCCACGGCCCTTTGGTTGTGAGGCGACAGTGCTAGCCACTACACCACCATACAGCCCTGAAAGTGTGTTCACCTCATGCAAACAACTGATTTTCAGCTGGCGCATGCGCAAAGGGTAATCCTCAATGAAACATATTTATTTTGAGTTGATATGCGCACCATCTAACCTAAATAAATCTAATAAATGAAAGTATTCATACATTTTGTGTTCCACCCATTAAATATAAATATCTATTTTTGTAATTGATTTATTTAAATGTATCAAACAATATTTAAATGTGTCACCTCTAAGAAGGGCTTGAATCGTTTTTGTGAGTGTAACCTAGATAAATCTAATAAATGAAAGTATTCCTACATGTTGTGTTACACCCATTCAATATAAATATCTTCGTTTTGTAATTGATTTATTTAAATATATCAAACAATATTTAAATGTGTCACCTCTAAGAAGGGCTTGAATAGTTTTTTTTAGTGTAAGAGGGCAATACAGATCCGTATCAGACCAGCTAGGAGGGCAATACGTGGCTGGCATGACGCCCATTAGCCAATCAGAACGCTTGTACTGTTGTTGCTATATAATAATTCATCTTTATTCATAAAGAAAATGTAAGCTAGCGGTCTGATGCTGCCCAGAGGAAACGCAGGTCGAGGACAGCATCATCAGTGTATTGCTGCTAATGCTTCAACTCATTCAGAATTTTTTTTTGGCATTGGGTGCCCTTTTTTTTGGTTTGAGCACCTGCCCCCCAAAATGTCTGTGCACGTGCCTGGTCTCAGTACAGTCTGACTGGAAATTACAGCATCTCGTAAAATGACTCAACGTTCCTCCGCCTACGCTTCGTTATGTGGAAGTTGATCAAGCCCACGAGAGGGCTGAGTAGGCTTGTGGTTTCTGTGTTAAAGGTGGCACGACAATGCCTGTAAGCTTCCCTGTTTATCGTTAACCTATTGTTATTATCTATTATTAGATCTATTTGTGTCATTATTATTCGTATTATTTATTATTATTTGTTAATTTTATTATTGCAGCCCTGAGACATATCCGCAGAGTGCTTTCAGGCGGTAACAAAACAGAAAGTAGACTCGACCAGACAAAGTCAAAGACATTTGGAGCAACATGTTGTAGCCTATGCTGTTGCGCTGGACACACGCACAGTCCGCAGTCTGCGGTCATACCGATGCTCCTAAACGGCTGTCCTGATGTTCTTCGGGACGTCATCATTTGGGCTTTCGTTAACTTGAAGGCAGGAAATAAAGCGCGCGCCTCCGCTACTGGCACATCGTGCGCAACAGGGAAGTAAACCTAACCTATTTTCTCCGTGGCATAACAGTTGTCCGGGCTGAGCTGCTCGGTGCTCTTAGTGGATTTCTCCTCGGTTAAAACATTATAACGCCAGTAACGATCCAGCTTTTCAGGGACAAACGTCATCCTTAAAGTGATGGAGGCAGGACATGCTCAGTAGGTTATTCGGACTGGCGGAGTACTTGTGAGACAGAAGACAACAGAGCATGTTCCAATGTTTTGAATCTATATTTAACTAAAGGTAAGTGTATGTTTTACTGTACAGATATGATGATGTTAAACACTGCAGCCTGTAGCTGAGGAGGTCTGTTGAGAGAACAGTGCTGAGTTAATGAGTGTTTTCTGGCTCTGTTTTGGTAACAGAAAAACAACTGTTGCATGATGCATGTCGGCCTGACATACAGGCTTAGTGCTTCAGTTATGCAAAACCACGTATATGATTATGTCCAGGTTGTACTGTTAGCTATAGAGAGCTAATTTACTGTATGTGGTCTTCGGCAGGTTGTTACACATGTGTGGCCTGATATCAATACAAATATGCAGCAAGCACTTCTGTACAACACTGTACAGCAAAATAAAACACAATAGCGATACAATACAACACATTGCAAATAGAAATGTCAAAAGTAGCAGATATGAATAAACAATGAGAGTGCAGGAGATGAGGTATGATTGCTTCGTCTATGTTTAAGGATAATCTCTTAGTGACCTCTCTTAACTCCGTCACTGTTCTCGTAGTGGGTGGTTCGGACTGAGAAGTCCGTACAATACAACACAGTCCCCTAATCTTTGTCTGGTATTTCCCAAAAAATGTACGATGTCGTAATGAAACAATCTTTACCAATTTAGTCTCACACTCCACGCTCTGTGGTTCATTGTTTATTGTTCCTAAAAAGCATGTACAGCTTGGCAGTATCAAATTATGTTCTGTATCAGCATGTTCCAGCTTGAATTTAAACACAAGACTTGTTTTATTGGCTCCATAAATCAATCAAATGGAAACTTGTTCTCTGTATTTTCTGGAGCTTTGGGACCCCATTGAAAACAAACACAACTACGAAGGCTTGAACAATGTTCGGGTCTGCAGTCGAAGTGTGTACGGACCGTCCAGCTGGCAGTACAGTGAGACTATTGAGATAACATTTGTCAACCATCTTTTTTAAATATTTACATATGCAGGGGGAATGAATATGATTGGGCATGAGGGCAGGGAAGTCTTGACTTATTTGTTCTGTTGTATGTTTTGGTCTTTTCATGAGATTTGTTGATATTAAGACAAATATAGAATAACGCCAGTCTTAAATGCCAGTGTGGTGTTTTCTGAAAGGGAGTGGATTTGTTTCCACTGTAAATAAAAAATCCAGTGACATTGAATAATCCGACGTAATGTTCTTTTCCTCCTTTAACTGTGCAGCCCTCTCTGACCATGGCCCAGTGGACACACATGTCTCAGATGTTACAGGGCCTGACTGACGACACTATCAACAACCTCTACCCCCCAAACGCCTTCCCCATTGAAGTCAGACATTTTTTAGCTGAGTGGATTGAGAGACAACCATGGTATGACTCAAACACATGTGCACACATATTTTACACCGACATACACATGCACGTGCACACAAAGAGTGACACTAAGATGCATGTATATATGCAGCGTCTGGATTCATGCATGTGCGTATGTTTACATGCACATACTGCACATGAATGGGCAAGTATTTATGTGTGTGAGTGTGTGTGTGTGTGTGTGTGTGTGTTCATAGGGACGACTTTGTGCTGGAAAAAGAGGAGTCGGAGAGCCAAGCCCAGGCTCTGTTGGACCAGACCATCAGCATGCTGCAATCAATCTCTCAGCAGAATGCCAACGTGGTGGACCGGATGAAGCTAATGCAGATCAGCAGGAACATGGTAGGGGAACTGTGTCCCAGAGTAGGAATTAAGTTTCACCCTGGATCCCTGACAGGCTTCAATAATCTATTATAATAAGCACAATAATGCTAAGCAGCTGTCGATGGTTGCAGCAGGTTAAAGTGACTATTAACGCTGGAACCAAAGACAGGAAGAGGGTCTTTTCATGTGTAGGAAAACATTGTGCCTCTCATGAGAAACGTCTGTGGAGCTGGAGAGATGGTGAGAACTGTCCACAACTTACAAGTGCTTCCAAATACAAAATAAAAGCCTAACTTACATTCCACTGAACGCAAGATACGAAAGAAAAAAGGTGAATTCGGAATCTTTGGAGATTTGTGTTGCCAGTAAAAATGTATCGGCATTAACTGAATAAACCACTGCATGCTAGTTGCTACAGTGACATTATGGACTGTTTTAAAAATGTGATAAGATACGTTCTTGATTCACAGACCATGTTTCAGCAGCAGCCTCTACAATTTGCAGTGATGGTCAGGGACATCCTCACAAAGGAGAGGGTTCTGCTGGGCACGGTAAGATCTTTTAACAGATATAGTCTGCCCATAACCTAATAAGCTGTCTTATCTTGTTATACCACTTCGTGAGCATGATCTCAGAGTGTATATTATAGAGTTGATATCATTACAATTATATAACCACAGAGGGGAAATGCATGCATACTACTTTGCAGGAAATAGTCTGACAAAGTCACTTAACTGTGGTTTTGAAATACAAATATTATATTTCCAGATTTGGAGACATTGAAACTTGTCTGAAAAGATTATGACTATTTAATCAAAGTATGCTGTGTTAACAGACAGCAGTTTGAAATCAGAAGAAGATGAAGCACTGACGCTGTAAGTGTATTAAGTGCTTTTCCATGTTTTTAGCCCAATCAGATGCCCAGCCCTCCACAGTTCCAACAGCATCCGAATAGAGAGTCCTCGTTCCGCAGCATGCAGGATGTAGACCACCTGGTTCTGAAGGTGCTAGATGTCCAGGACATCCGACAAAAGATACACCAGCTGCAAGAAGAGCTCAACTGGGAGAGGCAGAACTATGAGGATTTACAAGGTATGAGACACAAACACGCACAAACACAAGGTAGACTGTATTTTCTATGTCAGTTTTGTTTCTGTCGGCTCTTGTCAGGCCTGCCCTGTGTGTCTGATGCTCACGTGCTGGACTGTTTCATCAGATTTATTAAGAGGTTTTAATGTGTTTTTCCCCTTGTTCTTGGAACTGTCATTGTTCCTGAATTCAAAATAACACCAATCTTGTCAAATGGATGACTCACTGAGCTTTGCTTTCTTGTTTCTTGTCAGAAAAATGGTAATTTGTCTTTTCTAGTCAGGTGTTGAGAAAAGTTGTCACTCACAATTTGTTTGTCTGCTTGTTCATTTATTGGACTCAAAATATGATGTTATGTATTGTTTGAACAGGGCCAATTCAACAGAACGGACTGGCTCCAACACAGTCAGACATTCTGAAACTCCAGAATCACCTCCAGCAGCTGGAGTACAACGTGAAGGCAATGGCCAGGGTGAGCTGGGCTTCAGCTGCATGTAGCAACAACATTACTGGGGCCGTAGAGGGATATTAGTTTATTTTTTTACATCGATGCCTAAAGAAATTAAAGCTGCACATTATCAAAACACTGTAAACAAACCACAGCTGAAACTAGTGTTGAAACACAAATGACAGCAAACAGTTTAAAAATGTTGATTCATAATTTTGAGTGAATAATCAAATGAAAAGATAAATATGTGTAGATTCCAACCACTCTAGTATTAGAATGTGCAGCTTTTCCCTATTTATTATCATCTAACAATTCAAAAACTCTTTTTTCAAATGTTGTCCAATCAAAATAAACAACAATTGGACAATAACCTTAAGCTTTAAGGAATTTCAGAAGGTTCAAATGTCCATCCATCCATTCATTCATTCTCATCCGCTTATTCCGGTATGTGCATGATTGACATGCAAACGCATCTGTGTGTGCCCGTGTAACATGTTTGGCTGTTGGTTGTTGTAGAAGCGTTTACAGCTGCTGAAGGAGTGTGTGGACTGTCTGGACCAGTGTCAGACCCAACTGATCAGCAGGCTGAAGGCGTGGAGGTGGGATCAGCACAAGGCCACCATCGGACAACCATTTGATGACAACCTCAGCCTCCTGCAGACCAGGTAAGGTGCACCCCACTCCACTTATGGCCTTTTCTATTGACTGCGTCCCTTTCTTTCTTGCTCCCTCACTGTCTTTCCATATCTTTTCTGTTAGGTGTGAGCAGTTGCTCGGTGTAAATGGAAAGCTGAGAGAGGAGTTGATGCTGATAGGGGAACCGATCCCAGAGCTCCAGGAAAGGCTTAAGAAACTTCTCCAGGTTCTGATTCAAAGGTAGCACAGCGCAATGTTTGCTGATATTTATTTATTTTTATTTTTTAAATGGAGAACTGTGAAAACTGTGTTAAACTCAAACATTTCATTCCACAATAGCATCATAAATGACTTCCTTGCAAACATCTTTTAAAACTGGTAGATCTTTTTCCTCCCTGTCTCCTTCAGCTCTCTTGTAGTGGTCAAGCATCCCCCTCAGGTCATTAAGACGCAGTCAAAGTTCTCCACAACAGTGCGATATCTGTTGGGGGAAAAAGTCGCTCCTGGGAAGCCGGTGGTGCTGAAGGCGCAAATCATTAATGAACTGCAGGCCAGGAACCTGGGCAGTGGACCTGGGTGAGTCATACACACAGCACAACATTGAGGACTGCACAGTATCAGGCAAGAGGAATGTACTGTAATTAGTGCATATCGCTTACTGGTTATTATGAAAGTAGCAGTAATATGTAGTAAATAGACATTTATTTACAAAGTAACCAAAGAGAACAGAGCGAACGTGTAAAGTCAGTCATCAGTGATCAGTCAGCCAAGGAAGAGAGAACTCCATGTCAAGGTCGAGCCAGCAAAGAGGACGCAAGGCCATGATTTAATTCAGTGGTATATTTTTAAATGTGCCACGAACAGAGGTTTTCTATTTCAAAAAGTAGCATTGAGGATCTATTGGCAGAAATGTTTTCATGAGTGTATAAATCAACTGAAACTTAGAATAAGTATATTTTCAATATCTTAGAATAAACCCTTTATATCTGCCGTTTGCCCGGCCGTATTTCTAAAGTACCGTAACATCTATTTGTGAATTTGTGATATTGTACGTCATGCATGGCAATACTGGTTGTTGTTTAGTGTATGATAAACCACAGTTGTCAAACTATTAAAGTTTAACACTTCAGATTGGGTGCACTTAAGGTACTTAAACTTACTAATACAAGATAAAAATGTATATTGAATCTGCAGTGATAATGTTGGGGAACTGATCAACAATGCAGCCGTCCTAGAACACAACACATCCAGCAAAAGCACATATGCCACCTTCAGGAATATGGTATGTACCGCTCTAGATTTCTCAACCTAGATTATATCATTAAATCTTCACTAATTTAAACTTATTTTGGTGTCGCAGTCTATCAAGAAGATCAAGAGAGCCGACAGAAAGGGATCAGAATCTGTGACAGAAGAGAAATTTGCTCTCCTTTTCTCCACGGAGATCACCATCACAGGCTGTGACACTCCCTACAGGATACAGGTCTGCCCCGGTTAATTGTTCTGCCTGTTCTTTAACTGATTGTTGTAGTGAGAAGGTGTTTATTTAGGCTTGATGATGATGGGTTTCCCCCCAGTATCACATTGAACACAGTTTAATGCGTTCAATGTTCTTGCATACCATTCTTCAGCACATTAGCTTTGTGAAGGCCATCCGCTACACGGGGTGTTTAATGGACTCAGAAGTTCATTCAGGGAGCGACTCAGGATGCCTCAGTGTTGCACTGAACGACTCGGATGGTCTCTTTTTCCAGCAGCAGTTTGATTATTTAATGAACACCTTTAGGTTTATTTAGATTTAGATTTAGCATCTTTCTGATGGTCATGTTTTATGGGTCATCTTCTGGTTTTGTTTGTTCCTTGTGGTGTGTTTCTTGTCTGTTGTGTCTATTGTTGTCTGTGTGGCTTGTTGGTGGCAAATGAGTTTCCCCACTTGGGATTAATAAAGTTTTCTAATCTAGTCTAATCTAAATGGAAACAGCAGTGATACACTGAGGCTGACAACTATGTGGTCACACAACTTACAAATTCTGTCATGATTATAGATGATCTCAATGCCGGTGGTTGTCATTGTTCATGGTAGTCAGGACAACAACGCTCTGGCCACCATCATATGGGACTGCGCTTTTTCCGAACCGGTAAGTATAAGACATTTGTATTTCTCTGCTGTTGCTTTCAAGTTCCATCACATTTAAGTCTCTCCTATCACTGATGCAGTTTGTCTTTTTTTAGCTATTGTGAACACTGCAACTCCATTTTAGTCAGAAAACTCATGAGTAATAGATTGTTATGTAAATGTAGTCTTTGTTCAGCATTAATGTGTGGTGCCTAGTCTCTATTGTCATTAGTTCATCTTTGTAGGAATGTTCTGCAATTGTTTAGATTTTAAGTGGAATTCAATAAAACTAGAACTTCTCAATAATAGGTTAAATTAGCCAATTAACATCAAATGGCTCATTGTAAGTCATCCATAATAGTGAACAAGCGAGCTCAATAACAGGACCCGAATCTCTATTCCGAATCTCTTTCACATGCAAAATCTAACAGGACAAAATATTGCTATTGGAAGTATTGACCAATCATGTAAATTGATCATGTATAGTCATTATGCAACAATGCAGTGGTAGTCCATTTGCAAGAGAAGAAAAACATGACAAAACAAAAACAGTAGGACATTCTTGGAGTACATATTTTGGAATTTGCATCATAAGGAATGTAAACAGAAACTACAAAAACAAGTATCTGTGCAGATAAGGCTTTAATCAAAAGTGTACATCAGGAAAACATTGTCCATCGACTTTGATTATGTTTTGGCACCAAGCATCATGATGTAAACACAGAGTCCACCTCCTTCCATCCTTCCGTGTGGAGAGCAACGGACTCAGAAAGCAACACGTCGCCTCTCAACTCCAAACTCACATCTTAAGTGGCAAATTGTCTGCAGTGGTTTTTAATCAGTTCCACTTCAGAATCAGAATCAGAATCAGAATCAGAAACAGTTTTATTGCCAGGAATGTTTTCACAAACAAACGAGGAATTTTTTTTGGTGGAAGGTGCAACATTTGGACATGACAAACAAACAACAATCAACACGACAGAAAGACAACAAATAATGTGAAGTGTTTGGGTGTGTGCTTCAAGTGGTGTGTTTTAGTTAAAGTGCATGTTAAAGTGACGTGTGTGGAGGAGGGAAGAAGAAGGAGGAGGGAGGAGGAGTGAGGAGGAGGAAGAGGAAGGAGCGGGAAGAAGGAGGAGAGAGGAAGGTGGAAGAAGAGGTGGTAGTCCTGGGGGTGACAGTCAGTCAGTCCCGGGGTCCATTGATGAGCCCGACCGCCGTCGGGAAAAAGCTTTTGGTGTGGCGGGTGGTCTTGGTCATGATGGACCGCAGCCTCCTCCCCGAGGGGAGGGACTCGAACAGGGAGTGTCCAGGGTGGGAGGGGTCAGCGACAATCTTTCCGGCCCGCTTCAGTGACCTGGAAGTGAACAGGACCTGGAGGGAAGGCAGATTGCAGCCGATAACCCTCTCGGCCGAGCGGATGATGCTCTGCAGCCTGCACTTGTCTTTGGCTGTGGCTGCAGGGTGCCAGACGGTGATGGAGGAGCAGATGATGGACTCAACGATGGCCGTGTAGAATTGTACCATCATTCTCCCTGGCAGGTTGAATTTCCTCAGCTGCCTCAGGAAGAACATCCTCTGCTGGGCCTTCTTGGTGATGGAGCGGATGTTCAGCTCCCACTTGAGGTCCTGGGAGATGATGGAGCCCAGGAAGCGGTAGGACTCCACAGCGTCGACGGGGGAGTCACACAGGATGAGAGGGGCGGGTGGGGCTGCATTCCTCCTGAAATCCACAACCATCTCCACTGTCTTTAGAGCGTTGAGCTCCAGGTTGTTCTGGCTGCACCAGGTCACCAGGTGGTCAGTCTCCCACCTGTAGGCGGTCTCGTCCCCACCAGAGATGAGTCCAATGAGGGTGGTGTCATCCGCGAACTTTAGGAGCTTGACGGACTGGTGACTGGAGGTGCAGCTGTTGGTGTACAGGGAGAACAGCAGAGGGGAGAGAACACAGCCTTGGGGGGAACCCGTGCTGGTGGTCCGGGAGCCTGAGACGTGTAGTTGTCCTGCTTTGAAACGTGTTGATCAATTGAGTTTTCCTTAAAGGTAATATTATAGGAAAATGATCGCTGAGCAAGGTGACCGTCATGTTTACATCTGTGTGAGTGGACCCAAACTGCAGAGAAGATGAAGGAAAGTGAGAAACAAAGTCCCACGACCTGACACTGACAACAAGAAAACACACAGACTAAATACACATGTAAACTAGAATGGGCACTCGGTAGAGCGCATACCTTCGCATATCACAAGATTGGGCATTGAATTATGAACATTGTGGCATTAGTTGCATGCCAATTGGACACAAATGTATCGTGCTTTGGTAAAAAAAAGATGTTGACCTTTCCATGACCTTGACCTTTGACCCGATTGATCCCAACATCTAATCAAATGGTCCCTGGATAATAACCAATCATCCCACCAAATTCCATGTGATTCAAGAACATTTGACCTATTCATGACCTTTGACCTTGACCTTTGACCCGACCGATCCCAAAATCTAATCAACTGGTCCCCGGATAATAAACAATCATCCCACCAAATTTCATGCGATTCGGTTCAATACTTTTTGAGTTCTTGACCTTGACCTTTGACCCGATCGATCCCAAAATCTAATCAACTGGTCCCCGGATAATAAACAATCATCCCACCAAATTTCATGCGATTCGGTTCAATAACACGCATACAAATAAATAAATAAATACACGGCGATCAAAACATAACCTTCCGGCATTTTCAATGCGAAGGTAATAATCTACTAGTGACACACAGGCTTGGTGTAAAACAGGCAGGAAAATGACAAGAAGTAAAACTAAAGAAAAAAAACAAGAGGCAAGGAACTTGAAAATAAAATTGGAACTAAACTAAACTCAAGACCATGTCTACGTCCCTAACACCAATATAAAATATCATCCTCTTCTGGAGACCTGAGTTTTCACAAAACCTATTCCACACGTATAGCAGTTCATCAGTACCAACGCATGTCTTCTGGTTTATGTATCAGACATTATATTGTATGCAGCTTTATCGGTTGAATGTGCACTCAAGCACTTTGGGCCTTGACAAGATTGCTCTCTCTTTGTCAATCTTAATGTTGACTGCAAATAGTCTAATGTGGTCGATAAGAAATACATATATTTTTTTAAATGCCTTTCTTTTTTTATTATTACTCTGGCTATGACATCATTGTGAATGCACATCAGTATTCTTATCACATCAGCGTATTTGTTGTGGTCATCAGGACAGAGTGCCATTCATGGTGCCGGAGCGAGTGCCGTGGAAGATGATGTACAATACCCTCAACAGTAAATTCACAGCTGAGGTCAAGACGACGCACAATCTAGACCAGTACAACCAGCACTTCTTGGCCCAGAAGATATTCGATAAGCCTGACTTTGCCGAAGACTTCAGCAACATTTTGGTGTCCTGGACACAGTTTAACAAGGTACACACGGGTGCATGTCCTCTCGCACACATACGCAGGCTATCATTCACTCAAGTCTCACAGTGCAGCTTCAATCTTACAGGAGGTTCTCCCGGGCCGACCCTTCACTTTCTGGCAGTGGTTTGAGGGAGTTATGGAGCTGACCAAGAAGCACCTGAACAACTACTGGAGCGAAGGGTGGGGGACTCACCTTGCTATATTATATATTAAATGTTAGCAACCTGCCGCAGTCTGTTAGTAATGAAATGTTTGGTTCCACTAGGTTGATATTTGGTTTCATTGGAAAGCAGCATCTCCACCTGATTCTCAAAGACAGGCCCAACGGGACCTTCTTGCTTCGCTTTAGTGACTCTGAGATCGGAGGCATCACCATTGCATATGTGTCCGCTACTGAGAGTAAGTGTTGGTGTGGTTTTAAAGTTGATGAAGCAAAGGTGCACACAGTAAATTCAGTGTCGGCATGGTGAAAAGCCTTTTCACCATGCCGACACTGAATTTACTGTGTGATTGCCCTTTTCAGAAAAGGGCAATCATACATCTATCTGTTACATTTGTTATTTGTATGTGAAGGAATGGCAGGACTTAATTTAATAATTGATAACTGATGATACCCCATTTTGTGTGGTAGGGTGTATTAAAACAATTAATTAAGACCCTTGAAATATATATGGACATCGTTTTTAAAGAATTTATTCCATTGTTGGATGTTTACTTGGCCCTTTATTTTTGCGCTCTTTTGCAATACATTCTGGACTCCCCCTGATCCGCAGAGAAAGGCTGAGCTGTTTTAAGATATAGTTTTATGAAGTTGACTGCCGTTGGTTGTGACCACAGGGCGGATGGCTGTCGCTGCATATCTGTAATATTGCATCATAAGATGTACAACTTGCGGAAGAAGTTAAACAAGATTTATTGCCAACTGCTGCCACGCTGTGATTATGACTAAGAGTACGTTGCTTCATATGATTATTTCTGTGAGACCTTAGATTATAATCGGTGTAACAACACAACTTGCATGCAGATTTGTGTAAATGCAGTAAACTGACATTAATGTGCTTTATTTAAGCTACTAAGGTCTCACACACACACACACACACACACACTGACACATCAAACTTTCTTTTACTTCTAGATGGAGGACAGAAAATCCAGAACATCCAGCCCTTCACCAAGAGAGATCTTGAGATCCGCAGCCTTGGAGACCGCATCCGGGACATAAACCACATAACATACCTGTATCCTGAATTTCCGAAACATGAAGTTTTCAAAAAATTCTACACAGGTAATTGTCTTCATCTCAGATTTATGGCCTGAAGCTCAGGTGGAAACGGAGAACTAACAGATTGAGTTCTTTCTCTCACTGCTATTGTTTGATACAGAGCCTCAACCATCACCCGGCGGGGGCTATATCCCTGTGTCTCTCCTTACCAAAGTTGGCACGTAAGGGACTGTTTTACAAATAAACAATGTCATTTTCAAGGAGCATGTCATGTTTGAATGTTTTTGTGTTTGTGTGCAGGGAAGATAACTTAGACACCAGCCCAGCGCCACCACCCCTCGCTGAAAGCCCTCACAGTGCTGTTGGCTTCCCCGTGTAAGTGTCACGCCGACTTAATCCTCTCTTTCACTTCATCTCATACAACCAACTCGTTGTCATCAATTCTCTACTACTGGCAACTGTTACACTGTGTTTATGTCTGCACATTTATATTAATATTTGATTACTAGTTTGACCATTTTTGAAGCCCAAACTGTAAGAGGCAGTCAAATGTTATGTGCATATAAAAAGTTGAACTGTAAAACCAATGAAAGTATACCAACGGTATTTGTGTTATTATTAAAGGTGTATAAGTAAAAGCCTTTATTCTTAATCACACTTAATGCTACAAATTGTCCTAATGCAGCCTCAAAGTTGGCTCACAAAGTCTCATAAAAGCGTTATAACAGATTAATTATAATTATTCCATTCCAAGTTTACATATTTTAGAAAGATTTAATCAAATGGCAAGCACCCATTCTATATTATTCCATAGCATTAAATACTTGGTATCTTTCAAAACTTGACCGAAATGAAAAGTAAGATTCTGGTGTGAACATTGCTTCACACAGTTTAAAATGATAAACCCGCAAAGGTGTTTCCTTCAGTAGGGCTGCATAAGAACTAGTCTTGAGGAAATATTAATGTGATGCATTCTAGTGCCGATTTGAAATATTGTCAAAAAGTTACGTGTAAATAATAAGGCTTATGATTTTTTGTATTATTGGTTTTAAGTTATTTTTGTCTATTACTGTTTCTTTAACCCTTGTGTTGCCTTCGGGTCATTTTGACCCGATTCAATATTTAACCCTCCTGTCGCCTTCGGGTCAATTTGACCCGATTCAATGTTTAATGTCGGTGTTCTTTCGGGAGTCAACAAAGAAACATTAAGTACCTCACACTTAAACTTGGAAAACAATATTAATTCTAATAATTTTCTGGAGATTTTAATAGCTGGGGTCATATTGACCTCAAGGGTAAAATATGTTCGTAAATATAAAGGTAACAGGAGGGTTAAACATTGAATCGGGTCATATTGACCCGAAGGCGACAGGAGGGTGAAACATTGAATCGGATCAAATTGACCCGAAGGCAACACAAGGGTTAAGGCATCAGTTCCTGCAGCCTTTCAGCCCGCATGTTGTTTTTACACGAAGGTCATTATGTGTATGTCTCTGTCTTCTAGTTGTGCAGATGATATGGAACTAGATTTTGACACAATCCTCGAGACTCTGAGTCATTAGGAGGAATTACCATCAAAGTTGGTTTTGGGTGCTCAGCAGACATCGGATGAAGACCGGAGCCAAAATCATCCGTCTTACCTTCAGATGAAAGGAGCACCATGGCTCACACAGACTTCCATCCTACGGATTCCTCTACTTTTGAGTAAAAACAAATCGAGCTGGTACTATGTTGCATAGGAAATTATTTTAAGGACAAAGTCAAACTGAGACCAAATGAAACGTGCTGTCCTCCTTGTTTTGCACCTCTTTAGGTTTGTTGATGTTGTTCTCCGCTCAGTGGACAGTCACCGCCGCGAAGTTGTCCTCTGGCCTTTTTGCATGTTTTACAAGAGGAAAGCACACCTGGGTGTTTTTTCCATATGGTATATAATCCTTCGCTATGATGGCTACACCTCTGCTATAGTATATCGTACACTCGATCTTACATTAACTCACAGAATGCATGGGAACGACTTCATAGCTCAGCCAATGTCATGGCCTCACCTGTTTTGTATAAAGTGTGGATTCGGAACATGAGAGGAACAATAAGCTTTTTCATTACTGTTGACTGTTACTATATTGATGGACACTCACAATATAGCAGATGGGATGATGATGATGATGATGATGATGATGATGATAATGATGGTGGTGGTAGGAAATGCTTATATTATTTTTGACTACTTAAAGTGGCATTACTACTTATTATACTGCATTATTTAAAACCGATCTGCTGTCAAAAAATCACAAAAAGGATCATCTTGTTTTGCAGATGATTTTTTGATGAACGATTTCGGTCAGTGTCAAACTTATTGACAAAAAACATATTTCCTCTAACTGCGAACTAGTTTTTTGGGAGTTAAATGCTTTTAGTATGAAGCCACAGCAGTAGAAAATGTTTGGTTTGCACCCAGTTTGTAATGCTACAAATACATAAACATTGCAATACTTTCATCAGTGGGCAATAGGCAAAATAAATATTGTGTTACCTCATTTTACGATATTATTAGGCTACTTTAAAGACTCAAGTATGTATTTTTCTGTGACATGTTTATATTTTTAAAGCTTTCATTCACGTGTTGTTCCTTTTCTCAACTAATTGTCCAAATTTAAAAACAATATTGGTATCTGTGTCCAGTCTTTGGTGTGATACAAATCATAAATATAGAGAAAGTAGCCTTAATGATAAACAGTATATTTCCATACCACTATTCCTATGTAAATTTCTAATTCCCATTTTACATTATTTTATTTATGTGTGGAGTTTAACATTAACATATTAATGTGTCATTTAAATATTTTTTTTATCTGTTTGATAAAAAAAATATGAAAGGGATATATAATAGAGTGATTACTGTTGCAGTTAATAATAGGAAACATTACAGGAGACAACAGGATCTTTGTTTTGTGGAAGCTCTAAATCTTGCTCTGATGTTAGCAGCTTGTACTGAGAGCTGCATGTATATCAAAATGAATCTTCCTAATTAACCAACTTTTGGTTTAATG
Organism: Pseudoliparis swirei; assembly: GCF_029220125.1. Lineage (NCBI taxonomy): Eukaryota > Metazoa > Chordata > Actinopteri > Perciformes > Liparidae > Pseudoliparis > Pseudoliparis swirei. Next base: position 13,049,242 of record NC_079396.1, read on the forward strand.
AGAAGCTTTGCACCACCTACCATCACTGTCAGCGTTGTGCATGCATACATATATTAGTGGGTTAGACTTACCATATTGCATGTATGTTGTTAACCTTTTATATCTTGTGGATTCTCTTGAAAAACACCCTCAGTCTACTACTACAATCATATATCTTTCAACTGATGATAAATAAAATCTCATTTTTTTCTCAAAATATATTATTTACAAGAAGTGAGTTATCTCCATTAAGTCAATATCTGATATCACGGCTGTCTGTGGCAATATTTTAGACGCTGCTGAAAAAGGAATATGTCTTACACGCAGCTGCAGACTGGATTGTAACGTTCACTGCCCCTCTGCCGTCACAGAAATAACCTCATCTGATTTGCAAAATGTTTATGGAAATAGTTACATAGTTTAGTTCTCAGAGGTGTCACAGCCTTTTTGATATATGCAAATCTACCTGTCCTGTTCTAAACCATCTATTTAAATGACATCTTTTTCCGCAGTCAGTCTTAAAGAAAAGAGACAAAGAAATGATTGGAAACATAAGAATGTTCTAATTGTTTTTGACATAAAAATAATAAATCAATGGCATTGTGATTGGGAACCTATGTCTTGTACCATAAAGGCTGTCTATTGAAAGAAAGCATATTGGTGTATAGCGTAAATGGCATTACTTCCATAATCCATCAGCCAAAGAGGAGACATTTCATAACTAGCATATTATATTTTCTATCCATTCAATTTCAACAATCATGAAATGATTTCTTTTTTTAAAGAAAGGAAACTTTACGCTGTACATCACACAGCTTTTCCATTAGAACACAAATTCTAATTTTAACATGCCATTAAAATGAAATTCTACTCAACCACTGCCAGGGAAATCACACTGAAAATAAAGGTTATGTCGAGGATGCAGAAAGAGAATCAGCTTACATGTCTGGTTCAAGAACTGCTTTAGGGAAATCTTTTGAAATGCTAACTCCTCTCAGTGCCCCGTCCCGTCCTTCCATCCCAGCAGCTTTCGATGTCCCCTCATTAGAGCAGAACTAAACGGCTGCCGCGTAAACAAAGGGAGGAGATAGGGCGAGTGAAGGAGGGATGGAAGAGAGAGGGGACGCCAGGCTAATGTAGAACTTCAAAGTTTATTATCTCTTGTTTAGATTGTATGAAAAAAAAGTTGTACATTTATCACCCTGTACAAACACACTAAACCTCACGGTGACCTTCTCTCTTCTCCCAAGTATCAGAGGGGGGCTTGTCGGAAAGCTCAGCGCAGAGGAGAAGGCACCAGGTGTTTGCCAACACCAGCAACAAGCCACCACACCTCATGCACTTTCATTTCTAACTTCGAGTTGTGTCAAACAACACAACTCACGAGAAAACGCTTGTTCCTCATGACATCTTGTCAGGTTTGCTTTCTTTGTTTTTCCATGGCAGACATGCAAATCTAAAAGCAAACCAACTATCACACACCTGTACATGAATCTGTGATGAGCGCTGCTCTAAAAGGAAAGCTCATGTCAGAAAAGTAAATACAAATGTAACCCAACACAAATACTGTATAAGTTATCTAAACTGCAGAAAAACAGTTTTTACCATTTCAAGTGTCTGCGATTGTAACTTCAATGAAGACTGAGCTCAGAAACGACCAGATAGTTTTGGGTTTATTTTAATATGAATATGAATGTGTGCGCGTCACAATATGAGACACCATCTCTAAACTGAATGAATTTGGCATTAAGATTTGACTCGAAGGCATACATTATGTTCATCTGATATAAAAGAGGGATCGCTCTAAACATGGAATCTGTTGAACTTTTGCAGTCCCAGTAAGGGTGTGGAAAAGGCCACATCTGTTTGTATGATTAATAAAAAGTAATGATACAGACAAAGGATTGTGGCAATGAAAAGAGAAAAATTAAAATGATGAATTAAAACAAGCACACATGCACACACATGCACAGAGACATGCATGCACACCCACTCTGTCTCACACAAACACACATTCAACAACAACAAAAAGAATGTGAGCCAAATAAATACTGTTAAATACAATACGGACATGTAATTTACCCAAGTTCATTAAACAAAGCTAAACAAAGGGCGAGATCCAAATGGAAAAGCATGCAGGAATCCAGTGCTCTACTGTAGTTTCACTCCGAGCGGACTACAGATTAGGGAGAAAAACAGAAAGATAGAGAAAGTGAAAGAAGGATAGCGACAGAAGCCCATGTCCTGAGCAGTTATAGCCACTTGGTCAGCCAGGAGTGACGGACTCCCCACACCGCAGGGCACAGGGTGCTTTCTTCAGGGTCAAGTCTTCTTCTAACCCTCCATCTTTATCCTGCAGTCCAACAGGGAGGAAGAGGAGGAGGAAGGTTGGATAGAAGTGAAATCAGGCGAGATGGTCGGGGCTCTGGGTTCCCCTTCCCTGCAATTCAGTTAGTCCAGTTCTGGATGCAGATCAAGGATAGCAAAGGTGTTTGGAATCTGTGTTAGCATGTGTGGATGCGGAGAGGAGGTATGAGCACAGAACGGCCGGGTTGGTTGAGGATGGACCGGGAACTGAGGGTGCAGATTGAGGGGTGGGGGTGTCAGAAAGCTAATCTTCTTCAGGCTTATAGGGCCTGTGTCTTGAGCTCGATCGGGTCTCCCCTGGCCTCCTGCTGGGCCTCAGCCTCTGGGGTCCGGATGCCCTTCAGTGTGGCGAGCCTCTCAGAGAGGCTGCGCACACGGGGGAACAGTATGAAGTCGTACAGCACAGCGCCCAAGGCACCACCAATCATGGGTCCCACCCAGAAGACCTGTCAGAAACAGAACATACAACGTTTGAAGAAGTCACCTCACTATGGTTTGCAAGACTTTGAAGTGTCACAAGATTCACATATCTGATCATCTTACCCAGTGGTTGGTAAAATTCCTGACCAGGACAGCAGGGGCAAAGGACCTGGCTGGGTTCATTCCTGCTCCAGTGTAGTACATCTATGTGAAAGACAGAGAGTAGATCAGGGTTAAGACTGCACATGTGACCAGACACTATGGTGAGGATTTTGAATGGACCCAGTGAGTCGTTTCAAATCCCCCCCGGTTGGTTTTTACCCCGAGAAGATGCCCCATGAGCACAGAGAAACCGATGGCAAGGGCAGCAGAGCCCAGGCGTCCATTGCGCCTCTCATCAGTCACAGCAAAGATGCAGACGACAAGCTGCAGGGTGAGGAAGACCTCCATGGTGGTGGCCATGCCCAGGCTGATGCCAGGCTGCAGCTGAAAGATGAAATGCATGATGTGAGTGTATAAAGTAACACACATTGGAATGATTTTAGGTTTTGTCTCACAAAATGAAATTGTAATGTAAGTTTTTCTTGAATTGTTTTGCAGTGAATGACCTTTCTGAATGTAAAACTTGTCAGGTTAAATATTTACATTTCTTTTCAAAACAGAGTTGGCAATGTTGTTCTGTGGGCATTGTGCAATTTATAGTTGATTATCTGAATATTCAACAGCCAGTGTATTCAGTATGCAGGAGTCAGAGCCAGTCAGCTTACTTCCTGTATTGTACGTAATATTCCAGTCTTACCGTGTTGAGGGCTAGGTTTCCTCTCATGTTGGTGGGCGTGACCCCATACAGCACGGCAGCACCAGCCAGTGCTCCAAGACACTGGGCCACGATGTAGAAGAAAGCACGGAACAGAGACATCTGGGAGCCAATCAGGTAGGCAAAGGTAACAGCTGGGTTGATGTGTCCTCCACTGATGTGGCCAATGGACTGGATCAGGGTGGCAGCCGCCAGCCCAAAGCAAAAGGCAACATGGAGAACATTGTGGGGCCCAGTGGTCCAGCGGAGGGCTGCCCCCAGCCCAAAGAATACAAAGAACATGGTACCATAGAACTCGGCAAACACAGCCCGCCAGAAGGACATGGACCTGAACTCCCACATGGTGGCAAAAGGTCAAATAGCAACTTCTAAACAATGGAGGGATAAAAGGTCAACACAAATTAGATGCTGTTTCTCCACAATAAATGATTGTGTTAAAAAAAGAGTAAAAGCACAAAGGTAATGCTAAAAAAAATAGTTGTCAAACTAAAAAAGACCTCGCTATAGCTAAATGCAACAACACCTAAACTGCTCAACATATAACTCGTATGCACCTGTGGTAAATCTGCTTTGGATTTCTGTTATCGAGAGCTCCTGAGTGGAGCAATAGGCCAGTCTCTGTGCATCTATGTGCCAACCCCGCTGGTCGTTAGTCGAAGAACATAGAAAGACAAACGTTAAGCATGTCCTGCAGACATTCAGCCTCTTTACCAGAGCATGGGGAGCTCAGAGGCCTTTTTATAACACCCTAGGGACCACAGCAGCCCTGCTAGTCCCAGGGGAGGGGCCAGCAAACAATACTACAAATCAAAACAAAATAATGTAACCCTTCTCCTGCCTTGACCTGCCTCTGTCTGCTCATTGTAGAAATTACTCAAAGTCTGGACTCATGGAATTTTTTAAGGTCCAGAAATAATCAAGCTGGTAATTGCTTATAACTTGTTCCTGTAGAAAAGCTCTCCATGTACTGCAGTTTTACTGCAGAGCACTTTTGAAATCATGAATTGAGGCTGAGTGTATGCTTGAGGTTGAAGGATAAGTAAACTAAATGTATCATACTTTGGAACATCTTTTATTTCTTTGATTTCAAGTCTGGTTTTGCTGGACCAGGTGTTGATCTTGTCCCACTAACAGTTTGGTTGACGCATTAAAACAAAAAAATTCATCATTCATAACAGCACTGGTTGATGAGCATGTGGGCATGAGGCAGGTAGACCCTGAGTGATGGTATGGCGTGCAGTGGGAGTTTGGCTTGAATTCAACAACATTTGAACTCTTACAAGCACAGAATAATGTAATTATATTGTCCAACTTTCACTATTTGTATACGTCATTAACTTTAATTAAAGCTGTGAAGACAAAGCATGAGTAATGAGCTGTGGCAGCAGAACTGATAAGGCACAGTTTTACTTTGTGTGTGTGTGTGTGTGATGGCGGGTTCGGAGGCTCAGGTCGGATAAAGCGGTGGAAAATCCACGGTTGTAGAGGAAGAGGGGAGAGCAGGCCTAGCATTGAGCTTCTGCACTGGAGCATCATGCTGACCAGGGCAGCCAGAGGGATGGCCGCAGCCCTCTGAAAGGATTATGCTGAGCTCACCGCTTTTCTCCTTTCATGCATAGAGACAAAACGCTGGCAGTAACAGTTTCTGCTGGCTTCTATGATCTGTGTGTCTTGCCATCACTGTTGAATCTGTGAGCTCCCTTGTCCATGGGACAGAGTGGCTATATGTTTATTTACCTCTGCACTTACTCTCCAGAGTTGTTTTTTGTTGAAGAATGTACAAAAATAGCCAGCAGAGACTTTTATTTCTCTAAATTTGTCGGTCACTTGGGAAGTTGAGATTTCTCGTATTAATTTCACAGCAGCCTGACATTTGGACTTTTTATCCACCTCAAAACATGAAAAACATGATGATAAAAATGTACCACCATCATATAATGAACAATAATGGTTGTTGCTGGAGAATAAAAAACGTTTTTGTTATCAATGTTGATACTGTTGTCCTGATTCTGACAGTGTATTAGTTTGTCGGTTGGTGCACCTCTATTGTGAGGGGTATTATGTCCCTCTCATGACTCCCCCGCCAGTGGTAGGCCACCTTTTGCTAAATTAAGCCCACCGTTTAGTTTTAGGGGAGGATGTTAAAAAGGTGCTTGCATTGTATTTTCCTGTTCCCTGGACACAGACTGCTGACACTCACATAATAACATGCAGCCTCTAAATATCTCACACGAGAGGCTCTGCACTCGACACACAGTGGTGAGACCAGGTATTGCAGAGCACGAGATGAAGGACTCACGTGAAGAATTAACAATGCTAGACTTAAAATGTGTATCCCAGCAGGGGATATTTAGGTTATTATTCCTTCAAATGATCCATTTATATAACAACCTTTTATAACATTCTTATTACCATGAATAATATATGGCCTTTAGACTGATAATGTGTCTTAATAATAAATCCAATGAGCATCTTTGCTAATTATTTTCAAGGAAGTATGTATTGCAGTTGCAAAATCCCATACAACATGAACACAAAAAGGAACTCTATTAGTGGGGTCGTATAAGGCTCAGTCATTTCAAATTCGTGTTAAAGTTTGGTTTTCACTTCCAAGTTGAAGTTTAGGGTCTACAGAAAAATTTGAGTCCGAGTGTCAAACACACAGATGAAAAATGGCCTCTAGGGGGCGCCGCAAAATATGTAAACTGCTACAACTTTTGATTAGATTATCCAATTTTAACATATGAGGTATGTATGGATTCAGAATTAAAAGGAGAAACAGGTATACCAAGCATTTGGTGACCAGATAAAAATAAATACACTTTTAGCCCAAAATATTACATGGACACAAGCGAAATTATGCTTTTTTTGGAGATAAAGTCTGGAAATGTCCTCAAAGTTGCTATGACAAGAGCAGTACAACAACTTCAAAAAGAATGTGCTGGACTCACATGACACACCACTGACAGCTCCGATCAAGCGAAACAACTTGATGTTGTTCCATGAGAAGAAAACACGCAAGAAGACAGCAGCTAAACTGAGGATGCAGCACTTCAAACGTCATGGAGAGCTTTATGGGAAAGCTTTCATTGTGCTGGAAAGCCGGAGGGAATTTGGAAGATTTTTCTGCCACGAGTCTTCGCCATACCCACCTGCATTGTCATCGAAGGATCCCTCAACTCCTGTACGAAATCAGATTTGTTGTTTTACATCCTGGGGAATCCTAAGAGTGGAGGAATATCTGACAGTGAGGAGATAGTTGCACCAGATCTTTATGATTTCATTGTCATTGATGGTGGAGCACTTATCCATTCACTGCCTGGCACGACTGTCCAAGGAAGACCTTTGAGTCCTACTTCGACAAGGTGTCTGCCCAAGAGTTCAACGTGACCAGAAAAGATCAACACAGTGGACATCGTCTGGGACCAGTATCGTGCTTTGACAATCAAAGGAGGAACAAGAGAAAAGCGAGGATCAGGCACCCGACAACATCTCTAGCACTGCCAAAGTCCCAAGAGATTGGCAGGCATTTCTGGCAAATGAGGATAATAAGACAGAACTGTTTTCATTCCTGTCAACTGCGCTTGTAACAAATGGACAGTTCCCAGATGACAAAGATGTCTACATAACAGCAGATGATTGCGTCCACCATGTTGGAAACAGTCCTCCAATGGATCGCTGCAACCACGAGGGAAGCTGACGTGTCCTAGTGCATCTTCTCCATGCCCTCCAAACAGCATCAGTTGGGATGGTCTATACTGGAGACACAGATGTTGTCGTAATCCTGCTGAGTAATTTCCATCATATCAAGGCTTTGAATGCAACTGCAGAAATCTGGATCTGCTTCAAAACTGGAAAGACATCAAGAATGATCTCCTGAACACTCTCCACAAAACTGGGCACAGAAACATGTAAAGCCATGGCTCTCTTCCACGCATTCACGGGATCAGACAGCACATCTTCTTTCAAGTTCAGGGTAGCGATCCTGCTGCAAATTGATGCACGAAGTTCCACACTTGACAGAGGAGTTCGCAACCATCATTGAGACTCCATTCCAAACCTCTCCAAGGCTGAAAGAAGTTGCAGTAAACTTTGTCTGTAGGCTGTACTCCAGTGAATCAAATGAGGAAAATGATGTTGATCTTCTTGAATGAGGCTATTCTCACAGAAGACGAGGGATGTTGAAAGAATCCCCAACAATGGATGCTTTGGATCTACATCTCAAAAGGGTGTCTTCCAAGCAAGCATCTGGACAACAGCCCACATGTATGCACCTGTATGGATTTGAGTACTATATAATCACAAAAAAACCATGCATTTATGTATTCATTCATTTAGGTCTATAATGCCTGACAACAACCCCACTGACCATGGGTGGAAAGAAGAGGACAGCAAACTTCTTCCCATTTGGACTACGATACCACTTGCCAAAGCGTGTTACAACTAGATGTGAAGTGTGGTTGTACAAGTACTGTACAAGTCGACCTGCCAGTTCTCGGTGCAAGTGCATGAAGGCGAAGTTAAGTGCACATGTCAGAACTTCTAAGACTGACATAGAATAAATCAAAGAAGTAAATTATAGTTATCATTGTAGAGTGAAGTTCTCAGAATAAATGTTAGCCCTATGGTCCTCTGTTCATTTTTTGAATGCCAGAAAAACTATTGTTTATCTTCTTATTGTTATTGATTTACTTTCTTCCAGATATAAAGTTCTTTTGTGAAAATTTCTTGTGAATAAAATGATGGCTTGTTGGCTTGTTGGCTTGATTGATTGATTGATTGATTGACTGACTGAAAAAAGTTGAGACACCTGATCCTAAATCAATACATAGAAAGTTCATGGCTGTTACTACATTTTGCGGCGCCTAGGGCATAGAATAGAAGAGTGAGGAGCATTTCAATTTCAGTTTAATCACCACACAGTCTTGACTTGTGAAATAACATTAAAAAGTAAAATTCCTTAGCAACTGTGAGGATATTTTCAGACTTTATCTTTAAAAAAGCATAATTTCGCTTGTGTCCATGTAATATTTTGGGCTAAAAGTGTATTTATTTTTATCTGGTCACCAAATGCTTAGCATACCAGTTTCTCCTTTTAATTCTGAATCCATACATACCTCATTTGTTAAATTTGGTTAATCTAATCAAAAGTTGTAGCAGTTTACATATTTTGCGGCGCCCCCTAGAGGCCATTTTTTATCTGTGTGTTTGACACTCGGACTCAAATTTTTCTATAGACCCTAAACTTCAACTTAGAAGTGAAAACCAAACTTTAACACCAATTTGAAATGACTGAGAAAAATTACACATGCATCCGACCCCACTATATAGCTTTCAGGAAGGAATTTTAAGCTTTCATTTTCTTTCTCGGTATAAAAGTACAGAGATGGGAATCCCTGAAAAACCCTGTGACGTTAGAGAGAAGTGAGAGCAGAGTGCTGCGGAACTTTAGCACGACACAGTAGTCACAGAGGAACACTTCACATGTTACGGGAATTGGTCGAAGAGGAGGGGTGTTTTAAAGAGCTATCAATAATAATGGTATTGTGTAATTGTCCCTCCTTTCTATCTTGCACTGGGAAGAGATTCCTGCCTGAACATGTTTCAATGTAGAAGATGAGACGAAATCTACTCAACCTAAGTTAATATGTGGGGATTTTGTAGCCTGAGTTAGACAGGTGGGTATTTTGCAACATTGAGTCTTTTTGGAAAGAAATTCCCTTTGGGTTCGGATTGCAGCTCAATAAAGAAACACGTTGAATGGAAACCGATGGAACAGATGGATGATTTTTTTCAGACCACATTCCAACAACAATAGCAAATAAATCCTTCCTTAGAGAATACTGTAGCGACCCTGGGTCAGGAACGCTACGAGACGTAGATGGCTTATAGGGTGTTTATTCAAGGAACATAGAACAAGCTACTGTTGGCCGTAGCCTACGCCAAAACCACAGCAAAACGCCGTGAAAACCTCCAAACCAGCTTCACGTCTGCTCCGGGTCATAGCTCTGCTCCGAACGAGTCGTAACACAACACCACACACACAACAACATCGCTGTCCAATCACAGACACGCCTCCCAGCTACCAGCTCGTGAGGCGTTCACTTACATCCGGAACATAACATTTATAACATAACATTCCCTCAGTCCGTTACAATACTTAACCTCATTGAGTTGAAGTCCTACTTCAATACTAAGGCTTTACATTAAATATAATTGAAGCTGCTACAATGTTTTGTACGCTGGCATAGATAAACTAACTAATATTTGTAAAGGTATGGTTATATGCTAAATGTGTACCACTGCAAAACAAGCTGGTCATTATAAGCATAGGTCTATTTTAAATCATTGTTAAATATTGTAGTTGTTGGCATACATTAGAAAACCCATTTCAAGCAGAACTCCTGCCTTTTAAATTAACAGACAAAATAAGTGCATTTTACAATACAAACATTAAAAGGAGAACATGTTGAGTAAATAATTCTACTCTTTTGAAAAATAGACATTTGAAGTTGTTTTCTTCATTAGAAATCCCAATGCTCAATACATTGACTGACATTGCAAAAACCCCAAAACAGAGAGAAGGTGTAAGACATCAGCACATCTCATTACAGTAATGTCATCAACATGACATTTCATTTGAAACGAAAAATCAGCTTAGATTGTCAGTAGCCTATCTGGATTGCACAAGTTTTTTCCATTTTATATTTTCCCCAAGACTTACATCTCTACTGTTTCTGCTCTTAAATCCCCTCGTCGTTCCACGATATTGATATATGTTATAAAGCTGTGCTGCCTGGCAAAAACATTAGAAGTGACACCTAAATAGTAAACTCTCGTTCAGGATAGAACCGTTGCTGTCTGACCAAACATCGCGTGATGTTTATTATCGTGACGTGATTTCCCCAGCCTGTAGCGGGCGTGTGCCACGGACCGAAGACGTCAGAGACAATTCTAGAAAGAAAGTGAGCTGCCTGTCTCCCAGAGCGGCACAACAGCGCCACCACCAGTCCCGCTCCTTCAGAGACAGTGTGGAAACTCACACCATCTCATGATTAAGAGACTACCTGACAGTTATACGAATACAGTCATACATGTATTTAATTATGTCTATACGTGTTTAATAGCAGGCTTCCTTCAGTCTTTTAATCTGATATGTGTTGTGTGGAAATAAGATCCACACTGTGGATAATTGAAATGTATAAAGAGGTGAATGTAGCCTACACAATTATTATGAGCAAAATGCACTCATCAAGCTTGCTACCCAATGCAGATAAATGGCCATTGTGTGTTATACTGTTATAAACTATTTGTCAAGAAACTCATTTTAAATATGTTGTATTGAGTGGTAGGCCTACAGCAGTGCATCATATGTCTTGCCTGTACAATCTTAATTAGTTAAGTAGTAACTATAATGACAAAAAAAATTCTTAAGTACAATACCTGCGCCTGGAACTGGCAGGTAACAAAAATATCTAGTAAAATACTACTACCTCAAATTAAAGGCAGGGTATGCTTTTCTTCAAAAACATTTTGGATATTTTTGTTGAAATTCTCATTACTTCCTGACAGCAATCAATGAATCAAATGCTTCGACAAAGGAAAAACAAAAACAATCGGTGGCTGTCATTTTATTTGAGTGTATTGCAGATGGGGTACCTGCCTGTGAATATTTTGTCTTTGCACTTATTGCGCATCACCAAAGACTTACACAAGCTGCTTGACAGACGTGAGTCCTGACAATAACCGTGTTGATGGTTCAGGACATGTTACGCTCATAACGATGATCTTGGGGGAATGCCTTTGGAGGGAGGCCGTCAGTGTCACAGAGTTGGGGACTTTCTTGGGAGATGTATAGTCACAAGAGTATAGTTGCTAGTTTCTCAAAATGACCAACCCTGCCTTTAAACTTCAAGGTGCTCTGGGTCTTTTTAGTCATGGTTACATTCAGAACTAAAATGCTAACTTGTGAAGATACAGCTTGGGGTGTATGGTGTGCTGCTTGCTAGAGATAAGGTAGCTGAAAAGATGTGGTTGGGGTGTTGATGACTGCAGCTGTAGACTTGCACTCTCATGCCTATTTTATACTTCTGAGGAAAAGCTTGCACAGCCCGCACAAAAAGCATATAGCGCTAAGCCGCAGGAGTGATCATACATTACACTTGCATGTAAATTAGTTTTGATTTCATATTCCCTTTGTTAGTAAGGCAGGTAAAGGGACATAATTCAAGAAACGTTTCTCATCCAAGAGTGTTTGCTAATTAGTGCCTACGTTTTGTTTCACCCTGTTCCGTTCCATCTTAAAATGTTATGTAGAACAACATAATGATGTCAACAAGCAAGCGCTTGAGCAACGTTTACTCTTCGAAGATGTAGCTGGCCACGATTGGCCGGTTTGACGCTTGTAGTGTGAGCATCATGAAGAGGAAAAAAAATGAGGGAACAGGTTCAGAGTTGCCGCAGGTCACCAATCCCTCTCAAAAGATTTTGCTGACTTCGAAAATATTGCCTACATTGACAGTATCATGGAGACAGCAGAGGGCAATCCAGCCTTTGGAGACGATGAAAAAAACATGACGTTGGTTTATAGTTCATTTCTCAACAGCGATAACACATGCAGAGGTGGAAGCCAATTCATCTCCTTTCACAGCCGGCTTATCAACAGATGCCGCTTTCTCGCTAGCCATGATATCAGAGTGAAGGCCAAACTTAGTGATCTTAGGACCCGCGTAGGAGTGGAGGTTGTCAGATGCACCTGCTGTCATGGTGTTTGACTTCAAGAAAGACATGGAGACTGACGGAGGACTTTAAAACGATTTGGCTCACTTTGGGAGCTTCTTCAAATCGTTGGACATGAACGAGGGAGAAGATTGGCTGAGAGGCGCGTGTCACCAATATGAGGCTTGGCAGCTGTCGATGGAGCACGTGAACAATAGCGAGAAGGCAGGAGAAGAGAGAGCAGCTAGAGTAACAATGTTGGGGAGTTTTTAAATGTGTGGAACACAACCAATAATGTCTGAGAGGATGGGATGAAAATATCTAAAATAATAGATAGATAGATACTTTATTCATCCCCAGGGGGAAATGTGTTTGTAGCAGCAGCAAACAAGGTTACAATATATACAATACAAATAAAATAGCAGAGCAGGACATTGTAAATGTAATAATTAAATAATAAAGAAAATGAAAAAAATGAAAAGTATATACAGTGTATTTATACACTATATAAGTGAGTATAAAGTATATAAAGTGAAAGCGATGCAAGGGTTATTGATCTGGCCAGATGTGATTTATTATAAAGTCTAATAGCAGTGGGCAGGAATGATCTCCTGTGTCTGTCCTTGTGTCTGTTGGAGAACGTGCTCCGCTGTCCCTGCAGTAGGTGGTGGAGAGGGTGGTCCGGGTTATCCAATATGGACAATCATGTTTCAGTGTCCTCCTCTCCACCACCTGTTCCGGATAATCTTGTTTGCAGTAAACAGGCATTTGGCACATTATACATCCAGAGGATGGTTTAGGGGAGGTATTGTGGTGACAAAGAAGTCCATCTTTCTTTCCCCCTCTGAACACTGTGCACCGTTCAAGGGTGGAGCAAAACAATGGCAGGCCTTATGGTGGAGGAAAGACATTTTAGAGATGAGAGGCTGGAGGTAGTTGGCAGACGGGAGTTTTCGTTGGCAAAACATGCTGTAGTCAGAGCGCACAGTATAACTGCTCAGTCCCAATTTCAGCTCATAGAGTAGAGGACATGGAGCCCAGACGAGAGCCAAATACACGTTTTTAAGCGTATAAGCCATGTCACCATTAAAATGTAATCGTTCTAAAACTGTGTATATAACCATTGGTAAAGAAAACCTTTAGCAGCATGAATGTAAACAAAATATTTCTGTCATTAATCTTAAAGTTTAAGTTGTATATCAAAATATAATGCAATAATATTCAACATTGTTCCTCCAGATACAGGAGGTATACAGTATAGTAGTTGTATTTCTATCAAAAGATTCAGTACCTTAAAGCCACTGAAGACAGTAGCTTAACAATGAACTCTCATGAATTAGTCATCATACAAGAAAATAGACATCATTGAAACTTTAATTACCTCCAGGAGCTTTCTGCAGCTACAATGTGATTTTGATGGGGAACTGCTGTATTTTCTATCCGTCACAAGCCATAGTTTGGATGCATTATTGTGATCTTAAAACCTATTTTCTTTCTGTGGTCCAGTTGACACAACTCTTCCCAATAGCCTGATTGTAATGACACCATTTATAAAGTTTGTCAATCATACTGTTAAAACTGGCTCTGGGAAAGAAACGGTTTATAGCTTTGGATAGCATGACTGCAAACAAAAATTGTTATATTATATTATATTATAACTGATTTTACGTTGCGCTGTTCGGTGATACACATAAAGTCATATGTCCCATGTCAGATGGTCTTAGAGTTTCATTCACATTATCCTATTGGTTGAAATTCCGTAAAATGTAATCTGAAAAAAAAAACATTTACTCATTACCAACAAATTACTATAACAACATTTGATGATTACGATGTTTGCATCTTAATCTAAAAGAAGGAAAACGGAAGGAAACGCCTCAATTTCACCGTCTTTCAAGAAAATAACAGAACATCCACCTAATATAGAATACATATTATTTCTATAGGACTGGGCAACTCTTTGCCTTACAAGGTTTCATGTGTGCACCTTTCCTTCAGCAAACAGACACGTTGATGTCAGCAAACAGCACGCACAAATCCGAGGGCTGCTCCATATACAATGAATAATTGAACAGCCCTTGGGGCATTATGACTGCAGCCACGGGGTCTGATTCACAGCTGGATGTCCTACATTTGTGTGACACTCATCTGATGTAATATATATTTATAAAAAAGGCCTATAATCAGTCACTAATTCAGTTTTAATGGACAGACTCCAAATAGTGTCATATGCTATGACGCATCCTTTTTTCTAATCTCCAGCTCAGGGATGTAGTTGTCTGTGTATGAAGATATTTACTTTATCTACCAACATTAATAGAATAGCACATGAATAATGTGTTTTAGGGTGTATATGGCTGCAATGAAAGAAGTGAGTAATATTAAGTGCTGTCGGAAAAATGAAGCGAAAGGTAAGATAACCTCAAATCACAATAAATTGCATTTAGATGTTATGTTTTTAGCTAATGTAGCCAACTACAGCATGTAAATGGAGGGTTCAACTGAGAAAATGCATCAAATGCCTCAGCATTTAATCTATGTGTATGACACCCAGATATTAGCGGAAGACGTTTAGCTGAATGCCAAGTTGAATTAAAATGAAATTAAGAAACCGTAAAATGAATTATGAAATGTGTTTTGGGAAATTGTGTGAAATATATTGCGTGATGTTGTTGGCATAAAGCTCCTATAGCAGCGTGATCCAACGTCTATAGACCTTGACAGCCAGGGCCAAATGGCACCTCCTAAATCTAACTACAGACCAAAATAGAAGGGGAGTCTGATCTTACCATGGCTTCAGTGAAAGCCTTGCAGGTACATTTTGCTCTGGCTGCAGACCAGTAGGGATTTCTAAAATAGTTAGATGCTGCTGTGTCAGCAATGTTTTTTTAATTTGAAGAGGAAAAACTAATCAACATTTAAGACACCTAAAACAAGAGTAACAAGAAATCACTGATTTCTACAGGATTAATAAAGGCTTACTCATTGTAGACATCCATATGAATGCAGCTTTAGACATTCTTGAAATCATTAGATATGTAATATTGTAATGAATTCAATAAAAAAAAATTATTGCATTAGTACTTTGTCAAATCCAACTGGGATATTGTAAGAAAGTCACAGAAATCATCAACAAAAGAAACTAGAATACTTGTGAAGGTAGCAAGAAACAAAAGCCTTGCATAACTGACTATGGGTCAGTGGGTAGCAGGTCTGTCTTTCAATCAGGGGGTTGGAGGTTCAATCCCAGCCCTAGTCGATGGGTCCTTGAGCAAGACACTTAACCCTGAATTGCTCCTTGTAGCTGCATCTACGGTGTATGATTGTAACAGGATTGTAAGTTGCTTTGGATAAAAGCGTCAGCTAAATGACATGTAATGTAATAATACATGATCAACTGGAATAAAAATAAACTGAGAACATAAATGAAAAGAGGACCAACTCAACATGTAGCCTATTGAGTGTACACCGTAAAATGAGCAATAGTATACATATGTATATATATATGTATATCTCTATATATATGTATGTGTATATAAAAACACATATATATATATATAGTTGTAATATGTGTGCTCGAATAAAAAAAGCTTAAAGCCAAACAATATATTCTGTCAAAAGTGTCAAAAATGGCATACTTGCTGTCATTAAGTCGGTGTACCCTGAGAGAACAGCTCATTTGCATTAGAACTGAACGAGTGGGTATCCCCTCGATGGCGCGTGAGCTGGACTCGTGTACTGTATGGAGCGCTGCGTTATCAATAAAGCTGTTCATCACGACAGAAGTATGATTCACTCGCAGCATGCAGAAGAGAACAACACAAACCACCATTTGTCAGCCAATCGTGGCAGCTTAGTGACGAACTTCCTGGTTACACTTTCTCGCAGGTCCCGGTCCCCTTATTAATGGGTAGGCTGTGCTCGCTCCCGC
This sequence comes from Pseudoliparis swirei, assembly GCF_029220125.1. Lineage (NCBI taxonomy): Eukaryota > Metazoa > Chordata > Actinopteri > Perciformes > Liparidae > Pseudoliparis > Pseudoliparis swirei. Next base: position 13,065,474 of record NC_079396.1, read on the forward strand.
ACAGGCAACAGGGAGGACGCGGTCTGCAGGCGGAGGGACGGACTCACAATGAGAAGAAGGAGCACATTATCGGCCCGGAGAAAGTTGTCACACAGCTAGCGTGGTCGGAGCCAGATAACAAGAGTACCTCCAACAGCGAGTGACTCTGTGTTCCGCCTAGGCGAGGACGGACGAGGCGGGCGGACACAGGCGAGCCTAGGGACGAGGTGAGGATTTGGATGGCATCTGCCAGAAAACCCAAAGAGACATGAGCTGGGAATACGTTTGGATATCATGTCTTGACTACAGATGACTTATTATCCGCGGATAAACTGCAGCGGCACGTCAGAACTAAAGGCCTCCTCTGATGGAGCACTGTGCTCTCTAATCCAGACAGAGACCTCCCCGACGGGCAGTGACGAGCTACGGCAAAGGGTGAGGTGCCGAAGTAATCAGCCGGGAAACCACTTTGCGAAATGTTGACGCGAAATGTAGGCTAGCAAAAGTCTGAGCTAATGTTGCGAAATCGCTGAATTCCCCGTTCGCTCCTGCGGAGTCCACGTATCGGCGAGCAGCTGTGATCACGTGGGTTCCAGTCCTTCAGTTTGTCTTCCTCCTCTTTCTGTTCAACAGGACGCTTTATTCACAATTGAAGGGATTTATGGGATCACAAGGTAATATTTCACCCCAGAGAAGTGTCTCGGATGTGTTTGCATGTGGCTGTCGGGAGGCTGTCGTGTTTTCCGCGGATGACGGGGTTTAGTTTCCTTTGTTTACAGTCTGAATGTGAACAGCTGATACGTCCTCGGCGATGCCTCGACACTGCCTGTTGTGTGTGTATCTGACTGCAGCCGCGGCAAGAGCGGCTCATGTCGGGTTGTTAGATTTACTTTGACATGCACAGATACACTTCCAACTAAACTACTCCAATGTATATATACATGTATTTGCATTGCCTGAGCTATGCGCACGTAGAAACAAAGAAAAAGTAAAGCCACGTTAATCTGAAACAAAAACACTCCTGTTGCTGCGTCTGCGCAAAAGGCATATTCCCCTCCATGCATTTGAAAATGGCAATTAGGATTAGGGCAAAGACACTTCTCTAACTTGATTTCCATAAACACAAGTGCAAATTATGTTTGTTTGAATAATGTTGTTAATACAATAATGTGCTGATGACTCTTGTCTGCCTCTCCATACAGTTTCCTCTGATGAGATGAGTGTGCGTGCTGGCCAGGGCAGTGATGAGGTGCTGGTTTCACAGGCGGTGTGGGATTACCTGGCTGCAGCTGGGCGGCCCTGGCTCATTGACTTCCAGCTCAAGCAGGGGATGAGTGCTGGTATCATTAGGCGAGGGGAGAGGGGGGGCTGCTGCGCTGTGAGGCTGCAGCCGGTGGAGGGCTTCAGGAACGGTGGCGCTGGGGTGATGGATGGACCCATCTCTAGCGAGACACGGAAAGCTTTCATTGACTTATGCCGCTGCGCCCGCAAAGAAATGAGCAAACAGGACGGGGGACCCAAGAGGAAGAGGGCTCTGCTGCCCTGTGTGGGAGTCCTGGAGCCAAACGGAGAGGGGAGCCTGCTTCAGCCTCCACCTCCACAGCCTCGGCGCTCCCAGAGACAGCAGCAGCGGTTCAGGAAGCCTGCTGATGAGGAGGCCTGCGCCATGCTCCATGAGGCAGCCCAGAGGAAGGACATGGACCCCAGCTTGGCTTCCCATAATGAGGCAGAGGACAACAGTACTTGTTCAATCTGTATGGGGGACATAGTGGAAAAGACTACTTTGGAGAGGTGTGGCCATTCATTCTGTCGCTCTTGTCTGGATCAAGCCTTTAAGGTGAAGAAAGCGTGCCCCGTGTGTCGGCTAGTGTACGGCCAGCTCATTGGGAACCAGCCTGCTAATGGTACAATGATCGTAGAGCGAGATTCTGATCTGGAGCTTCCTGGCCATGAAGGCAGTGGGTGCATCTGCATCATCTACAGCTTCCCTCCTGGCCTCCAGGCGGTGAGTAGACAGGAACATGTACAGATGCAGAGTGAAGTGACTCTCACTGTTCCTGGGATAACGGTTCATTTAGAGAAACATCCAGGGGTGTAATCAAACTGAACTTAGTAGTTATGGATGAATAATACAAATCATAAAATAGTCAAATATTTAAATAATCAAAACCAACCTGTTTTTAAAGCCTGCGGCTCCTCCGATTGACTGTGCAAATCTTCTTTTTACATCCAACAACTAAATATATCAACCCGAAGGTACAATTTCTGATCCAAGTGTAAACAAAATAGGCAACGCAAAACTCATGACCTGAACTAGCCGTCAGTCTCAAATAGATTGACAGATATTTGAATGCAGGTTAGGGACACGAGGCAATGACACACTATTGTTTTTACAATGCGTTTGTGTTTACAGCAGTAGGCCTATTTATTATTTTGTACCGGCAGTAAAAAAAAGCCTGTATCTGCAATTATCCAAGCACCAAATGCATCCCTTTTTTTATGACTTCAAAAAAACTCCTAAAATATGTTGTGAATGCATCTCAAATTCAAAAGATAAACATGAAGGATTGGCCTTTTTGAAAACATCTAAACGCTCACAGGTGTTTTCAGTTATTCTGGTTGATTAGACCTCTGCTCAGCTTGAAGGTGAAACGGAGCTCAAACTAATTGGAAACACCTGTGTGTGTGTTCAGAGATTTAAGGAAGCGAGCCGTTAACCCATGTTCTTTATTTTTGCATCTTCCATTACATTTTGTGCATTTGCTTGATCCTACATGTCTCATGGAACTAATGGTATCTTTTCTTTAGTCCCTGCCTGGTAAATGCTATTTTTCAAACTCCAGGCAGCCTTCTTGTTATAACATTTGTCATCCAGACCGAGATAACCCCAGCATGACATCAGCATTGTATTTTTTTTCTTTTTTCTTTACTTTTCAACGCTCTTCTCCAAGAATACTTCTTTTTACAAGCTTTCCCCTGAGACATCTTGTAAACTTGAGTTCCCGTGAAATAGATTAGGATTTTAACCAGATCCTGTTTTAACTCCTTAACAGCCAGAACACCCCAACCCAGGTGTTCGGTACCCAGGAACAGACCGCGTGGCCTACCTCCCTGGCGGCCCTGAGGGAAACCGTGTGCTGGGTCTGCTGCGCCGGGCCTTTGAACAGCGCCTTATCTTCACCATCGGTACCTCCATGACTACGGGCATGCAAAATGTCATCACCTGGAATGACATTCACCACAAGACCTCAATATGGGGTGGGCCCCGCTGGTATGTATGGCCTTTTGGCTGGAGGCAAATGGCCAGGGAGTCTTGATGTATGACCATCAACAACTTCCCTAACAGATGTGGTAGCTTTGAGAATGGATCAGGAAAGACTGAACGTTGTAATTCAAATGCCTTACAAGGAAATGCTATCAGTTGATGTCCTTGACTAGATGGCACTATTGCTGCCTGAGCTCATACAGATGCAGTGATGGCTTTTTTTATTTCTCCTGACAGTTTTGGCTACCCAGACCCCACTTACCTGGTGCGAGTGACAGAGGAGCTCAGAGAAAAAGGCATCACGGCAGACTGACGGCAGCGCAGTGACTCTTTCAAGACTTTGTAGGACTTTCCGAGTGTCCTTGCAGTGGGCATGACTCGGCTCCAGGTTGTGCTCCGAGTCCCGTAAGGGAAGGCTGAAGACGAGGCCGTCGCCAGGCAGGCGTCTACCGCTGCAGCAGAGCCCTCTTCCCTCCACTACTTGTTCCTCTGTTTGTTCAGTTTTCCTGCATAGCTCATCTTATTCCCGTGCTACATGTGGAAGAAAATACTTTGAGTGCAGTGCATTCTTGTATTACACAATCCTCTACCTGTCACTGTTGGCCACAGGGCCTATATCTGATGCACTTAGTTAGGAGCATCGTGTTGCAGTTCATGGTACCTGTATATTATTTAGAACATTTAAGTTCTATCTTTATAAAAACGGTTATATTAATGTTCATTTCTATTTTGGGGATTACGTTTTATCTCTCCAGTAACTTTTAAGTAAGTCTCTAATTTGCTTTCTAATGACCTGTTGTAAGGATAATATTTGTTGGGTTATATGACAAAATAGTGTTGCTTTAGTAGAAAGTATTCATTTTCTAAGTTATTGCAATCTAAAGCACTCGCAGGCACTTTTGTAAGGGAGTTTGTATTTCTTTTTTCCCCTCAGTGAAGTCCGTCATGGTTGTTGGTTCCTCCGTGTGGAAGAGCCCTCGAAGCAAACGGGTTCGTGCAGCTATCGGCTATTAGCTTGGTGGCTACAAGTTGATGTCAATTGCTTGGAACTCTTTTGCGTGCAATTATTATTATTTTTGTTCTTCCATGTTACCTAAATAGGAAGAATGTTAAACTATGGCTCACTGCAGCACTTTTCTTTTCTTACATGCAATAGGATGTTCCCCTGGGTTGTATTTCTTTCATTCATTTGGTCAGTCCTGTTATTCGAAGATGGCTCCCAAGTGTTGAGCCCGTTTTACCTCAGTTGTTAAGGAGCTCATTTAATTACCAGATTTATGACGATGTCAAATATAAAAGGGCATAGAGACCACTTAAACCAAATCAAAGGCACAACAGCTCTTTAAATATCTATGCCTCTGTCCCTGTCAAACTTTGAGATTTGCCTGCTAATGTTCTCATTTAAAATGAGGTAACTTGTGAATTTGTTTTATCTAAATGGATAATCTACGACACACATTGAAAAAAATAATTAAAGAAAATGTTGTAGGAACAATTTATCTCATTTAGGTTGGGGTGTTGATCTCATTTTGTTGTGCCTTTCTTATATTCACTTTTGATAAACATCAAGCATGTTATTAATGAATCAGTTTGGACATATTTTGGTATTATTTCATAGCTAAACAACATGTTTATGTAGCTGTACTATCTGGCTTTAAGTACAAATACTACGCAGTTCATGAAAATACGGATTAAATGAACTTCTCCTTCATAAACATTCTCGAGTCCAAATGCTGAAAACCCTCCGACTGACAACGCTGTCTGTGTAAAAGTGCTTTTGCTAAGTCCAGTAACCTGCTTGGCGAGTGCGGCATGTGTCCTTAATTTGAGTGGTCAGATCCTTACATCAAATCCCCTTTCGTATGTTTTCATCCCCTTTGTATTTTAGTTAGGGACCAACTGAAATATTTTTGGGACACAGGATTGTAGTTCACTAAAGCTACTGTGCAAACATTTCTATGCATTACATGTCCGAGGAGGAGCCAGGAGAACGAATAGTTGGAGAGATTTCACATATTACAACTGGATTGTCAAGGAAGAGTTGCAGTTTTGCTTTTTCTAATTGTGTTGATTCGTACTTTGTTGATATTCTGAATAATGTGCTTTACATTTTAATACTTGAATAAAAAGTTATGTTTTGTGTTGTGTTGGTTTGTGTAGGTCCTGGATAAACCAGGTGCTCCATAAGCAACTGAATATCAAAATTGTGTCCAGTTGGAATGAGTTACGGTTGTCACCTCTAATCAAGAGTTGATGGGCGCTGCTTTCCTTTGGTATCAAAGATTCTTCATTTAAGATACTTAATTCTGCAGATGCACTTTGGGCCATATAGTGGATCATGACTGCAAAGTGAACAGAGATTTATACTCTTGTACCATATACTCAATTTGTACCTTATTTTGTACGCTACCTAAACACATTTGTAATGTAGGCTATATTTGGTTACACATTTGAGGTATAGTCATGAATATTCACACTTTCAAGTGAAGAGGTTGTGTCACTTTAAATCATTAAGAATGATTACAATTAGTCTTTTGATAAGATTAATTTCATGTTCAAAACCAGCCTTAAACAGATCGGCTTGGTTGGTATCCAACAACATACTATAGGTAGTGCATCCCCGTAATGGGTAGGAAAGAATAAGGAGTAGTTAACCTATTGCAGAAGGAGCACACAAACTACATGTCAAGGCGCGTACTTTCGGCACACAACAACCCAGGGTAGGCAAAACTAACAGTTAACAGTGTCCCGCTGATGCAATATGTCCCATCCAGATGCTCCAGATAACCCTGAAACAACCTCATTCAACACTGCCACACAAAGTGTGCTGCAACTGCACCACCCATGCAGGAGCTACTCCCCTGGTATGGTGGCGAAGGTAAAGGTGATGCTGGTGGATGAGGTGACCTCTCACCTGCACCTCCTCTCCCCCTGCTGCCTGGCGAGAACAACATTCAGATTCTGAGGAACCATTCAGTATTTTTTTGCCAAATAAATTCCTTTCATAATGAGAACGAGTTTGAGTTTACAGACTAAGACAGTTTTACATTATGTGTGTCTCGTGGGATTGAAACCATTACAGATGTACAGAAAACCTGAGTATTATTTGCACATGTTATGTTATGTCGCAAAAACACCCTGTAACATCACAAAGTAGTTACTAGCTGTCAGATAGCCGAGTAGTGGAGTAAGTTACACCACCTGGATGTGCGTGTACTTTTGTTTGTGTGACGTCACCCCCCTTTTGAGATAAACCAACCCAGTTGCACCCATATGCGGAAAAGAAAACACTCGTCACATACCCGGAAATAATGGAAAACATAAGAGTCCGTAAAAGTACGAACGACTGCGCCATTTGCTTGGAAACAATTCAGGAGAAGAAGACATTGAAGTGCTCTCACTCCTTCTGCTCGGCGTGCATCGACTCGGTGTTCAAGCTTAAACCCGCTTGTCCGCTATGCAACAGCTACCATGGAGAGTACACGGGGACCCAGCCCGAGGGCACGATGACGGTGACCCACAGCTGGCAGCGCCTGCCTGGCTTCGAGCACTGCGGAACCATTGTCATACAGTACAGTTTTCCTGCAGGGACGCAAGGGGTGAGGCCGAGGCTCTAACGGAAGCTAGAAGCACTCAACAGAGCGCCTCTCGGCTGTGTGATATGACATGTGTCCACCAGAGGGCGCGCTTTGTTATTGCAAGTCGACAGATATGCACGTGAAGGCATGTAGTGATTGATGGCCGATTCAATTCGGGGTATTTAATCAATTAAAGAGCAGCTCCCTTAATATACTGGAAAATATAACAATAAGCAGACACTTTTCTGTCACATAATATTTAAGATAACTCGCTAAAATCGGATAACTCAACTTGGGCTGCAACTAATTAATTATCAGTTATTCTGCAGATTTTTTTCTTGAATCATTTATATTTGTTTAGTCTATGACACATCAAATAATTGTAAACAAATGTACACCCGAGTTTTATCGAGCCCAACTTGAGGTCCTCAAATTAGAAGTCGACTGATATTTGATGTATACAGTCTGATATAATGATAGTTTAGTGCAGGAAAATAATCTTAAACGTCTGATGGCTATTAAAAGCTGATAGGGATACATTTTGTCTCCAGGTCTCGAAGTAAAAGAGCCATTTCGTGGGTTCTTTCACAGTTGTTTGGTTTATTATTAGAGATTAATCAAATGCAAACATATATAGTCAGCAAAGTGGCCCTCATATGAATGGAGATGGCGGCCTGTGACCTCGTGCCACCGTCCACTCACTCACGACCCTGTATTTCAAATGTTCTACAGGTTACAGGATATAAATGGAAGAAGTGTGTGCATGCGTGTGTGTGCACTAGTTTAGTTCCTTATCGGGAGATGTGAGGATGAGCTCCACCTCATAATCTATGATCCAGATATGACAAGATGCATCAATGTCATGTAGACCTGTATTGCCATTTCTAATAACAATATTGAAGTGTTATAACAAGTGTTCAGTGTATGATACATTATTGCTGCTGTTTATCATATTACAGCCTGAACACCCAAACCCTGGGGTGAGGTACAGCAGCACCTCTCGTACTGCCTTCCTGCCAGCCAGCGAGGATGGTGAAAAAGTCCTGAAGCTGCTGAGGAAAGCCTTCGACAGGAGAGTCACCTTCACCATCGGACAATCTGTCACCACAGGCCTCAACAACGTCATCACCTGGAACGACATTCACCACAAGACCAACATGGCTGGTGGTCCACAATGGTATGCACATCATTGATGGAGAATATATATCTATATATTATTATTAGTATTATTATAACATAAGTGCTCCAGTGCTTTGAGCTAAAACACAATGTACAGCTGGGGCTTATGGGAATGTGATTAGTATTGGCTGGAGAATGGTTGTTATGACTGTTTTGAAAGAGTCCACTTCAATTGTGAGCTATTGTAGACAACAGGTGGTGGGCAGGTGAGGTTATTGTTTTTCTAAACAGAGAATATGTTGCATGTATTATCACCATACAATTCATTTTAAAAGCTATAACTGACACTAAGCATCAATGTACTGAAAACATAAATATACTAAGAGCAGGGAAACTCACATTTCCTATCAAACAAACAGTGGTTTCCAGTAGAGAGTCCAGTGTTCTGCTGCCTAGTGCAAAGCGCTCACAGCTCAACCCAATCCCATCTCTGTGAAGGCTCTGATCAAGCCAGGTCCTTCCCACTTGCTGGTCCTCCTCAGACAGCTCTACCTCCAGACCTGCTTGTCACAAAAATGTGGTCATAAAACAGAGTATTGCAAGAAATACATGTTAACCTGCTGATGGCGCGATATTCAAAGTAATGGGTTCACCAAAGTTAAAAAGAAAAATGAACATGTCTACGTTTTACATTTGGTTGTTCTCTGTGGGGGGAGTTCATTCCCGGCCTGAGGCCTTGCAAAGCCTTTCCAAATGTCATTGAATGCATAACAAAATACATGTTCAGTAAACTGAAAGGATTACAAATAATCCTTGTTCCAGAGATGTACTTACCACTTTTTTTACGTTTGTTTGTCTTTCTCCATTCCAGTTTTGGATATCCAGATCCAGAATATTTGTTCAGGGTTCAAGAGGAGCTTCGTCTTAAAGGAGTAACACAGGATGACTGATGGGTGAAGACAATCAGGAGACATTCTTCAAATAGATTGGACTCTTTGTATTGTTACAAAGGCTCTGATGTTGTGCAGTCCTCAAGCAGGAATCATCATCACTGAGATGTTTTTATTCTCTGAAGGTTAATGGCTTTTCCCAAATAGTTTTAAACTGTCAACCAACTGTAAAAAAGAAAAAGTGAGTATGAAGGGTATGTAATCCAACAAAACAAGGATTGCAGGACAGTGGATGAATAAAGCAGATTATTCTACTAATCATCAGATTACGATCATGTAAATGTCTTTTGTAATGCTGGATCACAGGTCTGGGGCCTAAAATCAGACAATAAACATAAAGGGGACACAGAATGAACACGGACACTGGAGTTTGTATCGAGGTGATCCCACAAACAGTTCTGCCACTGTCAATACTCACTAATGCACCAAATATATAAAACAAAAACAGAAAAAAGTCCCCAACAAATGCACCATTTACTTCAGTTTGAGTAACTTTAGTTCAAACAAATAGTATCCAGCTGTTTTAGGACAACTTTACCACTTAAAAAAGAAGAAGATACATACATGGTCATCGATTTAAATATGTATATCTCCAGTAATAAAGAATTGGCTCAGGCATGAGTGACAGAGACAGGCTGGGGAAGTCAAAGTATTGACAGATTGATAATAACCAACATATAGAATATCTGTTTTATAGAGTACCTTTAATACATCTTTTACATTAAATAGAATTCAGCTGATACTTACAATAAGTGCATTTAACCTTGAGTACAAACTCAGAACAACAAGAATCAAGAAAGTAACATTTCTTGAAGAAACTACAAAAATACCATAAGTAATACCATGAGTAATACCATGAGTCATATCATAAGTAAGTGCCATTCAAGTGCCACTAAAGTGCTAGTCTGTTTTTATTCAAGATATAGTCAGAAAAGAAGTGTTTTTAGTTTCCGGCGGAAGATGTAGAGACTTCCTGCTGTCCTGATGTCAGTGGGGAGCTCATTCCACCAATGAGCCAGGACACCAAACTGGATTTTGTTGAGTGATTAGTTCGCAGTGACGGAGAGCCAACATGAGTTCTCTGAAGTCCTGTCATGTATATCCATCAAAGTATTTGGAAAAAACATCTTAGATATTTCTCAGTCCTGTCTTTTGCCTGTGTGGTCCACTAGAGGGCGATGCTCTCCCGTAGAGGATCACGTGAAGGCGTCTGCTTGGGATGCAGCTGTATCATCATCACAAACCCAAAGGCCTGCAGCACCTCCCAAACCTCCTCGCCCAAAGCCAGTGAGAGGAGCAGAGCATCTGCTATAAATGATGAGTCATGTGTTTCTATGGTGCTCGGCGGAGACTTAGCAGCAGCGTGCTCGCACTGTGTGACACTTATCGCCTCGTGTTGGACCATCGTCTCCGGCTGTCTGATTGCAGTGCACACACGGTTAAAGATGACTTGTGGTGTAATGACATGCACAGACAGCAGCAGATTTTATGTAAAGATTCTTGGCATCACTGACACAAGTGAAACATTTGTATTGACTCGCATCTCTTTTCATGCAGCAACGCAGGACACACGCTTTGTTTTTGCTTTTCAACTGGCTCTCTGACCAGTTACAACTGAGATTAAGTATATCCAGATGATCTTCTTTGGCAACAGTGCAGAGTTATGGGAAGAGGAAATACATTTAAATCTCTATCTCTATATGAGAAAGAGTGCACATGGCGGAGTTACTGGGCTCTGCCTCTTTAGCACCCTGGTGTTTAGAGGCTGGAGGCATTTCTGTGGCTCAGGATCTCAGGGCATCTGCTGCTCTCACAAAGCAGACCAGGACCCATCTGGTCAAATGAACCCCCCAGCCCTCCACACACACACTTTCTCTCATAATTCTTCAGTCCACTACTCCACTCATTTGTTATCATTCTTTATCCTCTCTACTCCCTGTTTTCTATTAACTATGTGTTCTTTTGTTGTTGTATCTGTTATGTTCCTTTCTGCAGTAGTAGTACATACCTGATACAAATTCATGAACATTTCATTACATATTTGCATATTTTGTTCTGATTTTTTACTATTGTTTTACACATTTCAACAGAAGAATGACTTAAAGTGACAGAATGGAAAACCTCCTCTGTAAATAGTGGCTCAGATTGTGAAACAAAAAGAAAATGGACCACTGAACATACAAAGGGACGCTGGAAATGTAACCTAGATTTGAACACACAATATTCCAATATGGTCAAGACGTTCCCCAAAAAAGACTTCCTCCCACTTGAGTTTATTTCTTCAGGCATTATTGTTCAAGTGCACAATATATTGTTTTAACTTAAAGAAAATGGCATTGGCATTGTGTTTGCACTCTCACTTATATGAACTTTGTGTTCAGAATTCACATTCAAGTGGAATGACTCTTTGCTCTTCTCTGCAGGTATTTCCCTTCCCTGTCATTGTCCATCTGGACATCTGAATAGGGGAAACGAATTACACAAATAAGCAGAGATGTAAATATGAATCCCTGATTATGCAGAGCAATATTGTGGGTGGATTCAACATGCATCAATGTAAATGGCTCGGGACAAGCCTCCTCTATGAAATGGATTGATGACAGACTGAAAATAAGCCCTCAGCCTATATGGATTAAGATCGATGCTTCTGTATCTGCTTCCATTCATCTCCATCAAACTATGCTCGGCTCTGTTGTGGGAGATGACTGGAATATGTTCTCCGTCAGGCACTGGAAATAGCACCATGGCTTTGGGGATTTCATGTTTCTAGGTGTGACTGTAGACGGCCACTCAGGAGGGGCTCCCAACAAACACACAGGCGTGCGTACCCTTCAGACGAGAGATGTGCAGCGTTTCCTGTACTAGAGATGATAAGAAAATCATTCTGTGAAAACGCAGAGCTGTTGTTCTCGCCCCCTCTCCCCACTGCGCTCCTTAATTAGAGTGTATCTCTCTGGCACATCGCCTGCCTGCCTGCCTCCTCATCCTCTCATCCTCTGATGGTAAAGCTGCCCTATCACAGATATACCTGTCTATCTGGGTGCAGAGCGCGCCACTCTTTGACTACCTTCACTGTAATGAGGATCAACTCCACCAGACGTGCCCTACTTTTGCATACCTTAGAAGGTATATGCTGTTTATATCTTAAACACAGTATCCTGTTTTAATTCCAAAGTTGACAAAAATAGGGATTCTCTGTCTACTCTGAATTAAAAATATCCATATCCAAAACTTCAAGTACGCACAGAGATATTTCAGGCTGTGTGTGTGTTATGTAAATGTAGGAGGAGGCATCTGTTCCACACACACTCTGTGTGATAGAATGCGAGCCCACCACTGACATGCTCGTTCACTGAGCCTGAGGCTGTTTGCTAAGGAACAGCAAAGTGAAAGTGGGTGTGTGTGTTTTTGTGCTTTTGTGGCTTTTGTCTGGTGCCCTTGACTGCATCTGTGCATACAGTATGTACGGATATGCACTAGTGAATACTTGTGTGTGTGTGTTAATCGAGGCAGTTTCTTACATTCTGTTCTCTGATTCATAGCCGGGGCAACACAGCTTTTTGTCTGCCTGATTTAGCAGAACAGACCTTCGGCTTTTCTTAGGAATGACAGATTTACTGACTTACCTTACAGACAGGACACAACGGCAGAGCTGGCAACTGTTCAATTCAATTCAGTTTATTTTATATAGCCCAATATCACAAATTACGAATTTGCCTCAGAGGCCTTTACAATCTGTCCACATACTGTTGGGGTCTTTGGCTGGTTTGTAACGCCACAGATTGAGTGCTCTGCTCTGCTCAAGCTGTTCTTCATTAGTGACAGCCGATAGATGAGAATAGCAGCTCCATCCTCTGTCCTCTGTAAGCGAGATTAAAATGTAATCACCAACGCTTAAATCAGTTAAATCAAGTGTTTTTTTAATACCACACACAATACCCAACCTCATCATCTAATTTGTGTGAAACATGAAAATATAAAACAAAAGCTAAACACAATCCCATTAAAAAAAGAAGAAAAAAGTATAAGATACATTTTAGGACATATTTTCTAAAAGAATCATTTTAGGACATATTTTCTAAAAGAAACATGTTAGGACATATTTTATGGATGTGTTGAGGAAGGCTGACCTATTTTTTTGTTTTTTTTTGTTTCCTGTCCTCAGCCTTGGCCATCCACTCTCAAACTGCTTCATGGAAGAGCAATTAGCTATGGCTGTCATGGCAACGAGCATGACCTTTCTGTCACGAGAACCTCAACCAAGGCCCATCTTTCTTTTGAGCAACTCCAACAGCTTTTTTCACATTAGTGGATAATGTGTCTCCTTTTATGACAAAAAGCAGACTGATACTACCAGAAATGTTTCCCTCTGAAGACACTGGACGAATCATGTGCCCATTATCAGCTGTGTATTTTAAGAAGTATTGATGCCGCATGGTTATATCCAGTAGCACCTCTACTGTATGTGAGCCCAATTGAGACTTTGTAGGCAACAGTTATGTTACTGCTTAAATAGCAAGAAGCCCTTTTACCTCGTTCATATAGAACAGATCTCTAGTTGTGTACAACATATCCAAGTGAATATAAAGTACAGTTTGCTCTAAACATATCAAATTAGCAGTCACAATTACATATGAAATTCTGTATTTGGATGTCATCCCCATTTATTCAAACCTGTAGATTATAGAAGGGATAGTGTTGTATGTTATTTAATGAAGAATTGGCAAATTTCAGATGCTACAGAGAAAGCATCATTATTATGTAAAGGCTTGGGCTCAGACATAAACCTGTGAACAAGCATTTACAGGATGTGTTCAAGCACAAACAATGTTTTGTTGCATTATATCCTGGGATTAAAATAGGGGTTTTATTGAGATTTTATCGAAAGGACCAACGAACACAAAATTGTCAGGATAGGTGTGAAATAAAAAAAACTTGTTTTAAGTCAAAAGTGTGGTATATGCATATGTAATCACTGCCTTTATGAATCCTCGCAATGAGATCTGATGCTACCAATTACCTTCAGAAATCACATTTAAATAAAGTCCACATGTGTGCAATCTAAGTGTTAGATGATCAGACACAGGATCCAACGGAGCATCATTAAAAACATCATTCTAAAATGTAAAGATTTACATTTTAAGACCACAACCAACCTTCAGAAAGAGGAGCACCATGGGCCAGGCAAGGAATGCATAAATCATAAAGAGAACAATGGATCAAAGAGACCCTGAAGGAGCTGAAAAGCTACACAGCGTAGATTAGTATCTGTCCACGTGACCGCTTGAAGTCAAACACTCCCCAGAGCCAGACTTTATTGAAGAGTTCCCAGAAAAAAGTCACTCAAATAAAAAAATCTGAAAACACATTTGGAGTCTCCCACATACCTTTTAGCAAACTCTACATGTGTTTTCTTATGTTTACCCATGATGTTGTCACTATTTCCTCCAGCATGTTTCTGGTTAAGCATCCATAAGAAGATCCGGCTAAACCTGCAGAACTAGCGGACCTGAACACCCGTCTCGGACCAGTGCTTACATATGTCTCAAGGTGAAGTGTGGTGAGGACCAGAGAATCCCTGCGGTTATGAAGCGGGTACCTTGCTTCACCTGCGGTTTGTTGATGTAAAGACGTCATACTTCCAGAGGGCAAAGCAGGGCCTCTTACAATTAGTACATGGTTCGTACATGGAGCAGCTGCACCTTCTGGCAACAAACCGCTCACTTAGCAGTTTAGCCGACGATGAATAATAAGAGTGATCGCAAAGCTTAATCATGTCAGATAATTAGAGCAGGAGTTGAGAATGTTCTGCAGTAACCCTCCCTGCTACACTGTGTATTATACATAAATCAGAGTGAGTCATAAGCTAGATTTTCATATTCATGAAAACTAAATTAAGATTGTTTAGGTTATATGAAAATAATCAGGAAATATTAAAAGAAGATGGGAGTTTATCTTTGAGGAAAAAGCCTTCTCAGTTCTTCTTTGAGAGAGAGAGGGAAAGAGGGAGAGACTGAGCATATACATATAGCCAGAGTGGCATACTGATTCCTGTCACTAAGGTGCCTCTCAGCCTTCTGCAGGCAGTATCAAGGCAGGAAGAAACTGGGGGAGAAATGCATATTTACTTATCAAAGATGCCTCCAAAGTAGCTGTGAATCAAACACCTTGGAATATGCGAGTCAAGAAGATGGGGAAGAAGAAACAGCAAAAGAAGAAACAGCTTCCGGAGGGAGGACACAGACAGAGGGCGGATGGAAATCCTCCACGGGGATGTCTTTGGAGCAGATGTGTTGCATAGTAACAGACTGCATCCAGTATCTAGAGCAAGCTAAAAACTTCTCTCTTTTCAAAGTGCTTTATTTTCCAATTTTTACAGGTGACGATGAATTCCCAAACAGGGCCATGAGTTAGAGATAGAATGCCAAACTAAAACCGTTGGCATGTGATTTCAAATATGAACCCATGCACCACTGCTGTGCTAAACTACGCTGCTTGATAGTGATGCTGCAGTTTGCAGGCTGCTGGTCTCACACATGTGAACTTTGACCTGTGGGTCTGCAAGAGGTCAAGGCAAAGTTGTATTGTCGTGTGACACATTTTTTTCCTTTCTAATTTGCATAATCTTGATAATTGAGAAGTAAAGTGAATATTTGCAGAAGTGAGAACATTCCACAGACAGTTTGAGAGGTCGTCTGCATTCCAGCTAGAAGATGAGCCAGAAGAACGTCTGTTCATGTGTGCCTCTCCTTTGTTGGACTGGCGCACTCTGAGATGCACGATATGTTTACTGAGTTCATCAACTGCTTCGCATGTATCACAGTGTTGCTTCAGTATCTGCACTGCAAACATACTGCTGTGAGTCAGTGACTGAGGCTTACATTGTAAATCTCCTGCAGGCTCTTGACTCCTCGGTTATACTGTGAGACAAGAGGATGCACACTGCACTTAGATCGTCCGACTGAACTGGGACATTTTCTGTGACAAGGCACCTGTGCAGCTCAACTGTTTCCCTAAACCAATGCATGCATTTGACATCTGCCTCTTCCTTTAGTTTACTTTATACAACAAATATTTTTATTACAGATACAACAGCCACCAGTTGTTGTCATGACAACATAACCCTGCATTGAAATTGCACATTGAATACCATTAAAATAGTTACACTGAAACCAAGCTTTGCTTAAAAGAGTGGCCCTATAAGCCTCTCGTATGTTTCCTCTGTTTGATCGTAGCTGCAATTTCAGCTTCCTGTTGATGCTGCCTGACAGCAAATACTTCTTCCCAATGCAGTGCTTATGTAATCTGCATTGGCGGCGGCGCTATGCTTCAGTTCCCCCTTTGAGTATGTACATGCGAGAACATCCCTACTGTGTGTATTCCCAGTGCTTTACAGCTGCTCTGCCACTGAGGATCAATGTCATTGGTCGGCTGTAGTGGTTCTCTCCAGTGTCCGTATATGTTGCAGCACGGTAAACATTATGCATTTCCCTCTTTAAAACCACTTTATTTTGAGATAAAATCTAAATTAGGTTTAGACTTAACGACATTAGGCGATTGAAGATGTCCTTCAATGTTCTCGGACAGCCTCGGCCTTGGCCTTTGCTCCTCGTTTCTTTCAGCCCAACCCCCCAGGAAAGAGAAGGAGAGTTAATGCTAAGTGGGAGGGCCCCCTGCACCTACGTGCATCTTGGACTAAGCCGACACACACACCTCACACTCCTTCAAACCACTAAAGGCACATGCTCCCGCCTGTAGCCATGGTTCCCTAAAGAGGAGGAGCAAAGACAAAATGAGCAGAGTGCTGTCTGTAGTAGCCTCGGCCTCCCCTTTGTCTCTCTTCCATCCTTCCCCCCACTGCTAATACTTCGCTCAGAGCTGCAGGGACCTTAGGGATAACAGTTGCACACATGCACGCACATGCATGCACTCTGATCACTGATGGAGACGTGCGCTGCTTGGAGGAATGCACTGGTCCTTTTAATAGCTGCTGATGTTTTTCTCCTGAGTTATAGAGCAGGTTCCTCCATCTACTAAGGCAGCCAGATCTGTATTCAGTAATTTGATGCAGGGCTTTTGCTTACTGAGAAAAAAATAAAATGATGGTGGGGAAACACAGCAGAGACATAATATGGTGTAATTATGGAGTAATTATCACTGCTGTGCGCTCAGTCTGCCGCAGCTGACCTAATCTAACGTTTTAATCAGCATGAAGGACAAAGCGTCGGACCCTGAACTGGCACGATGAGGGGACGGCGCTTATCGGCGATGTACTGGATGTCTCTATGTTATTTTGGCTTGTGCAGACACACGCACAATATGGCACGTTGCCAAATCCACTGTGTGTGTTTGTGTGTGTTTGTGTGTGTTAAGTGTACGGCCCAATGCTCCTCCTCATCGTGCACAGCAGAGCACGCCTTCGCCTTTGTGTGAGGTTGCCCGGTGATCACAAAGAAGGGCATAGAGCATGTGCATATCGTGTGTGTGTGTGTGTGTTTGTGTGCGTGTGTGCGTGTGTGTGTGTGTGTGTGTTTGTCGACAGTGATTATGTTTTGGATGTAAGTTTTGGATTGGTCCACTCACTATGGCGAACATCCTCTGTATAAAAGACGGACAATAGAGTCTCCAAACACCACCTAAGAAACAAAATGCTCTTAAATATATATCAACAATCTTTTTTTGTGATGAAATATGTAGAACATTAAACATAGATATTGGTATTTTATGTATAACACCACCGTCATCTGCTCAAAATTAAAACTACACACATAAAGCGCTACAAATTCACGTCAAGCCGTGCATAACATAACAACCCTTGTATAATGTGAACAAGACTAATATGTATGTATTTTTATTTTCTACCAACAAATACCTGCCTTTTAATGGAAACAAGATTGAGGAAATGTGCTGTTCTGGCAAATAAAAGTGAGTAATCATATACCAGAGGCAATGCTCCCGCTCACAAACAGCATAGAAGGATTAGAATAAACCGATGAATACTCGTCCAGCCTACATCTGCTCAATGTGCATGACTTGTGCCACAGACAGGTTTCTGGTCCGTCCCAGTCAACGCACAACGATGTGTCCTGCTACACAGCGATGTGTCCTGCGACACAGCGATGTGTCCTGCGACACAGCGATGTGTCCTGCTACACAGCGATGTCTCGATTCCTTTGCAAAGCAGCATGCAGTGGCACAACTTGTGCGTGCCCACTTTAGCCACAGGGAACAGTAAACAATTGCTCATATTTGTCTGAGCTCATTGGTAGTGCTGCCAGAGAAACACAAGGTCAAGAGGGAGCTAAGGGAGCCGTAGGTTTAACCACAGGAGGGAGTTTGGGGTCAGGGGTCACACAGAGAGGTGGGGGTGGTGGAACATTGTGTCAAGTCCTCAATGAACCTGAAACAGAAGAAATAACTGTTCTGGTGCACGGCTACTGGTGCTGTGGGTGTAAAATGAGGATGAGGATGTGTTTATAAGATGAGGATTTTGTTACCAACAAGAAAAATAATAATAGACAATAAAAAAAAAATATGTTTCTCAGAAGCCATCGACACTCATCTTTGAACCCTAAGTCCGATATTTTCTCTGAGATCTAAAAAAGAATATCTCTTGAAATACAATTGCAAGCTTTAGCAGGAGCTTCTATAGAGACAGTGAGGATACAGGGGATACTGTGTGATCATGTCCTGTTAAATCCTGTTACACCACCCCTTTATGAGAGCATACTGGCTGAATTGGAAATGGATGGTTTTGGATACTCTGGCCCTGCCCTGCACTGCGGCAGAGGCAGAGAATCAGAGAATCTCTCTGAGGGAGAGAGAGAGAGAGAGAGAGAGAGAGCTGCAGATCTCAATACCTCATCACTAATCAAAGATTTGCACACATCTACACAAATATTTCTATTTTTTATTTTCCACATTGACAACATGGAGGAGTTGAATCTGCCTAGATGCAAAAAAGGAACCATGAAGGGACTGGTTACTTCTGGAACGTGCTTGTTGGGTTGTCGCGTTCTTGCAGAGAATTATGTGAGTACCCGGAACACGCTGTAAATAGTACACAACAGTCCACTCAGTGCTGCCTCAGATCCCCCTTTGTACACCACCGTCCAGACCAGCAGAAAAACTGTCCAGTCCAGCTTGAACACTGACTCATTGTGCGACGCTGCCACGTCTAAATCCTATTTGTGTTTTGGCCGGCATACTTTTTAACTTGAATACAATCGCTATGACGACAACTAATAGGAGAATGCCTGTTGGTGCATTGTCATTCTAGATTTTAATTGATCGGTTTTAAAGAGAGATAATGATCTTCACACTTTTATGAATTTAATTTTGTGATGTGGATTGATATTCTGATTAGTCAATCATGTGTGGGAATCAGGATTAATCCGATGGGTTTTACAGCCCATTAAACTGGCTTTGTGTTGGTAAAATGCCCACCACTCTCCCACTTTTGTCCATGGCAACCCAGTAATCCTTAGTCAAAATGACCCACTGTGTGTATCGGAGACAAATAACTTTTCTAAGGTGCCTGTGTATGGCAAAGCCTTCACAAAATGGCAGAGTTGAACTTAAAGCTCACTGGACTGTGCAATAATGCCACTTCTCCTTAACCAAGTCCTCGAGGTACACGCCACAGCTGAGTGGGCAATTGAACTCTCTGTGCCTGTCCAGATGTTGGCCTAATTTACTACGACTAGCAGCGTATGTGTCCCATTTACATGTCCTCACACCCAGTGTGTGTCGCTGCATGTGTACAATGTCAGCCTTTACCTGAGGTCTTTCAGCATTCGCCAAACTGACCTCCCATGATTCATTTAGTTTTTGGCATCAGTGTTTATTTTATTTTAAGCAGCGAAAACCCTTAACTAACTGGTAGCTTGATTCTCGCGATATCAATTGCAGTTTCAATCGTGGTCCCCAAGAACATAAAAAATCTCTTTTGGTAAAAAAGTATACGTGTATTAAAGCTTTTATCAATACTTTTCATAATTATCAGTCAGCACTGCAGTTCCTGTTGGCTCTACTGAGTGTTTCAGTGTCTCTAAGCTCATTGTTTTATTTCAGCATGCAACTTTTCTGTTCTTAGCCTCTGACAGCAGGAAGCTGTTTACAACAAAAAAAGCTCTAAAAACTCAGTGCTCACTTCCAAACAACAGACAGTCACAAGCTGGTAAACACGGTAAAGCATTTAGCAGGTAAAGAGTCCGATACTTCACTCAGGAATTGGTGAAGACTAAAATAGAGATACAAGTAGAGGCAATATTAGACTTCAATTCATTGGGTGGACACAAACTCCAGGCCAGCTGTAGACACCTTTGCAGCTAGCAGCGACCAGATGTGGCAGGTTTGAAGACAGATGAGAGCAGCAGCCATGTGCATCTTTAGTAGAGAAGGAAAAGCTGCAATGATTTCCAACAACCTATGAGGAAGAATCAAACTTCAAAATAATATATAATATATAATTCAATTTGTATTAATTAATTACTTTGAGTTTCTTGAAAATGTCTTCCTAAATAACATTTATTATTATTATGACAATTATTATTATCGTTATGACAATGGTAATTATTATTACAATTATTACCATTATAATTTGTATGAATAATATTATTATTATTATTATTTTATTTTACTTGTAAGTAGTGAATATCAACACGTTCATCCTTCATATTATGCTGTTAATCATGTGACAGGGACATTTACGACTGGCACATTTTTCTCGGTCTGTGATAATAACTCCCTGATAATCAGCAACTATGATCTTAGTTAAGGGATGAAGTTATCCATCTTGATTTAAACTTGCTCTATCCGTAATGAGACATGCTCTGCCTGTGAACGAATTATTATCACTGATGGAGTGGAGAAGATAAGCACTTCACTTCTTAGGGAGCTGATTGAAGTGATACACTCCTGGAGAATTCAGTTCACTTTAATTTGTCCTTTCATTCATAAGTATGACAGGAGGGTTTAAACTATATGGGCGTCATTTTACAAATTATGTTTGAACCTTTTTGACCAATGTGCGAGTTTGATTTAAGTATCAACATCCGTATCTCATACTGATGTTTAAAACACCTGAAGTTGAGAGAACTGGTCGATGGTATGGTACAGTCAGAGACATCTCAACAGTCACATGCAAAATACTGTATTTGAACATTGAATCGAACTGTGAAATAAATATGAAATAAGAAAGACACTACTCTGGATTTATGAAGTGAGTGTCATGCCATGTGTGCCTGCCCTGTGGTCTCCCTGTGTGTCTGGCTGTTGGTTGGGCTACACCTCTTCCAGAGCAGGTGACACCTCAACAGCTGCACTATATCCGCTCTGACTTTCCTCTCAGTCTGGGCCCGATTGTTATGTCTAGTTGAAGCGACGGTCTTGGACCAACGCTGTTCTTGTGAGAGACCCTGTGTTTTTTTGTATTCAATCGTCTGTGTCCTTGTACGAAGATCTCTGGCTGCCTCTCAGCTACTCAAGATTTCCAATCTCTTGCCTGCATGCCCTGTCGCTCTGCCGCCGAACCGAGCCCCGTTCCCTTCTGTCCAACTACAGGATCTGCCAGGAGTTTTGCAATAAACCTTTTAATCTGCTTTCAGAGTCTGTGTGCTGTGTTCTAGGTTCACTCAACACTGCATTTAACAGCGGGTGTACATACATATTTTTGTATGTATAAATGTATCTAAAAAAGACTTGATATACAAATAGATAATTCATCTCACGACTGGCGCTTTTATTAGGGATCTTGAGTAGCTATTTAAATTATTGTTCAGTTCATTTAAGACACTGTGAAACTGATATATTACTGGAAAGCATATATCATCACAGAGAGGGACGTTTTTTCAGTAATGAATTTTTCACGATTTAAGTTTTAAATGACAAGAGCACGAAATTTCAAGGGTGCCGGACAGGGCAAGCTTTATTAAACACAGCAAAAAAATCAGGAAAAAAGATGAGATTTCCAAAATAGATTTTAAACAAATGTACATGTCAATAAAAAAAAGGCAAAATAGCTACCAAATAAATATTCACATCAACAACAATATTTTTATTTGACATCCTTAAAGATGTCTTACAATGATTATAAAACAAGAGACAGTATGTACAATCATACAACTTTAATAGGACATGCTTAGGAGTTTGACTGCACCATTGTACCACACACTGACTACAACACAAAGGCTGCATATTAACTGACATGACCATCCATCCCATCTTCAGAAGGCCTGGCATCAGCTCCGTAACCTAATGGACAATATTAAGATTTTTATTTTTTAAACAAGCCTGGCAATAAATTCGTAATGTACGCTGTAATAATGGATGTGGGGATGTCTGCTTGTGAGCCAACCCTCTCTGTCCACACTACCAACCCAAGAGCCAGTCTGTTTCCTTTGCTGAACTGTTGCCATGGCAATGCTGAGGAATTCGGTGTGTGAACATGAACTGGAAGCCTTTGTGCAAATCACCACATTAAGTTCCTCTGATTACCGGGGACAGTCCACAGCTCCATGAAGACGCTACAACCATCTTTGAGAGCTATTTCCAAAACAACACTGGGACTCACATCATGCTTTTGAATACTAAAAAGAAACACAAAATACACATTAACCAAATAAACAAAGAATGGAAAAATAGCTTTCTTTGGATAGGGCCAGCCTGTGCATTATGATTACTTGTTCTCCTCACATTATTTATGTTTTTTCTCCACGCACTAGCCCTTTTTACAAGATGAATTATAGACATTTGAAGTAGATTCCCAATTTTAAAAGTATATATTGTCAACTTACTCAAGTAGTTCATTTAAGTCCTGCTTCCTTAATACTTTTTGATTTCATGATTATGCCAAATTAACAGCAAATTCTAGCATCTCCAACTCAAAGAGTGCCGTTTCCTCTTATTCAGATACTCCAATCTATTTCATAGCAGGACATTGTCATTGACTATTCTATATACCAGTGGCTACTAACACGGAGGAGATGGGGCAAACACAGAGCAGCAGCTCTTTATACAGCAGAGATGGTTTCAGTCTATGACATGGTTGTCCATGGAGTGCTATCGCATGACAGTAATCACAAAGCTGAATCTTTATTGCCACACAGGTTCTCTTGCATCACACACTTAAATCATTATTGATTCATGGTTAGAAGCACAGAGATCAATGCTGCACTCATAACCATTAAGACAAAGATTTAAGCTCTGAGAAGGGTTCAATTGTTTTTGATTCATATTCATTGTTACGGTAGGCGCTGCTTATTGAGGGTCAATAGATTAACAAGAGTGTGCGACACCAAACTAGTGATCTTGGAAGAGAGTCAGATTGGGAATGCTACATTGGATTGTTGCAAACGAGAGAAATCCACAGGCGTATTACAGTAGTCAAAATATCTCATTGACTTCCGGGATATGAAAGGCATTTTTCAAAACTGCATACCATTTGTGAATTGTTGACAAACTGTCAACAACGCAATGCTACAAATCTTGAAACTGCAAACCAGATCTTTCCGTTAGCAGTCGCCCTGACTTATTAGTGTTATCCTCGGCTTTTAAAATGCCTCTGAACACTTAGACTGGCATCATTAACCAGACACGGCTTCATAAATATCACTCCACAGCTCTGCAATGAACTGTTTCTTATGCTTTTTATACAAAAGCATCTTTTCTCATCATTTGAAATGTGTCTGTCCCATCACCAAAACAGTATTTCAAAATAGACATCATCTGTTACAGCAGACACCGGAAGCCCAACTAGACACCTTTTTTGGGGGCGTTTCCTCATTTCTGCAGGTGTGTTGTATACACACAGCCTCTTCAGCACTGAAAGCCCGTGGAGCAGCGCTGTCCAGAGCTACACAACCATGCATCAACAATCCATGCAGGTTGAAATGGTCTAGACTGCTGTCTGCACAGCAGCCTGCGCTCACAGCTCTTCTCCCTGCTCTCATCACTACTGAGACAACGAGAACAGCCCTCTATGTAATATCTCTCGCTGTGGTGTGTCCCTCTACTCCCTCTACATCTCTGGGCTTTCACAAGCTTACATGGGGACACCAGCAACAAGCTATTTCCCACCTCACACACCTTACTAAGAGGGATGTACAGGATGCTGCTACTTCCTGATGGTTTCATGCTAGATTTATTTTTGTACTAAGAAAAATATCCATTGAATTGTCTAAGAGGCATTTACGTCACAAGATTAAACGTCACACATTTCCAATTTGGACAGAATCAACATGTGCCTAGAGATAGTAAAATCATACAGATGTAACACCCTTGTCGTTGCATACTGTTTACAGGTGAGAAAAAATGCTAGCTGGATGATCAAACCTTGACTGATATTGTTTCTCTGAAAACAAGATAAACAGAAGTGGAAAAAGATGGATGTGCGCTAAAAGGTTCAGGAGCAAGTGGACAGCGGAGTGTCCACCTCTACTGAGGGGTGTTTGAATTCCGGGGGGGTGAGGGAAGGATTCAGCAGGAAGCCCTGATAAAGCCATCGTGCCCACCCCCCCTTCCCCGAGACCAAAGAGGCAGGGGCTGGGGGTTGCATGTGAGGACTGTAACCCAGGAGGTCTCCACTCACATGACCGAGCAGCTCTTGGTCTTCTCCTTCTTGAAGGTGGAAGAGAGCAAATCCGACTTGCTGGGCAGGTGGAGCAGTCTTTTGGACAGGCGGCGGGTGGGGCTTGGCTTGGGGAGGGGCTGCAGCTTGTTGATGCAGGCCATCGCTGCGGTGCGGAACACGCTGTGGATGCTTTTCTCCGAGGTGAACGCTGAGCACTCCAGGTAAGCTTCCACGCCCAGCTGCTTGGCCATAGCAGAACCCTGCAATACACGTGATGAATGATGAATGCTACCGTTCATAATGTCCTGTGATATATTTTCACTGTTTTTTATTTGCACCAGGGTCAACATGTTGTGTGGATTTCAGGAAGAAATGCCCGAAAGCTCATAAAATGGCTGTACAATTAAAAACGAGGATGCATGCCATGATTGACGATATATCCTCGAGCCATTTGTCATCCTACAAAGACCAAATAGGCTTTCAATGGGCTTTCAAGCAATAAATATTTATCCCAAATTATCCTGAAGTAATTGAAAATGCTGGCTAGAAATAGCTGCTCCATGGGACGTGTACTGATGTGATGCTTTTAAACCGGCGTTGACTACATTCCTGAATTCTTTTGTCTCACCTGCTCATAGGTTATGGGAGTCTGTTTCTGATTGGACAGCTCCATCAGCGTGCAGACATCCGTGCGCAGGTCGGTCTTACAGCCGATGAGCAGGATCCGTGTGCTCGGACAGAAGTCCAGGATCTCAGTTTTCCACTGTGGACAGAAAAGGACAGTCAGTTCAGTAAATAATCACCTGTCGTCATGTATACAGCAGGCTACATTTGAGAGAATTACTGACATGGAATACAATGGAACACAAAGATGAATCATAACTTGAAATGAAAGTCCTGAAGTCATTACCTTCTTCAGACTGCTGTCCACAGTGTCAGGACGGCTGATGTCAAAACACAGCAAAACTGCATCTGAGTCACTATAGCACAGGGGCCTCACGTTATCGTAGTATGGAGAACCTTAGAGGGCAGAACACAGATAATCACACATGTCGATAAATGAGAAGACAATCGTTGAAAACACGACAACCAGCATCTGATTACAAGTTCCTCCATCAATGCCCTCAATGCAGCGTTTCAGAGGAGTCTTGCACTGCAGCCATTTTTAAACATTGCCAAAGGTGAAATGGTAACACACTCCCAATCTTTGTTAACTTTTATTGTTTCTGAGTGTTTGATGGAAGAAGAGCCTTTTGATATTTTTAAAACTTTAAGGTCAGACTAGTTCTTTTCTGGTGCCACATTAAAGGCATGTTTTCATTTCAAAGGGACAAGGATCTGCTTTGTAAAATGTTTAAAGAGTGAATTAGTAATTCCTTTTAACTGGAGATTGTTTCCGGAATTGATGTCGCAACAGACAGTTGTTCAGGGCAAAAAGGGTGACCGAGCAGCAGAGTGGCAGAGGCAGAGAGAGCTGCAGGGATTATGTGCAATCGGCATCACTTCTCCTGCTGAGCCTCACTTTGCTGTCCCTGAAACTGCTCTTTCCTCTGCTCCTGTATCCTCTGATGGCATTTCACAGGGAGAGAAGATGACAATCGAGCTCTAAATCCTCATTGATCTTCTCTTGCAGTAGATTACGCAAGTGGAACAGTAATCTTGGGGCAGGCAGACGCTCCCACTCATGCTCAGAATCCTTAAGTAAACCACCCACCCCCCAAAAAAATCCTCTGCTCGCCGCGCAATACCTTCAGTTCCTCTGTTACCACAGCAACAGCCTTGGAATCCGCCATCTACATCAGGCATTCCTCCCAACTCTCTATAAAGGCTCGCTTTAACTGCCAATCAATCACTTTACACCGCAAACTGCCCACCCACCTCCTGTTGGGGACATTCCTCTGCTCTGCTACAGAGTTGGGGACCACAGACATACATCGGTCACACACAAAGACACAACACCACACCCAATGATACACAGACTCGCTATTTCAATTTGGCAGCAGCCAGAGGTCTGTGATCAGATGAAACCGAAAAGGAGCAGCTCAATGGGATTACCATGTTTACTTTAGGCTCTGTGTGAATCCAAAAAGGAATTCAGTGTTCCTCTTATAGCTACAGAGAACAAAAGCCGTCTGTGTAATTACTCGTTAGATATTACACAACCACCCTAATTGATTTACAGCGTAAAAACAATGCATCAGGAGGAAACATGAACGAGCACCCACAACATGGATGTGTGCATACAGATCGGTTTCATGAATACTTAATGATTTTCCACATTATCAAAGGGTAAAACTGAATTTGCCAGCTGCCAGGCGCTGTGAGTGGAATAATGACAAGCTGCGATGAAATTCCTCAGGGCTCAATGTCCTGAAGAAAGTAAACATTGCAGCAGAGGAACAAAGGGACTTGTATTAAAACCCTGTTTCTAAGCCTTTGGATACAAAAACATACTATACTGTTAAGTAGCAAATTAACTGAAACATTGTGATTAAACTAAATGATTTACTCCGGCTGTATTTTTACAGACGACAACACCATAAGAATGCAATTTACATTATTGCCCTAACACTGTTTACACCTCAGGCTGAGGAGAAAAGCCACGCTTATCTGTGAGACAACTTCGTGTTTGCTGACTGTAAAAATCGACACACATTAAAATCAGAACAATTAGCACTACAAGGATGTGTGTGTGCATATGTGTGGAGACTCTAAGATGTCTCATCGGAGAATCAGAGGCAGAGCGCTCTATCAATCTTCCCAATCACCCTCAGGAGGTTATCCCAGCCAGCAACCTGGTGTGATTCTGCACTAAAAAGCCACTGATCTAAACACAGCGATCGATGGAACGCGGCACAGGGGTCCAAGAGTCTTTGAAATTAAAGCTGACAAATGAGTTACCCTGTCAAGAAGGAGGGGAGATGGAGGGAATGTATAGAATATTTTTTCTTCTTCAAAGAAATACATTTTTTTATCAAGGATGCAGGATTCAGTGGGCATATGTATCCTATCTCCAACGGAATTAAATAAAAAAAATTATGACAGTGTAAGTATTAGTATTTGAAGCTTCTCGGCATGCTGTTCGGGTAGAGAAGCAGTCTTAGGGGCACTCTCCAGACACTCCAGGACCCAGTTTCTAATCCTGGAAGAAATAGCTGTTTCTATTATGTCGAGAAAAAGCTTGGAAGAGAGGAGGGAAAGCAGAAGTGTAGCCAACTGAGGTAGATCACAAAGAGCCCTCCTATGCCATTAATCCTTCACCCCCTGCAGTCTGATATCACAGAGTGCCAGTCTCTGTCGCTTCCCTCTCTTCCCTCCTTCCCCCCACTGCAACAACCCAAAGACTGGCTGAGATAGATCAATACACATGCAGAGCCTGCTCCCAATGCTCCCCTTTCTCCCTCTTCTCAACAGCATGCCTCGACAACAGATGGAGAGTTTCTGAGGCATGAAACATGGAGAGTGAGGCTGAGTAACTGCGGGATGGAAGGAAAAGAAAAGAGCAGAACCAAACTCCTCAGCTGAGCTCAACTCCATCCGCCTTGATGGTGCGGTGCTCAGAGTGTTGAGGTAGAAACTGGGCCAGATGAGAAGTAGACTTCGCAGGCCGAGACGACTGTCCTTGTGTTTGTGCGTACAGGTGGGGGAGGGGAGGATCTGCTTGTTTTGTGGGTGCATGAGTGAGACTGCAAGGGTGTTTTTGTGCATGTGCTAAATCAACTGAGCGTCACAGCCTATCTTCATCATTAGCACACTCCTCAGTGAGAATGCAGGGGTCAGACAGAGTAACGATCCAGTGATGGGATGCGTCACAGATTTGCCCCTCCACCCACACTCAGCCGACTGGGAAGTTGCCGCTGCAGCTGATAACTACAGAAATGACCACAGCCAGGACAAAAAAACACACTACATTGCGTCAAACAGTTGCTCCCTGGTTTCACATGCCAGAGCCAGTCAGAATCACGGCTGCAGGGCCCTGCAGGGAGCGGGAGGACGGCTTTGTTCCTGAGCATCACCACGTTGAGCTGTTAACAAGCTTTATTTTGTAACTTGACACTGTCAAAGCTCATCCCACTCTGGATTTTGACGTTGGCGCAAACAACAGATGTAAATTGACATGCATTGAATTAAAAGTGTATTCTGCTAATAATCTTTCATAAAGCCACAAATCACAGCTCAGAGGTAAACATAAATAGATTTTAGTCGTTAAAATTCCAAATAGCCTGTTAGTTTGCAAGAATAGTTTGCCTTCACCTTTATTCTAATTAAAAACTGAGCTAGTGCAGAAATGCTCAGGCAATAAAGTGATTTGATGCATTGTTTAATCATTTAATTTCATAATGCAAAGAAATACCAATAAAATGGTGGCAGCCTGAAAACAGACTGATCCTTAAATGACTTATAGCAAGTCATTCGGCCATAAATACTATCAGTCATTTGAAATGTCCATTCTAACATTTCATTGTTAATAGACAGCTATCGTGGTTATCCATTAATATGATTATTGTCTATTAACAAT
Source organism: Pseudoliparis swirei (assembly GCF_029220125.1). Classification (NCBI taxonomy): domain Eukaryota; kingdom Metazoa; phylum Chordata; class Actinopteri; order Perciformes; family Liparidae; genus Pseudoliparis; species Pseudoliparis swirei. The sequence continues at coordinate 13,094,455 of NC_079396.1, forward strand.
GTCTCTCCTTCACACTCATACAGATGGTTTCATCAGCTTAAATAGATATTGGGTTCATAACAAATCAATCTCATTCATTAATCATACAATAAATGACTACAGTGTGTATACAATATCTCTTCAGACGCAAAGGCTTTATCAGCAAGACCATTCAACCAGGAATGTATTACCCACGAACACTATAACGAGTTTCATTATTCACTCTTCATGAGTTATAGCCACTGGATGATGCCCCCCCCCCCCCCCAGGCTGATTAAAACCGGTGGATTGATTTTGTCCTATAAATCCATGGCGGGGCTGGGAGAAGGAGCTGCCTGCCATGTGGAAGTAGTGATGAGGTCCTTCCAATCAATGAAGGGGAGTCAGGATAATGAGAAGACCCTCTCAGTGTGGGGGGCTGCAGCAGCACAATGAGAGCAAATTACAGTAAAACGAAGAAACTCTACGGTGTGGCCAACAAATAGCCCCTGTGAGTGTTGTCCATTACCTGCAGCCCGACATGAGATACATGACAGGTATCTATAAATAATGATAGGGAGGAGGGGGATATAAGTTTACCTCACACTGGAACAACAGAGGGAAAATTCAGTTTTTAAATCAGCCCGAAAGCATGTTGCAAATAATATTTAAATCCCGATAAATAACTTCATGTGGAATACGTTTTGCGGACAATTTCATCTGTTAATTGATAGCTGTCTGTAAGGCGCGTTAGCCACAAACTAACCAGTGTAATTCCGCAATGTGCTTGGGTTGTGAAGAAGTGACAGAGGAAGGGGTCAACAGAGGGAAGAAAAGAGTTGAAACGGTAAAGGATGGGAAGAAGAAAAGTGTAAACTGAAACTGAAAAGCAGCAGATATAAGTGTATTCAGTCTTAATCCCCTGCATCATGCTGCTCTAGTGGGTGACCCGCAGCACCATATGGAAGCAAATGCAGGTCACCAGAGTTCCTGAGCTCCCTCCTGTCTGTCTGCTCCAGAAAACCTTCCTGCTCAACAGGATGTCTCTCTGTTTGCCCATCATCCCCCGGCACCAGGCACATTCCCATGCTGGCCAGAGCAAAAGTCCACAGTCTGGGATTATAAAGCAGGATTTGGTCTCTGGAGGAAATTACTCGCACTTTTTCCCTGCCGCTTTTGAAAAATGAGGGGGGGGGGGGCTGAGAGAGAAATCATTGTGCACTGAGCATAAAGGGAATCAGACAGGTGCTGCAGACCCATGTTCACAGTATTCAGGTCAATACGCCGAACAGCAGATCCCCGGGGAGATCCACACTGACACATTGACCCTTTTGTTCACGCTTAGCTTAAATGAACATATGATGCACAAAGTCAGCAACAACAAGTGAAGCGGCATAATCCCCGTCTCTATGCCGAGTTGCTAGTGAAACATATTGGGCACAGAAATGTAATTGGAGATCTGTCAATCTTTTCTCTTGCCATGTGCAAAAAGCATCTAGTGATATAAAACGGCTTTTAATCATCTTTCATTTACAAACTCAAGATGACTGAGACTCTGCAGTTCAACAAGTGCACATTTAGTATGCCACTGCCTCAGCGATACATGAAAACAAAGAGGATGGTGCCTGTCCATTAGCCTTTATGTAATCAAACCCCACTATAATATGGTCTCCTTCATTCCAAGATGGACAGGGTTAACATGTCTTGAGACCAAAAGAAGAATACCTAATAATAAATTATAAAACGCAGCTGAGACAGACGCTCATTACATTCACTGCGCATTGCCTAATATCCTCCTTCAGTGCCGCAGGCCATGATAGGCCAGAGAGACCGAGACAATGTGATGATCAGGTACCTGAAGTGTCCCACAGACTGAGCTCCACTCGCTGCTCCTCCAGCTCCAGAGACGCTGTGTAGTTTTCAAATACCGTGGGCACATAGGTCTGGGAAACAAAACACATGAAGGTGTCATTAGTGGGGAGGCGTCTGTCTGTTAGTTACAGGGAATTTAATTAATCATTCAAATTAAAAAAAACATTTTGTCCTGCTCAATTTGAATACATTGTGAATCAATAAATCACATTGATCACTGCATTTGCAATACAAGTTACAAGTTACAAGTCTTTTATTTTATTATACATATTGCACACAGGAGTATAACGTGAAACAATCCTTATTGTCTAAAGGATACAATTCCATACGCGATAAAACAGTGGATGCCCCTGCATGTATTACGGTAAATGCATACAGAATAAACCAAGAAGACAACATGTTATGAAAATGCGCATGAAAACTGACTGCAACATGCGCACCGTTTTTTGTGTGTGCCAAATTCAATCATTTTAATATAAGTTATCACTCTGATTATCAACACAACTAGCACATATGTACGTGGATCCATGTTGAGTTCATGTTCACTAACAGAAGACACATTATAGCATACCTCTGGATAACAATCCTTTGCAAGGACTTGCAACATCGCCGTTTTTCCGCATTGTACGTCTCCCACCAGAACCAGTTTACACCTCACCACCAGCGGCTGTGTAGTTCTCCTCTCCTTCATGGTGTCGGTGGCGGCCCGGTGTTTGTTGCAGAAAATATTAAAATCAAGAAACAATACAACACATAAATCCTGCCAGTGTAGTTCTCGGAGGATGCTCGCAGTTGGTCTGATTTAATTTACCACAGCGGGTCTTTATACAGACGAGCATCAGCCAATAGGAGCTCACCATTCCACAGGCTTCTCGGGGCTCATCTCAATGAGCAAAGGCAAGGATGAGGGAACAGCTGCGGTACGAACAGGACTTTTCTAAAAGATTAGGTGCAGATTACAGTGCAAGATTAAACCTTGTTGTAGGAGTTTCATCAGCATGTTGAACTGTTTTAACGGAAGTTGATCGAGTTTATGGAACATAGGAGCAGCAGCAGGCAGTCGCTGCAGACTTCTGTTTGTTTCACCTGTCGGTCTTGTCACCATGGTGCAAATTGATAGATTAGATTGTTGACTGGCTGGATCAATAGCAAACCACTGTCTGAGGACGATGGGAGAGCAATCCACAATGGACTCATTAGTTTGCCCTGATCTGCACTCGAGTGTCAAGTCAATTTAATCCAAACAACTCAGATTCTTCTTTTTCAAAAACCATTCTTCCACAACTGGTCTGAACTTCCCTGACAGAGATTTAGCAGATTGTGTGGAAGTTGATATAATTTGCTCTGGAATGAGGCCAATTACCACTGAATCGATTGACAAGGATTTCTCACAAGTGGTCAATTTTCTCTTAACTTCAACACGTCTTGGTTACAGTCCCTGTGATCGTCTTCTAAAACAGACTCGTATACGATTGAAAGAACGTTTCAGTGAATGGTAGCTGATCAAAAGGCAGCGTGGCCTGTGCTCAGTATAATGGATGGTGTGAGGCCCCCTGATAGGCGACCATCTATCGGCTGCCCACAGGGTCCAGTCAGAGGTCTTGTGCTGGTCAACCCCCTGGAGAGACACATACAGTGATGTTCACACCCTGAAGGCTATCACTGTATGGAAACAACATCTCAATGTTATAGGAAAAGGATAATTAAAAGATACAAGTGAATTAGCTACCTTCCTCTGTGTCTGGCAATAGCTGATTTACTTACTGTTGCCAATCAGAGCCGTTGTTGTTTTTGCCCTTGTGGGTCAAACCAATTTGCCTTTGTTCACAAACATTCACCTCCATGCTGGGATCTGTCTGTGTTTTACAGCCCAATATGTTTTGTTGTCATCATACACACTAGTGTAGGTTGTTTATGTATGCAGTGGAGAAAAAGTGTGTATTGCTGTAGCATTTCATTTTCATCAACACAAATATTGGACCAAGTGCACTTTCTCTCGTTATTCATAGTACTTCACTGTGAGAAGAACATGTTTCTTCTAGCAATATTTTAAGTATAGGATGTGAAATAATAATGCTTATGTGTTGCTTAAAAAAACATTTTATATCGCTACATTTTATATAGCTACATTTTATACGAATACAACTAAAGTTTTTTTAATGATTCTCAGACAAAACGTAGTAATTATTCTGATGCTGTAGTAAAGTAAAATAAATGCAGGGTAATGTGTATAAATAGCAGCTCTATCTTTCAAACATTCTATTTAATTTTTTTAATATTGTGTGTAATATGGCTAGCTAGTTAAAGGAAGCAATATATGACATTTAAAGCATTATTATAGCAGCAAACAACTTTTGTTAGACCGATCCAGTTAAGAAGAGAAGTTGTAGATGATGAACTCTCTCTAACCTTCTGAATTACCTGCAATGCATGCATGGATGGTGTGTAACCGCCACAGCGCTTAGGACAGGGAGAGACAGGTGGCTGTGAATACTCATCAGGCATAAAGTGACACCTTCCAATATGGCTGATACTAGAGGATGAGAAGGAGGATACGGGGGAGGCTGACTTCTGCCAGGATGAGGCATTGACGCCTTAAACTATCACACCTCCATATATTGGGTGACAGTGATGGTAATTATCATCAACACAATGAGAGAGTGATAGTCGCTTACACATGACACTCAGGAAAACAGATAAAAGCTGAGTCACTATTGGACACTATCAGGCGGTTAGAAATGCAAAGTAGGAAGCTTCCTAATTTTCCTGCCACAAACTCATCATCAGATTGTGTTGATATGGATCTGTAGCATGACTTTGTGATATTAGAGTCTTAGACACGTGGCAGAAATTCAGAACAACTCCTAGGTCAACCAAAGAGGGAAGCGATATCAAGCTATGAAACATCGTACTACGAGTCCAGATGGTAAATGATTATCATGCCCAGAAATAGGTGGTAATGACATGGATCGCTGTAGGAAACAGAACGCAACCTGAATCTGATGAATGGGAAACAGTTGCGGTAATGAATAACTTGAACAGATTGAAGTAGCATGTTTGGATCGATTAGAGACTTGAAACATGTCACAGGTCCCCTGTTCTCGTTTGTCTTCGGTTGTCATCCTTGTCATCGAAATTTGATGAAGCTATGCGGCGTCAACACATCATCCCAGTTTAGCTCTTCCGAGGTGAGAAGTTTAAGGACACTCTAGACATCACAGCCATTTTATTAATGTTAAACATCTCATTCCAAACATTGACATGCTCTATTGCTATCACTCTTCGAGGGCTTTAAACATGATTTTGAAACCTGCTACTGATTGAGAAGGCCTGGATCACAGTAGGCGGTCCAGTTCATCTCAAACATATTGGATGTGATTGAGGTCAAGGCTCTGTGCAGACCAGTCAAATGATTCAACACCATACAGGGGAAACATTTATATTATGCATCTGCTTTGTGCATGAGGGCAATGTAATTTTGAAACAGGAAAGGGACTTCAGCAAAAAAGCTAGAAGTGAATGTCTAAAATATAATTTCATGTTGTAGGAGTGACATTTATTTCAATTGTCATTAAAATACATATATATATATGGTGTTGTATATATGGCGCTGTATATATATGTAATACATTTAAATGATGTATTTACAAATTATATTTATATTTTAAAATATTATTTGTATATATATAATTTCTATACATATAGAAATTATGTATATATGAATTATATATAAAAAATTTAACAACAAGGTTACTTAATTTTGCAGGTTTCCTAGGGACTACTTTTTTGGAAGTTGTCCCAATTAAAATAGTTTAAAGTGTTTTAGAGAGAGATATCTCAAAATCTAGCCAGATAAAACCAAAAATGGGTGAATTCCACCAGTGGCAAGTGAGAAATATGTTTTTGTTTCAAATCATCAATCACCAAAGTGACCCTTTACACAATCGTTTTAAAGATGTATGGTTGTGTGGTTGTTCTGGTGTCGGTTGGACTGATTATTCCACAGCATGTGGACTTAAATGTACAGACATACCACTGCTGCCCTCTGCTGGTGGTTATGAGTCACCAGCTAAAAATAAAAACATCACAGACAGAAATGCTACATAAATGTTGTGTTTTATTCACCCCCTTTTTGAAATGTGCGACAGACAAAAGTTGCATCCTGTACACGTCACAATCAGACACTGTTGGATATAATTTGTATTGTCGGGACAGAAACCAGGTGAAATGTTGACATCATCATCGACAACTTGTTCAATATTGGAGGCGGGTACAGCATAGCGTTTAGTGCATTTATTGCAATGTAAAGCAGACAATAAATAATAGTAGTGCAATTATATCCCATCAAAACTGAGGAGATACCTTGATAGTCTCAAGTAGTGTCATCAATGCTAGACTTTGTATTGCGTACAGAATTTAGGCAAGTGAAGCGCAATAGGAAATTATCATTGTAAAAAAAATTGTGCTTTGGACGCTAAAAGTATAATTCACTTTTTGTAGAAATTTCCTGCAATAGAAATTAAGCAAATAGAGCTGATATCTATTTTTATTTTGCAAAAGAAGATACAGTGCTCTCTCTATTTCATCAAGTACAAGTTATGTATCTCAATCCTGGTCCTTCAGACATGAACGTGGGTGTCAGTGAAAGCAAACTTTACGGTGGTCCTAAATAACTGCAGTGCATCATTGTAAAAAGAGAGGAAAATACATCTCTATAAACACATGCTTTCTGAAGTGTTGAGTATAGATGTGTGTACTGTGACTAAGATCCTTCTACTTCCTGTAAGCATTGTGTTGTTTCTGTGCAATTATATAATAATAATAAAAATAATGATATCTGCATATTGAATATACAGTATGTACAATTAGCCTTGATACATGTGACTTCTTATGTAGGTCAAGTTGATTTACTCTGAAGAGTTAATGGCTCATGTGAGGATGGTCCTAAAAAGCCCTTCTGATGAAACAGGAATATGATATGTCATGCACATACATTAGAGTATTTACATATGTGGTATGTTAGCTGAATTCTAGAGTTTTAGATGGTAAAAGCGGTTGCATCAATGTCGAAAATCTCAGTGAAATATTGAAATGCATTCATTCTTGTGAGAGCTGTATTATGTATAATTTGATTAGATAGATTATAACAATTCTTGCTTTGTAAAGTTTGGATGAAGCTTTTAAGATTTGCAGCTAAGACATTTATTGAACTGGTCATGTGACTAGAAGTTGTACATATTCCTAATTTATGTGTAAGAGTATGTCATTTATATCTGGCAGTTTCTTTTTGGCAGAGAAATAAGCAGAGCAGACACTTTACTACACCACCAGAGGTCCCCCTCCATGGCATCTACACACACTTATTTTAGCTGTTAATTCCAGAAGATAATAAAATAATTTCCTGGACTTATTAGGAAGATTTAAAAAGTCCACCCACTTCTTTAGTTATCGATACCCCAATATACAAGTGTGAAATGTAAATAACACCACTAAAAAAAAGATAAATATCCCTGACTGTGTAGTTTGTGGTGGTTTATTTTAGCGTTAATATCCACCAGAAGTACATGCTGAGGTAACATTTATACATCTATTGAACTAATTTAGTTTTTTTTTTAAAGTGTTGCAGTCCACTTGGAAACCTAAAGAACAAGATATGATGTGTTTGTTTAATCTCCAATAATTTATAATGATCATTTTGAATGAATAAAATATATTAAACAGCCAACTGTAATTATTGGTTTAAAAACATAATGTACAACATATGTTAAAATTACGATTTCTGAAAAAAAGTTAAGTGGCAGTTTGGTATCGGTGATAAATACCAGCCTGAAACTGAAGAAATGCATTTATTCTTTTTCTATTTAACCTGCGTATGGTAAATATCGTTAAATCTCCTCATATCTGTTTGTGCTTCAAGTGATATTTATTTATTTTATTTTAGAAGTTTATTTCAGGGACAACGTACAAAAAAACATTAGTCTCCGAAGAGAAAAGATGCATTGCACTAGGTTATAGCTTTTGCTATTTTACACCTCCAGTCCCTTGTACATACAATATAAAACAATACAAATAAAACATACAATGTAGAACAATACAATGAAATACGTACGATAACATTAAATAAAATAGAAATAAAAAACCCCTACGGTCAATGAGCCTATTTACACAGGGGCCAGAGGCCCCAGAGGTTGATTATCGTCATGCCGCCCCCCCATTAAGGGTACCCTACTGAAAATGGGAACATGATTGACTCGCTAGCAACTGTCCTTTCAGGTGAGCTTTGAAAGTGACAATTGAACTGCACCTCCTCATCTTTTCTGGCAGACTATTCCACTGAGTTATTGCTTTTACAGAAAAAGATGACTGTCCAAACACAGTGTAGCAGAACGGTTTAACGCAATCAAGTACTGACACTGTTCTTGTAGCTCTGATGGAATTTGTAGGACGAATATGTACAAAGTCACACAGTGGTGGAGGTGCCAACCCATTAATGATTTTATAGACCATACATGAGTCTGCTAGTTGTCTAAGGTGTTCGAAGCTCAGTAGCCTGTGTTTCTCGAGTATCTTACAGTGGTGGAAACGCATAGGCTTTTTGTCTAAAGTTTTCAGGGTTTGTTTATACAAGGAAGCAAGAGGTCTTACATCTGATTCACTAGCTTGTCCCCAGCATGTGATACAGTATGTCATGTGGGAGAGAATCATAGCGTGCATAAATATCTTAGCTGCTTCTAAGGAGAGACAGTTTCTGATGTGTCTAAAATTAACTATGTTGTATTTTAATGTTTTAACCATTTTTTTTACATGGCTCTTAAAGTTTAAATTGGGGTCTAATACCACACCAAGATATTTAAAGTCAGAGACTACGTCAACCTTGACACCTTTGATCAAGATGTCCGCTGTTGGAGCCATCTTCCTGTGTTTCTTGTGGAAGAACATAGCTTTTGTCTTAGATACATTGAGACTTAGGCCTGACTCTTCTAGCCATTTTGTGATAATCTCCAATGCAGCTGTTAACTTAACAGCTGCTAGCGCGGCTGTTGCTGCATAAGTCCACACAACAGTGTCATCAGCATACATCTGAAGATGGATGTCTTGAGGACAGTGCTGTGGGAGATCGTTTATATACATGCTAAATAATAGCGGCCCCAACACGGACCCTTGTGGGACACCCATTGTACAGTTCATGACACTAGACAGAGTAACACCCACTTTAACACATTGCCTCCTATTAGATAAGTATGAAGACATCCATGCCAGTGCTGTGTTTGAAAAATTAAAATGAGACAATTTTGACAGCATAACAGCATGGTTCACTGTGTCGAAAGCTTTGCTCAGATCTAAAACACAGCACCAGCTATAGCTTCCTTATCAAGCCTGGATTTGATATGTTCTACAAAAAGCAAAGTTGCAGTTTCAGTAGAATGATTCGCTCTGAAACCGAACTGCATCCGATGCAGCCCAAACTCACCTGAGTTCATAAAAGTGGTCAGCTGGTCAGCGACCACTTTTTCAGCAACCTTAGAGTATAGGCAGTATACTTATCGGTCTATAGTTACAGGCATCAAAGCGGTCTCCAGACTTATGGATAGGCGTCACAATAGCACATTTCCAAACATCAGGGAAAGTACAGTGTTTAAGAGACAGATTGATCAAATGTGCAATAGGGGCAGCTAGAAGATCTTTGTGTGCTTTGATGAACGCAGTATCGAATAGGAACATATCTCTACTTTTAGAGTTTTTCATGGAGCTAATTATTTTGCGTACCTGGACCTCACTTGTTTCAAACAATGTGAAAGCCTGCTTTGTGTAGTCAGTTGGACGGATGACCAGGTCCTGCTTCATGAAGCCTGTTGTGAGCTCGTTTACAGAGTCAAGAAAAAGTTATTAAAACATTGGCAACCGTGCGATGGTCTTCAATTATCTCTCCATGTATTTTGACTTTAAGATCACCTGAGAATTTTGAGTCCCTCCTTGTAAGATTATCTATATTCTTCCAAATTAGTTTACTGTTCCCTTTCGCTTCATGCAGTATACCAAGATAAAAGTTAGATTTAGCTTGTCTCAGCTCCTGAGTGACTTTGTTTCTAAGACCTTTATATAGAAGGATGTCAGTGTCTCTCCTGGTCTTAACAGCCTTCCTCAGTGCAGCATCTCTAGATTTCATAAGCTTCCATACTTGACCATTTAACCAGGGTAAATTATTTCTCTTTTCTTTTGGTCTTTAACCTTACAGTAATCTTTCCTCACAGAATTAATTCTGTGAGTGAACATGTCACATCCAGCTGCCAGATCATCAGAGGACAGCAAGTCATCCCAATTTAGGGTGGTAATTTCGGTAGCAAATTGGTCCTGTTTAGCTCTGGGAATACACTGAATGATCTTCCTTTTGTTGTAATATTGCTAAACCTATTTTTGGTCAGTTTTCTTGCACATAAGGTAAGGTTGTGGTCGGACAGACCGGTAATTAAGTTATAGTGTTTAATTATTCTTTCTGTCTTGTTGGAGAACATCAGATCGATCTGCGTGCTAGAGCTTTTTGTTATTCTCGTCGGACCGTTGACTATTTGTTCCAGGTGGAATTTATCAGTAATCATTTTTAACTTTTTTCTCTTGGATTTGTCCTCCCAATTCACGTTGAAGTCACCCATCAAGATTAGTTCCTTATTCAGATTACATTCTTTCAGGGTGGCTTCAAATTGATCATAGAAAGCATCGGTGGCAGATGGGGGTCTATAGATACCTATGATATTAAAAGACATTTGTTGGGACAGGATAATTTTAACACCAACGTATTCCAGCATGCTACCGGCGTTGTAGGTCACACGTTCACATCTGATGTTGTCTCTTACATAAAGAAGCACACCACCCCCCCTTCCATCTGGTCTATCTTGTCTAAAACACTGATAATCTGGCATCGTAAATATGTCCATGAGCTGTTTCCTTCAACCAAGTCTCAGTTAGACAGAGGAAGTCCAGGTTTGAGTCAGACAGAAGATGGGATATTTGGCTGCTCTTACCAGTAAGGCTTCTGATGTTGAGGTGCCCCCCAAATAGACCCCTAGGTTTCACAGTCGGGTCCCACAGGATTTTAGCATGATTAACAGTTTGTAAGAGACGAAACAGCCTCTGCTTTCTCACGTGCAAGCCTGGCGTGTGGATCTCAGCTGCTGATGTTGCTGGGGGCCTCCTGCCACTGGGGCCTAGGCCCGGCCTGATGTTGGATGGGCCGCTGCTGCCGCCGCTGGGGCCTGAGCCCGGCCTGGTGGTAAATGAATTGCTGTCGGTGCCGCTGCCGCTGGGGCCCAAGCCCGGCTCGATGGTGGATGGGCTGCTGCTGTAGCCACTGCCGCTGCTGCTGCTAGGGCCTGAGCCCGGCCTGGTGGTAGATGGACTGCTGTCGGTGCCACTGCCACTGGGGCCTAAGCCCGGCTTGATGGTGGATGGGCTGCGACTGCTGCCACTGGGGCCTGAGCCCGGCCCGGTGGTGGATGGGCTGCTGCTGCTGCCGCTGGGGCCTGAGCCCGGCCTGATGGTGGATGGGCTGCTACTGCTGCCGCTAGGGCCCGAGCCCGGCCTGGTGGTCGATGGACTGCTGTCGGTGCCGCTGCCGCTGGGGCCTAAGCCCGGCTTGATGGTGAATGGGCTGCTGCCGCTGCCACTGGGGCCTGAGCCCAGCCTGGTGGTGGATGGGCTGCTGCTGCCGCCGCTGGGGCCCGAGCCCGGCCTGATGGTGGATGGACTGCTATCGGTGCCGCTGCCACTGGGGCCTAAGCCCGGCTTGATGGTGGATGGGCCGCCGCTGCTGCCACTGGGGCCCGAGCCCGGCCCGGTGGTAGATGGACTGCTGTCGGTGCCACTGCCGCTGGGGCCTAAGCCCGGCCTGGTGGTGGATGGGCTGCTGCTGCTGCCGCTGGGGCCTAGGCCCGGCTTGATGGTGGGTGGGCTGCTGCTGCTGCCGCTAGGGCCTGAGCCCGGCTTGATGATAGATGAGAGGCCTAGCCTGATGGTATCTTGCCCACTACTGTGACTGGAGCTTGGTTCAGGCCCTAAAGTAGCTAGGTTGGTGGTAACAGACCAGTTGCTACTAGAGCAAGTGACCGGCCAGATGATAGGTGGTCTAGTAACAGCTAGGTTGTTATAACTGGGGCCTGGGCCTGGTCTGATGTTCACATTGGCGATATTAAGCCTGTTGCTACTGGGGCCTGGCCTGGTGGAGGCAGACACTTGGCTTATCTCATCCAGTGGCTGAAAAGTTAAACCACTACTGCTTGGTTGCATCTCAGCAGCCAGCAGTCCCAAGGGGAGATCATCTGCTGGTTCAACCCTTCTAGTAAAAACATGCCAAGACAGAGCATCATTTTGATCTATATTAAGGTTCACTAATGGACCAGGGTTCAGCTGTATGTCCCCACTTAAGAGCAACAAGAGTAGCAAGGTTTTGTGGACATACCATTTGCTTCTCTTGATCGGTGGTGATTTATCTTTAGAATTTCCTAAGTATTTTGCCTGCCAGAATGTTAAGTGTATAGTTAAATGTCCATGTCCAAAGTATATTAATCTTGGTGCACTATTCAAAGGTGCAAAGTGTCCAAGAGAATTTGTTTGATTTCTAGCCAAACAAAGACCTTGAACAGGTGGAGCAATCAGCAACCACAGGCAAAGCAATGCGACATAAACATGTCCATTTTCTCCGTACCTTTTGGGGGGTTGTTGTCTTTTGGCCGAGTAGTTCCTTGGTTTAAAGCTTTTGTGTTGAAAATTATCAGTTAAAACAAATAAAAACTGTGTTAAAATGTTGAATAAAAGGATAGCTGTGGAGCCTGACAAAGCACACCTACCCTCGGCAGCACCCTCAAACTTTCACACACCAATACATAACTTGATATGCCCTCTAGATGTCTGTCCAGGTCTGTCAGAAAGAAGAATTTAAACTCATTTGTTTGCAAAAAAATAAATCCTATTTAATAACAACCACAGTTTGGGGTTTAAAATTGAAGGTCATCGAATGTGCCCCTAAATATCTGCAAACAAACCAGTTATTGTAAATATTCCTTCCAGCATTTATACATTCACCGCTGTGATAAAAGATGCATATAGGCTGTTGATGTGCAAGTATGTGCTTGTCATGCATGAGCTTTGCATCACTGTTGCGTACAGATATGTGATCAGCTGCTATACCGAGAGCCAAGATATGAATTATAGATAGCATTATAGATAGTTGCTGTAAAAAAAATTATGAATGAAGAACGTTAAAAAAGGCTACTGGATAAACATGGAGAAAATTCATTTCCCCTGGGAGACCATGTTGACTCTGCTAGAAACAATTGTGCCTTTGAGGAAACATTTGGTTGAACTGGAATGACAGCTGACAGACAGCTGTAAAGACGGAGGACTTACAGACTTGGTTTAATGTCACTCTCTGCACTCTTTGGCCAGAGAGGAAACCCTAGGAAGCTACTTGTGTTTGTATTTTGAGTTATACTGATAGCGTTGCTATGCTACAGTTCTCTATGCTAACATACTCTGCCTTCACATGTGTGATGTGTGTCTACCATGAGAGCTGAATGAGCCCATGTGTGTCTGGGACAGCCCCTTCTGGGGGTGTGACCACACATGGGCTGGCTCAGCGCTGCCGAGTGGGAAACGTGACTTCCAGGTTGAAAGCACCTTTCCAGAGTTGGGAACACGGTCAGGGTGGGAGGAAGGGTGATGGGAGGTGGCGTGCAGTGACTGCGTGGCTCTGCTGGTTTTGGTTACCAGTAGGCATGCAGCTGTAGAAAACGGCCCTGAGTAGTCGTGTGGCGGTGGGAGCAGGGAGCTCTTCCCGAGGGGGCAGCAGTGTGGTGGAGGCTCCTCTCTTGAATCTTCCTCCTGCTCCCCTCTCCGTTTGTGTGTCTCCTCTTCCTCCAGCTCACCAGCCTTCTGCTCTTTCTCTCTCTCGAGGTACTTTGCGCTAGTTCTCTTCTTCGCCCCAGGTGTGGCCAGAGAAGGTACTAGCTGGCTTGAGAGGGATGAGGGCTGCTGCTGCCCTCTGGTGGCGCCCTGGTCCCTGTGCTCTATGACCTCCGAGTCCGACTCCGGCCGACAGCACAGGCTTCCTGCAGTGGGAACATTTCATGAGTTCATAAAACACTACCAGAAATGAGTAGTGAGTCAAACTCACCAGAGGAAGAAAGAGAAACACTGTTCTATCTCACCTATGTCCGTGGTTGTGATCATTCTATCAACTCTTGAGTCTCAGAAAACTAAAGAAAAGACAGAATAGTTGTGATTAACAATTCAGCCAATATGTTAATGAAAGCCAGAGTTGTGTGTGTGTGTGTGTTACTTGTTGGCTGGAGTTAGCTGAGGGTGGGGTGACCACACTTTGGTCCAGTAAGGGGTTAACGGGGGCCGCACAGGGGAGATGAGTAGCACGCCAGTAAATGTCCAGGTACTCTGCAAGATGTTCACAGGCATCCTCCAGCTGATTCTCATCCAGGATGACATCGAACATCTCCTAAAGAGTCAAAGACATGAATATGAAGGATGAGAGTGGAGTCACACCACTCAGTGTCAGATCAATGTATGAATGTCAACTCCATCATTGTAATGATATATTTATAGAGGCAGAATGACTTACAGGTGGACACTGTGCAAGCTTGTCCCCTGCCATCATCTGGACGTTGAGGTGTTTGCTTTGTGACTTCCCTCGAGATTTGATCAGCCTTTGAAGGACCTGTGAGATGAGCCAGAGACAGAGGGTCAAGCTGTTAAAAATAGACAATTCCAAGAAGTGAAGGTTATCAAATGTATACGGTCTAATTTCATTTCTGATAGGTATCTTCATAAGTATCTTCTTTTATTTAGTCGTATCAAATCTGAACATAGTCTTCCCTCTTTCAATGTGGAGAAGATTTAAAAAAAAAATGTAAAACCTTTTAGCTGTGTGGTCAAAGTGCAACGCTACAAAGAATACACAAAAGACTCGTCACATTTCTGAGGATCCAAGGTGACTTTGAAATATCTTTTGTTGTCCGACCAAAGGTATAAAACCCAAATAAATGCAGTTTACAGTGACAAAACATAGAAAACTAGAATGGGCACTCGGTAGAGTGCATACCTTCGCATATCACAAGATTGGGCATTGAATTATGAACATTTTGGCATTAGTTGCATGCCAATTTGACAAAAATGTATCGTGCTATGGTAAAAAAAAGATGTTGACCTTTCCATGACTTTGACCTTTGACCCGATTGATCCCAAAATCTAATCAAATGGTCCCCGGATAATATCCAATCATCCCACCAAATTTCAATGCGATTCAAGAAGATTTTGACCTGTTCATGACCTTTGACCTTGACCTTTGACCCGATTGATCCCAAAATCTAATCAACTGGTCCCCGGATAATAACCAATCATCCCACCAAATTTCATGCGATTCGGTTCAATACTTTTTGAGTTTTGTGAATAACACGCATACAAATAAATAAATAAATACACGGCGATCAAAACATAACCTTCCGCATTTTCAATGCGAAGGTAATCAGCAAATCTGCACATTGGAGAAGCTGGAACCAGTAAATGTTTGGAAAATAACAACAACAAACACATTATTTAAAGAGTGAACACAATTCTTGATTAATTTTCTTCTTTTAATTTGTATATATAAGATATATATACAAATATATATATACAGTATATATATGTAAATATATATACATATATTATATATGAGAAGGTGCTCTACTTTGGGTGAGGAGACTTTGACGTAGACAATGATGGGAGCTAGAGAGGTTTTGAGGAGCTGTGCTGGGTGGTTTATGGTGTCTGCATCCAGGACGACCAGCTGAAGAGACTTGGCCAGCTCAAAGATCCTCTCTATCTCACTCTGGACCTCCGCTGTCAACAAACCAAAGAAAGACGGGGAGTTGTATGAGTAGAAATGTAACTTTAAAGAAAGGGGACGTATTTATACTGAGCAACTATTTATCTTTACTTAGCAGCAACACGTTGCAGACAACCTTCTCACACTCACCCAGACTGGAGCGAGTGTTGGATCTCTCCATTATGGCCTTCTTGTTCAGCAGCGAGCGCTTCGCCAGTGATAGATCAGCTGTCACCCGTGTAATAGAGATCCTAAAGAAGAAACGTCCAATCACATCACATCCACAACTGTTCCATTTCAAAAGATGAGATGAACTTGTACACTCTTGCAGCTAAATATGAATCATCATCACCATGTGTCCTATCGACCATGAAACGTGATCCCACGAGCAGCTCTGTAGCTCGGTCACAGTGTTAGTGTACACTGAGCTGCAGCTGTAGCAGAGCGACACGGACAGATGTACCCACCTGCCATCAAATCTGTGCTTTAGGAAGTCGAACAGGGCTTTCTGCATCATGTCTGTTACCTGTAAGACAGAGAAGGAAGAGGGGAGAGAGGTTAGAAGAGACTGCTATTATGAAATATATATCCAAGCACACACAATTAGCCCGACAGCATTACTTATATTTCTCATTCACTTTTGATTTTTGGTAACAATTTAGTTTAAGTCCTATTATTTACCAGCCTCCATTAGTCATATAGTCTTTACTTTTTTAGTCATTGCTTACTTATATCTGCTTACAACCACTTTATAGTGTTATAAATCATGTATCAAATGTGTATAGGAGGCTTAATAATACTAAACATGGTCCGTAATCTAATTGCTGAGTGTTAGGCAGAACTAATATTTGTGACATTAATATTTTGTCTTCTGCAAGAAACATTTGGCCAAAACTGTTATATTGTTAAAATGCAGACACATGAGGACACACACGAGTCAGCACAATTGGACATAAAAGACGTTACCAGATAACAATACTCTCTCATAGTTAAATCAATGACATTCCTCACGAGAGAAAACAAAGTGATTCAGCACAGACAGAAAGCGACCAAGAGACCGAGTCCTGCTCATAAATGTGGTTTGCATGTTGTTTCTTGAATTGGACGTTACAGATTCGTGCATGGAGTCTGGTCAAGTCAGCTAGCGAGCTAACAAGCCAAGCTAACGGGTGTGTTGGTGACTTACACTGTAAGAGACGAGGGATGTGAGCGCTGTCAGCTCACACACAACTAAAAGGGACAACAGCAAACTCACTCAAAACTATCTTTTAAATTGGGGTCACCGGAAGGGGAATTAGCCTCTTTAGATGTATTTCACTGGGTGTGTTGTGGAAACTTGAAGCACACACTGAGAATGAACTTACTGGTGAAGTTAGAGACATCCCTTTTCCAGTAGTTAGACTTTTGAAATTAACACTATTTGCATATTCCTCGAGCTTTGCATTCTTCTCAAAATTATCAGAGCTTATTGTTTTCCATAAAATGGGTAAGGGATAACTAGACTGACGGAGAGAAAGTGAGGAAGTGAAGCAGTCTATTTTCAAACAGCCCTGAAAAAGAGATGTCCTTCAGGATAAGGAATGAAGTGTACAGCGCTGTCCATGATGTGACAGAGACATGGAGAAACAGCAATGCGATGGGGGAAGAGAGAGAGAGAGAGAGAGAAAGAGATAGAGAGAACAATGGTAAGCAGCCAAAAATAATACTATGCACAAGAGAGAAAAAGCAGGGAAGAAGACAATGAGAGTGTAAGAGAAAAGGAGGCAGGCTGGCGTTCACCGCTGGAGCATCCCCAAAGCACATCACCAGAGTGATGCATGAATATTTCACACACACACAAAGCAAACGGCTTGGCACACAGCCTGCGCAAGAGGAGAGAGCGAGGTAGGGCGAGAACGTTGAAGCACAGAGACATTGTCATCAAATACTCGCCTCACATTTCAGCATATTCATACGCAGATTCATTTGAAATTGACATATTCTTAGATTGATGGAGTTTAACTGCGATGTGTTTTCATTCATCTCATCCCATATGTGTTACAGGGAGTTCAGGAGACGATCACAGACAGTCGCTAATGTAAAGGGGAGGCATGTTGTTCTGCATCACTCTGAGATTCCTGTTGTGCTATAATTTCATCACGATGTTACTGCAGTGTTTGGTATCGGTGTTAACGGGATGATGAAGGCGAGGATCATTCTCTTTAGATCAAACCACACTGGAACAGACAATACAGTTCAGATTAACTCGAACAAGTAATAATAGGTGCAAGAAGAAAAGACCAACGACTGAGCTATGTCACAAATATGGCTTGTATTAATGCAATTTCTATTAAAATAATGCTGAATATTAACAATAATTTTAAAAAAAACATGCTATTGGCCCCGTGAAGATGTACTTAGGCACAGCAGCGCTTTGAACTGAAGGCTAATATCAAACTTTAGAGTCTTTGGTCAAAAACAAAAGAAGTAGACAAATTAAAAAGGGGCCATGAATGTGTGTACCGAATGTTATGGCAATCCATCAAACAGTTGTCCAGATATTTCACTTCACAAACCATAAGTGTCAACTTCATGGTGGGACAAGAGAAAAAGCGGGGGGACCACCAAAGGCAGTAGGATGTCACCATGGATGTCTGTCTGTACAACATTTCATGGCATTTCATCTATCTGATAAATATTTCAATCTGAACCAAAGTGGAGGGCTGACTGACCCACATTACCATCTCTTGAGCTATGCTAACCCGCAAGTATATAATCAAAAATTAATCAATTTAGTGGTATGAAGTGGTCTACAGTAAAAAAAACTAAAATACCCATATTTCGAAGCCAGATATGTGTTATGAATAGTATGAATGGGAACACTGTGGCTGACAGTAATATGCTCCAATGCAGCGGCTCCATTTCCAAAAACATCCATGGAATTAGTCCAAACACCACACATGAATGAGACTTGAATAAGACTTGAATGAGCAGAACCAAATGGAAAAGCTGTTTTAAAGGTTGTCTCACCTCATAGCCTTTCAGCGAAGGCCCCACCAACACCACCGGCCGCATAGAAGGGACCACATCATACGGAGGAACATGTTCAGTCTGCACACGCCACAAGCACAAACAGGGTTTGGAGGTGGCATATGTATATATAACATTTTAAAGTGGATTTACTGTAATAACACATGCATTTAGCTAAGACGTCGTTGCTGATCTGCATGTACAGAACCATACAAATGCATTAAATGTAGCAGAATAATTGAGGGTGTTCTTGAATAATTAATAAGGAAGAGGCCCAATGGAAAACATACCTGTTTCTGCTTCTGTTTGGCTTTCAGAATAAACAAAACCATCATTAATTAAACAAGGAGCATAAAAACGAATAAGTGGCAGTAAATATTTCCGTTCTGGATCTTTACCGCCGTGCTAGAGTATATTAACAAACATGTACGCCATGCTGATCTGAAGAAGAGTACAGTTGCATTGTGGCCCTTCAAGAGAGAATTCTTTCTCAATTTGTTTGTACATTTTGGAGGGAAACTTACAATCTAACACACATTTCTTCTAAAAGTGAACCTTTTAGGCCACGAGCCCCCCCCCCCCCCACCCCCATATGTCAAGCTGACCCTGTGAAGCAGACCGACGCAGCAGCAGTCTCCTGCTTACCTGCAGATGGCGGGGTGGACCTCCAGCCTCCAGATGAAGCGTTACCTCCTTTCCTGTGGAGCGACATAATGCAAAGCTTCATTATGCGAGAATCCCCTCAAGGTGCAATTTAGAAAGAACGACTTCCCAAACAGAGCAACACATGAGCAAGAGCTAGTTAAATTAAAACAACAACAAAAAGATTTTAAAAGTTTCAAAGACAGAAAACTGGTGGAATTAAGGCAACACAGAGAGACAGAAAGACGGATACAAGTCAAGCAGAGGAGTGATAACAGAGGTCTAATCGCAATCTCCTTGCTCATGGACTCATGGACGTTGAAGCGCTCAGGCCCCACTGTCACCTCGCCGGGTGTTTGAAGGCTTTTGTGAAGACATTTTGAGCTTTTTATGAAAACTTTCCATAATTCCGTAGTGTTTAGCCTGGCGTATTACATTTACACAGAAACATTAAGGTTTAAAGATAGTACATGAAAGCACATGAAAGCAGAGGAATGGAAGCAGAGATTATATTACACACAAGGTTTATTCATCAAGCATTTCTTTTCATTTTATTATTTAAGCTGTTTTGTATGGAGGACTCAAAATGACTTAAGTATAAATAAATAAATGCATGAATAAATACAAGAATAAATGAATAAATGCTTAAATAAATGTATAAATAAATAAATAATTGCTTAAATAAATGTATAAATAAATACAAGAATAAATGTATAAATACAGAAATAAATACAGCAATTAATATATATAAGTTATAACTCAACAGGACATAATTAAATAAATGTATTTCTACATTTCTGTATTTCTTCATTTATTTATATCTCTATTTATGTGTCCACACGTATTTCTTCATTTATTTATGTGTGACATTTACGTGTCCGTATATTCAAATGAGCTGGGCGGTCCGAACCTCATTGTTGAACAGGATTGGTCAAGTCAGGGAGCAAGACAGAAGCAATCGATCCCTAGCACTTGGATCTGTAGACGAACAGCGTTTATGATGCATTCTTGTCTGTACATTCTAAATACTACTGTTGAGTCACGGAATGTAATTTAAGGAGGTTTTCAGCCGGGAAGTTAGTTGTTTAAGCATCAAATCTGTGGTCGGTTTATCGAGATTCAGTCTAATAAGGATATGCGACGGAGATTTGAGGTCCTGCTCGCGGGACCAGTGAGCTCCGGGCGGTCAGCGCGCTGTGTGGCCGCCGAGAGAAGCCTGATCTCGGCAGGACTTTTTGAAATGCTCCGCTGGCTCTGACGTCTCCGTAGCGGCTAAACATGAGATATAATTAGGTTTTTGAGGATCTAAAGAGCACAACGAGTTTATTATTTACTAAAAGATAACGTTACTCAATTTGACTGAGGGTTAAGATTCATAACTTCATATTGTAGCGACCCTGGGTCAGGAAAGCTACGAGACGTATATTTATTATCGTTTATTCGTAGCCTACGCCAAACAACAGTGAACACCGCAACACATTCTACTCCACTGTAAATTATTTTACAGTGAATAATTTGAGTAAATTCATGCGCAAGAACAGTTGATGTGGTGACGTCACAAGACCAGAAAGACCGTCCTGCGTCCTCGAGAGTCTGGACTCCCAAAACCAGACTCCAAAGACCAGACTCCAAAAGAACACGAGTCTGTACTCAGTGTTCTTGGAATTGATAAACGGCTGAAGTCAAAAAGCTGTCGAGGCTAACTTCTGCTAACGGTGAGCTGAGCGAGTCAACTTCAGCGTCATGTGCCAGGCAGAAATAGTAGAGCACAACACACCAGGTGCATCACACTCCTGTGACCAATCATGCTTTAGACAGAGGTTCGGACCGCCCAGCTCATTTGAATATACGGACACGTAAATGTCACACATAAATAAATGAAGAAATACGTGTGGACACATAAATAGAGAAATAAATAAATGAAGAAATACAGAAATGCAGAAATATATTTATTTAATGATGTCTTGTTGATTTATAACTTATATTTATTCATTCCTGTATTTATTTATTTATTTATACATTTATTTAAGCATTTATTTATACATTTATTTATTTATTGATACATTTATTTAAGCATTTATTTATTCATTTATACATTTATTTAAGCATTTATTTATTTATTCTTGTATTTATTCATGCATTCATTAATTTATTTATTTCTACTTAAGTCATTTTAAGTCCTCCATAGTTTTGTCAAAAACAAGTAAATAGATTATTTGAAAATGGCCTCCTTCAAGTCTCCTAAGGAAAGAGCCTAGAGGATGTTTAAATCAGGGAGAAACAAATATAAAATAAATACCCCTAATTTGAGATAATACACATTATGATGTCACGGTGATATGACAAAGTGCTCTTCCATTCGTATTTACACCATTTCAAGCCCTTGCTGCCTCTCACACTTAACCATTTACCAGTTAAGTCCCTGAGGGTTTAGGGTTTAAGGCCTTGTGTGGGACATTGGGATTCAGCCAGAGATCGATCAGAGCTGTGTGACCTCTGACCTTGCTGCGGCTTTCTGCTCTTGTTTGATCCTCATGGCTTCTAGTTTGACTGGGCTCGGGATGAAAGTGATGTCTGCCCCTTCCTTTACCAGCCGACCAATCCACCAATCATTGTTGTATTTCTGCATGAGAGTGAAACACACCTTTTACGACTCAGGGGTTGTGCTGCAAAATGTGTTGACATGGATCAAGTTTAATAATAAAAGTCTTGCATGTAACACACTAATCTTAATGCTGAAGGCCTCTCACCTCTTTTATGTGCAGGAAGTCTTTGGTTTCAAAGTTAATAGCGGCACCTTGGACTGGACAATCTTCATCAAGGGCTCCACAGTAACTGACATTGGTTTTTACTGCAAATGCTACTGGTTTGGACTGTTAGCAGACAAACAAATCAAAATAGTTTAGTTTTAATATTCATTATGGTTCTGAACAATATTGTATTATATAGTTCAACATCACAACATTACCAGTAAGTAGACCTTTATGAATCTAAGATTAAATTGGTCTATTTAAAGCAACCTCTTAGTTTTAACATGACTCAGCTGCTCCTCGGGAACTGAAGGTGAGTTTTAAGACGAGCGTGGGCAGTTCTCACCTTGGCTCTTTCTAGCTGCAGTTGAGCCTGGCGCTCGGCTTCACGCCGAGACGCCTCCTGGTCCTCCTCCAGGGACAGGTCGGAATCCGAGGGTCGACTAGTGTAGGAATCGGCTGAACCCTGAACGGAAGAAAAATAACTGTTGCAGTCCAGGCATAGATGAGATCAATCAGCCACACCTACATCTCCTTCTGTGTCTCCCATTTCCTTTTCCTTGTTCAACCGGCCTCTGAAGCTGCCTGTTCTTTCCTGAAGCCATGTGATCTCACAATGACCAGTGAGTTCCTGCAGCTTTTCAACGCAGCTGTCTCAGGGGAACATGAGTGTGCAACAACACCAACAACCAGCACAGTGCTTGTCGCCTCTTTATCCACTCAGCCAGGCGCACCAGATGTTGGCAAAGATCCAGAAAACCCCACACTGATGATGCAGGCAAATGCTACGAAATCCATCGATCTATCCAGATTAGTCTGTATCAACCAAAGATGTGGCGTAGGAGTTGTGTCAGTAAAAAAAAACATACGTTCTAATTTCTAAATTGTGTGTTCTGAATTTGTTTGTGTATAAATAAATCCACATGATGTAATTTATGCCAGAACATAAACATATAATAATAATTTACAGCCCTGTCTGGAGAGCAAACTGGCATTTAAGAACAATAATCAGTTGCAGTTGTCTGTGTATGCATTGGGTTGCCCTGTACTAATATCTGGGCTCAGGGAGACTGCAATCACTGTTGTCGTCGGGTGTTTGACTCCGGAAGGACAAAGGGATGTGACCGCTGGGGCGGTAACCACTTTGGTTGTCATTCTGTAAATTTTGTGTTTTATTGATGTGTATAAAATACTCTAATTCTACAAGGAAAATCGTATCTGCAAATGTTGTGTGGCTGGGTAACGTCTGGTAACTTTGGCTTAGAACCTGCACGTCAACCAGGTCACTCCTAGACAAGACACCTCAGTAGCCAACAGTATAGACTGGGTTTCTTCAACAGACTTATTGTGGCAGCTGTCTCCAATCTGGACTCGGCTGCTGGCTGGTTGGTAATCAGTCAGCAGCCGAGGCAAGATTGGAGACAGCTGCCACACTTATTTAAAACGTAGTGTTGTACACAAAAATGTTTTATGGAGAAAAACAAATTATTGTTATTTTTTTACTTGGAAATGTTTATTGGAACATAGGATAACTTTCCTCTTTTGGAAAACAATCATAAAATCACAAAAAAGCGACATCAGAACCCAAAAACAAAAGCATCCTCTTTTCAATGGAACATTAATTGTCAGGGAAAAATAACAACAACTCAGAGCCTGCTGACCTCTTTAATACACATGTAAACTTCCCTGCTGCTAAAACTCTCACAAAGCTCAGCAGATCCGACATGTGTCCTCTCACTCCATCAGCATCCTGCTCCTCTTCGCTGGCTGCAGTCCCAGTTGGGTGCTGGCTGGAAGCCTCCTCACATACCAGACAGGAGCACCCACATGAGATCAATTTAGCTCGACAACGTCATCCTCCTTTTACCTTTTTGCTCGACCTGTCTCCTCACTCCTGCCTACCGTTTTCATCCCTCCTTTGCTTTTTCCCATGCCACAAAAAAACAACAAATTTTTTAGCTGAATCCAGAGTTTGTGGATTTCATTTGAATATCAAAGGCTGCCAGAGATGGAGCAGAATCGGAGGAGTCTGCCAGCAGAAGCAACACAACCCAATTAAAGCACATGGACCTCTGCAGATGGATGGATTAATTGATATTCTGAAGTGCAGGTGGTCTCTTGAGTGCAAATTGCCCCCTTCTCTATTATGAGCACACTTCTGTCATATTGAAAAATTGTGATTTTGATTTGATCGACGAAAGTGAATATTCCTGTAGAGATAACGAAAAGACCAATATGAGAAAACTAAAACCAGCATTGCACCGCTTTACTTCCTGCATTCCCAACAAGCTTCAACAGTGCAACATTCTCAGATTGACTTCTCTGTCTTGGTTTTTGCTTTTCAGTTTCAATTGCAGATGCAAGAAATCAGATATTAAACATAACATTGTTTACATGTTTGAACCATACTGTTCTCAACGTGATCACAGCCTCCACTCCTGTGTAGGCATTGACAGACACATATGGGACTGTATTGATAACATCATCTAATATGTAAAGAGTTTTGTCACCACCAGTAGTATTACGTCGCTCCCTTTACCGCACTGCTGACATTACTTCTCACTATTTTAATAGATTGACTGGCTGAGCTTTTAATTCAAAGAGTGACATCATTTATTGTCACAGATAGGTTTAATTTAATGGCAGGGTGTTGTGAAATGTTAAAAAAATTGTGGGAAGTGATGAGGCCTCTGCTGCTATTGCTCATTCTCTCTTTTCCTAAAGGCCTTCAACTGTGTGATAAATCCCTAATATTCTCCTATTATCACTTGATAACTAGAATGTCAACTCATTAGTAAAGCTAAAATATGACTCTGTGCTTTACTGTTCATCCATCAGAGGCATTTAAATGATAAAGCCAAATCTATAAATGTACCTCTGTGTTTCATGAATATACCAAATATGGTACCTGTGAGGATTTTACAATGCCCGTCACTGACGAGCCAACACACACCAAATATCATGATGGTACTTATTGAAAGCTTTTGAAGGGCTTTACTTCTTCATTAAGAAATTGCTATCTGTGTTTCCACACACAATATGTCCTTGCTGAGCTGCAATGGACGATAATAGTAGAATTACTTCTTAAAAGTACAAGAGATAAGACTTTACAAAAATAACAGTCAAAATATATGACATTCAACAGATGGGCTTCCCAGGGAGACACACCTTCAATGTGAAGCTGTAAAGTCGCCTATAGAGATATAGTAGAGATAGAGAGACACACTGCACATGTGCTGGACTGTGTGTCCAGAGATGACCAGAAACAGGGAGGGAAGAGAGAAGTGGGGAAATGCTGGCAAAGTCAGTGACCAGGAATAGACTTCTGCTGAGACAAGAGTGAGAGGGGAGGGGAAGAGAAAAACAGAAAGAGGACGTCTCAGAGCAGACAGACTCATGAATGAAGAGACTGAGCTTGCATGCAGAGTGATTAAACAAAGAGGACCGCATCAACAGCGTACCTTGTTACAGATGAGTCCTCTAGCGCTCGAGTCGGAGGCAGACATGATGCTGCTGCCAGCGCTCTCTTCTCCCCCATTGCACAGAAAAGGCGGAACCCTCCTCCCCTCAGCCCGTGGTTACAGGGGGAGAGAGAGGGAGCGAGCTCAGCCTAAGTGCTTCACAGCTGACGTTGCTGCGTTGCCTCAACAGCCATTTCTGATACAAAATTGATGCCCCGATTGCAGCATTGGTGTGTACATGCTGGCATACCGGTACAGTCGAGTGGGTTTTGAGCTGGCATCCATGCAAGAAAAAGAGCTTTTCTCTGGTTTCATGCATCCTCTCCTATCCTCTCCTCCGAGTTGGCCCAACACAGCAGAAATCTCATGTGTCCCTTTCTAGCATCACATTAATACGTTCCTTTTGTGCCTCCTATGTTCTGCTTTCACCTGAAAACGTGACGTAAAATCCACCAGGCTGGTCTGGTGTTTACTCTCACACTGCAGAGCATCATTTCCTACTCGCCCAGATAGGACTTGTAAAGACAACGGAGTCTGTAATTGTCATCCCTCTGCCATCTCTTTGCTTTAAAGGTGGCTGCTACATAAAGGGTGTGAAGTTAGCCGAGGACCCGGGAGACGGAATGAGAAGAAGACATGAATGGAGAAATGAAAAGAAGGAGAGGAGAGGAAGGGCTGTGCCCGCCTGTCTGCCTGCCCTGCACCATCCTCCTGACAGGAAGGTGATGCATGAGCCTACAGAACAGAAATGCAGCGGTGAGTCAGCAAGCAGCCATCTAGAGTCCATCAGATGTCTTAATCAGGCAGCAGAGAGGTCTCTATTGTATATCCTTGTTGTTCCTGGCAAGCCCGGTTCTGCATGCCTTCTCTTCAGGTTGCCTCAGGCACCGAGGACCCTACTTTAGCATCCATTATGCTTCCAGCACACACTCTCTCACCCTCATTCAACTTTGGCTGCTCAAGAATGAAGTGCACTCGACTCGGGCTTTCAGCTAAACAATGTCTCAGGGCTATTTTTCTACATTGAAAGTGAATGAAATTGAATGAAATTGAAGAAAAGCAAGCGAACAAACACAAGTTATTTTAGTCAGAGAAACTAGTATCCTCGGATGCCTCTGGAGCTGAGAAGATAGGGCGACTATTTTCATCATTAGTGTTGTGCATTAAGCAGCCATTGAGTAGCAGCGTTTCAAACAGTGGGAGAGGAATGCAAAAATAGAGAGGGAGCGAAAAACCTAAGAAACAGAAAGAGAGCCAGAAACCAAAAGAAGGGAGGAAACGAGCAGCACATTAGAATGATAGAACAAGACTGAGAAAACTCAAACACAGAGATAAGGAGTTTTATAAATGTGTCTCATGTTATGTGTGTTAACTGTGTGTTTATCCGCAACTTGAATTAAAGAGAGGGAGACAGAATGATTATGAACAAGAGGTACAAAGAAGAAGAATGCAGAGGTAGAAAAACAGCCACTAGAACAATAGAGACTAGAGATTAACAAAAGAATATTTTCTTTTTTGTTATTTTTTGCTGTTCGGTCTAAATATAGCTCTCCTCTCCTTCTTTCCCCTCCTCACATCACAAACTGGGGAGAGGATAGCGGAGGATTGTCAACGTTCACTGAGTTTTGATGAATTCCCTCAAGAAAGAGCAAAGCAGATTTGAGACTCAGCTATATTCACTGATGCCAGATTGCCCATCTGAATGTGAACTCAGTGCCGACATGGAGAACAAGAACAGAGAGCCGCGGAGGTTTGTCTGTGCTCAGTCTGCAGCATGGATTCAGTCGCTGCAGCAATATGGTTTTTTCTCCTTCTCTCCAACAGGATGATATTGCATCTAGTGTTTTTCAATCCTCCTGGTAATGTGATGCAGCTGTACTATATTTCTTTTTTTTAGCACTTTCCTTTAAAGCGTACACAGACCTTCACAATGGACTCAAAAGGGGAACATGGTTACGCATGTTAATGATCTTGAAGGAATGGCTATTTTTAAGAGGTTTTATAAAATAATACTTTTCCCTAGTCTTTACTTAAGGGATGAACACAGTTTTCTATTTAAAAGTCTCTTTTTTTCTTTTAACAAAACTAAGTAAACCAAAGTTGTTAAATGTTAAATGTACAATTTAATCAAGGCAATACAATGTAATCAAGCTCACATCTGTCTTAAATCCGGATTAAAGATCAGAGAAGACCGTTTTCGATACTGCTTCTGCTTCAGACACCTTTCAGTTGGTAACAAAGGGTATGAAGGTTTGATACTGAACCCTTTTATTTATTTTCTTGCTGAGCACCGCAGAGCCACCCAGTGCCACCACCACACTCTTTAGCAACTGAGAAACTTTGCACCAACGGAACTCAGTGGCTCGCGAAAGGGCACTTCAGAGAGGAGGCAGCTACAGATCTCCTCTACAAATAGGCAGATTTGAGCAGAGAAGCGTTGCAGCCCCCTGCCCATGTCTCCAACCTTCTGACTGGTGAAGATGCACCTTACTATCCTTGTGCAGTGGGAGCTGAGGCAGCAATACAGGCAGAGGGGGATCATCCGGAGCCAGTGCAACCAGAGTAGGGCAGAGGGAATCAATAGAAGAGCCACCCAGATTGATACTCCATCCTGTCCCGAGCAGCTCCACCCTCCTTCTGCTCTAATGTTGCCTCAGGATACTTTCTCCCTGACTGTAATGAGCCCTTGGCCGCCTATAAATAAACACTTCCAAAGACTTTCAACACACGCAACACAACTGCTTTCTCACAAAACACACCAAGTCTTCTCAGTAACATCAGCCAGTCCGCAGGTTTAACAATTGGACACATCTAGCCCACCGCAAAGAGAAATGTTACTGATCCAACGTGGACGATGTAATGATGACAGAGAAGTTGGCATATAGAAGAGCAGGACACAGACATCTCCATCCTTCATCCCCACTGTCGACTTGGCCTTGCCAGCTACTCTGTGCATACTTAGGCTTTCATCGCCCCAGGGATCCCTCAACCTGACTTCAACAAACTGCTTCAAAGTGCAGAGAGGCTGGAGCTAACCCACATAAAGCTGTACAGCACATTGTGGCTGCTGCATCCTTCATTAAATCAAATGTGTTTGTTTGATGTTGACCTGGTTTAAGTTTATAGGCCTAATAGTTGCGTCTTGGCTCGTGGGCTGAGCTAACTGAGGGATGTCAGACGTATCAATATGTAATGGTGCCCTACATATTCACGCATTTCAGCTTCTTTCAAGTTTGAATCTTTAAGGTTTTTAGTGACTAAACAGGGTTGGTTTATCAAAATAGAAGTAATGTGTGTGTCCAGATTGCAGATGTTACAGCCAATATAGACAATTAGATCAACTGGAGATGTTTAAAATGGTAGAACAGAGACATTTCCCAGATAAGACCAGCCAAACCCAGATGAATAAATGAGAGAGAAAGTATACATCCTAACGTCTTTAATAAGTAAAACATAATAAAAAGGCAGTGTTTCTAAACCGGAACTCAAACACGAGCTGAACTGGAATCTTTGGCCCTCTCAACATTGCTTGTTCATCAAATTTAATCAAGGCATTGCACACTGATGCGCCAACACCCACACACACATATCCATGCACGTACACAAACACACACACACACACATACACACACACAGAGAGCACTCCACTCCTCACGGGATAGGCTTTTAGTGCTCTGTCTCATGCAGTATTTAATTGACCCCACACAGGAAGCCTAGCGGTCCCAAATGTACTCCTTCCCCCCACCAACAGAGAAAGCATGAACGCCTGCAAGTATGCCCACAGCTTCCCACAACAGCTCCTCTGTCACACAACTCCATTAAATGCCATTTTCTGCTTTAGTGCAACTCAGACTTTCCACTTAAATGTCAGTGCTGATGGTGAGGAGTTTGGACGTACATCAAATTTGTTAAAAACGCTAAAAATGAAAAAAAATCCGCCGTGCCCCACTTTGACAGCCGCATACACCAACTCACATTTCTCAAACTTTCACTCAAAATTCCAATAGTAGAATTGAAAGGCGTTGCTGTTTCTTCAAAGTAAACTGCTGTGTTTTACCACCATCTGTTCCGGTATTACGCAAAAACGCATTTTTATAGTGGCCATCAATGTAATTTGCAGTAGAGATTAGACGCAGCAGAGATAGCAGAGTACTTACTCAGTTGAAGGTTGGAGAGCACACCGTCTCTCTTGTTCGCTCTCTTTGCTAGTCAGTCATGGTGTGCTCTCTCTCTTGGGTAACACTGAAGTGTACTGTAGCGTGCTTGTAAGCAGTCTATCCCTCTCTCTTTCTCTTCAACCCCCTCCTCTCTTATTCTCCACCCCTCTCAGTACACAATCCTTTGCTACGTCAGTGAGACTCTCTCTGCATATCATCCTTCCCACCCTCTCTGCTGCTCCCTCTCCTACCTTCATCTCGACATCGTCTGTCCAATGGGACTCTGTATCGCAACCGCATCTTAAGTCCGTTCAAGACAGAATATCAATGTGGTGAACACGATTAGCAGGTCTTTTAATGTTGGATGGGATTGATTCTTACAACATAACATTTCTTCTTACTGCTTTCGTGATGCAAAATCAATGCACACTGCCAGATACAGAAACTCAAAATGAGCAAAATGCCTGAAGCCATATGCGATGATTGTTGATCTAAGTTTCCAAAATGACATGCACTTTCACGATGCCTCAACTCTTCTGGGAATTATTCCCACAGGATTTTGGAACCTGGCTGCAGATATTTACATTTCCATCCATTCGGCCACCAGCACATTAGTAAGGCACTGTTGGTCGGTAAAGGTCTTGACGGTGACTTGCAACAATTTGCATTCCAAAAAGGGTTTTATGGTGTTCAGGTCAGGTGTCTGTGCAGGCCAGTCAAAGTCAGGACACGGTTTATTTATGCAAATAGCTTTGTGTAAGGAGTCAAAGGCATGTTGAAGCTGTTGGAAGCTCTCTGTTGTGTACACTATAATTGTGTGTTGATTTACGTTCAAGTCCAGACCAAAACTAAAGCAAGTAAGTGGACTCTGGTATCTTCCCCCATGTTCTGTAGCTCACAAACACAAAGACACTGTCATTTCTACAGTCCTATCACATTGTTATATCAGCCCGTACGGCTTTCAACATGTCAAAAAGTCAAAAGTTTAGAGCGTGGCGAAAGTCTGGTGGTGGTGAGGGGATATGGGAGACAAGTTGTCTCTGTTCGACATGTGGAGGCGTCCGCCGTGTAGCCCTCTGTTCACTGAGTGTATTTGGTAGAGGTCATGGTTGGCTGTACTTTGACACCTGCTCAGCTGCCAAGTGTACAGTATGTGTCATGGATATGTCCGGATGTAAATGTACAACAATATTTTTCCCGCAGTAAGTAGTGCTTAAGATAGAGTGTAAGATCGACAACATGCATCTGAAGACAGACCAGTCTGACAGCATAAAACTGTGACTATGGCTGGTGTAATCTATTTCTTGGGAGTTTTTCCTGATCCGATGTGAGGTCCTGGGACACGGATGTCGTATGTGTACACATTGTAAAGCCCTCTGAGGCAAATTCGTAATTTGTGATACTGGGCTATACAAAATAAACTGAATTGAATTGAATTCTAAAAAATCTCCAACAGATTCATAATTCATAGAATAGGTTGCAGGAAACATTGAGGCGGAGGAGGAAAAGAAGGCGAGAAAGAGAGAGAGAGAGAGTAATTCGACGTCTGCATAAGCAGTATGTGAATAAAACATGAATGAACTATAACGGGCACTCGGTAGAGCGCATACCTTCGCATATCACAAGATTGGGCATTGAATTATGAACATTTTGGCATTAGTTGCATGCCAATTGGATACAAATTGACCGCGCTATGGTAAAAAGAAGATGTTGACCTTTTCATGACCTTGACCTTTGACCCGATCGATCCCAAAATCTAATCAAATGGTCCCCGGATAATAACCAATCATCCCACCAAATTTCATGCGATTCGGTTTAATACTTTTTTAGTTATGCGAGTAACACGCAAACAAATAAATAAATACACAGCGATCAAAACATAACCTTCCGCATTTTCAATGCGAAGGTAATGAAGATTTGAGAATTAAACTCCACAGTTCTTTGCGCTGAGCGCAAGACAGGCAGGACAAAGAGAGAGAGAGCAGCTTTAGCAGCTCCACCCAAGCATTGAGTGCAGATGTCTGTCAGTCTGTCCCGTAAGAAGCGTCTCTGTGGGCAGAGCTGCTGCTGGTGCATTATGGATGAGGGGCTATTTTAAGGTACCAGTGATGCTGCGTTTTGATTTTTGAGTAGAGGTAGATGACACCTGGCTGCTGCCAAATCCTTTCATGAGTTTGTATGGTTCTTGATGGGTTCAGACATGCAGGTACACCATGTGTTCCAACACAGAGCTGATCCCTGTTTGAATTGCGCAAGCCAAGAGAAGGGAGGAGGTAAACAGTCGGGGGATGCTGTAAAGTGAGTGATGGTGTCACCAAGCAGCTCTTCACACAGACCGTGTACCTTTTGCACAAAGCACACGTACATATGCACATTTTGTAATATCTGGTTGTTGGTCACTGAGCAGTTCATTATTTACAAAGTGAAATGTATCAACAACAATAAAAAACACATATTTACTCCGCAGACTATTGCTATGGAAAGAATTGAACGATACCAAATGCCCCAAACTTGTTTTCTGTCTCATGCTACAAGCTAAAACAAATGGAAGCAACTTGTTGTCGAATGAGACAAGATTGTATTTGCTACGTCTGTAACTTCTGTTTTCTCAATATAATTCTTAACCAAGCGTCCCATACATCCCTAAAAGCAAATGTCCTCGAGAGGACCTTGTCCCAGCTGGATAAGACAAGCAGCACGGTCACAATCATGCTTTGACTTTTCAAACACCTTCAACACAGTCCAGACTCTCTGGGGGGGGGGGGAAACAGGATCATGGGGGTGCAGATGGACGCCCCAAAGGTGTCCTGGATCACGGATTATCTCACAGGTGGGCCACAGTTTGTCAACTTCCAGCAACTTGTGCTAATTATAGAAAATACAGTATCGTTCTATCTATCTATATCCTCTATAAATCAGATGTTCATATCCTTTGATTTAATGACCAGGATGATCAAAAGGAAGTAGGCAAATCAGAAAACACACACAAAGAACAACGACTAATAAAGACGTTTTAAAATAATATTACATTATTATTTCATCACACTGTATTAATTTTCGGTTTACTGTTCTCCGGCTAATAGTTGTCACATTATCAATAACTAATCATTATATTTGAAAACCATTTGTGATTACAATTCCCAGTTATTTAGATGAATTACATCATGTACATGTTTTTTGTATGTATAACTATACATACATTTGACCAAGGACAGTCCAACTCTAAATGTCCCTCTTCAATATATGGCCCAAACAAACAAGCCTTTAACGGTTTTCTTTACTGTGGCATTGTTTCCATTTGGGACAATGTGTATACATAATAATCTCTTCCTGATTCTGTTGCAAAACAGAGAACAAAATATACAATAATAATAGCTGTCAAAACGTAAGCCTCATAAGCATGCATGTAAGTCAGTCTCACATATTGAAGCAGAGAGTTGTTGATTCCTCTGTACACAGTCATAGGAGTAGTGGAATATACATGTGTTTTCTCCTTATTATTCACTCTGAGTGCATGTATGCAACGTGACTAAATTATTATTAAAACCTAAATGTTATTACTGTATGATTCTGGAGCATAACTGTAATATTTCTGTGTAGCCTAATACAAGATAAAGTGGAAGCATGGACAGTCCTACAGTGCTGGATGATTGTTTCAATCTGTTGCTCCAGTGGACCAATTATATTATGATGGTTCAAGTGTTTATCATGAACATTTAAAACCCCACTGCAGCTCCTCTGTCCCTAATGTCTGCTGGCAGACGGTCGGTGGCAGCGCATGGCTCCGAAACTCCGAAGTGAAAGATTCCCAGTGAGAGCAGCCTGCCTCATGTCATCATCGCTATCCCAACAAGGACCTGCCTCTGCCGCTCCTTTTGTTTACGTCGGCAGGGACCGCCATGAAGGGCTGCACGACGCATGTTGGTCTCAACCCCGTCTCCTCATCCATTCGTCAAATCCCTCGAGCACAGAGGAGATCTACAAGAAGAGAACAGCTGAAAACGACCCACCTCGTTAAGCAGAAAGACGCTGGAATTGGTCACGGACATCCGCAGTTGACGGGGATCTCGGTCACCTCAGCCCGACTGCGGGGTGGAAGGACACTGTCTGGACAGTGAAAGGCATCAATGCGGGCAGAGCACGGCGGCTCGTGCACACATGTTCAGCGCCTCATTCGGACGAGGCTCCGGTGGGATCTGCGCTGTCAAACCTCGTGTTTCTGGATTCACGGCATGATCAATGACTGTACACAAAGCCATAGGCACGGACACACGGGTGGATAGATTACAGCTTTCTCAATAAATTATGCAAGACCTGCACTTTTCACACAGCCCCGAGATATGTCTGTTTTGATTTGGAGTTTGTGCATGATACTTTTTTTGTTTGGCTTCAGCCCTCTTTCATTTGTGCACGAACTCGCTCACTGACGTGTTATTAGAATGGAACTTTATGGATTCACGTGAATTAAGACGGATGCAAATGTGGCCCCTGAAGTTCAATGTTCAGGATGTGTGACTTTGCAAAACAAATGAAATAAACTAGATGACCCTATATTCACTATCTCTTTTCCTCGGTAGGATAGCTGTTAGCCTGTAGCTCTTTTCGACTGAATGAGACGTCTTGTGTTCGCAGACTGAAGATGTCAATCAGGCTGAGATGCGGGTCTTCTCGGTTTTCACTGATCCAGCACTTTGGCCCCTCACATCCTGTAAAGGACTTTAATTTACACAGGGTCAATCGACCGCTCCGTCAGTTTATATCGCCAATGTCAAAAAGACACACACACACACACGCACACACCTACACACACACACCTACACACACACACACACACAGGGCTCTCCAATTTTGAAGGCAGGCAAGAGTGACATTTCCATCAGCACCCCCCCCCCCCCCCCCCCATAGAACGAAATTTTCGGATATCAGTCAGTCGCGCGCAATTCCAGGATGCTTTATTTTCATTGGTTGCTGGATTAAATCTTACCCAGATACAACAGATACGTTTTTTTTCGGATTGGCTATTGTGTAGCCCTTTTTTTTTTTTGATTGGCTGATAAGTGGCTCCTCACAGCAGAACTCCAGGGGAGCGCTTGATTCCTCCACGGTGTGGGTAGCGCGGCCAGCTCATGTTTGCGTGCTGCGGCACATTAAAACATTAAATAGACGAGAGTTTTTTTCAGCGTGAGAAATACGATGTTTGGCGGGAGTGCGTGACTTAAGACCGAAATGCGTGAGTCTCACGCTCAATGCGTGACACTTGAGAGCCCTGCACACAGACAGACACACACACACACAGACACACACACACGCACACACACCTACACACACACACACACACACACACACACACACTCCCAAGGCCACTTAGGGGGCCCACAGAGTTGACTCGAGCACAATTCATGGGACAAGTAGAAATACAATGTTTTCGTGCAAGTCAAATGTTTTAAAATACGTATTACATAAACTCTCTAATGTTATAGGTTGAAACATTCAACAAGGTAAATATGTTCCTTTCTCAATTTTTGAAAAATAAAAAGGCCTAACAACTTTACACAGGAGTAGCTTTAATCTCAGTGTATGCACACCGGATGCTAAAAGTTTCATTCTGGACAAAGGGTTTCCAAACTAGTGACGTTACACAATCACAAGTGTACCAACGTGTCGGACTGTGTTTTCAGGTCAACCTCCATCCTTCAACAGATGAACGTGAAATATTAACATACAAAAAGGTAAATAACTGAACAGAATGAAACTCCAGCCAGTGGCCATCCTGCAGCGAGGAGGAATAGAAACGCTGAAGGCCAACAGCGCCGACTGCTGGTCAAACTGACGTAATACAGTTGGGATTACAATTGACCTTTACGCCAATGGTTTTACAATATCACTTCTGCATAATTCACTGAACTTCCGACAACTGTATGAATACTATTACTTCCACAAGTTTAATAACACAATGTGAAACTCCTAACATTGATACACATACGACACGTTACCCTCCACCAAGGTGCATTGCCGGTGTATATAGAAGGCTGTGTATTGTTTTCATACTTGTTTTTTCAAAGGAACATATCTAATACATCTTGTGTGGTTGTACTGTACGCCTGTAGCTCCGGTATAGTGATCTACTTCATATCAATGCATGCTCTGCAGTATGGGTGTAACAGCTTACTGTAACCCAATGTTTAATGTTCCCGGGATCTTACAGGGTGTGTTGTTTTAAAGGGTGAAAAGTCAACATGTATGTCTGAGTCAACACCAGTGTTGCCTCACTGGTTTACAGATTAAACTTACTCATGTGATGAGCTGTAACTTACTGGGTGGTTGTACATCCATTAAGCGTGAGAGTCTTAAATTAACATCTGTATTGTTTTACTGTTTAAACTGCCTCTTCTAATGATGAGTAGTTTCAGTGTGACTGCTTTGGGGATCTTTGCAGTGATTCTCTACCAACTCCACTACGTGGTGCTATAACGCTGTCTCAACGTGCAGTGTGGCAGCACTGCTTGAGTTTTATATTGCTTCCTGCCATTTATGTAAATGCATCTTTTTCTGATCTATATTTTGTGTTGCAATTTGGCTGCCACGGTGAGCTGATGTTAAAGTGACAGATTCACAAGTGGCAAAGAGGCAACACTACAGCAGCGGTGTAAATTACAATCGCGCATGAAGAAGAAGCACACACATGTTTCACCTCTAGGGGGACTCCTGTGTTCACGAATGCGGTTCTGCGTGTATCAGTGTTTCTGTGAGAGAGAGAGAGAGAGAGCGGGGGGGGAGAGAGAGAGAGAGAACGTGCGCGCGCGCGCGAGAGAGAGAGAGAGAGAGAGCGAGCGAGAGAGGTCGAAGCGGTGGGAATGTACTGGGAAGAGCGAAGGTTGTCCGGTCACATTCGTAGCTTGTCCTCGCTTCTCCGTGAGCCCACCAGCTCTCTTCCAGGCCGACGGACTCGCATCTGAGGCTCGTGACGGCGGCTGCTGCCTGGAGACTGAGCAAACGGCTCCTCTGGAGCTCCACTGCGGCGTTAGAGTTACTCATGTAACGAGGATGTCCGACGGTAAGTAGGCGACGCTGCCTCTCTGAAGCTTTCCCGCGGCTGTGTTGGGCAACAATGTTATTGTGTTTGTTGCGGGTCGGCTTGAACTGCAACGCAGTAACAGGACTCGGCAGTCTGGAGGGGGGGGGGGGGGGGAATAAAATGCCAACAGCTGACTTGTCCTCCAGTGTTTTGCTGTGACGGTTGCGGCGCGCCGTTCAGGAGCCTGACCTGCTCTGCAGGACTGTACACACTCATAATTGGTCCGTGTGCGGGCACAAGCAATTAATGTACACATTGTATGTGTCACGCGAAACCGCGATTTGGAGGCAGATCTGCTCGTTTTGCACATGATATTTTTGGCCCACTGCATTTTATTCTCGCCATGCATCGCTTCTCGCCCGGTGACCTGTTTAGAGTCTAAACATAATGACGTACACGTTTCTATTGAGGGAGACGGGCCCAGTATGCAGACCCCGTTATCACTGTACACCACAGTCTTGTGAACTGGGCCGCGATATCAGGAGATACACACGGCCAAGATTGAAGTTGCCCGACGGAATGTTTATACTCCTGATAAGTTGGTAAAGGCGGCGATGTGTGTCGAGTTGTGTTCTGCAGACTCCAGGCTGACTTCGGGCTGCCCAATAGTTGTGTGTGTGTGTGTGTGTGTGTGTCTAGGTGTGTGTGTCCGTGTGTGTTTGTGTGTGTGTGTCCGTGTGTGTGTGTCCATGTGTGTCGAGTTGTGTTCCTCTGCAGTCTGCAGACTCCAGGCTGACTTCGGGCTGCCCAATAGTACCTACTGTGTGTGTGTGTCTCTATGTGTAGTGTGGGAACGTTTCATCTGAACACGGAGAGCTGTCGATTTCGCCCGAAGGCGACTTGGAGCGTCCTGTTATGTAATGCGCGTCAGCATCCGAGCAGCCTGGACCGACACGTGTAATTGCTAAACAATTTATCTTTGTTTCTTCTTGGACACCAGGCTTGTGTGAGGAGTGGTGATAGGAGGGCTGTTAGTCAGTGTTCATGTGGCGAACACAGCAAGATGTTGCTTCTCTTTCCTCAAATGTAAGTGAACGCATCACCATCTTGATTTGTAATGCATGCAGGACGCCTGACTCAAATCGGTCCATATGTTGCACGCATTATGTTCATGTTCAATGGCAGATGCATGCATGTAGCCCACAGATTGCATTACATAAAATCCGCATGCTGCTGCTTCCCGAGCTATCGTGAATGCATCACAGGTGAGCTGGGATTTAAGGTTATTGCTGGAGGAAGCCGGCAAGCAAGGTGAACTGGCCATGTATTTGCAGCATCCCAGACTAGGTCATATGCTAAATGCATGCTCTCAATAGTAATATCATGTTGAGTCTATTGCTGGTGTAGTAGTTGGGTTCATTTATGACTATATCATTACTAGAAGGAGTTTAATTAAGTATAGCTATCCGGGAAAAGGTTTTCCAAGCAGGAACACATTTCTAATCTTTAATAGAAATATGTACTTTTGACACAATGCAGACACACTCAGGCTTCCAATTAGATTTCTAAGTCTACTCCGATTACAAGCTGCTGTTGATTGTAAACATGGCCATGTGTGCCGTGCATGTGTGCTCTTCCCACTGTTGTCTGCCTGGCAGAAATTTGCTTATTAAGTTTAGAGGTTAGCAGTGTCCTTGACATGTGCTGCCAGAAGCCAGCTATAGTGAGTCATCAAAGCGAATCGGTGGAAGCATGGGCAATTTAATCTGGACTGGATAGCTCTTGATCTCTGATGGTGCCCACTCAGTCGGCCTTTGTTGTTAAATAGAGCACACCTATTTCTGCCCACTCAAGATGTTATGGGCAGATTGCAATGATGGAGCATAGCAGACTGTTATCAAACAAGATGAGTCTCCATCTGAAACCCCCCCCCCCCCCCTGTGGTACATGTTTAAAAATCCAGCAATCAGTGGAGGCTTTGTTGAAATTGCACTGTTTAACATTTTGGTTTGATGGCAAAAATAACCAGTGGCACTTGCTGCATGAGGCAATAACTGGATTAGATTTCACAATCCAATGTTTAACAAACAAAACAGCAAATCATTGCCATATAAATGCTGTTCCAGCCTGGCGGGGGGGAAAGTGATGAGGACTCGCTACACTTTTTGCCAAAGAATTACACAAAAACCCATGAAACATAAATAAGTAAACCCAGTTACATATGAGTGTTTCTTGATGTTTACGTATCCATAATGACCGTGACCCTCAGTTGATGTTCCCTCACGTTCTGCTAGCTCAACAAAATGATGTGTATTGTTTGTGTTTTCCCAGGAAAACGGGTGGTCGATAGAGGCACTTGATGGTGTATGGTGCTGAGACACTGGCTGTTTCTACAAAGAAGGACGGCTCAAACACAGACACACCTCTGCTGCCTCGGGTCAGTCTGAGCTCATGGTGTGTGCTCGCTGGGATAAACTAGTGGCCTGGCCAAAGAGCGCAGTGTTGCTACACACAATAACGCCCACACAGGTGAGAGGCTTCTCTTTTCTCTGTGCTATTATCTTTTAAACTGACGCTTAGGATGTTCAAATGTAATTCCCCACATTTGGCATTACTTTTCTATGTTTTTCTATGTGTATGCTCTCTTATGTGTCCCCATGTTTTGTTTAGGATGTCGTGGGCCAGAGGCCTGTTTGTAGGCACAGTGGATGAGCGAAAGACAGCATGGGGAGAGCGCAATGGCAGAAAGAGAAAGGACAGCTCGTCATTGTGCAACCCACACTACATGAGCTGCTTGAGGGACCCTGAGGACCTGGACCTCCCTAATGCGTCCCCCCAGCATTACCGTTGCGGAGCAGGTCCTAGTGGGAGCAGCTTTGGCTTGCGCTGTGGCTGGCAGGAGGACCACTATGGGAAGAGGATGGGTGGCGGAGCCCTGGGTCCAAAGGCTGTGGACCTGGGCTTTGAAGATGTGGAGCTGAAGGGCAGGAAGGAGGAGGAATTAGGGGAACTAGCAGAGGGCTGCTGCAATGCGCTGGCTGCAGCAGACTGCTGGATGCGGGTTATGTGGGTTTTCCAGTCTAAGAAATTTCAGTCTGCCAAGCTGGAGCGTCTGTACCAGCGCTACTTCTTCAGGCTCAACCAGAGCTCTCTGACAATGCTGATGGGGGTGCTGGTGCTGGTGTGTGCGGTCATGCTGGCCTTCCACTGCATCCACACGCCCCCCGACGTGGCCTACGTCTCAGTACTCTCTGTGGCCATGGCTATCTTCCTGGCCATGATGGTTGTGTGCAACCGCAACGGCTTCCACCAAGACTACATGTGGATTGTGAGCTACCTGGTGATCGGGATGCTGATTGTAGTGCAGGTTTTCGGGGTGCTGATGGTTTACCCCCCTAGTGCCTCAGAGGGCATCTGGTGGACGGTCTTCTTCATCTACATTATCTACACACTGCTGCCGGTCCGAATGAGAGCTGCTGTGGTCAGTGGAGCTGTGCTGTCCACCATACACCTCGTGATCGCCTGGCAGCTCAACCAAGAGTACAAGTTCATTTTCAAACAGGTAAGTGACAGCAGCAGTAACACGCAACGAGAGATCAGGTCTGAAACTTATGGAGGAATGTATTCACTCGTATTGTTATGTGTTGTATTGTTATCGTTATTCTATTACAACACATCCCATCTATTACAACACATCCCATCTTATTTTGTGATATCAACATCAGTGGTTTGAGCTGACATGATTAATCTGCCACTATTTTGGCAACCAAATTAAGAGCAAGATTTAAAGTTTTTTTTGGATATGTGATTTGTGTGTGTAATGCTTAAGCATTGTTTGGTTCCATATAATTGTAAACTGAATGTCTTTGGGTTTTTGACTGTCAGGGTAAAAACAAGAAATATCACTTTGGGCTCTTGGAAATTGTGCTGTGATTCTTCAAGTTTCTAACATTTCCTAAACAAAACAACAAATCAATCAATCAATGAAGAAAGTAGTCACACAGTGCGTTTACATGATGGTATAATTCGAATCTTGCTTTAGTCGGACTATGCTATCTTTTGGGGGATCTGCTGTTATCCCAATATACATGGCAGTGAGTAATTCGAATCATTGGCCGAAAGCATGTCATATCCGATACGATAGGCGGCGCTGTTTTCATTACAACTCGTGGTGATACAGCCATTTCCGCTTGACCTCTTCACCACCACCAACAACAACATTTCGAGAAAGATGGCGAACAGAGAGCAAGGCGGCTACATCCTCTGCTATTCTTCCATGGTGTTAATAGGAGTACAGCGAATGCAAATGGCGCTATTGGCTGAGTTGATAACGGAGAGAAGACGCCGTCGCTGAAGGTACACGGAGAATTTAATTTATCGTCTCTATCGACTTCCGGGTCACGACATGGGAGGGAGGGGAGGCGGCGGGATCTCGAGCATGCGCAAAGACGCAAAGTCCAGTTCCGAATCGAATTCAGAGTTACATGCCGCGAGAGTCGAATTATCAACTGGATCGGACCGAGCTATCCAGGGGTGTTAATCGGACCGAAGTCGGACCGCACATAGTCCGACTAAGGTGTTTACATGAAACGGATAATTCGATTTCAGTCCGACTAAGCCAATAATTCGATTGCATGTAACCGCACTGACAGTCCTGACAGTGATATTTAAAATGTTCTGGAAATTCAGTTTACATCGTATTTCCTGATTAAATAACATATGAAGATTCACATACCACTAGTAGTCAAATAACTAAGCCAAATGCACCTTCAGTCATACCTTTAAGGTTTACATTTTCATGTCTGTCTCAGTAAAATACTCTATTCATACTCTTTTTTTTTTCCTAAAGCAACGTCTGTGGCGTGAGACAAAATCAACAGTGTTAGTTTTGTGAAAAGATGCGTTCCAAAATTCAGTCAAAGTTATTACGAGGCTTGAGCAATCGGAGTTGGACAACTCAAGTGGGAATCTTCCCAAGCTTGGCTTCCTTAAAGTACTGAATTCCCATCAAAATGTCACACTTACGACTTTGGAAGATACAGATTTGATTTGTTGGACTGCCTCTTATCAGTTTTGGCTGAACACAATGCATTTCTTCAGAAAGCGAGGACTGGATCCTGTCTCCCATCACATTGAAGTCACATGAAGTCTCTTCATGGCTATGCAAAGGAAAAACAATAATACCAGAATTTTTCTGTTCATTTTGACATGTGAATATGTTTTTAAGACAGACTTGAGCAAATGTGAATCAATCCATCAACCGTTGTAAAAAACGTGTTCGGAGAATGTCATGCACGATGTGTCCTTTTGTCCCGTAGTTGCTGCCGAATACACAGCCGTCTCTGAATATGAAAGAGTACATTTATATTCATGAGAAAACAAGACGCATGTCTAAGACTCGTGCTGCAAGTGAGGGCCCACTATTATCACCATACAATTGAGCACAATGTTGTTACTGTGTTCACAAGTGGAAACGCCCTACTTTCTCTTCCCATCAATATAGGACAAACATTGTACTGACTCCTCAACCACTTCTCCGTGTCAAAGGTGCTGTACTAAAAGTAGATGGTGCTGTAGATCCCGGCAGTTTGTCAAATGAGATTTTTAATGAGTCTATGTTTTGTGCTGGAGGGCAGCTATTGGCAACTCTGTTGGGGTTTGTGGAAGGTCATCTGGGTTGAATGAGCCCGTTTAGCGGCATTGTGAAGAAATATCATGATAATGTAGCATGGTGCCATTCAGGCCACAATTCCCCAAAACAAGGAGGCTATTGTAGTCAAA
This sequence comes from Pseudoliparis swirei, assembly GCF_029220125.1. Taxonomy (NCBI): domain Eukaryota; kingdom Metazoa; phylum Chordata; class Actinopteri; order Perciformes; family Liparidae; genus Pseudoliparis; species Pseudoliparis swirei. Next base: position 13,136,970 of record NC_079396.1, read on the forward strand.
TGAAACAGGGTGGGGTGGGATACTCGGATTGTGCAATGAATTTGATGGAAAACATGATGATTACTTCTCCGTTGTGTGGAGGCTGCGGAAAAAATACATAAATACCGAAGCCGACATTTATAATTCAGTTCTAAACACATTGGAATTATTTCTTCATTAGTTTGCGCTGTTTGTTCTTTGTGCCGTCAGATACGCATTTCTTCATTGTGTTTGTGGTAATTAGATTTATTCTGTGTTAGATTTTACTTTCGGGTTAAAACGACTATTTATGAATCTGTTCAACCTCCAAAACAGAAGTAATAAATAACCTTATGTAGTACTGCAATTAACCATTATTTTTACTAACAATTACTGTGTCAACGTTATTTATGATTACTTGATGATTCCATAATCTTTTAGAAAGAGTGAAAAAAATCACACAAGTATCCAATTGTTTTGACCAACATCGTTTAATTGAAATCAAAAAAAAAAAAAAAGAGTCCCTGTATGTATGTATGTAGATCTGTGTATGTATGTATGTATGTATATGTATGTGTGTGGACTGTATGAATGTGTGTGCATTTGTGTATGTTTGTTCATCCGATCCACTTCCCGGATTCATTGCTCCAGACCTCAAGAAGTGCAGTATTGAGTACGAGCTCTTCTTATATACATGACCTATTTATTAGTATGTTATGCACACACTTTGTAGTAATAACTGGGGACAGTTTGCTCTCCGTCAATGTTTCTAAGAGCTCTTGGCCCATGTGACGCTTATACACTGGCATTGCTAGAGGATGTCACTCTGTCATGGTATATTGCTTAGGACCCTTGGAACCGCAGAGGCACGTGTGAAGTCGTTTGAATGAGCGGTTCTCGAGAAAAGCTGCTAGCAGCAATAACGAAGGTCAAGCAATATGCCGGTTCTGAGCAGGACCGCAACCGAGAAAAGGAGTCAACCGTCATATTTTAGACGAGAAACAGCGAACGTTTGGAATTTTCCATTACCAGGCGACTTCAACAATTTCTTAATTTGTTATTGATCATTTTTCTGTTCATCTGGTATCGATCAACCAATTAATAATTTCATAATCATTGATACAATAGGCCATTTACATTTTGATATTTTGAGATATATTAGGAGAAAAGGCACCGGTGTAAAGTATAACATTAATGGCTGTGCTCCATCAAGCTGCTCAGTGTCCTGGTCCTGCTGTTGTGCATGCTGTCACACTGTGCGGAGACATTGTTAATGTTTTTTATTTTATGTTACACCTCTGATTACCCAGTTTGACACCTATAACTATGAAGGAGATCAACCCTTTTCAACCTTAATCACTTAATTGTTATCCCACAATGTTCCTGCCATGTAATTGGTGCCATAGGTCAACCTGCCAGTAAGTGTGGTTTAGTATAAGAATCTGTGCAGTTTTCAGTGGGGAATTTGTCCCTTAATGGCCTCCATGCTTTTTCAGAGGCCTTTCTGACCCTTACAAGAATTCTAGAATCATGTGACAAACTTAAATACATTGTGTTGTTTTCCGTTTGAAGTGGAAATGTTTGAAGACAATGCCTCAAAATAACTCCACTCAGTTGAACTTTGTAACACTAGAGAGACATGTGATTGTTTTTTTCTACCATCCATCGCTATTAAGCAACCAGATGAATGTGGAGCCACTCTGAATAAGGCAATATTGACATAACTCTACTGGTCCAGTGAGCTTTTGTGTTAAGCACCCATGCCCCAGACTAGACGGGGAGACTCCAGGCCCACTGGTCTGTTGCCTCTACTCCAGCACTGGTTGGTTGCTTTGGTCTTCTGATGACGGACTGCTGCCCTGCCCGTGGGCTTGGAACGTCAACACAGGGATTGCAGCTCTCTAAACAATCAATAACGGGACATGGGTTTCTCTCTCTCTCTCTCTTTTGGGCCCATGGGCTTTTAATAGAGATTGACGAAAATATGTCAGTTTTGCTTGGGGTTGTTTTAATGTTGTCAGCAGCCATATATTGTATACATACATCTTGTTAAATGAAGAGGATTATGAAATTCAGGCCGATTTCTTTGTGTTCACCCTTAAGATCCGAGTAACTCTTAGTCTCAACAGGTATCTCGCTCCAAGCTTCTTGCAGTTTTATGAATACAGAAAGACTCCATTCAATCTGTCACAGCCGCTGTATCAAACACGTCAGCTCACACAAACTCTGTGGCTCCTGTCGTCACATGGCCCGAGTCTCTGGGAAAGTTGGTTTCATCTTCTGGGACCTCATCATCCTCCAGCCAATTCGCTGTCCTTGACTTGTTTTTCCCTTTTTTGTATTTTCCCTGCGGAGATGTTCATGCGGGATCAGTGCTGAGAAGATGTGAGAGCGATGATGGCAAAAACAAAAGGAGTCTTTGTGAGGAACCTCCTCGATGAAGCAGGGGGGGTTGGGGAGGTTGCAGTGGTGACAAGGAGACGGCCACCGACGGAGAGTGTGAAATAAAGCTGGGCTGACGCACCCGGCTGTAAAAAAGCTCTTCCATCTTTCTCCTTTCTCTCTTTTTCTCTGAGTCATAATTCCCTTCTCACAAAATCCCCATCAGATGGAGTAGCCTTTTATTTCTCAACGGGCTCAAATTGAGCTCTCTTTACTCCTAGGGATTGTTTCAATAGATCTCTATGTTTCTCCGCTGTGCTCTGAAGGGCCTCTTCTGACAACTATAGAGAGATGAACGTAAAACGGCTCTCAGGAAGACGCAAGTTACATCGCTGCTGTTCACTTGAGTTTCCTCCACGATGCTACAGGAACAGGGTTAAGAGGGCTGCACTCGAGTCCTGACCCTCATGGTAGATGCCACCCTAAATACACACCTTTGGTGGGAAGATATTGAACGTTTATGACTTGGATCAATGTGCAAGAGTATTTATTTTCATCAAATCTTTTCGAATTGGCACTTTGTTTTCGGTCTTGACTCGGACTCAGAGCTGCTCATGCTTGGATCTGAGTGGTCTTGAATAAAGCCCAAGAAGTAACATATTAGTCTCATATATGTGGTATGCATCTTTTGCTTGTTTCAGACGAGCTTAATTTAAAAACGGGCCATTTGTTTTACTACCTGCTGGCTTGTCTTTGGCAGCTCTTCTTGAAACATGCAATTCCTTCAAATATATCTTCTGGAAGTTGTATTCTTTGTGAAATCATAATTAGCGTAATACTCAGAAATGCTGTATTAATGATTGCTATGAAATTATAAATTGAGGACAATCATTTATTCATAACAAACGTTGAAACAGCATTTTCCTTTAGTTTCTGTATAATATAGTTTTACGTAGTAAATAGTTGTTTCGGAGTTCAATGCATAAAAGTAAAAGACACTACCCTCTAATTATTTTGTGAACATTTATGAAATAAACGTTATGTAATCTATATAATTTACTTTTGGACAACTTCATCTGTATTAATTCCTTTATAAATAATTACTTTTTCTTTAGTCATATTGCTGGTAAGTGGAAGACATGTCCACAGAAGGGTCACTCGTTTCCTCCTGTCCCCTCTGCCGACCAGGATTTACTACGCCTCATCCCCGGATCTGGTTTAAGTGTCTGCTGCTGGCTTCTCCGACAGCTGACGTTGTGGGAGCTGCTTACTTTCTATGTTTTGACAGTTAGTTGAAAACCTGCAGCCTTTTGATTGGAAGAAGCTTCCAAATTTCTATTATTCTAACGGTGACGTCAATGTTTGTTGTCGTGTTTGGTTTCCTAACATTTCTGTTTGTGAGTAACACTCAACATTATCACGTCAAATCTTTATGAAGGCACCACCCAGAGCCAGCAGTCTGTGTTGCAGTAGCTTCATGGGGTTTTATTTGTTGCAGTTTGTGAAGGCATGTCAAATTCTTAATATAAATTCTTCAGATTATCGGCATCAGATTTTCTTTTTATCACCCAATGCATTCTCATCATATTGGCGAGGTATTAGGCAACATCACCCACACTCCAAATGTCCTCCTCACTAGAAAACGGCCGCTTTGCATTGGGCTACTTTTGTCCTGTCACCTAAGTTATGGTCTCACATTGTGACGCCAAGCGCCACTCAGGCTGTGTGACACGTATGAGGCAAGCCAGCACATACACACACATCACACGTTCCAAAAGAGATTTCTTTGGCCTTTAGAGTGCTTCCCTGTGAGACCATATGTCCCTCATGTTTTTCTTTGAGATATGTATTTCCATAAGTTAAGTATCAGCAGCTGTGCATCCATACACTTCTACATCAGTGGGGGATTGCGTGACTTACTTTGCTATTGTTTCGTTTAAAGGATTTATAACCACCCTTTGTGCAAGATGTCATACATGGATTATCAAGGAACTAAAGTCAAGTTGTTATTTAGTGCGCAGCATGATATATTTGGATAGCCAAAATCCTTAACAAGTCATGTGAAGTGGGAGCTATCAACAGGCAGGTCAATAACAGAGTGAAGTCTTAAAGGTACATTAAGTCTGTACTTTTGTATTTGTGTGCTGATCTGGCACGAGAGGAAAAACCTGTTCCTCTCACAGATTGTTATGGGGTCAACGGATGTGGGACTAGTGGAAACCTACTGATCCCTCTTCTTAACATTGGTGAAAAAGATACCAATCAATGAAATGTCACAGGCATGACCGAGGCATGCATAATGCATTTAGGCCGGAACAATGGTGTTACCTAGGAAAAACCTTAAAGCAAACACAGAGGCTACCGTAACCTTTTATGCAATTATTTATGATGTTATTTTTGGAAAGTACACATAGTTCTTACATGTACTGTAGGCTATTACCGTCTGCTCTCTAAATGGTAACTAAGAGAACATTGTTGTTGATTATATATATATATCTATATAGATATATATATATATAAATAATCACTCAGGTACAAGATACAATTCTTTTTTTGTCAACTGTATTAGATTCGAGATTACATTTGGGACTAAATACAACTATTTTATAACTGAGTTTTGGCACTGATAGTTTTTTGACTGAAAGTTCGAGAAATAACAACAACATTCTTTGTTTGATCTCTTCAGCATCATCAATAACAAATCTCAAAATACAGCCTAATATTAGCTGTATTTGATGAAATACAATTTTAAAATGTTTTCTGCTTTAGATCAGGATTTACTGTGTGTGATCGAACAATAAGTAAAACATGTATTACTTCACGCTCCTCAATATGTGATTCTGTCGACAGATTTTGGTCAGCAGCCAATAAGTATTGAAGTTTGATTCCCCGGCCTATTTATATTGAGCGAATCCGGTGTCCAGTGGACATATTATGCACACAGACAGTCCAGCAGAGGTGGAGTGTGTGATCTGTGTCTGTCTGCGTGGATCAGACGAGCTCACTTGACTGCTGTCAAATGTTGAGAACTCATCATCAGGTGCTGCGGGTGCCAAACAATGCACTGGCTCAAATAATAGATCCCCCCTGCACTCCCAACCCCACCCCCTTTCAGAGAGGGAGGGAGAGAGAGAGAGAGAGAGAGAGAGAGAGCTTATGACTCATCCAGATATTGTTTTTCAACCAAAGGCAATGATACAAACCCGGATAACTTCCACCACCATGTTTGGCAGCAATTAAGATTAGCGATAAGCACAATATTGCTCCTGAAATAGAGCCAATGATAAGACAAATAATAGCCAGACTAATAATAGCGGTGCAAGTCTGGGATGAGGAAGTGCAGCTCAGGGTTTACTCACAATTTGGCTCTCTGCAAAAGTAAATACAGGGATTTAAGGCTGTACTGCCATGGTGGACAGCCAAGAGATATATATTAGGAATCCATTAGCGGTGTTAAATGTTCATCTGCGTGGCATGCAAGCCCCTCGGCTTTTAAGGGCAGTTTCACTCTGGATGCTGTTGAGCCTAGCGCGCCCTATCCCAGTGCTGCCGACAGGAAGGTGAACGGCTCTCCGTCAAAGGTCACCGCGCGTCACACTTGCCAACTGTCTTGTTATTTCAGTATCCCAGTTCCAGTTACACCGTTAAAACAGCATCAACATGGTGTGAGCGTGCATTATTGGAGGGGACCTGTAATTAACAAACATGTTCGCTATCGGTGTACAATAACCTTCAGGCTATGAAAGGCACACCACTGTGATACCGTGTCTGTATTGTCAAAGACAAAATAGATCCTCTTAAACCTGCTCAGCCTCCTTGACTTCCACCTGACCACCTTGTTAGATGGAAAGAGCAGTTCCTCCTAATGCTTTTGTCCAGACTGTCTTTCCTGTTAAAAGCACAAGGCCTCGGTACTTCACAGCATGTCTTACTCACATGTTCAGTGAATGACGTGGGATACAATAACAAGACCCCGGTCTCATGATGTAAGTCCACACACTCAGGGTCACTAAAGGAAGTTATACTCTGTATTTGCCTTCTACAGGATCCCAAATGAAGCATGGTGAAAGCTCAGAAAGCTTATTGTCTTCTTGGTATAATGTATCATGCTCCCTCCCCAAACATAAAAAGGTTGTAAAGAAGAGCCATAGCTGCTCAACTCTTCATTTTCTTTAACCCTCCTGTTACCTTAGGGTCAATTTGACCCCATTCAATGTGTAACGTCTGTGTTCTTTCGGGTCAATTTGACCCCAGGCTGTTTTTCACTGTGTCAAACATATAAGAAATATCAACTTTTTTATATATTTAAAGGGCTATTTAGGTAGTCAACAAACAAACATAAAGTACCTCACACTTAAACTTGGAAAACAATATTAATTCTAATAATATTCTGGAGGTTTTAATATAAAGATAACAGGAGGGTTAAACATTGAATGGGGTCAAATTGACCCTAAGGTAACAGGAGGGTTAAGCATTGAATGTGCCTGAATCACATTTCCCCTTTGTTTTGGTATGTATAGCCATTAAGGGCTGAGCAGAGATGATCATGACATCATACACTCAGACATATACAGGAGCAGTTCAGCTTGTAGTTTTCAAAACATTTGTTAAAACTCAACACCCTTGCTTTTATTTCTATGAAACGCTGCTGACGTATCAGGCTTCACACACATGTCACATGTGACTTCTCCTGAAGATGGCCCGGCAGGCGGATGTGATGCATGCTTGAGTTTTGCATCAGCTCATCCTCGACTCACGGAAGCCAACACTCGAGTTGAAGCGTTTGACCAAACAGCTCTCGCGTTTCAACTGTTTAAACTACAACCTGCTGTTCTTGTACCTGTATTGATCTGTATGCTTTGGAGTGAAAGTCAATATTGTGTATGGTTGAAGAGTTGGAACAAGGACAGATAGTGGTTACAGTGTTGTGAATGTTAGCAGATGATTATATAACTGGACATTGAAACTAAACTCTTTGATTGTAGCTCTGGCATCGGGCCCACACACACTTTCTCATTCAATGTAGCTTAATGCTCCCGCTCTTAATTCTGTCCCTGAGTATTTAAAGTCTGGCTAAAATAAAATAAAACATGTTCTAGTGCTGGACACAAGTGGTTCCATGTAGTCACCAGACATTTCCATTTTTGGACTTATTTCCTGTTACATCGGTCTCTATCAAAGCCTCATGGTGGCCTTGGGTTTGTGTTGTGCTTAAAAGGAGATGGAGGCAAAACCAGCTGAAATAGGAACTCCTGCATGTTACGTTCACAGTCACACATATCAAGGTCTGGAATCCTTCACACAGTTCAAATCAGTGCGAGCAGCCAACAGAGGAGTGAATGGGGCTGGTCGATTTGTTAGGCTAATTAACCAAACCTCGTGTTCACGTAGCCGCCGCGCTGTAATTGCAGCTGTGCCTTTAAGGTTGTGAGTAGGCAGGAAGTGAGGGGTTAGTGAGGACACAGCTGGGAGGAGAGTCTGGTTCCTACTCCTCCCCCTCCGCCCCTCCCTCCCTCCCTCCCTCCCTCCCTCTATCTGTCCAGCCAAACTGACCCCGGACCACTGAGCAGCCCCGACCTCCGACAATCGGAGACGGTGTTCTCATCAGCACAGTCTGACTCTAAAACCCACCAAAACAATGGTTTGTTCAATACTAATATGTCTTATCTATACAATATATATCAATAGACGTATACAGATACACATATATGCATATACTCGTATACAAACAATAAATAAGTAAATTGACTGATAATTCATTTGTAATTCTTCTCCAGCTTCTTAAAAGTGGGGATTTGCTGATTTTCTATGTCTCACTGTTCAACATGTGTCATTTGAAAATGTTAACGATTTTAAGACTTCCCTTGTGATTAACAGTTTATACTATTATGCATTTTTCAAAACAAAACATTGAATTAACTAGTGAACATCATTTTTATTTGCAGCCCCAAAGTGAACACTGGTTGAAGCTGGAGCATTAGGACACACAGATCACATATAAGTGTTGAAAACTTCAGGTTGCAAACTCATTTCATGTAAAATAGCGTCTGTCCCTCTAGTTCACAGAGAAGATACATGTTGGGAACAACTGGGAAGACCTAAATCCAAGGTGGTTAAATTCAGCCAAGTGAAGTCAGCCACAAGAAAGCATTAGACAGTAAAACGTGAGTTCATATGACTCTGCTGCTTTGTTTTGGGGAGCCGCCCTCTTCTAAGCTCGACAATGGCAACAAAGAAAATGTTTTTCCAAAAGCTGTTCCCTTTCTTTTGCTCTCTTTCTTTCAGTCCTCTGTACTGTTACATCTTTAATAATGGCTGCCTTCAGGCTCCACAGGTTCAGAAGAAAAGTGGCCAGCCAGATGCTTGTTGTCCTCGTTGGAACTCAAGCCCGTCAAGAGCAAATTGAAGGTCGGGATATTGAACGAGACGAATAAATGAGCAATCTAATCTTTTGATTAAAGGAAAAATGTGCTGGTCGAATTGGAAAAGTGGAGTGGTATTGAGCTGTTGCTAATTCCAGGATCGCTGGGAGATATTTTCCCTCCTGGTTGGACAATGTTTATGTGCAAGTATTAATTCGGGGGATCTGTTTTTCTGACAGATGTGCGGCCTGGGTTCAGCTCTATTTAGATTCGCAGAATACGCTTCAGCGTTTCAGAAAGATTACGCTGTGGCCTCACTGGTCGCCTGAGACCAATTTTGGTTTGGCCCGACCCATGACAAAAAAACAAACTCTGATTCCAGATGGCAAAAGACAAGCACCCCCACTCCTCTGCAACATTTATGAGGAATGGCTTCTTTCTTATGTCAGTAATTACATATTACAGTAACCTTTGATTACACCAGTGCAACACAGTTTCATAGTATTGTCTATTTCTACCTCTCTGGCACATGTTATCTTTTCAGTCTATGATCAGCAGTGTGTGGCTGGGCTTTGACGTTCATCTTAGGACATTTAAAAAGCTCCAGATGCTTTTCAAAGGCCATGTGGTGGAGAGTATCTCCATGTCAACCAAGTCCGGGTCCCAAGAGCTAATGTGTTGACTTATGGGATGTTGCACTCTGGCCTTTTTAAAGTTGAAACTTCAGCTTTAGTAGAGCTCAGGGTTGGTGGGAAGTCTGAACTTATCTTTCGTTGCAGGCCAAATATGCCTGGATAAAGCCAAACATTGATTACGTGAACAAGGCTTTTTCAATAAGTAACATCATTGTTTTATCTGTGGTTATGAGTACTTTCTTCATAGTAAAAGCAACACTTCTACATTTGCCACAATGCCGCAGGCGTAAAATTCATGGGAACATCCCCAGTGACAGCACATGAGTTGTGGCATAAGTTTTGCCTCTGAATAAATGGACCTTGGTGTGAAAACTTGATTTGTGCTAATGCACATTCCAGCGTGCGTGTGCTTTAGGGAATTGTCCAGTGGAATATTATTAAAGACAGAATGGATTTTCTGTGTGTTTTCCAAGCCAAAAGCCCTTCCATCCCTATCCTTCATTTGTTCTTCAACATGTTATCCATCTGCCTTACTTTATAAAGCACCTTGCCGGGCGCCGCGCCTTATAAGCCAATGTTTGGACTCCTTTTAACTTCACCGCCAAGAGGTTCCTACTTAAGTAAATGTCGAGCAAGCCTCGTCTTTGAGAGCCAAAAGTCTGGAGGAAGAAGATCAGCAGACATCAGTGGAAGGGACTCTCAACTCCAGCTTGGTGGTTATAAAGAGAGTAGCAGTGTGCTGATGAAGAGAAGCTTTTACTTCTGTCTTCACACATTAATGTTTAAGTTTGTTGAGGGACCTGTCAGATCTGCCGTGGGTCTGTGTTGGTTTTACAGGCCTGGATGATATAAGTGCGGCAACAGACACAACAAGCTTCAAGATCAAAGAGCTGCCAGTCCAAAAGGACCCCCACACACACACACACACACACACACACACCTACACACACACATACACTATTTATTCAAAAAGCCTCTGGATGCTTCTGCCTCTAATCTGCAGACCGTGTGGTGACTAAGCATAACTTGGCACTAACGACAGCATTGTTCATCCTGTTTCCACACACTTTCGTTTCATTTATTCTGAGCTATCGGGGTGTTGTATTGAGCTATCATTCAAGATGTAGTCAGTTAATTGTTGTTCAGCTTTAATAACGCTCACCCTGAACGCACCATACCTGCTGATTGTTGTGGGTCTTTTGCAAGGTTTCAATTGTTGCTGCTCGTGCACTGGCATCGCGTTTTCACTGCACTCTAAGTGTATTTTTCTGTTCAACAAAAACACACAAATCCAGAATGTGGGACCTCCCAAAGCTGCATTCAAGCACACGGTATGTTTGTTGCCAAATTATAAAAATCAATTTGACAGGAATGTCTTTACTTGGATTGAAATGTGAGCGCGCTCACATGGGAAGCTGAATGGGCTGAATGTAAATTGAGTGCATCGCTAAGAAGTGTGGTCCTGGGAACTGCAGGTGGCCCTGTGTCTCAGATAGCCCACCTAACTGAGTTATCTGGCTCACTGTTCAGAGCCATCTGTTTGGGATTAATATGATCGGGTTATATCAGAGCCCTTCAACACCGGAGTGTCCGGTCGCCATTGGTGGTCTATACCATTACGATGCGAGGCTTATCAGGAGGCTCTGGCCTGTCAATGATTAAGGAACACAGAAGGCTAATCGCTCTTTGAGTGACGGAGCGGCACACATTTAATGTTGCGTTAAAGAACTATTGTCAGGGAGATTTAAGAGTGGATATTCTTTGTAGGTCCACACACCTGATCTTCAGTAGCCTGATGATGAGGTGTCTCACACCTCCCGACGTCCTTGAATCTTTGAAAGTTGACTGACAGTTGGCATCAACCATTCTCTGTCTTCCTGCATCAAGGAGATCAGAAAAAAAGTGCTTCTTGGTCTTTTCCAAAGAACTTGTTTGAATGAACCTGGATGCATCTCATATCCCTCAGCAATAGAAGATGAGGATACATTTGGGATGTTCTGTTGTTGCTCTCCGACTGCATCGGCTACATCAGGGATTGGTATTTACGTAATACATCAAAAGCAGGTTTGCTTTTGCACCTGCGAACGAACCCTCAGTGTGTTTGTTTTTGCTTGCCTCTAATCTAGTTTGACCATTTGTTTTCAGACAGAATAGGAAGCTACCAACGACTCGCTCTTTGCATAAACAGTGGAATTTGCCTTGCCGCTGTCCTGTGGAAACGGTGTTGCGTTTCAAGAGACGGTTGTTAGATTGTCCGTCTTGTTGTGACAACAAATAGCGAGTTCCTATGTATTCAGTGTAAACCTCATCTCAGGACCACAGTGCAAAGCCCACCGTCACTCTACAAATTTGTTTTAGTCGATCTGCGTCTTAGTCAATGCGAGTTAGTGGTTCTTTTCTTTTTGAAAAGGCCAAAGACAAAATTCATGGAAATATGCAGTGTACGTATACTGATAATCATCATGATATCTGCAGTTGCCCATCTCTCGTCTGCCGTCTTTCCCATAAGCACGCACACAAACACACTCTGGTTTGGCTACATACCAGTCATGGCTCAGATGTGCTGGTATTGGTGATGACATTTTTCATATCCTTCATTTTAGTCATAATGTTGTTATTAAGACTGATTAACATTCTGCCTTTTATGTGTGCTTTGCCTGCATGTCTTTTTCTCATTAGTGATTGTGTGTGTGTGTGTGTGTGTGTGTGGGGTGTGTATCTCTGTCTGTGTGTGTGTGTGTGTGTGTGGCCCTTCTTGGCTGTGAACTAATGAGAAGAGAAATCATTAACAGACAAGCAGAGACACAGAATGCCACAGAGGAATGTTTTTACGGTTGATGACCCCACGGAGCTGACCGTATACTATATCTAAACTTCATTTACGTATTCTGAAATAATGCTGTTTTGCAGTTTTTCCTTAAATCCTCATTGTTTAACAAACTTCGCTACACTGGGCACACACACTAGAAAGTTACATTATCGGTTGCTTCTGTTTCTTAGTTATTTTTCTAAAGTTATCTAAATCACATTAAAATAGGGAAAATATATTTTCGTTACTTTAAATTGCGTCTCAAATCACATAATTTTTTGACATGCTGAAAAGATCTGCCTTTTCCCTTTTTGAATGGATTACATATACACAAAATTAAAGACCATATCAACTTTCTGCTTAAGTAGAACAAAAGCTGGAGTAAGAGATCATGTCACGTGTCATGAGGCGTGCATCACATCGAAACCTCTGGGCTTCCTATCTGTCATTCAGAGCTTGACTTGAACAGAATGTCCTCTTGCAGAGAAACTGTGAGGCCACCCACATGATATCTAACCAGATCACATCTAATGGCCCCTCAGACGTTTGAGGAATTCTTCTCCGTGCAGTCAATTCTATGACAGTGTTATCAATTTTGTTTATTGACCTCTCCCAGGTCAGGCAGAGTTCACTGTATTCCTGTGATGTGAGCATGCATTTCACACTCTGTCATGTTTTTTGTGTGTGTTAACAGATCAGTGCCAATGTGCTGATCTTCCTGTGCACTAACATGATCGGGATCTGTACCCACTACCCTGCTGAGGTCTCTCAGAGACAAGCCTTCCAGGAGACGAGAGGTTATATCCAGGCGAGACTGCACCTGCAGAGGGAAAACCAGCAGCAGGTACGCACACACACACACACACACACACACAGGCATGCACGTGCAGATGCATATCCAAGCAAATAAGTGATGCAGGCCGTCTCACCCGTGCACGAATGAAAAAGAGCAACAAATGGGTGTCTCCATTTAGCAGTCAAATTGTTTTCGGTCTCGGCTTTTGAGGTCAACAATATGCTCAAAAGTATAACACGTATCTACACTCCTCGCTGGTTAACTAACACGTTCCCACGCAGATGCCAACGAGGCAGGGTGACTCATTGAGCATTCTTAACAGTAGAAACTGATGAAAATGAATGGGCTCTCTCTGTCATTCTCTCCTTAATTTCTCTCGCTTTCTCTGCCTATTCTCTCTCTCTCTCTCTCTCTCTCTCTCTCTCAGGAGCGCCTACTGCTCTCAGTGCTTCCAAGGCACGTTGCCATGGAGATGAAGGCTGACATCAATGCCAAGAAGGAAGATATGATGTTCCACAAGATCTACATCCAGAAACACGACAATGTCAGGTAAATACAGATACATGCACATCCAAGCTTCCACACACACACACACCAGTGCTCGAACACACCCTCAAGATGTCGGAGCGCTTGTCTACTTTGCTATCACTGCTAGCACCAGTGGCTTTGACCTCACTCCGCTGACTGATGTGTCAGTTACAGAGTCACTCCAACAGCTATTTCTCTGACAGCATGTATTATGCATGTTGTTGTTTATCGACACTGACGGCACCGGCTGCAGTAACGACATTGACTTAGGCACACTGCTGCGCTTTCTGTAGCAAATGATACGAGGCAGACCTCGAGTTTGTGGCCCCCTGTCTCAGCCCTCGCCACTGGATTTCCCCTCCCGAGTGGGAATAACTCAATACTAAACAGGTGATTGAAACTCTCCATCTATTAGCCCAGCGTTGATCCCAGCTGCTGCTGTTCATGTTGTGGTGGGGGTGGTGGTTCAGGGGACAATGAAAGGAGGTTGCAGCAGCCATCTCCTGTTAGAGGTTACCCAAATAGGAGCAGGTGATGCACTTAATGGAATAATCTGTTCCAACCGCTGCTCTACTAAGGTGCACATGTACAGGAGCAATCCATTATTGAAGTTTAAAACAGACTGTCTTTGTACCACACACGGGTAATTTTGTAAGCGCTTCAACAGTAGACAACAACCTTAATGTTTTCCCATCCTCTTCATCACTAATGCTTTCCTATAATTGGTATATATTATGGTTGGTCCATATACCCTCCACATGCTTATCTATGTGTTATCTCAACTCAATGTTAAACAGGTTTATTAATGGTGTGACTAATCATGTTCATGGTTAGAAAAGAAATTACAATTTGACCAATTAATCCAAATTCCAAAAAACCCCACTTTACTCGGTTTCTGTCTCAAGCAGTACAAAGGAGGTAAATTGATTATTTGTTAATGGTGCTAATATAATAAAATCAAAGCATCGGCAATACAATGCAACATCTTTCTCCAGAAACAATTCACTGTGTGTGTACCCCTGATTTAGTTTAGTTTTCTCTGGGACTATTTTTACTGTAGCAAGTATTTCAAGTGGAGACTGTTTTGATATCCCAAAATATCTTGGATAGATTAAAAAAAGAATAGCATGCCAATAATAACAGCCACTGCATAGATAACACGAGGGGTAAGTGAGAAAATATGTCTCTGCGTTGTGTAATTTGTGTGAACCGACTGTTTTTTAAATTATATTTTGTGGCTCACCGCTTTGGTCAGGGTGGGAGAACCAGGTAGGCTCAAGACTGCTGTAATTAAGGTCCAGTTCACCATGAGAGGACGACCTCACAAGACCAACAGCGCCAACTGTAACTCAGAATATCCGTGGTGTTGTTTTATCCTTGCTTTTCATTGCTATCAAAAGTTAGCAATGAAAGGCATGCAGACAGGGGGACGAGGGGTGGTGTTCTCAGAGGGACCGGCTGGAGGAGGTGACCTACATTGGCCAAGATGATGAGAGCCAGAGCTGAACAAATGTCTGCCTCTCTCCCTCCCCTGTCCACATGGCAGCTGGACAGTGAAGAGGGAGGGAGGCGCTAGACCATGCAAACTAACTCTATACGTTATTGATTGATCTCATTCTGTCTCCTTTGTCTTTCTTTTCCTCCCTGTGTGTTTTGGTGACCCTCAACCTCTCCCTATCTACCTCCCTCCATCCCCTCTCTGCAGCATACTGTTTGCAGACATCGAGGGCTTCACGAGCCTGGCCTCTCAATGCACGGCCCAGGAGCTGATCATGACGCTCAACGAGCTGTTCGCCCGCTTTGACAAGCTGGCCTCGGTGAGCGCTGACAACCGGCCGCCGACATTTTAGCAGCTGAACTTTGAGCCTCAGTTGCTTATGTAACCGTATAGTCTGTTGCATTCGCTGTTCGTGTATGACAAAGGGGGAGGGGGTTACTTAAGCATTGTGTAAAACATCAATAAGAGAACGTTGAGACTGCCGAGTCATCTAAACGATGTATAAAAAGCTTTATGTTTGGTATGAGCATGCTGCATATTAGCTGTAATTAAAGGCCTAATATTGTATGGGTGTGTCTTGGCTGCACAGGAGAACCACTGTCTGCGTATAAAAATCCTAGGGGACTGTTACTACTGTGTGTCAGGGCTGCCCGAGCCCCGGGCTGACCATGCCCACTGCTGTGTGGAGATGGGAGTAGACATGATTGAGGCCATCTCGTGAGTCAAACACACACAAATGCACACACTCAAAACGACAACACACACACACACACACACCCACCCATATAAGTCATGTATTAATCCTCCAGTGAAGGTTAAGTTGAGATTTCTTGCTTTGTTTATGTCACATGGGAGAACAGAAGAGACGCTGTGAACCCTGAAGGTGACACTATTTACTTTACAACAGTGTGCATGTGTGTCTGTCTCTGCAGGCTGGTGAGAGAGGTTACGGGTGTTAATGTGAACATGCGGGTGGGCATCCACAGCGGGCGTGTTCACTGTGGGGTGCTGGGCCTACGCAAGTGGCAGTTTGACGTCTGGTCCAACGATGTAACGCTTGCTAACCAAATGGAGGCCGGGGGAAAGGCAGGGTAAGTCCCTCCTACTCCACCTGCTACTGCACGGACATATTGTCCCAAAGACGGTTTTATTTCTTACACACTATGTGTGTGTGTGTGTGCGTAAAGGCGGATCCACATCACAAAGGCCACACTACAGTATCTGAACGAAGACTACGATGTGGAGCCGGGATTTGGAGGAGAGAGGAATGCTTACGTGAAGAAGAACAACATTGAAACCTTCTTGGTGCTGGGCTGCAGCCAAAAGAGGGTTAGTTCACACACACACGCACACACATATAAACACACACGCACGTCCTTGGTTACCTGCTTGACTTCCTCAGAACTTCACACTGGTGCCATATTTCACACAACCAATATAATGGCTTGTCACCTGGCATAGAAGTACTTGTTTGCCAACGCCTTTGCTCTGGTGGGTTTCTTCACTTCCAGAAAGACGAGAAAGCCCTGATGGCCAAGATGCAGCGGGCGCGTGCAAATTCTGTCGAGGGATTGATGCCACGCTGGGTGCCTGACCGAAACTTCTCCAGAACCAAGGAGTCCAAAGTCTTCAGGCAGATGGTGAGATACACTCAGGAAGGACTGAGCACATATGGCACCTGGTCTTCTTTTCTATATCTGATTTCCTGTGTCATCCTTTCCACTGAAGTCCAATCATAAATATCCTTTCCAATTATGTCATAATATTGTTAATATTAGATTGGGCTCTTATACTGTATTTCAAGGGCTACAGGCCTGTTGATAGGGCAGAATCATTTCCAAATTTCCATCAACATATTTCTTATTTTGTCAACGAATCTCTGAAAACGGAAAAAAGAAAATCTTGAAAATTGCGTTACTCAAGGATGGCACTATCCTCTGATCAACACTTTAGCCTTTCAATACTTTGGATTTACAACCAAATAATAAAAAAATAAATTACATTCTCATCAGCCTCAGCTGCATTTGAGTGTAACACCAAACTATTAGCGGTATTACTTACAGGTATTAGTAATGTTAATCAGCCCTTCTGTTAAATAACTCTACAGAATACGATGGGAGTCAAAGATACCCTTTTATGGAAATGAATGTTGCCTTCAATAACAATTATTTAGTGATTTGTAACTCTTCCTTAATTTTCTCAGGGCCATCATATTATTTAAAATGTACCTACATACTAATTATTATTATTGTTAGCATGCTAACACACCAAACCAAGACTATGAACATGGTTAACATTATCCATGTTTAGCATCAGCATGTCTGTATTATTGTTGTTAGTAACTGATCCTAAGTGTGAGGCAATGCCGGGCCACTTCATCTATAGAACATAATTCATCACAGAACAACTCAATGGGCTTCACATTTAAAGGTAGCCTCACAATGCTGACAACATGGCTGCAGTCGAAATACTCTAAATACAGACTGTGAGTGCCTGAAGGTGACGAATGTGTACTGACCTGTATACATGATCAATCCTAAAGGAGACAATAGGAATGTGCAAAGAAGTATTGATCTTCTCCTTCCAAACAAACTGGAGTTACAACAGGCTCCCAGGGATTCTCAGTGCATCACATACTACTGAATCTGATACGGCTGCAGCTGCAGACATTTCTCCTTCATATCCTCTCTCTTTACGCTCAAAGTCTCATTTCCTTGTCTTTCTTACTTTCCCCCCTCTCCTCCTCCTTTTGTACTCTCCATCTCAGAGATGTTGAGCCCTGGGGGCAAAGAGGGTGTAATTTGAAGCCTCCGAGCATTAATTAAAACATCAGTCTGGCTCTCAGGGATTAGCTGTGCAGATGTCTGAGTCTCTCTGTCTATGTTTCACTTGTACTGTGGCTACATGATAATCTCTCTCTTTTCCTGCACTTTTTCTGCTGTTTAGTCACATTTTTACTCTGTGCTTTTGTTTTTCTCAGGGCATTGATGAAGCATCCAGCAAAGACAAGTGAGTGTTTGGCTCTAGTTCTTGTTATTAGGGGAGCTTTCGTTATTAGCCTAACTTTAGAGCCCGCTGTTGGTTTTATACAGTCAGATCCAACCCGGCACTAATACCATATTAGCTGTGAGTCATCCTGCCTGTCACAGCATAGGCCAACTCATACACACAGACACAAACACACACACACACACACACACACACACACAGAGTGACCTATTGTTCCATCATCCTCAATAGCCGCTGTGCTCAGGAGGCCCTGAACCCTGAGGATGAGGTGGATGAGTTTCTTGGTCGGGCCATCGACGCTCGCAGCATCGACCAGCTGAGGAAGGATCACGTTAAGAAGTTCCTCCTCACCTTTCAGGCCGCCGACCTCGAGGAAAAGGTTGCTATTTAATTAGTGTTGGTTCAAAAATCACTAAAATTCCCTGTCAAATAACTGAATTGATAAATTCCTCCGTAATAATTGAGCTACAAGGAAACTTATTTGTCATTGATTTTCTATTTTCAGTACTCCAAAAAGGTTGATGATCGTTTTGGGGGATATGTGGCCTGCACACTCCTTGTTTTCTGTTGCATTTGTTTCATTCAGATTATCATTTTCCCAAAGTAAGTATCTCTTTCTGATAAGTTCCCTTTCTCAGTTATACTGCATTGTGGGCAGGAAATGTGCTCTTGATTAGTGTATGAGGAGTTAATGAGAGTTTTACATCCTAATGAGCCTGTTTTCTTCTCTTCCACAGAACAACACTTATGCTCGGTCTTTACATCAGCATTTTCATCATCCTCACCAACATCCTCTTCATCTGTGCCATCTACTCCTGCATCAAAGTGAGAAACAAAGGCCATCTCCTCAATATGATTTCTCAAGCAGATGTCTTCAGATAAGAGTCATTATCATGTATCTTTAGCCAGCACCACTAATGGTATTAACTCTCTGTTATCTCATCTTCTCCTTGCTGTCTGTATTCAAGCTCTTCCCAGCTGCCTTGCAGACTGTAACCAAGAAAATAGTCCAGTCTCGTGCAAACAGCACACTGGTGGGCGTCTTCACCATCCTCCTCCTCTTCATTTCCTCCTTTGCTAACATGGTAGGGGCCGCAGCTCTTCATTATGTAATTGTGTTTCATAAAACAGTTGTGACTTGATGTTTCACGTCGTCCCCCACAATGACATCAGGGAAGGGGCTATGAATCTGCCTCACTTCCATTTGCCTGTCCTTCCATTAATCACTTCATCTCAGATTTTCAAAAGGTCCCTGAGATTCTGCACCATGCTGTCATTGTTAAAATTAGACCAGTTTGCCTGAAGGGGGGGAGCTATAATTAGTCACTGTGGCAGATGGGGTTCTCGAAATAAGCCTATTCTTAACTATCAACCTTCCTTTTCCATGTTCACCAACATTATGTAGATCTATTTAGCATTGTGTTTGTGTTTGGGTAGATTAAAACCAGTTTCATGCCAGCACAACTATATATCCTATACAAATGCCATGATCTAGAAAAGTCATTAAAAGATTTGTATCAAATGTGAATTATGAAACCTGCATCCATCAAACATCAATATCAAATTTACATTTTTACAAAACTGTCACCCACAGAAGCTATGCTATGACTACGGTTTAGAAAAGATGATGTACAATGTCACCGTTATATTATATGAAATTGAATACCTTTCTTATGGTTCAGAAATATCGTTTACGCTAAATTGGGGTCATTTGATATGTCAAAACATTTAAAATGACCAAATATGACATATTTCTAGGATGAACATGGTCTGATTACATAGTTTGCTGACTAATGGTAGGTCTTTTTCAAGTTTCAAGTTTTTATTGTCACATCCCCTTTTATACAAGTATAATCGGTTTGTGAAATTCTTATGTGCAAAACACCCGACAGCAGTAGCAGACTAAAAAAAGAATAAGAATGAGAATAAACTATACGATATCCACAAAAAAAAGAAGAAAGTATTAACAATATATATATATAAAACAATGTAATATAATATACATCATGACAATATATATATATAAAACAATGTAATAAAATATACACTTTTTTGAGACAATATATATATATATATATGTATATACATACAATATATATATACAATATATATATATATAAAACAATGTAATAAAATATACACCATGGCCATAGATATTCACAGAATATGTTCTGGTGTGTAGTGTTAATGAGGGTCTCAGTCCTTGTTCAGCAGCCTGATGGCCTGACTGAAGAAGCTGTCCCTCAGTCTGTTTGTGCGGCACTTGATACTGCGGTATCGCCTGCCTGACGGTAGAAGGGTGAACAGTTTGTGGCCGGGGTGGTTATTGTCTTTCATCATCCGCTTGGCCCTGGCCACGCACCGCTTGGTGTATATGTCCAGGATGGAGGAAGCTCACCTCCAACGATGTACTGTGCCGACCGCACCACCCTCTGTAGTGCCCTACGCTCCAGGGCGGTGCAGTTCCCGTACCAGACGGTGATGCAACCTGTCAGAACACTCTCGATGGTACTGGTGTAGAATGTTCTGAGGATGCGGGGCCATGTTGAATTTCCTCAGTCGCCTAAGGAAATACAGGCGTTGTTGGGCCCTTTTCACCACGTGAGTGGTGTGCGTGGTCCATGTGAGGTCCTCGGAGATGTGCACGCCGAGGAACTTGAAGCTGCTGACCCTCTCTACTGCAACTCCGTCTATGGAGATGAGGGTGTGCTCTCCTCCGCTTCCTGTAGTCCACGATCAGCTCCTTGGTCTTCTTGACGTTGAGGACGAGGCTGTTCTCCTGGCACCACTGTACCAGTGATCCAACCTCCTCCCTGTAGGCTGTCTCGTCGTCGCCGGTGATCAGCCCCAACACTGTTGTGTCGTCAGCAAACTTGATGATGACGTTGGAGCTGTGCATGGCCGTGCAGTCGTGGGTGTACAGGGAGTAGAGAGAGGGCTCAACACGCATCCCTGAGGGGCTCCCGTGTTGAGGGTCAGCGGCTCTGAGGTGGTACTGCCCATCCTCACCACCTGGCGGCGGCCCGACAGGAAGTCCAGTATCCAGCTGCACATGGTAGAGTGCAGGCCTAGACCTCTGAGCTTGGTGTCGAGCTTGGCGGGAACAATAGTGTTGAACGCTGAGCTGTAGTCCACAACCAGCATTCGCACACAACAGTTCCTCCTCCAGGTGGGAAAGGGCGGTGTGAAGTGCCATGGCAATTGCATCGTCGGTGGATCTGTTTTGACGATATGCAAATTGCCATGGGTCCAGCGTGGCAGGCAACATGGAACAAATGAAGTCCTTGACCAACCTCTCAAGCATTTACTGACAATCGAGGTGAGGGCTACGGGTCTCCAGTCATTCAGGCAGGTTACCTTGGGGTGTTTGGGGACAGGCACAATGGTGGACATCTTGAAGCTCTCAGGAACAACAGCCTGGGACAGGGAGAGGTTGAAGATGTCTGCGAAGACTCCTGCCAACTGGTCTGCACATGCTCTGAGGGCGCGCCCGGGATGTGGTCGGGACCTGCCGCCTTCCGGATGTCCACCCGCTTGAAGGCTCTGCGCACGTCAGCCTCTGAGATGATCAGCAGGCTGGTCTCCTCAGGCAGCGCTGCCTTCGGCGGGCTGCCGTTCACGTCGAACCGAGCAAAGAATGTATTTAGCTCGCCTGGGAGGGAGGTAGAGGAGTTCTCTTCACCGCTGGTTCTCCCTCTGAAGTCCGTGATTGTCTGTAGCCCTTCCACACACCTCTCACGTCATGGCTCTTGAGCTTTTCCTCCACCTTGTTCCTGAACTCCCGCTGGCAGAGCCGATGGTCTTACGGAGGTCGAGCGGCTCTTTGTATTCCGCCATATTCCCGAGTCAAAGGCGGTGTTACGCGCGCGGAGTGCAGCGAACATCGCCATTTATCCACGGTTTCTGTTTGGGATAACCGAACCGACTTGGTAGGAACAACGTCATCTATGCATTTCTTGATGAACCCGGTGACTGAGGACGCGTACTCACTGACGTTGTTGTCCGACGCGACCCTGAACACATCCCAGTCAGCACGCTCAAAACAGTCCTGTAGCATAGACTCCGATTGGTCCGACCAGCGTTGCACTTCCTTCACAGCGATTGGTTGCTGCTTCAGCCTCTGCCTGTAGGCGGGGAGTAGTTGGATGGAGCGGTGGTCCGATTTGCCGAACGGTGGGCGGAGGAGGGCTTTGTATCCATCCCGGAAGGGAGTGTAGCAGTGGTCGAGAATCCGCTCCCCCCGCGTGTTGCTTGTTATGTGTTGGTAGAACTTCGGGAGAACTTTCTTCAGGTTCGCTTTGTTGAAGTCCCCCGCCACAATGAAAGCAGCCTCGGGGTGTGCCGACTCCTGCTCGCTGATCGCCCCGTAGAGTTCCTTCAGCGCTATGTCCGTGTTAGCTTGAGGCGGGATGTACACAGCAGTTACGGTGACTGCTGTAAACTCCCGCGGTAGCCAGAATGGTCGACACATGAGCATTAGGTACTCCAGGTCCGGGGAACAGAACGACTTGAGAGTATGTACATGACTTTGGTTGCACCAAGATCTGTTTATCATGAGACATACCCCCCCTCCACGATCTTTACCAGAGAGAGTCTTTGTTCTTTGGTCTTAGGCTGTTCTTATAATTGAAAGATTAAAGACTATGTTTTTTTAAAATTATTATTATTTACGCACTAGTTTGTTCACCAGTGAGCACTAACAACCATTTTTTAAATGTAGAATGTGCAAAATAAAAATGTTACCTACATTCTAACCAACAGCATAGCATCTAAAAGATGTTGATGTTATGTGCAGATTCAACGTTATCAGATTTTCTTTACACTCTCAAACATTGCTGTTACCAGTGCCCTTATGAACCCTGGACCCGTCGGGCTCTACTCTCATTCAATCGGGACAAAATACAGTTCTGAAATGTTTTATAATTGCGGCTTCCTGTTTTCAGCATTACATGTGTAATGCTTGCTGTTTCACCTGTAATGGCTGGCAGTTAAATGACAGACTGTGTTGTCCTCTCCTGCCAGTTTACCTGCAGCAGAGAAAATCTGGAGGACTGCGTGGCCAACGAGCTGAACACAACGGTAACTCTCTGCCTGCTGCACAACCTGACCAGGACAGCGGAGGACGGGTTGACTCTGTGTTCGAGCCAGACCATGCCCTGCCATTTCCCAGAGGTCAGTCCCGTAACATTTTAGCGTGTGTGTGTGTGTTCAGACAAATGCCTATGAGCATATTTCTGTGTGCATGAAAAGTGTGTTTGAATATTCCTCTAACCTTCCTCTTCTTCCCTGGCTGTCTCCTCTCTGCTGCAGTATTTCAGCTACAGTGTACTGCTGACCCTGCTGGCCTGCTCTGTGTTCCTCCACATCAGCAGCATAGGGAAGCTGGCTCTGATGCTGCTCATCCAATTCACTTTCCTCCTGCTGGTGGAGTGGCCTCAGGTGGCCT
The DNA here is from genome assembly GCF_029220125.1 of Pseudoliparis swirei. Classification (NCBI taxonomy): domain Eukaryota; kingdom Metazoa; phylum Chordata; class Actinopteri; order Perciformes; family Liparidae; genus Pseudoliparis; species Pseudoliparis swirei. Next base: position 13,160,393 of record NC_079396.1, read on the forward strand.
TGTTTGACAACGCAGACCTTCTGGTCATTGCCAACACCCTGTGAGTCCCCTGCTCGGAACACACGCGTACACAATCGCGTACGGTACGCTCACTCTTTCCCAATTGTCAAACAGAATAGTTCAGCTTCAGTGTCACAATACTGTGGTTTAGTTTGGACATGGCCTACTTTGACACAATAAGGTTGAGATTGTAAAAGACCTACTTTGTCATGTACCAGTTGGGCTCTATTCCTATTTTTGTATATGTTCTACATTTTTTTCCTCAGGCAATTATCACCTGTTAATGATTCCCTACAACAGTAAGTTGTATTCTTCTTATTTTGGACCGCCTATTTTCAGTGACTAAGATGCTTCGTTGACATGACTTTCTGTTGTCTTTCCTAGGCCTGGTTTCAATGAAACTGCAGAGCAGTGGTGAGTCGCTTTCATTTGACCGATGTTTTAGCAGATGTCAGGTTACATACATTTTACTTCAATTCAAGACATGCATGTCTCTTGTCAACCCCTCTTTTTCTCCTTAGCCTGGAGAGTGTGACCAAGGTATCCTTAAAGGTCATGACCCCTGTTATCCTGACGGTGTTTGTTCTGGCTCTCTACTTGCACGGCCAGCAGGTGGAGTCCACCGCACGCCTTGACTTCCTCTGGAAGCTTCAGGTAAATTAAATGAAAACTTAAAACAACATTTTTTTCGATGCATCACAGAAACAAAACTGAATCTACCCAAAGTCCTTTTTTCAGGGCAGACATTTTGACTGGTAATAACATGAACAATGGCTCCATTCTCTTCGATTGTCCCAGTAAGTCAGGACTGTGAGACACTGAGCCAGCATCCACAAGACCAGGACGCTGCAAGCACTTCAATGGAATCCAGTCATCCTTCATGCTCTGTTTCACACTTGTGCTTTTCCTACTGTGACATGTCAAACTATCTTGCATGATAAAGACATATAGCAACTCATGACTTAAGAATCTAGTCACATGACAATGAGACTAAGCAACCACAACTCTTGCCATCCCTCTTCAGGCCACTGAAGAGAAGGAAGAGATGGAGGAGCTGCAGGCGTACAACCGGCGCCTGCTCCACAACATCCTGCCCAAGGATGTAGCCGCCCACTTTCTTGCACGGGAGCGTCGGAACGACGAGTTGTACTACCAGTCGTGTGAGTGCGTTGCTGTCATGTTTGCCTCCATCAGCAACTTCTCTGAGTTTTACGTGGAGCTGGAGGCGAACAACGAGGGAGTGGAGTGTCTCAGGCTGCTCAATGAGATCATCGCCGATTTTGACGAGGTGAGAAGAGCCGGAAGTATGAGTAAAAAGATGAATGCACAATGAATCTGTGTTGTTCTGCCACTACAACACGTTTGTGTTCCTTGTCTCTAGATTATCAGTGAGGATAAGTTTCGTCAACTGGAGAAAATCAAGACCATCGGCTCCACCTACATGGCAGCCTCTGGTCTTAACGACTCCACCTACGACAAAAAGGGCCGTTCACACATCCTGGCTCTGGCCGACTACGCCATGAGGCTAAGGGAGCAGATGAAATACATCAACGAGCACTCCTTCAACAACTTCCAGATGAAGATAGGTCAGTCTGGAAGGAAGCTATAAATAGGCTTTAAACATTATCTGATATGTCTACTTTGGCATTTGTTTAAAACAAATCCCTTTTTTGGGCAAAGCAGAACCACAGTTATCTACTTCCTTAGAAACAGCTTAATAATTGAGTTAATATGGTGTAGTTAGCATGATGTAACACGGCCAGGTGATTTGTTCTCAGGGTTGAACATGGGGCCGGTGGTAGCGGGGGTGATTGGAGCCAAGAAACCCCAGTATGACATCTGGGGGAACACAGTCAATGTGGCCAGCCGAATGGACAGCACAGGAGTACCAGACTGCATCCAGGTATACACCTGAACGCCTCTCAGCACGACCTCAGCTCTTTGTAACGTCATGCTCACAGGAAGCATGTTGCAGTTATTATGAACTAAAGTAGGCCAATGCAGAATATCAATCCCTTTACTGATGAAATTAGTCATTATGCTGTTGTCAGTCAACATGAACGTGTGCAGACATCTTTCCTCAAACCGAGAGATGCTTGTCACTCTGAGCATGTACATTTGAAAGCAGTGGTTTTGGTATCTGCAAGGGACGACGTCATTTGATTATATTATACACTATTATATTATATTCCGTACAAACGTTTCATAGAAGATACCAGTTCTCCAGAATTAAGTTCATACATCTGTTCTGCAGAAGTGCCCTTGAGCAAGAATCCCGGTCAGTACCGAACATGCTGTTCTCTAGAAGAAGTATCGCCCTAATATCCTTCTGAAGGAGAGCATTATTCTATTCTTAAAGTCTTAAACGGAGAACTCAAAACAGCCATTGTGTGTCCCTCAGATGAGCACTGTCAGCCAGGTTTGGTACGTTATATATTATTTCTAATTCATCGATATACAGTTGATCTTCACACTTTTTTTTAAATGTGGGAAGAACACCAGTTTCGCAAAGAGCTGTAATAGGTTGTTTTTTTGCCCCAAATTAAATCCATAATTTGGCTGCTCCAAAGATTGCACTCAGAAGTTCAGAACAATGCTGCCATCTGTTGAACAGTATTAGCTACTGCAAATATAATTGCCTTTTATAATACACAGTATATAAATAACAGGGCTGCAACTAGTTCACATTTTGATTGTCAATAATTATGTGGATTGTTTAGACTATAAGGGATAAGAAAAATAAAGATAATAAAAAAGATGATTTTCTGTCGATTGGCAATTTTTGTTCAGCCCTAGTAGATAAATAGATCTGTTTGTCTAAGAAATGTATTATTATTAAAACCTTTTATCGACACCTGATCGTCGCGGTCACATGAGGCAGATTATTTCATGTGAAACTGTGACTGCTGGTGTTTCTCTTGGGAACAGTTTTGAGTCTCACATTCTGGGTGTCAAATGTCCGTGTCCTCTCTTAGGTGACCACAGACTTATACCACGTACTGGTCAACAACGGATACCAGCTGGACTGTCGAGGTGTTGTCAAGGTGAAGGGGAAGGGGGAGATGACCACTTACTTCCTCACCAGCGGTCCTCCGGTCAGTTAACGGCAGGCAGGCCGACCGCAGCGTGACAAGACAGAGACTGCAAAGAGACCGAGTGGTCAGCTCGCCATGAGCACCGAAGCCCGGTGCGAACACACCGGGGACAGAAGTCGCTCAATGGAGACGAGCTCGCCCCGTCTGTATTTGGTCACGTACTCAGATGCACATGTAGGACGTAGTTCATGTTCCAAGGCTTCCCCCCTCAAGCTGCTCGAGAGATCTCAAAGCCCAGTTGCCTTAGGACGGAAGCGACTTTGCTTGTGTTTATAAGCAATAGTACTTAGTATTTCATCTGGACTCGTTATTTATTTTGGTGCGGATGGATTTTTGTGATGACCTTGTACAAAAAAATATATATATATATATATATATATATATATACAGTACACACACACACAAAAAAAGATGTTACTTAAAAGAAAATATGCAAGGACAACATCAAGGATGAAAATGACCAAAGAACAAATGTTTGATATAAAAGAAAAACACACTAATGATTCTGTTAAAGAGTACAGTAAACTGAAGTAATTTATTCTTCTTTGGACAGCAAAGGCCACGGTACCATCGCTGTCGTTGACAGGGACGAACACTTTCTATTATTGTTGTGAACTTATTCATGAAGGAGAACACACGCACACAATCGCAGATAGAAAACACTCATAATAACCTTGGCTTGGACTTCTGTGTTTCTTATCAGGGCCTTCTTTGTTTCTTTTAGCCTGTCATCAGCCACAGTCTGGACACGGGGCGGTTTGTGGTTTACTGAAATGTGCGATCGATTACTCGCTCCCCGCAATGTACTTTTGGTTCAAGCCAAAAACAAGAAGTATGAAATGAAGGAAGAGCAGTTGCATTAGTATCCTGGTACTGAAGAGAGATTCTGAAACTGTTATGAAACTGCGTGTGGGTGTGTATATGTGTGTATATGTGTGTGCGTGCTCGCGCGTCTGTGTGTGTGTGTGTGTGTGTGTGTGGCTAAATGCTGATCTTTATCTAGGGGCATACTGTAACTTTTCACTGTGAGGTTTTTATGATACTGTATGACGATGCTTTCTTGCCAAACTGGTTGCTGCAAGGCATGTTTTATATTATTCCTCAAAGTTTGTTCATTCCTGATTTCTCTTGTCAAAACAATAATTTTAAGAGAATTGTTCTACTTCGCCTTTTACTGGTCTATGATTTCACTCCAACCTAAATAAGCAAAAACATATGAAACATTTATTTTGGATTGTGTTACAAGTGTGAACGTAAGGTGGTTCCCTGGCGGCTTCGAGATGAACTGAATGCAGGAGTTCTCTGTGCTCACAAGTATTCCCTTGAGATTATGCAGTTCCAAGATTAGCATACTTCATGGGTGAATATTCACAACTTTACACAACAGTATTTGACCCCATCTGGTTATATTTGGCACATGGAGGCTTGTAACCCCCTAAATTAGTCTTTTGAAACAATAATCATATGAATGTATGTAATAATTGCTATCTTTGTCCACAGTGAAACTATACTTCTGAAGAAACACACTACACATGGCCTTTACATTGTACTAGACCAAATTTATTGGATGACACATTTGCTGAAAAGTGAACTGCATTTTATATTTAGACAAGCGTTACTCCTGTTGTAGAAATGCTCACTTTTTGGTCTGAGCCAAAAAATGAGCCTTCATCGGCTACAAAAAACATTCTCGCTTTTTTTCTGTCCTTAAAATGAAAGGTCAACTAAACATTTGCATTTTCCTTTAAAAAGTGTCAGAGTTTAAGAAATAGTGCAATGATTGATTTGATTAATTTACCTTTGAACAATAAATTAATAAATTTCTGTTTTTGCATTGATTGTGTTTATTGTTTTGTATTTCTATTGAGGCTCTTCCATCAATCAGCAGTCTGCAATCAAGATTTCTCCCTGTGCCAGTAACCTGAGAGACGCCTCCTTCTCCTTTTCTGCATAAATCCGTCTTGAGTTTCAAGAGGGTGGTACAGGAGAGAGTATTTAATTGCGTGTACATGAATAATGAATTTCTGTTGAGGTAATGGGAATGTCCACTCACAGCACTATGCTGAACATTAATTAAGCGACATAAATTTCTCCTAATCCCTGATGAAAAAGCACTAGTGCTACTATAATAGGCTCAAGATACAGGGACGTGTAAAGTGTGTACTACATTGTTATATGCTTTTTTCTTTTCTCATATAAATCCTACAGGCGTTATCATTTTAATATGAAATCACATTTTTACCCAAATGTATGTTTTTGTATGTGTTTAGATTTTGTAACTAAGATAATTAATTTCGATTTTGTTTTATTTAATCGAGTTTTGAGTTTCTTCTCCCGCATGTGATACATATTGATTACTATTTCGATCACCGGAGCCATGTGCTCCGTTTTCGATTAAAAAGTCGCCTTTAGCGGAAATACCCCGCGCGGCCAGCAGGGGGCGCGGCCAGCAGGGGGCGCGCTCCCGCGAATCACTTCAACAAATGGCACCTGTTCTGTTCAAAGGAAAAGCCGGGAGGCACCAGCGCGGCTGTATCCTGGTTCGCTGCTCAACGCGACAGTGGCACAACTTTAAGAAACTGGGAAGCTTCTGCGTGCTCACTTGGAAACTTTCCAAACTCTTCAGGAAATCAACGGAAACAGGTTCGTCAATGTATGCTGTAAGTTGCCGCATTTACATTATAATATTCACTTTGCGGCAGCGTCTTGGTGTCATCAGTGAGATCTACTGGCAGGTAACATTCACCTGTCGCGTGTCTGAGACGAAGTGCGATAGGTAGGTCTTTAATATGACACGTTCTCAATTACAGGAAATGTACTCTTCCTCTTTCATGTCGCCGTCATCGAGGTGTGGAATTGTCAGTAGCCTACGCGTGTATGTGGTTCAAGTTATAACTGTTTGATTTGAAAGTTAAACAAAGGGGACACTATGATAAGCTGTCACTTAATACAAATATACAAGCTCACAATATGCCATTTAAATAGTGTCTTCCTCCTTTGTCGTAACGGTAATGGCAAACTGGACCAACCTGTTGCGGGCTGGAAATCACCGCACAGTGGGCTGTGGTTGTTACCTTTTTGCTTGTAACACCTTGAATGAATTATGAAGGAGGCTGACTTGAAAATAGAGTAAATGAATTATGAACAAGTAAGCGTGACTCTCTAACTGAGTGTTCACCCAATGCCACGCAGATGTCCTACACGGCAGTGATATCCTGTTTCACCTAGCAGGAAACCGCCTCTTATTGTGCCTGGGATGGCTGGTGTGGTCCTGCCATGCTCCACGTAGCACACTCTACATCCTGTTCCGATGACAGCTCGTCATGCTGGGGGATGTGTGTTGTAGCGAGGCGTTGTCGCTCATTGTCAGGTTATCAGGTGAGGGAGTTGCTGGTTGAGCCTGCCGTGTCATGGCCCACCTGCTGCCACGTGGGTCCTGGGGGACTGTGGCCGGAGCAGGTGAATGCAGGTGAATGCAGGTGTATGCAGGTGTTTGCTGAGAGGTGTGGTGTGTTTGTTCACACACTCCGCCTCCCTGTTCTCTCCGCCAGCCCTCTGGGACTGGCTCCTAAAGAAGCAGGAGGCGCGAAGGTTGGCAAGACTTCCTGCTGCTATGACACTTACAGAGACGCACAACCCGGTTTAACAAGTGTTGCTCTTGCTGGTGTTTTTTTTCAGAGCTTTGCTGGAACTATCAAGTAACATGCACAATCACTGGGGGGGGAAAATAATTTGTTTCTGTTTTTAACAGCCCTGAGAGGAACAACCATTGCGAAACATGCGTCCATTCCTTCTGCGGCGTACATCCCTCCTCAAACTGGTGCTCCTTGGGGGGACTCTCTTCATGGTGATCCTACTGGTTCTCCAGAAGGATGTCGGGTCTTCACCTGCTGGTGACCCCTGGTTTCAGGAGCTGGTGGTCAAGAAGGATAAGGTGATGATCATGGTCCGAGAGGCGGTCAACAACATTGGCTTCCAGATCAAAGCTCCTCAGGCACCGCCAGTAGAGCAGCAGCCCACCGAGGACCCTAAATGCCCTGCTGGATTCTACACTCGGGCTGAGCTCAAACCTCACCTGGAGAGACCGACTCAGGACCCCGCGAGCCCTGGGGCTGATGGGAAAGCGTTCCAGAAAGACCACATGTCCCCAGATGAGGCGAAGGAGAAAGAGGAGGGGATGACGAGGCACTGCTTCAACCAGTTTGCCAGTGACCATATCTCACTCAGCCGGAGTCTCGGGGATGACACGAGGCCTTCAGAGTAAGAACACGTTCTCAAGATAATCTGAGATGGGTGTGTCGACATGTGCACAGCAGGCCAGATAACATCCTGGCTCTCAGCTGGGGTCACGCTCGGAGCAGAGAATTATTTACATGCATTTTAATATTGTGTCTACGTTTTAGTTCAAAGGCCCCAGTGTCTAATAAGTAATTGAGACTGAAGTATTATTTGGCTTTCAAATACTACCACTCACCGCTGTATGCGTTTGTCAGACTTGACATCTGCACACGTCACAGGCTCGGTCGGCCTTGAGCTATTTCTTTTCTTGAGAGGCTTTTTAAGAGAGCTGATTGTTTAAGGCTGTGTACTCAATGTTCTATTTAAAGAATTGGTGACCAGACCTTGAATATCTGCAAACAATGGTCTGTTATACGTGGCTCTGCAGAACCTCCTGTGATTTTTTTGTGTCATCCGATTTGCCGCTCCTCTTTGCCCACCTCTTTGTATTGTGACGTGGCTCAGGTGCGTGGAGAAGAAGTTCCGTCGCTGTCCTGCTCTGCCGACCACCAGCGTGATTATTGTCTTCCACAACGAGGCTTGGTCCACCCTCCTCAGGACGGTCTACAGCGTCCTGCACACGTCTCCCGCTGCCCTGCTCAAAGAGATCATCTTGGTGGATGATGCCAGTGTTGCAGGTGCGAAAAAATCTGAATGCACAATAAAGACGAAACGTAACGACGGCCTCACCGGCAGGACAATATGAAATGCCTTGTTTGTGACTTTGATGAAAGTAAGGAGTTCAGGCTCATGACTTTATTAATCATTTTATCGGCTCTTAATCTGGCAGTAAGTAGGGAAGATATTTGTACGCTCAGCAGTTCTGCGCTTAAGTGAGTCATTTCTTCCAAAAGGTTCAGGCAGCTGCAGGAGCACAATCTGAGAATCATAAAGTCTCGAGTTATAAGTGATTTATTAATTGAATTGACCTTGTTTAGGGCAGCGTTTCAGTCACTGAGATTTGATAAGAATGAAGTTGGCGTGGGATTTTTAGCAGCTCGCACACAGAGAATTTAACACAAGAAAAGTATGTTGTGTGTTTGACTGTGGGTACGGCTGGCTTCAGGGAAATACAGTCCAGTGGTGTGCACCAACCTAACAGACTCTCCAAGGGCACCTCCACCTGAGTCGGCCAAAGTAACGCAACACTTCTGATAAAAGAAGTCTGTTGTTGAAGTGTGGATGAAGCTTCTCAGTGTTTTACAACCCAACCTGTTCTGCTGCTGGGACTTTAGGGGGAATGTCATTCTTTGTCAGAAGCTTATGTGCCGTTACTTTCTGTCTACTATGAAAAGAACAAAAACTTATTGTCTGCTACCAGAGCTGCAGCACTTTCATAAGGTTTGGACAATGAGGTTGCCAGATTAATTCAGACCGAAACCTTTGAGGAATGCTGTGCGTTGCAGTGATAGTGTATGCTTACAGAGGGTAAGTGACCTAGTTTCAACTCGTATACATTTTGGGCTTTATTTTTCTTATCTGGGCCAGCAAGCTGATTCATTATTGTATCTATTAATTATTATTTGTTGCTGAAAATATTAGTTTCACTGGCCGTAAGCTTGTTGCACCTCTCACCAAACTCGGCATTGCGATTGGGTGTGGTTTAAAGTGAGCTCTGTTGCATTCGTAACCACACCCCCACAGGGTAAGACCTTCAACCACTGGAGCATTCAGTGTTTTAAATGTAGACGACACAGACGATGATGTTGTTTTTTTATTTTCCACAGAGCACCTAAAAAACCAACTAGATGAATTTGTACTTCCGCTGAAGATTGTCCGTGTGGTGAGGCAGCTCGAGAGGAAGGGCCTCATCACTGCCAGGCTGCTGGGCGCCAGCATCGCTCAGGGGGAAATCCTAACCTTTTTGGACGCACACTGTAAGAAAACACACACACACACACACCACAAGAACTACATCTACAATGAGGTTTTTAAGCAGCTGTGTGTCTTCATGGGGCTAATGTTTGGTTTCCCCTCTTAACAAGAAATGTACAGACTTGCACTACGTTATATTTCCTATAGTTCTTTCGATTATTTTTGTGCCGTCATAAGGCACAATTTTCAATAACATTTTAATTTGTTTGCCTGATATTAAGTTCCATCCAAAATAACAATTTTCACAAACATTTTCATGAAGCCATGCTTTGCCCTGATCATAACTTTTTTTTTTTACATGAAAAATATTGTTGTTAAAAGTGGTAATCCTTCATGTCAGTCCTGGTTGATTGAGATGGAATTTTTTTCGTAAAATCAATGGAATTATGCTCTTTGGTTGATGCATGAGTGTTGAGTTTTACATTTTTTTGTACGAATACAGTGGAGATAAACTGCAATAAGACACTTTTCCCCCTTGAATATCGCCACAGACAAACAGGTTGTACTGCAAATATATAAATATTGTATAGTTATATTATTGAGGCCATAGGCTTGGTCATTATTGTGTTTCCTACTTTGGCAAGAGAGACCAAACATTAATGGAAAATCAAAGACATTTCTACTTTGAACATTATACGAAAAATATATTCTTTAAATACAACTACCAGCTTTTTTAAAAATCGTTAATCGTCCGAATAACATTAACCCATACAATTAAAATTTCCGAGGGAGCTTCAATCCCTGAGGAGACATTGACATTAGTGCATGCTTTGAGTTACTATCGTTCACTAAAACCATGTAGGCTATAACGAAGGGGTTTAGTGGCTGGCCGACTAAAAAATAAGTCTGAACAGGCTGTGCTGTGTGCCCAGCACTTCACAACGAGTCAGATGACAAGCTAAATGTGACCTAAATCTAGCCAGCCATATCCTAAGATTACCATAGATTACGTTATGAAGCTTGAAACACTTGAGATGTCTGTCAAAAAGGTGCTTGTTATGAAGTGAATGAAACGGTTGGAGGGAGAGTGCAACATCTGGGGGCTTCGTGGATATCAATAGCACCTGTTTAGGGGTTGAGTCGACATGAAGTAATCTCTGTCCTTCCTCCCTGTCTAGGTGAGTGTTTCCATGGTTGGTTGGAGCCGCTGTTGGACCGCATTGTTGAGGAGCCGACAGCCGTGGTTAGTCCAGAGATCGCCACCATTGACCTTGAAACCTTTCGGTTCGCCAAGCCTGTAGCCACCAGCTCCGCTTACAACCGGGGGATCTTTGACTGGAGCCTGGGTTTCGGCTGGGACCAAATCCCTGAGGAAGCGAAGAAGCTGCGCAAGGATGAAACCTACCCCGTAAAGTAAGAAGGGTCAGGTTGGTCTCACTCGGAGCATCCTGAATCATTTAAGTGTCTAAAGCTTTCATCTGCCTCTGAACACTTCAGAACACCTACTTTTGCCGGCGGTCTTTTCTCAATCTCAAAGAAGTACTTTGAACACATTGGAACCTACGATGACAAGATGGAGATCTGGGGCGGTGAAAATGTGGAGATGTCGTTCAGGGTTGGTCTCTTTATCTGGACTTCCACCACTCTACGCATTTGTTGAGTCTCCTTCTCAAGTTGGAGGCTGAATTTCTCCCTGCATGAAATGTGATTCACAGGTTTGGCAGTGTGGGGGTCAGCTTGAGATCCTCCCTTGTTCTGTCGTTGGCCATGTCTTCCGCACCAAGAGCCCCCACACCTTCCCCAAGGGCACAGCAGTCATCACTCGCAACCAGGTCCGCCTGGCTGAGGTCTGGATGGATGACTACAAGAAGATTTACTATCGCCGCAACAAGGAAGCTGCACTGATGGCCCGGGAGGTCAGTGTGACGTGTGACTGCAGTAACACTGTTCAATTGTGAAATGCACATGGATACAATGACCTTTATCCTCGTTCTTCCACAACATTTTTCATTTTTGACTAGGATTTTTCGTCCGTGCTGCAAGAAGTTGATATGAGAATGTGATTGTATGTGTTTATTTATTACAATATCCGCCTTTTAATGTTTATAGAATAAGTATGGGGACATCTCTGATCGTCTGAATCTGAGAGAGAAGCTTAAGTGCAAGAACTTCACCTGGTATTTAAACACCATCTACCCAGAGGCCTTCATTCCAGACTTAAACCCACAAAGATTTGGTGCAGTAAGTCCCGTTTCCCTTTGTCTGTATTTGTATATTAAAGATATAACACACCGCTCGTATAACACAACAGCAGCTGTATCTTACTGATGTCTGTGTTTGCATCAGATTAGAAACTCTGGATCTAAAACGTGTCTGGATGTTGGAGAGGCTAACCAGGGAGGTAAAGCTGTGATCATGTACCAGTGTCACAACATGGGAGGCAACCAGGTACAATGACTGACTCACACATGTGGGATTTAAGATTTGATGTTCTCTTAGACGGTCTCTGATTTGGATGATTGTTTCTTCCAGTACTTTGAACAAACGACTCACAACGAGCTGCGTCATAATATTGGAAAGCAGCTGTGTCTTCATGCCACCCCCCAGCCAGACACGGTGACGATCGAGCTGTGCGTCCTGAAGGGGAAGGGCACCAGTTTGGCCCCAGAACAGGAGTGGGACTTAACAGAGGTGAGGGGCATTGGAGCCGAGCTGAAGAATAGAAGGGTCTTTGTGTTTGGCTGAGATCGATGACAAGATTGATATCACTTTAGTATCTGTCAGCTAGATATACGGCTACAGCTACCTGTTGTTTTTGTTAAGCTTGGCATACAATCTGGAAACCACAGAAATGATTGAGCTTTCTGACTCTTGTCGTCACTGAAGTTTCCGGGCAACTAGCAGACTACAGGAAGTCGGGCACCCAACCGAGAAGTATTCTGGCACATGGCCCCAATTTGAACGACAGATTTAAGTTTTTCCGCTTTGCTTTTTGTCCGTATTTCCCCCTCTGCCCTGTCCTAAATTAAGCTAACCAGCAGCTGGCTGTAGCTTTACATTAAAGTAGTCTTAATCATATGTAACTAGGAAAGTAAGCGAATAAGTGCATTATCCCAGAAAGTCGCATATATTCAGTATGAAATGATTAAAGGAATAGTTCTAAAATAATCTGTTGGAATTTTCATATTAATTTAGGCTACTGTATTGTTTCAACTTTTTCTCTGATGCTACTCTCCAGGAACATCTACTGAAAAATCCCAGTAGTGGGAAATGTTTACGACTGAATGGAGACAAGCCTCAGATGGACCACTGTAATGCTGCTGACCTCTACCAGCACTGGACCTTCAGCTGACCTCCCTGTCTGCCCATCACGTGACCTCTGGACCTCGTGTCCCCTTCCTCAGACTCTGCTCTGAGGAGCCAACTCAACATCGATCCAGAAGGACGTCCTGCTGTGGCGCTTGGGGCATGTTGCCCTACTGAGTGGACAGTTACAGATGGAGGACAAAGAAAAGACTGTTGAAGACGCTCGGCTTAACTTGTTTTAAATGTATTTATGATGAAAACGCGGAGAGACGCTTGACTTGGGATTATGAGTCACTAGACTGTGGACTTTGCCTGCAGGAGTGGCAGCTTGACTGTGGGGCAGTGGGTGTGACCCGAAATGATCTTACTTCAGTAAATTCACACTCCAGTTAGTGTGTTTTATAATTTTTGTTTGTCAATTAATTAATTGAAACGTGACATTGAACACGTTACACGTTGAAATATGCACTTAAATCATAAAATCAAGAGATGTCTGTTTTTTTCAAAATAAAATGTCTTTGTTGTATCAGATAAATGCTCATTTGTTATGGAAAAAATGTTTTTTTTAGATCACCATGAGTATCAAGAAAAACAGGAGGTGTCACAGTTAAACTGTAAAATATTTTTATTTTGATATGTCTGTGTACACTACAGCAATAATCTTTAATTAACATAATTGTTATATATTTTATTTTACTTTAAGTAATGGTTGGGAAATTTTCTGAAATGGTTAACTCACTGTGGTTACTCAAGCTACAAATATTAAATCTTTTGAATTTAGAGAGATTCCCTGCAATGATTCATGACTCCTGTAAAACGTTTCTTTAAAAAGGTTGTGTACTGATAAGATTTCTTTCTGCAACAATGCCATCAGATGTCTCAGTGAGGGGCTCCTGTTGTGATCGTGCAGCATTACTCTAAGGAGTGCTTGAGGAGCAAGAGACATTCCTGCCCATTGTTTTCTGTCTTCGAACCTAAATCTGAGCAGGATTTATTCCAGGTTGCCAAGCCTGATCTGATTGAATGTGCAGATTGGAACTGCAGAGCAGAGGTCAGGCCTCACAAAGCATGAGGAAGTGGCCACATTAGAAGGAGGCATTCTTTATGTCCAACAGGTGGCAGCATTAACTTGTTGAGTGTTTGTTCAAGGTGGACGGTTGGAATGTCGCCATGCTGTGTGTCACGTGGACATCGGGCAGTGTGAATTGCCACATTTCACACAGACTGAGAGCAGGTGGGCCAGAAGATGAGCTCTGAGCCCTTGACTCGCTCCGAGGTGTGTGTCCAGCTCAGGAGGGAGCTCTATGGAGAGGAGCGCTCCAGTCAGTCCAACGCGCACATATTCATCCTCCTAGTCCTGGGAGCCTCTGTGAGTACAACCTCTGAACAGCAGAATAACCACTGTTTCCCTCTGCTCCTTTTCCTTAAATGCAATTTAACAAAGACTTTTCTCGTTCAGATGTTACAGTAAAACGATATGTTTGGAAATGGATTGTCAAAGAGAACAATTCACTGGGGGATATTGCAGTGTGGTAATCAGAACATGGAAACCAGGGAAAGAGCTCATGTTGACGGAAATGTGCTCCGTCTACTGTTTTCTTTGTCGAGCATTGAACAAGGGAATAGGCCTACATGTGGAGCAGAAACATTAAGTCAGACTGTTTTTTCACGGAGCATGGCAAGAGTTCCGCAATCTAGTTGTTAATGTATATCATCCTTGTTTTTTTCGCCCTTATTTGTTAAAAACCAGTGATCTACTCAGATTTTACTTGAAGTTTGAGCACAACGAATAGGGTGTGTTCAACGTTCTTCCGTTGCGCAACATATTCCCGACTCTACTCCACGTGTGTGTGTGTGTGTGTGTGTGCCTACTCTTTGGACTCTTGATTGATTCTTTTCAGCCAGTGATTCTGAATAGATCAGTAAGAGTTCACGGTAACACATTTATTATTTAAATATTTTGCACAGGGGGATCTTGCTAAAAAGAAGATCTATCCAACTTTATGGTGAGTAAATAATGGCTGCTCTAACAGTGCACACTGGGTGTCTCTGGGGAGTTAGACCCACGGCCACTTTTATGCATCGATGCTTTTCGTCGCTCTTCTTCAGGTGGTTATTCAGAGATGGCCTGCTCCCAGATGACATCTACTTTGTCGGCTTTGCCCGGTCCAAGCTGACGGTGCAGGACAAGACAGCATGTCTGCCTCATATGAAGGTATAGCGTCCTTTTGGCTATTGGGACAACATGGTTGATTGTTTTAGGCGTCTGTTCTGTAAACATTATTCTACATTTCCTTTTGGTCACTGATGAAGACACCGAGTGTCTCTCAGCCTTCTTCAGTAAGAACTCGTACCTCAGCGGCAGCTATGACGACGACGGTTCTTTCACTCAACTTGACGCTCATCTGTCGTCTCTGCCCAGGGGAGCTGATGCCAACAGACTCTTTTACCTGGCCCTGCCCCCCACCGTCTACCAGCATGTCAGCTCAAACATCAACGCCCACTGCATGAGCCACAGGTCAGTGTCTGTTACAGGAAGCAGTGGTTTAGTTGCTATTGGATCACATTATTCTAATCAGCGATGTGTGTAAAACAGAGGCTGGAGCAGGGTGGTTGTTGAGAAGCCCTTCGGCCGTGACCTTCAGAGCTCAGAGGAGCTGTCGGCCCACCTGTCCTCCCTGTTCACAGAGGACCAGATCTACCGCATAGACCACTACCTGGGCAAAGAGATGGTGCAGAACCTCATGGTGCTCAGGTACCGAGCTCCGTACACATATTCGTGAACACTTTACTACTGTTAAAAACCTAAATGTTGTATATTTCAGGCTCTCCGGAGCACTCATCATCTCTTTCTTCCTGTGTCACTGGTTTTGAAGATTTTATCTTATACATGTTTTATTCTCTCGCAACCAGGTTTGGAAATCGCATCTTTGGACCCATATGGAACAGGAACAGTGTGGCCTGTGTGGTTCTCACCTTCAAAGAGCCTTTTTGGCACTCAGGGCCGTGGAGGATACTTTGATGACTTTGGTGTCATTCGGTGAGAGACGGAACATTCATATAAGTGAAATAAATGCGTACAATGTTTGTTACAATAGAGCTCTTACTTACCCCGATTCCTCCTCGTCTCTTAATGTAGAGATGTCATGCAGAACCACCTCCTCCAGATGCTCTGTTTGGTTGCCATGGAGAAACCTGCTTCTACCAGCCCAGACGACGTGAGGGATGAGAAGGTAACACCAAGGATTGATGATGAAATACCAGAGCAGCTATGTCACTGCAGTCCTGTAATTGTTGGTGTGCTGCAGGTGAAGGTGTTAAAGTGTATAGCGCCTGTTGCTGGGTCAGATGTGGGGGACCCTAATGGGGAGGGCAACTCCAAGCTGGGTTACCTCGATGACCCAACCATACCAGAAGGCTCCTGCACACCGACCTTTGCCACGGTTGTGCTTTATGTCCAGAATGAAAGATGGGATGGTGACTATGCTTCTCTTTGGACCTCACTTGTCTCAATGTGCGCTGTACGACATTCCCTTTGATTGTTCTCCCTGTCATACGTCCAACCACCCTTCCTCCAGGAGTACCTTTCGTTCTCCGCTGCGGTAAAGCTTTGAATGAACGGAAGGCAGAAGTGCGCCTGCAGTTCACTGATGTACCAGGAGACATTTTTGGTGAACGCTGTCAGAGGAACGAGCTGGTGGTGCGGGTGCAGCCCGACGAAGCCATTTATCTGAAGATGATGACCAAGAGGCCTGGGGTTTACTTCAGCCCCGAGGAGACGGAGCTGGACCTCACCTACAGGAGCAGATACAAGGTGAAACTCTGAACTCAAGTGTTTCTTGAATCAGGTGAAGTCTCTGTGTCATGGGATTGTCACTCCATTCTTCATGTAACTTGGTCACACTTTATTTAAATAGTAACATGTTGATCTTTAATATATAATCATATCATATTGTGTAACTTTAGACTTCTTTTGATTTTGAGGTGATATTTGATTGATATTCAATGTCTCATAGTGATATTGATAGTGTTAGAAGAAACTACAAATATGGTGGGGGTGAAGAGATGCAACAAACTGATTGAAAAAAGTTGTCCACCACTGAATACTATTATCTAATGTATAAAAGAATATATTTCCATTTACATAATATACTATCCAGAGAACAACTGGTGTTTTCAAGCGAGTTGCAATATAGTGTTTCTTTAGCTTGAATTAATAATGATGACTGAACTTGAAATAAGCGCGCCATCTTTCTCTAGAACATGAAGCTCCCGGATGCGTACGAGAGGCTGATACTGGACGTCTTCTGTGGGAATCAGATGCACTTTGTTCGCAGGTCGGTTTCATCATTTTCAGTTTTGTTTTTGTGTGGTGTTTTGTTTTTGACTTGAAGTACTCTTCTGTCGATCCCAGTGATGAGTTGCGGGAGTCTTGGAGGATCTTCACCCCCTTCCTCCACCGAATAGAGGGAGAGAAGACACGCCCAATCCCTTACACATATGGAAGGTACAATGTCTTATGAGACGGAAATAAATACGTGATACACATTTAGTCTTTTGGTGATCATATCTCTTCCTCCTGTCTTTTCTTCGTGCGTCCTCAGTCGCGGTCCAAACGAGGCGGATGACCTTGTGAAGAGGGTGGGATTCCGCTATGAGGGAACATACAAGTGGGTGAAGCCCCACACAACATGATTCAGACACGCACACACACACACCAACAAATAAAGTTACTACAATCTTTCACTGCTCTCAGTTGTTTGATTTGACCTGCACTGCATGTGATCCCTGATAACAGAACAATGAATGTGGAAATAACAATAACTCCAGCAGTCAACTTGTGTGTTCGATTGTACATTTTAAACTTCTGCATTTCTTCACATTTTAACAGAATTGGCCTTTTGAGACTTATTTATGGATGGAGGATAAATATTTCAATGCTAAGAATACAAGCCTGTTCTCTGCTATCAGCATGCCGTGTTTACAGTCATCTGTACGCCATGATGAACCTGAACGCCACATAACATTTACACTTATCTCGTTGGTTTGTAAGAACAGGTGACTCTGAATACATGTTTACTGTAAATGCCCGGCTTCAGGTAATAATAACTTCCATGTAGATACTTGAAGCTACTTTCACATCACATTTTTAAATGCTTTGTAATTATATTTAATTGTGTAATCTCTTTCACCTGCCCGCAGCAGAGTGATGCTCTCTGATGCCATCAGGTGTATGGCCTAGCTGGCAGCCTTCCAACGACACACACAAATACATACACACTCTGATTAATAACAGACCATGTGGTCATCCTGCCTGCTCGTGCTTCGGGAAGTGCATTTAAACTCCTTCTCTGGAACAATTTGATTTGTTCTTTTATCTGTTATTTGATTTGTACTGCACAATTACTGCATGCCATTATATTATGATCCTTTAGTATTGGTAAGTGATGTCGACATGAAAAATAGTTTTGGATCACACTAAAAAAAAATAGTTCCTACTGCATGATTATTAATTCATGTTTCCAATGTACACTAATGTTGATAACAATAAAGTACAAAATGAGTCGGGTCAGTCCTTTTATTGACTTATGGTGTTTTTTCTCTTAACTTCTTTTGACAATACCTGTGATTTTATTGTGGAAGCTCAAGTACAAATAAATAAAATTGCCCAAAATTGCATACAAACACTAGATCAGAAAAATATGCACAAGAGATAATTCATCATTTAGCAAGTCTGTTAATAGTGTTTTGAGTAGAGTTTAAAAAAACACATTTTGGAATAAATATTTGTTTCCTTATTGCAATGAGAAAATATGTAAAAATACCTGAAATATTAGGAAGTCTTTGGCCATGACAGAATGCAACGCTGTTTCAATAAATTCACAAACAAGCGCTGCCTAACAAGTTCATTGTCATCTTTCCCTCATCATTCAACATGTCGGTGTGTCAGGTGTATCCCTTTCACACTTGTCATTTTCTTCGCTGCAGTTGTGCACGGCTGCTCCATCTTCGATGCCCCTGGCATACAGGCGCACCAGCTGGCCATGTATCCTGAGAGAAGGGAACGGTTAAAAACTGTGCTGAAATAATCATCTTTACCACCTGGCTACTATTTAGTGTTGCGTTCCATTGGTAATTTACTGCTGAGTTGCAATCGAATTATAACCTGACATTCAGTAAGAGGACAATAGTGCGCCATGTGAGAATACACTAATCAACACATGGAGGGTTGAACTCTGTTTTACCTGCACAGGATTTCTTTGGAGGGCAGAATCTCTCCATCACAGTTCCACACTGACACAGTGGGAGCTTTACTGCAGCACAGACCACACAAGAAGGGCGCCGTTATCTTCTCATTTGTCATTTCTCGTCCCGTGCCTCCCTCTGCCAGGTGCTTCTGAGATCCAGTCCTGCTAACAGTCTCAATGTAGTCCATCCCTTCTTCATCCATCCCACCGCCCGAGCTTCCGATCTCTTCATACCCTTCGTCCTCTTTGTCGGGGGGGAGAGAGAAGCGGACGGCCTTGACGCGGTGCACCTCCACAAACGGCAGGTCAAACTAAGAGAAGTGGCAGAGATCGGGTCAAGACGCGTGTAAACCGGCCAGCACAGCTCCCTTGTAAAGTGAAAGTGGTCACACCTGGTCCTGTGTGCTGGTGTGTCTGTAGAGGAACTTGAGGAATTCCAGCGGGTGAGTGTCCCACACCAGGATGAGGTCCCCTGTTCCGTCTGCGAGGTGAGCGGAAGGAGAGAGGCCCAGAGGACTCTTGGGACATGAGCTGGACATGCAAGTGAGAGACACACACCTGAACCGGCCCTCCACACTCACCCACTCACCTGGGCAGACAGAGAGAAAGACGTGATGCCACATTCAAAGAAATCCCTCCTGTGCATCACTGATGATTCTTATGGGACCATAGTTCTGTGGTTGCATGTTTTCACCCACCATGCACACTTTACTCACTTTAGTAGATTGATTTGTTCAGGGAACCGCTGGTTTGTGTTGTGATTGTTTCACTGAACATATTACAACAACAAAAAACTCACTGTCTCTACGTTTAGATTATTCTCTTGTGAACTGGGTTATGCTGTAGGTGTAGAAGATGGATGATGGATAATGGATAATGTCCCATATCCAAGCCTCTTGTTTCAAATGAAACAATCTTGCAATTAGTTTCAGCTAATCAAGAGTAAATCAGCCAAACAGACTGCTTTAAAGTGTCCATGATTTCTGATAAACAGGCTTCAATATACCGGACTTTAATGTCTGTCTGTGTTATTACCTTCTGAGTCACTACTGAACTGGCTGAAGTGGGAGCTGTACAACAAGCCTTTAGCTGAAGAGGTGGAGAAAAGTCTTTCTGTGCTTTGGGAACACACACTGCACCTAAACACACACACACACACACACACACATCACACATACTTGTCACACTGCTTGAAGGTCTGTGAAAAATCAAGCTCCTTAACCTTGACACCCATTCATAAGAGCTTTATAAACCTCTTGCTGAAGGAAGAGGCAGCCGCCTCAGACAAAGACGGAGGCATTGTCCACTCTAACAAGAGCCAGAGGCTCACCTTTCATCTTGATCAAGTTCCTCCTGCCATGGGTTCTACCCTCCTTCAGGTGCACCCAACACCTGAGGCCCTGCTACAGGTGGTAACAGTTACAATGTCTCAAGTAGTGAATTTGAACCATTTCACTGGTGACACTTTCTGTTTCTCATTAACGGGGGTTAAGGTCGACAAGGTTACAATCACTCTTGTTTCTTACACAGTTTAGACCAGAGTGAGGACTCACAGAAAAGGCTGGGAGTAAGATTAGAAATACAAATATATAACAGGCTTTCATCATTTCTGGAAGTTCACACGTTCTTATGGGCTTCTTTCTTGTTGTGTTCATAACTCTTTCTATCCAGGAGGAGTCACTTATAAGGGTTAACCAACTGGGCGTCATGGAGAGATGCTTCATCAAAATAACATTGTGGTGGTTTTGTTTACATAAAGTGTGTTTCAGCTCACGTAGATCAGTCAGTCGCATAATAACAGAAACCAACGTAACGAACAGTGAACCTCAATTCATAAAGTCACCTCTGTTAGAGAACAGAAAAAACCCACATGCGAAAAGTAAATACGATACTTGATAAATAACCTTAGAAGTAAATAGATAACACTCCCACGCTCCACGGTAGTGGTTGTGTGAAGGTTTGAAGGTGTTAAAACACCTCCACAGGATTGTATTGTCGTTCCTTTTTTAAAGTTTGTTTTGTGTTTGTATTTATTGCACTGTGTATACACCCTTCTTTGTGTAGGATCTTGTAGTCGTTGGTGTTTTACCCTGAGAGGCAGCGGGTTCTATCTCTGGGGCTGGAGAGCAGCGGGTCTGCTGGTAGATACTGAACGGTGCCTGCATAGCTTCTGTTGCTCAGGTACACCATTGTGCCTGGAAAAGGGAGAGAGCACAACATGTAGCAGGTACACACAACACTTCAAAGAAAACCATTCGGAGGGAATGTGATTTTGTGACATGAAATGTTGTTTTTGTTAAAGAGCGCGTGCATCACATGAAGCGCTCTCATCTTAGTCATCGCACTTTTCTTGCCAGGTTCCTAAAGAATGTTTAACTTGAAGCTGAAAATAGATTCAGAGAATCCAACAGCATCGTATGTATCTCAGCATGCACTCATTTCTGTTCTCTAAATTATCATCAGTCCACACCTGAATAGTCATATCGCAGAGGTCCCATCCAGCGGTACTTTTCACTCTCAGCCAGTACGTCCCCGTAGAAGCCATAACCCAACAGAGACACGGAGTAGCGCACCAGAGCAGTGGCGTGATGCACTGAACACACATCCAACGGCTGAGAGTCTCCTGCAAGGTATTGTGGGACAGAAGAGGGACATATAAACTTGACGATGGAGCTCAGAGTTAACTAAAATGTTTGGGTACTTTTAGGAATATAATTTCTTTTTTAAAGAGTGGATTATTCTTATAAATATACTCACCAATGATGATGTGCAAAGCTGAAGTAACAGGGTTGATCACTCCAACGGTGGCGTAACACACACAGTCTGTAGATCCTACATTGGATACAAGAGGAGACGATGAGTGTGCCACCGCTCGAACGGCATTCGATTATGAATTCCTAATCACGGTGTCCTTACCTGCGGGGATGATGCCAATATGGAGCGGACAAGGCTGTAAATTGACAGTGGGATCATTCTCACAAAGGCCTGCCTTTTGTTGGGTCCGCCCAATCACACCGTGAAGTATTTCGCTGAACATGCCATCCCCACCCACACACACCACACTGTTATAAACAAACACAAGAGTTCTGTTGTGAGAACAACCCGCAGAGAGCTTATCTGTTGTATTGCTCTCATGCCGGTGTTTACGCTGCGGTGCTGGTGCTTCTTACCCATCAAAGCCTGTCAGGTCTTTCTTTAGGAGGTGGTCTCTGGCCTGGTTTGCCCTCTCAGTCACTAAAACGAAATATATGTCAGAATAACATGCAGACTGCAAGTCCCTTTCATTAATTATTTCTTAAATCAAGTTTAGGTTAACTATGGATTGTGTTATCCCTTACCTATTACATGAGAGCTGATACCAGCTAGCTCAAACAGAGGCGCCACCAGAGAATGGTAGATCTTTCTTCCTTTCTTCTTCCCTCCAAATGGGTTGATGAACACCAGCAGCCTGTTTGGACGCAGCGGACCTGAAACATACATTTTGGAATATTACAGATTGTTGTGAGCCAGTGGGCTCTGAAGGATTTGAAGGAAATAAAAACATGATCTAATGGTCCATCCATACTGTGAGTCTTTAGAGCCGTTCTCAGGTGTTTTGCCCATTGGTCTCTGAGCACCCGACTGAGGCAGCTGAACTGGGTCCGGCCCAGTGTCCATAGTAACCCATAAGAGCTCCCACTGCTGCTGCGCTTCACGTAGAAAACTGGAAGTAAATGATTGGGAAATGCTGTAAAAGCACTATATCAGGCATACAATTAAAATGTACTAAGCTGTAACACTAGTGTGCTGCACACTTGTATGCAAATTACTCAGGTTCTGACATGGTTTTAAAGTCAATGGCAACATATGTGTCATGTTTCAGACTGTTCAGCATTGACTGTGGCCTTGGTATTTGTGGTACCCGAAATTCTCGCAGATGAACCCACCTGTGAAGTCTTTGTCTGTGTCCTTGACGGACTTCTGAGGCAGGATCTTCACGCGGCCCTCCTCCACTCCAACCACCTCCGCCACAGGGACTGAAACTTTAATCACAGAGACAAATACACACAGCGTTAGTGGACATGCTTCTTTGCACACAAAGGATGGGATCACTGGAAAGAGCTTCCTCACAGCATATTGTCAGAGCAGATGTCGATGCATCCCAATGAACTGTTCCGATGGAAAGACTCTTTTTTTCATGTGACATTAGGAAAAGCAAAGCTGTCACGAATGAAATAAACGATGACT
Organism: Pseudoliparis swirei; assembly: GCF_029220125.1. Taxonomy (NCBI): domain Eukaryota; kingdom Metazoa; phylum Chordata; class Actinopteri; order Perciformes; family Liparidae; genus Pseudoliparis; species Pseudoliparis swirei. The sequence goes on from NC_079396.1 coordinate 13,183,362, forward strand.
GTTTTCCATACAGCTTCTTCCGTTTCAGGGTTCTGATATTGTCCGTGCATTATATTAACACATCAACATAACATTGTGATTTTTATTAAATAATATATGTACAGTGATAGTGATGTTCAGCACATGACAGTATGTGTTTAAAAATGGGGACACGTGTGTATTGTCTCAAAGAAGACACTTTAGAAATGTCTTTAAAAACTGACATTAATTAGTTTTCTGTGCAGAAACAACTGATTCCAAAGTACATTTACCTCTGTGCTGTGCATGTGTGTGAAAGCAGGTGGAGCAGAGGCATTTATGTGTTGTGAAAATATGCCAGGATGTGTGTGAGTACTCCACAGGCAGTGCTTTAGTCCAGTGTCTCAGTTGGTCGAGTTTCAAGTTCGTGCTGTTTAACTTGTTTTTCACGTTTTCTGGCAGCAGCTATGTGTTGGATGAAACCCTCCCTGTAATTATTCGAAATGACATATGTAAGGTGTAACACAGATTGTTTTGCTGATGGTGTTTCCGAAGCTACTTCTACAGAATACATAGGCTATGTTTGTTTGCCAGTTAATGTTCCGCCCAGACATGAGACGGGTTGTGACTTTTAATAACAGAGTTGCACATCGCATTCCCCTCAGTATGCAGAGAGCCTATTGTTATGTTTAGATAAGGTTTACATAAGTCCGCTGGCCTCTAGCGCGATGTTATAGATCAGCTGATGCTTTGGAGAGCAAAGAGCCACTCACTTGTTTTCTTGTCCCGATTCTTCTTATCCACCTCGGTCCAGTTGAAGTGCCATCCCGTCAGGACCGCCCGGTATCTTTTATTCCCGACCCACAAACTGGACTCCAGCCTCAAATCGGTTTCCTCCATCCGGAAACGCGCTTTTTATCCACGGAACTCTTCCCAGTCTCTCGGAACACTTTTTTAGAAAGAATCACATTTGACAGTCGTAACTTGTGCATCTCTGAGAAGCAGCAGCAGCAGGTCGACGGTCTGATCTCGCCATCAGTCAACGAGCCACTGGAGTACGTCCTTCGGTCACCTGGAACCAGAGCGTGTTCATCTTTCAATGAACCCGAAGAGGTTTGTTTCAAGAGACGTTTGTGCCATGATTCCTGCGGGATGTGGACGACACTGCCCGTCACACGAGTGTTGTCTAAACATATTGGTTTCCTCCTCAGTCACTCCCTGGCCAATGACACCTACTCAATTTGCATGTTGCACTGCGGATTGGATGCCAGTTCACGTTATTGAAGTATGAACGATATGCTTGTAGATTGTTCATATAATTTGGTTATTTTGAACACCGCAAGTATTGTATAGCTAAAAGAAGGCTTGAATTCGTTTACAGTAAATTAGATGCAATATAATACCGGATTAATAAATTATGCACTGGGTTATGGTGATTTCAGTCTTGGTTTTGGGTTTTTTCATGCTGTGATCTAAACAAATTATCTTTCTTTTTTTAAATATTGTCTGTCACTGTTTTATGTTGTATTGTCTGAAACTTTGTGTAATGTGCTACTGTTGCTGTCTTGGCAAGGACACTCTTGTAAAGGAGATTTTTAATCTCAATGAGGCATTTGCTGGTTAAATAAATGTAAAATCAAATAAAAAATAAACTATCTATAAATGCAATTACGAGTTGTAAAGTTGTAGATGTGTTATAAAAGTGTCTACGTGACATTCAATAAGTTAAAGATAACAAGACAAAGAAGAGAATAAACCAAGGAGGAAAATCTACAATTCTAACCCGTAACCAAATATCCGTGTTAATCATAGTGAAAGGTTAAAGTCTATCTACAATGTAAGGCTGAACAGTACCTGAGGGGATTGCCAATATATATTTCTGTAATGAGGGATTGGAAAATGAAGGTTCCCTGTTGATTCTAAAGCGTGAAGATAACGTTATTCTAGATTAAAAGTAATAATTTCAGAAATATTGTAAACAAATAATCCAATCAAACGTGGCAAAATGGATGAGGAATCAACATCTATTTTAATAATGTTGGACATTTAGATGTATATTGTTAAGAAACAAATTATATTTATGAGAGCATATTTTCAAAGGCTTTTTTGGAAAACCTACAGAGGGCACACACAAGACATTCTTTGTAGTTTATACTAACCATGGCCATATTTACTCACTACGTCAGGGGTACTCAACTTCGGAGGCCAAGAAGGCCACATTTAAACCACAACAGGTGCAAAGGGCCACAAATTATTATTAACATATATTTGTACCATTTTATTCACTGTATTTACTACTGCTGTTTAATATGCTGTCTTGCTAGTCATTTTTAATGCATTCCAAAGCATCATGGAATATTTAACAAATATTCTCAATTTCAGTAACAAATGTAGTGTAGCGACTGCGTTTCCAAGGATGACAAGTGTTGGTCAAGCTGATGTTTTATTAACACTGGAGTGAATAGCTTTGCATTGATGACATTGATAAAGTTTGCAATTGCTACTTTTCCTATTGAGAGCTCTGAGTCTGCATTTCACAAATATTAATAACAACAATATAACAAACAACTGTTTACTTATTCCGAGTGAGAGCTCTGAGTATGCATTCTTTTCACAAGTCCTTTCAGATCTGGTTGTTGCTCAGTTGTAGCTGCTCTGAGATAGTCTGCCAAATGTCTGTCAGTTAGACGGGAACGCTGCTTTGATTTTATTATTCCCATGGCAGAGAAGGAGCTTTCACACACATAAGTAGATCCAAAGCAGGTCAGGATTTTCTGAGCACACAGGATTAATGCAGGGTTTGTGTTCCTCAGAACACAGGATATCCAGAATGTGTCAATGCTCTCCTTCTTGTGTCTTTCTTTGAGGATGATGTTGTGCTGCAGCTCTATGAGTTGTTCCTCAAACGCAGCCCTTTCGACTCGATTTTACAAACAAAACTAAATTCACCTTTAAAAGGCTTTTGCATATGACACATACCCATGTTATACATCAAAAAAAATTCACAATCAATCTCTCTCTATATATGACTAGACATTGACCTCAGTAGGTAGGGAAAGAAAAAAAATATGGCCCTAAAGCTGAAAATGTAAGTGATTTTTAAAAAATTTCTTATATCTCTTACACAAACACACCTTGGACCAACTGATTTGGTGTGGTGTTTAAATTACCAAAGGCCATGGGTGTGGATGGGTACGAGACACTACAGAAGAAGTAGGACGGCCACCATTCTGTGCAATTCGAAGAGAATGTACTATTATTTTTTTACTTTATTTTCTGGTTCAAGAGAACATATGACACATACCCATGTGTTATACATCAAAATTCAGAACAATCTCAGCTCTCTATATAATGAGACACAATTGACCTCAGGTACAAGTGGAAAAGAAAAATATATTCTAAAAGCTGAAAATGTAAGTTCGATCTCTAAATCTGTCATCTCTCTTCTGAAAACACACCTTTACTCATATTGGACCAACTGATTTGGTTTTTAAATACCAAATACAAAGGCCATGGGTGTTACACGACCTCAGAGTAGGAGGAATTAGGACCCAATTACAGGAGACAGAGATAAGTAAGTACAAGTAAGTACTTTATTTTTGCAATGAGTGAAATGAACTGACGACCTGGGAGACAAACTTTTCAAGAGCATAACATAACCCACCTGATCATGGCAAAAAAGACCAGACGAACTGACAAGGAAGGCTGAGGAATTTAATACATGTAACAAGACACAAGACACAGGTGGGACAATCAGGCGGGGGCTGATGATGATGAGCATAGGAGACAGGTGAATGACAGTGAAAACAATCAGAAAGCCTGGGATGAAAGCGAACATAAATGACATGGAGCCTCTCTAGCATATCCTACGATTTTTAACACAAAGATTCACAAAAAAGCAGTAATATATCTGAACATACAGATGATATAATGTAAATAAACAAAAACCAAATTTTTGTTTATATTATTTTGAATTGGTCAGAAATGATCACATTCACCAAAATGATAACAAGACACAGGTGGGACCAATCAACAAGACACACAGACCAATCCAATCAGGCGATACTGTACTGATGAGCATAGGAATGACAGGTGTGACAACAGAAGCAATCATGAGAGAAGTAACATGTCGATGGAAGAACTCATGAAAATGCGGTGCATAACTGTGGGTTAATTAAAAAGTAGTGAAATATCTGAATACAATGCTAGATACATGTAAAGATTGCAAAAATATGTTTTGTATTATCGTTTTTTTTGAGAGAATGATGTGGTCCACACAAGATGGGACTGAGAAATGACTTAATATTGCAGATAAAGTTTCATGGGGTGTGTGCAAATAAAAATGACCATTTACATTTTTCTTCTTCAAATAAATGTATTATACATTACAAAAAGTAAACATATTCTCCATAATATTCATGTTGAGAAATAGAAAACAGAACACAAATATTGATACAGAATATTTACAATATGGCTTCACTATAATGGCATCATGTCATCGTGTCATGGTCGTCCGGGGCACGAGACCATTGCTGGCCGGACAGGTAGAGCTGCAGGTGGGGCTGCAGGTGGATCTGCAGGCTGCACTGCAGGTGCTGGTGAATCCTCTCTGTAAAATATAATACTAGTCAGCACCGCCACACGTAACAGACACCGTGACGAGACACATAACAGACACGTCCGGACACGTCCCGACACGTCCCGTCACGGACACGTAAAGTTTAGTGAAGACTCTTACCCGTCCAAGTGGATCTCTTCTGGCTGCGTGTTCCTCCTCGTGGCTCTGGAGCTCAGGGTTGCCAGGTCTGTGTGACAAAACCAGCCCAATGGCCAATCAAAACCAGCCCAAACCAGCCCAATGGCCAATAAAACAAGCCCAAAAAACAAGCCCAATATCAGAACACAAAATATGCCTGTGCCAAACCATATACCCTGCTTTTAAAGTCCAACAACATTGCTATCATTTCCAAATGTATTGTAATATCTACAAAGTAACTGTTAAAGAATATATATTATAGTTTAGCATAGCTTAGTATTGTTTGCATATAGATTATGTGTAAGATGGAAAACACTGAATGGAAGTTAAAACCTCCAGCGGAGCACTCTGGTGTCTGAGCTGATCTAAAAAAAGATAACAGTGACACCTAAGGAATGTTGATGTAAACCCCCCTTCTGCACTGCACTCATCAAAGAAGATGACTAGAGAAAGAGCTCATTGTATTCATTGTTTAGAAAGAGCAATCACAGTCCTTACCTCATCGGGAGGATAGATAACAAGGGTCCAGATGGGGCCATTTATTCTCCTTCAGACACTTTAAACCCTCACTGTCTCTCCTCACTGACCCCCCCCTTCACCGATCCCCCTCACACGCACACACGTGGGAAGAAGCCCCCGGTGTGTGGGCGACCTTCGGAGAAGATCCAGGCCTCATCCCTGAAGAGATAAGGCCCGAAGGAAGTCTTCTTACAAGAGAGGGTCTATTAAATCAACTATCTCCTCTTCCCCCACCTTTTCACAACATGTGAACTCATTGGCAGGTCAGAAGAACCAATGAAGGAGCGGCAGAGGCGGGAGCTGGCAACAAGAACCAATGAGAAGACACCGCCCCCTTATCTCCTGACGAATCAGAACTGTTCCTTTCGGCTATTTAAAATGGCCGCACACTCTAAGTGGTCGTCTTTTTTTCTCCAGGGCTGAGGCCACTGGTCAGAGCTCTGGAGAAGGGTCCATGCATGATGTCTACTTGTATCCTGATTTCTGAATAAAACGCTTATAGACGTAACGTAGAAGTCTACCGCTCTTTCTTCCAGTGAGTGTCGTCCAGGTGGTGTGTCGATTTCCAACTCTAACAAATGGTAGCAGACGAATGGTTGTGAAATCCGATCCAGAGACCTGAGGAGGACGAGCACGAGAGACCCCCGGACGGACCACTGCGTTCAAGGCCCACTCCAAGAAACTGATCGAACGCCGGTGTCAACAAAAGGTAAAGACTGAACCCGTTTATTTCAAATCAGAGGACGTACTCACCACTGGGGATTAACGGGACTACTGTGGAGAGGGTGAGCGGGTATAAATACCTGGGAGTCCACATCACCGAGGATCTGACATGGTCAACGAACACAGACACTCTGGTGAGAAAGGCAAGGCAGCGCCTCTACCACCTCAGGCAGCTGAGGAAATTTAAAGTTTCCCAGAGGATCCTTCAGTCCTTCTACTCTGGAGCTGTAGAGAGCGTCCTGACAGGAAGCATCACAGCCTGGTTTGGCAACTGCTCCGCTCAGGACAGGAAGGCTCTGCAGAGAGTAGTGCGTTCGGCTGAACGCACTATTGAACTACACTCCCACCCTGCAGGACTTGTACACCAGGAGGTGCAGAACCAGAGCCGGCAGGATCATGAAGGATCCTCACCACCCCAACAACAGACTGTTTCAGCTGCTGCGGTCAGGCAGGCGCCTCCGTAGTCACGCTGCAAGAACAGAGAGACTGAGACGGAGTTTCTTTCCTCAGGCCATCAGGACTGTGAACTCCGACCTCACCAGGACCCCCATAGACCCACACAACTGCCCCTCTTAGGCACACACACACACACACACACACACACTTACTGTAAATATTGTGTTGTTTTTTATTGTAAATAGTGTGTACTTGTTGCCCTTGCACATTCCTGCTGAGCATTGCCACTTTCATTTCACTGCACACCCTGTGTGTGTATGTGAAAAATAAAACATCTTGAATCTTGAATCTTGAATCAGTCAGATTGAATACTCTAAAATTGATCAGGAGTATTGGAAGTGAGTATTGAAACTGCAGAAATTTTTGACTTGATTTAAATAAATAGAATAAAGCGTAAAAAGGGAAATCACGATACAGTTTGACATTAAAGCCCTCTAACAGAAGTGAGGCCGGCGAATAACGCTGGAGAGTCGAACCCTGAAAGGAACCGGGGCCGCGTAGTTTAAAGCCCTCTAACAGAAGTGAGGCCGGCGAATAACGCTGGAGAGTCGAACCCTGAAAGGAACCGGGGCCGCGTAGTTTAAAGCCCTCTAACAGAAGTGAGGCCGGCGAATAACGCTGGAGAGTCGAACCCTGAAAGGAACCGGGGCAGCGTGGTTTAAAGCCCTCTAACAGAAGTGAGGCCGGCGAATAGCGCTGGAGAGTCGAACCCTGAAAGGAACCGGGGGCGTGGTTTAAAGCCCTCTAACAGAAGTGAGGCCGGCGAATAGCGCTGGAGAGTCGAACCCTGAAAGGAACCGGGGCAGCGTGGTTTAAAGCCCTCTAACAGAAGTGAGGCCGGCGAATAACGCTGGAGAGTCGAACCCTGAAAGGAACCGGGGCCGCGTAGAAATTAAACACATGTGTAATGCATAAACTGTAAATGAATGTTGAATACCGGTGGTGAATAAAAGTTGTCAAAGTGGGATCAACAGAGCAGAGTCGAAACCTCACGGTGTCAACGCAAGCTCTAGTCTGTTGAATTGCACGAGTGATAAATGAGGATTTATTGTTCTGAAAGGCACGTTGCTGAGTAAAGAACACATTGTATGGCGATTATGTACTACGTTTAAGAGCAGGTACGAGTTTGAGATTGAGGAGAATACTGAGAAACAAAGAGGTAACTCCGCATAACAAGAGCAGAAACGTAAACACAGGAATACAAGAACAGAAAGGAGGAGGGACAAGCAGAAAAGCTGCTGCGCGCCTCCGCGGAGCGCACGCGCCTTCACAGACAGAGCAGCCCCTCCCCTACCCACTTCGCTGCGCGCGTCTGTCTCAGAGCAGAGCAGAGTGAGAGCGGAGCGAAGCCAGAACAGTGACTGAAGAATTCTTTTTGAAGATAACTATTAATTGATAGAGTGTGTGACCATCATTTTCCTTTCTGAAACATAGTTTTTAATAAATACGTATTTTGACAATACTAACAGAAAACGGACATTTGTAGACACCCAGATAAATATAAAAGAACACAACAACAACAATTAGCCCCCTTCTTCCCGTTTACCCTCCCCAACCCACACGGTCCCCAAAGATGAATCCCCAGCCGTTGAATAACGGGTGGTACGGACAGACTGACGACACACGACACCATGACGACTCCAACTATGTACCTGGTAGAGGAGACAGGACAATAGGCCCGTACAATTGTTATAACTGTAACGCAGTAGGGCACTTTGCCAGAGACTGTAGGAGGAAGAATAACTATTACGGAAGAGGTGGAACAGGAAGAGGAGGAAGAGGAAGAAACAGAGGAGGAAGTTATGAAGGACCTGGAGGTTATAATGGACCCCAGGGAGCCCCTGTTCAAACAACAGCCCCCCTTCCTGCAGCCTCCACAACAGCAGACTTCCACACAACAGCCCCCCCCTCTGCAGCAGACAGCAGCACAACCACAATACATCATAGTCTGTATCCAGCCCCTCCTCCAAATCCATAAGCACTGATCTATCAACAGCCACAGCAAGCCACGTTTGCACCGCTTCAAGCTTAGTTCCCTCAAACCTAATGTCCCGCAACAGGTGGGTCAGCAGCCCATAAATGGGGCTCAACACCAGAGAGATAATATGCATAAAAGAAGCCCGTTCAGGAGTAAGAGGAGTAACAACTGGGGCAACGGAGGCTTTAGACGAGTATTAATAAAGTTTTAATTATAGTCAGGCTGGATATTGGGCTAATTTTTGTCCTTATCCACCACAGGGTTAGCAGTCTCAGTCAGAACCACTCCAGTACTCTCATAATGTCTAACCCCGCCATAACAAGCACCCAACACACAGCCACAGCCACAAGGCAATAGTGATCCACGGCACCAGGCCCGGACCAGAGACACAGAATTAGGCGTGCCCAGATCCAACAGCTGACAGCGAACTGTACTCACTGAACAGAAATGTGCCACACCCAGTAGTCACCCAATGATTCAACTGGAGACTAAAGAGACACTGAACAGGAAGCAAAGCATCCGGTGGGACAGAGTAGATGATGATGACATCACACCTCTGCATGACAACAGCCAGCAGTGGAGACTTTGGTTCAAAGTCCTGCATCCCTACTCGCCACCAGGGGACCAAAGACATTGTGCCCTTAACTCCTCCTTGATACAAGATGAGATCTGAGATCCTGAGGGACTGCCTGCAACACGAGATTGAGGTTCGTGAAGACCCAGCTGAGGAGGCTTGGAGATCGATGCAGAACAGCAAGGAGTAGCAGCGGCCGGTGAATGAACACCAGAGCTGCAGACTGTATGCAGTCGTTGACACCGCAGCTCCACATCACAGTGTTGGTCCAGAGTGGAGGCACTGAGAAGAACAATGGTGAAAGCAGAGGTTGAGGCTACGGACTGGGTGCACAAACAAAATGAACACTTGCATTACTCCACATTTGAGAACATGTAAAGAACTGCACACACATCGGAGGTCCAGTTAATATTAGAGACACATGCTTAGATACACACATAGTAGAGAACACTGATCATGGGGATACTGACAACATGCGTAACTTATTTCCAGACACTTTTAGGACTAAAGGGTGAACTGATGTGTGACTGATTCCGATAGCTCCCGTAGAGATAGAGTTAAAACCGCACGATTCCAATTTAATCGTCACCAGCATCCCTTAAGGATGGAACAGACTGTAGATATATTTTTTAAATTATAGAATGGTTGTTATAGGCAGGTGTACTGGAGAGGACGAGGGCGCCCTGGAATACATTAATTAATTAAATTTCGTAAAACTTGGAAAATGGGCCTTGATTTGGGGCCAATAAATAAATGTGTAACCCGTTCTTTACTAATTAGGCCGACTTATTATGACATTCCTTACCCAAGCACAATGATGACGCTGTGAGTTCAGACAAGACATGGTTCTCCTGCATTGATTTGACAGATTCAAGCATTTTTATTTTATTTCTCTCCTTTCTTCTAGAAGTGGACTGTTTTGATTGATTGACAGTTTTAGAGAATAGTGGTGGGTTTACTATTGATTTCTGATAAACAATAGTGGTTATTATTACAGTAATGCCGTTAGGCGTACGAGTAATTGATTTCTCATCACCATTTCAAAAACTGAGGTTTTTTGTTGTTGTTGTTGTCGGTTTCAAAGGATAGTTTTGGGTTTACTGTTTTTTGGAAAAATAGTGGTTATTATTACAGTCGTCCGTTGGATGTACGAGTAATCGATTTCTCATGAGCTGTTAAGAAACTGACACCTATGTATGCGACGTGCTAATTTGGCAGTTTTGTTTAAAGTAACGAATTCTAGAGGTTGACTGTTTATTAAGATTATTATTATTGAAAAGGACGGATTTAGGAATTCCATCCTATTTCAAAAGAGGGATAGAAGCACACAACAATCTATGTTGACGCCAGACTATTAAGAGGAGGGCCAGGACAAGTACAGACTAATAGATCAGATAGCAGCAGGTTTAGAATCAGGGACCCCAGAGAATCATAAAAAATAATTTTTGAAATCATAAATATGCTTGATAAATGAAAAGATGTAATCTTATTTGTGTTCCTTCCATAGTTGTGGTGATAGTAGATGGGGTTCAACGTCGACAGATTCGAAAAAGAGCCGCCACTCCTGTACACATAACTTGCGAGTGTTTGATCACATCCAATATAGTGCACACAGGCACACACTCAAGGTATAGAGTTACAAGACGCATCAGGTCCGACAACGGAACACATTTTAACAACAAACTGCTGGGGAAAGTTGATATGCACTGGGCATAACCTACAAGTTTGGGTCTATATATCACCCTCAGTCTCAAGGATTGGTCGAGAGAGCCAGTCAAATTATTAAAAGGAAAATGTGCGAAGGCGCTTCCACTAGGTACTGATGACCATGAGAGCATTACCAGGGGGGAAGACGTCACCAAGTGAGTTGTTAACAGGAAGAAGTATGCCAGAGCCACCCAGAGATGGAGGTCATATGCCACCTCTGGATGTCTGTAAAATTGAAATGTCAGAATACATAAAAGCTCTAATTTCTCTCTCACCAAAGCTCTCTCAAACCAGGTTGTTCGAGCCCAGACGATCGATCAGGAGACAGCAGAGCCAATCAAAGAAAAGTAGGTGACTGGGTCAGGGTCAGGGTTCACAAGAAGAAGTGGACTGAGCCTAGGTGGACTGGTCTGTACGAAGTGAAGGAGGTTACTTCACACATGGTCCAGGTCAAGGGTAAGGCAGAGGCACCTTGACACCACCTGACACATTGTGCCCCAGCTACCTGTCCAACAAGGACATTGACAGAAACACAATCAGATCTAAAGATGTTGATGCCACAGAGGCCGTTCCGTAGGTGTTTCGGGGAGCCTGATAGCCCAGCTAGAAGGTCCCCCCCGCAAACCACTATAGGAACGGCTGGAAGGCAGACAAACTGTTCTAATGGTCATGGGACTGACCCTTGCCAGTATCGTAGGATTAGTCATGTGAGGTTTAGAGAAGAACCTGCCAGGAAAGACAGGAAAAGAAAAGTAGGAAAGACGGGAAAAGAAAGGTTGTAAAGACAGGCAATGAAAGGTTGTAAAGACAGGCAAAGAAAGGTTGGAAAGAAAGGAGACAGAAAGGAGACAAGAAGGAGACAGAGAGAGACAAATGAGAGAAGAACTAGACAGAAAAGAGAGAAATCGCAAGAGAAGAAATCGAAGAAAGACTCTTATTGTGAAAATACTTGGTTAAGCGACTTGACCGGAAGTGACATTTTGACCGTGGGTTAGTGACATTTGACCCCTCCATTGTTCTAGCGGAACTTTGAACTCATCACTAGGTGTTAAAGGCTGGACTCACCTTTGAGTGAGGATTGGCTGACTTTGAGTCTAAGACTCTGGGGATTAGAGATAGCAGTCTCATCAACAGATATATCGATGCTGGAAGGCGGAGGAAGCAGAGGAGCCAATGAAGAAGCATCCCTGAATGAGAAACTTCTAACAGAAAGAAGAGGTTTCAAACAGGATGTCCCCAACCACCACCAGAGGTTTGCAGGTGCTGAATGCTGAGACAACAAACGTGACGATGACCAGTGATGGCTGTGTTGAGTTCTCTCCACCTTCATGTTTATGAATCAAATGGAATTTGCTTCAGAAATAAGGAGGGAGGGAGTAGAACTGAGATGCTGATATGCTGTTAAAAGGAGATCGCTAATGTACTGCAGCTGAAATTAGACTACATTGAAAAGGCTTAAACAAGACACTTGGCATTTCAAAAGAAACACACTCACCTACGCACACACACTTATACTCAATCACTCAGACAATTGAAGCAGCTACCAAGAGTCGTCCTGGAACCATGAAGAAGCAACAGTCATGAAGAGACACCATAACTTACAGACCACAGTCGCCAGAGGCAATAAAGTAGCTGACCTCTCAGAGGAGAGAGCAGCAGCTGGGTTAAACAGATGACAGCCGCTGCCATACCGGGACTCCCGGAACTTGCATTTGAGGACATCAAGCTCATGCAGACAGAAGATCCAAAGACAGTGGTGAATTGTCTAAAGAAGAAACTGATACTGAGATATGGTGGTAAAAGGAGAATCAGATCTGACAATGGCACACAGCTTTGCAACCAAACACTTATCACATTTAGAAACAAGCACCTACAAGAAGTTGAGAAATATTTCTAGAGAGCACATTCACACGGAGCAGTCTATTGCCCAATCACAGGTGATAGTCGCGAGAGCTAATCAACAATTGAAGCAATTGAGACAATGATGGCTAAATTATCACCAAGGAGGGAGAACATTTCTCTCCCATGAGTTATTGACATGAAGACCCATGCGGGGTCAACAGAGAGTTAGGAGACAGTCCTAGACTTGACAAATTTCAGAGAATATTCTGGGAAAAAAAATATAACTGACCAGATCTAAGTTTTTCTCCAAGTAGGTTGCTGAAGCCCACTAGGAGCCAGCTGATGAGTCATCAGTGGAACCAGGTGACTGGGTAAGACTCGAGGTTCACATGGGAAGTGGACTGAGCCCAGGTGGACAGGGTGTTTTGAAGTCATAGGACTTCTGGCGCCCTCAGGTGAGAGGCTTCACCAAGAGGAGCACCGTATAACACATTGTACATTTGCAGATCAGCGGCGAAGAATCACAACCCGCCGCCGAATAGTTGCCTCATCAGGGTAATTCTGACTAACAGATGTGAGGTCACTTCCACACATTTCTGCCTAAGCGCAGGAGCGAGAGTTAGGACTGCAACATAGGAAGATGGGTGCAGACAACATTGACTCTCACTGCTCACCGTCTCCTGTCATTAATGGCACCTCGATGTGCAAATGTTTTGTTTCCCCCATAAGCTGTTTTAGGGTTCGAGCACGAGAGAGGAGGGTGCTGGACGAATACCTGCCTGCTATCAGATCCTAGTAGGATTTGAATATTTCTATGCCCTAGTCAAGGGCCATAGATAGGATCAATTGCATTTATCATAACCAGTAAAGATAAATAAAGTTAGATTGGATTGGATAAGTAATTGAGACTCTGTTGGACGACGGATGGCCATTTAATAGATGATTCCTCCCACACGGGGTGAGAAGCTGTTCCTCCGACTCAGTTAAAAGATTGCGAATTCAAGCCTAGAAAGTATTAGATACTTATTAAATATAGAAATTAAAATAAAATTTTTCATAGTCAAATGTCACATTCTGTATAGAGCCGGCCTAGTGGCCGCTGTGTTGTGTTGTGTTTTCTCATTCTCTTCAACAGCTACACCTGACGCTCCAGCATCGACCTCCATCGTGTGCTGACTGCCTGCTGTGAGGACCTGCCATGAGGAGCTGCCCACAGGAGCATCGGACACCATCATCACCCGGCTCAGAGACTGAGGAGCCAATGAAGAGCACGCTCTACCACCCACGATGCTGCCCATGGGAGTCATGTCGAATCCAGGGCCCATGCGACACCAGTGAAAGAACAACAACAAGCCTGGCCAGGACGATCCAGACGAAATCAAGTTCGAGACCACCGGATAAAAGACCCCATCGACAGCCGGAGGAGACGCTGACGAGGAGCAGAGGAGACGCTGCAGAGGAGCAGAGGAGCAGAGGACCAGAGGAGCAGAGGACCAGAGGACCAGAAGGACTTCCAGGACCCAGACCAGGATGAAGCAGATGACGCCGACCAGCCAGGGTTGAAGCAGATAAGTTGCAGCGGGGACCGGATCATCAACTGGTTATCAGGATGCCAACCTGCTACTCACCAGCCGCTAGGATGCAAGACCCCCCCCCTGCCTGACCACTCTCAATTTCACCTCTTTCCTTCGACACCTGCACACTACAGATTTAACGCAGACAGACATACTGACTTCCCTAGGATGGAAGATCTAAGAGGGTGGATCGGAGTACCACATGACAGAAACCACGCCCCTGTTTCCATCCCTAACAGAGAGACTCTCTCCCCGAGAAATAGGTATCTTACAGGTCTTATGGGACCTTAATCTAGGCTACGAAAGATTATATTTCAGGAGACTCATTCACGTCAAGTGGCAGAGCTAAGACAGGACGAGGAGACCAGGACACATAGCCACTTAGGGAGGCCAGGCCATGACAAGATCTGGCATCAAGAGGGAAATAAATATTCCCAGAGGAAGGGTTCACATCCAGCGGATGTGAAAAGAGGGATTGTTAAAGAATATATATTATAGTTTAGCATAGCTTAGTATTGTTTGCATATAGATTATGTGTAAGATGGAAAACACTGAATGGAAGTTAAAACCTCCAGCGGAGCACTCTGGTGTCTGAGCTGATCTAAAAAAAGATAACAGTGACACCTAAGGAATGTTGATGTAAACCCCCTTCTGCACTGCACTCATCAAAGAAGATGACTAGAGAAAGAGCTCATTGTATTCATTGTTTAGAAAGAGCAATCACAGTCCTTACCTCATCGGGAGGATAGATAACAAGGGTCCAGATGGGGCCATTTATTCTCCTTCTTAGACACTTTAAACCCTCACTGTCTCTCCTCACTGACCCCCCCCTTCACCGATCCCCCTCACACGCACACACTCACACGTGGGAAGAAGCCCCCCCCCGGTGTGTGGACGACCTTCGGAGAAGATCCAGGCCTCATCCCTGAAGAGATAAGGCCCGAAGGAAGTCTTCTTACAAGAGAGGGTCTATTAAATCAACTATCTCCTCTTCCCCCACCTTTTCACAACATGTGAACTCATTGGCAGACGAGAAGAACCAATGAAGGAGCGGCAGAGGCGGGAGCTGGCAACAAGAACCAATGAGAAGACACCGCCCCCTTATCTCCTGACGAATCAGAACTGTTCCTTTCGGCTATTTAAAATGGCCGCACACTCTAAGTGGTCGTCTTTTTTTCTCCAGGGCTGAGGCCACTGGTCAGAGCTCTGGAGAAGGGTCCATGCATGATGTCTACTTGTATCCTGCTTTCTGAATAAAACGCTTATAGACGTAACGTAGTAGTCTACCGCTCTTTCTTCCAGTGAGTGTCGTCCAGGTGGTGTGTCGATTTCCAACTCTAACAAAACAACAAATGGTTAGTATGCCAGCATTAAAAGCAGTTTTCCCTAAACAGTTATTTCACCTACGTCCTAAAATGGCCTTGTGTAATTAGATACAGTATATTATCATAAATAAAATATAGCTCTGTGAAGGTGTAGACCAATTCACTGACGGACAAACTAGAAACAAGATGGCGCTGTGCCAACGGCTGCTTGTTCCAGTAGTGGCGTTTTGCTTTTATTTTATTGTCTTTTTTTGCACTTTTCCTCTTTCTTTTTCTTTTCTTTCACGTTTGTCTTAGTTACGGTCGGACACTGGACCATAACTACTTTTTTCGATAATTCTACTGTGGCTTTTGTTCACTTTGTCGTGAGTATCGGTGAGCCACAGCAAAACAATGACGGGGACCGTCGTCTACTGCGTGCTCAGCTGATCGCGCTGTGCAGGCCGAAGCTTCTGCCTGGAGAAAGACCTGTGATCCCTCTGGAGCTGCGGAGAAGGGCTCGCGGCTGCAGATCGGGTGTCAAGCGGAGGGCTAAAACGAGGAGATACAAACCCTCGGTACCGTCGATCATAACGGGGAACGTGAGGTCTTTGGCGAATAAGACGGATGAGCTCGGCGCTGGTAATGTCCGAGAGGATCTTCCGTGAGAGCAGCCTCTTGTGTTTCACTGAGACGTGGCTACACGCGGACTATCCGGATCACAGCGCGTCTTTGCCCGGCTTCAGGACTGTTCGGGCTGACAGAGGCGCTTCAGAGCGGTAAGAAGAGGCGGGATCGCTGTTTATGTGAATGAACGGTGGTGCCATCCGGACCATGTGTGCGTGAAGGAGCGCTTCTGTAGCCCGAACATTGAACTGTTGGCCGTGGGGATGCGCCCGTACTATTTGCCGAGAGAGTTCACGTCCGCCATTTTGGTTGTCGTGTACGTGCCGCCATCAGCTGACGCTGAGGAAGCTGTGGACACCATCCACTCCACTGTGTCTGCTCTGCTGAATCATCAGCCTGGAGCATTCATGACCATCACTGGCGACTTTAACCACACCACATTGGATAAAGCTCTGCCAACCTTCCATCAATACATTGACTGCCCAACTAGGAACAATAAAACTCTGGACTTGCTGTATGCTAATACTAAGGACGCATACAGCGCCACTGCCCTTCCCCCCCTCGGCAGGTCTGATCATGACCTGGTCCGGCTGACACCCAGGTATGTTCCTCTGGTGAAGAGGCTGCCGGTGACCACCAGGACTGTGAGGAGGTGGTCTCTGGAGGCTAACGACGCTCTACAGGACTGCTTTGAGTCAACGGACTGGGATGTGTTGTGTGGACCGCACGCGGAGGACATCAACAGTATGACCGACTGCATCACGGAATACATCAAGTTCTGTGAACACACCACCATCCCATCACGGACTGTGCGCTGCTTCCCCAACAACAAGCCCTGGATCACCAGGGACCTGAAGGCGCTTCTTAACATGAAGAAAGCTGCTTTCAGGTCTGGAGACAGGGATGAGCTGAGGAGAGTCCAGCGCAACCTGAAGGTGAAGCTCAGGGAGGGCAAGGACTCCTACAGGAGGAAGCTGGAGGCCAAACTCCAGCTGAACAACACAAGGGAGGTGTGGTCTGGCATGAAGCAGATAACTGGCTTCAAGGTGGGAGGAGACAGCCAGGGGCTCCTGGAGAGGGCCAACGAGCTGAACTGTTTTCAATAGGTTCAGTTCACAGCCCTCTCCTGTCTCCTCCACACATCACACCTCCCAAACACCTCCTCCCCCTCTGTCCCCCCTGCTGAGCTGCACATCCACCGAGCCCTCAATAACAATGGGCTTCTCCACCCTCCCCTCTCTCTGTGACGACTGACCAGGTGAGAAGACAGCTGGAGAAACTACACCAGCGCAGAGCTGAAGGTCCTGATGGCATCAGCCCCAGGGTCCTAAAGACCTGCGCCACCCAGCTGTCTGGTGTCCTGCAGCACCTCTTCAACCTCAGCCTGAGGCTGGGGGAGGTCCCGGTGCTGTGGAAGACGTCGTGCCTGGTCCCTGTCCCAAAGAAGTCAACACCATCTGGCCTCAACGACTACCGTCCGGTCGCCCTCACCTCCCATGTGATGAGGGTGCTGGAGAGGCTGGTCTTGGCCCACCTCCGGCCGCAGGTGAAATCGTCGTTGGACCCTCTGCAATTTGCTTACCAGCCTCATGTGGGAGTGGACGACGCCATCATCTACCTGCTGCAACGAGCTCAGTCGCACCTGGATGGAACCAGTGTCTCTGTGAGAGTCACTTTCTTTGACTTCTCCAGTGCATTTAACACCATCCAGCCACTGCTGCTGAGTGAGAAGCTGCGGTGGCAGTGTGGACGCGTCCACCATCTCCTGGATCACTGACTACCTCACAGGCAGACCACAGTTTGTCAGAATGGGCGTGTGCTGTCTGGAACGGTGGTCAGTGATGTTGAAACCCACAGGAACTGTTCTGTCTCCTTCCTCTTCACCCTGTACACCAGTGACTTCCAGTACAACACGGAGTCATGCCATCTGCAGAAGTACTCTGATGATTCTGCAGTGGTCGGGTGTATTAGGGATGGACGGGAGGAGGAGTACAGGGCAGTGGTGAGTGACTTTGTAAAGTGGGCGATCACGAACCACCTGCGGCTGAGCGTGGCCAAGACCAGAGAGATGGTGGTGGACTTCAGGAGGAAGGCGACAGCTCCTACACCTCTGAGTGTCCTGGGGTGGACGTGGACATGGTGGAGGAGTACAAGTACCTGGGCGTCTCCATCGACAGCCGACTGAACTGGAAGGCCAACATCAACGCTGTGTACAAGAAGGGGATGAGTCGACTCTTTTTCCTGAGAAAGCTTCGCGTGTGCAGCAAGATGCTGGAGTTATTCTACCAGTCGGTTGTCGCCAGTGTGCTGCACTTTGCCATTGTCTGCTGGGGAGCAGACCATTGCTGGCCGGACAGGTAGAGCTGCAGGTGGGGCTGCAGGTGGGGCTGCAGGTGGATCTGCAGGCTGCACTGCAGGTGCTGGTGAATCCTCTCTGTAAAATATAATACTAGTCAGCACCGCCACACGTAACAGACACCGTGACGAGACACATAACAGACACGTCCGGACACGTCCCGACACGTCCCGTCACGGACACGTAAAGTTTAGTGAAGACTCTTACCCGTCCAAGTGGATCTCTTCTGGCTGCGTGTTCCTCCTCGTGGCTCTGGAGCTCAGGGTTGCCAGGTCTGTGTGACAAAACCAGCCCAATGGCCAATCAAAACCAGCCCAAACCAGCCCAATGGCCAATAAAACAAGCCAAAACGGCAATATCAGAACTCAAAATATGCCAGTGCCAAACCATATACACTGCTTTTAAAGTCCAACAACATTGCTATATTTAATGTATTTTTATCTACAAAGTAACAAATTGTTAGTATTCTTTTTTCCTGTTATTTCACCTACGTCCTAAAATGGCCTTGTGGGATTAATAAAGTATATTTCTAAAATATTCTATTCTATTCTATTCACTTCTAACCTGTTGCTTTGTCTTGAGGCTTTCTTCCTTTTCTCTCTTCCTCCCTGCCTGGACAACATGAATGTACTGTTTTTACTTCATATGCATTTACTGTAGTTAATGCAATACCTTATTTCAACTGAAACACCTTATGTTGCTTCACTATATTTTTATCATATACTTATAGTTCAAACAATGTACGCACTCGACAACTGGAGAACGGAGCAGCATTTCGAATGTGTTTCCCCGTTTTGCTGTGGTTTTGGAGATCACTGTGGTGCGCACGAATCTCGGTTTTGCAGTACCGACAAAAAGCTTTGGTATCATCCCCAGCCCGTTCTATCCATTCTTTAATTCCGTTTTCACTTTCCCATTCTTTCGTATATTTCTTCCCGTATTTAGCCCACTTACCGGGTGGCATGTTTCTCCAGTGTAGCTAGCTACACTAACTACCAGACCAGAGTTAGGATCGAGCGGGTCGCGGGAGACTGAGAGCGGCGAGAGCTTTAGGTGCGTGTGTGTATGTGGGCGTGTCCCATGTCCATGTGTGTACGTGCTGATCTGGAGTCAGTTTGGTAGGATTTGGGTAGAAATAAATTATTTCATTTAAAATATGGATTTTTATTTAAAGGTATTCATGTAATTTGCATGCAAAATAGGTCTACCCGAACCAGCGGACAACAAATTCAACCCGCGGCAACACTTCAAAAGTAGCCCAATTCCGCGGGAAAACCGCGGACCTGGCAACACTGCTGGAGCTCCTCTGAGGCTCCGCGCTGCTCGCCAAAGTCACTGCAGCTGCTTCCTTGTTGTGAAGTCCGTTCGCTCCGTGTTCTCTGGCTTCTCTGACTGACAGACTGCTAATGAGCTTCACCTGGGAGGTGGGCAGGTCCTTGTGATTTCTTGATTGTTCATTGGTTGTTCTTCTCCGCAAAATGTTGACGGACAACCGCATTGGCAAATCACAGTACTCGGTGCCGCGTCACCCGACACGTTCGTCCCCCTATCTTTCTCTGTGAATCGCAGAGGAGCTTACGGTAGAGAAATGAACGGAAGAGGAAATCCTCCGGATTCATCCAGTATTTTAAACGTATCTCGGCGACGTATTGTCGCGGAGATATACAGATTTTAAAAACGTAAAGCTGTCAAAACGCACTGTAGCGGGCTTCGTTTTCAGAGGGTTAAATTAAAGGCGCACTACCTAATTTTCACACGATTTTGGTTGACTAATTATAATTATTATGCATTTATAACCAGGCATGTCGGGGGCCACAAAATAAGCGTCCGCGGGCCGCCTGTTGAGTAAGTCTGCACTACGTGGTATCTTGGGCAAACACATGATATGCGCCTGTAATTGAGTTCATTGAGACACCATAAGCCTGTTGGGCCTCTGGCCCGAAATATCTCTGCAAAAAAAGGCAAATATCTTGTTGCTACTCTAAAAGATCATATTTTGAGACTTAGACTCAAATCAGACTCAAGTACAAAATGAAGGCTTAGCACTTGACTCCTTTGAAACCTCTTTAATTTGACTTAATTTATGGATTGAAAGAATAAAAGAATCAAACATGGTAACATCAGAAGTATATGGAAAAAAATAGGACATACAGAGAGAGGCAGATGGGGTCACACATCTTTAATATGCAAGATGAAAAGGCCTCTCCACTAACAAGCTCTATCTACTACTATCTACTACTACTAAGACAGAGGAGGAAGGTCGATTAATGGTCACATTCAGAGACCTGGACGACCTTTTTGAACATGAGAACTTGTGAATTGTCATGGATTATTCCTCAATAACTTGACTAGAAGACGTATCCAACTATTTCTAAATCAAAGCGAATACCTGTTATATCAATTTATGTTGACATGATTGGGTACTCTAGTGCAAATATGTGTGTACTATCACCACTAAAGTTTCCATCAAGCAGATTCAGATGGCAGCTTCTTTTAAAGGCCTATGAGACTGGTGACTTCAAATGCAACCCATTTAGTTTCAGACTTTCGAGGCTGCACACAATGCAGCTCGGGTTTGGGGGCCCTTTGGGATCCGGGGCAGTGATCCGCTTTGCCTGGTAATCCAGCGGTTACGTTACTTTGATGCTTCCTTTAAATATATGTAAAGTTTACCACTACAACACACATTGTATTAACTGGCTTCTTATCGACGTGACGGAATTTTTCAAAATAAAAGGGATTTATGCCATATATTCGTGCCTCACGCAAAGGGTACAACTTTTACTCTGAAGTCCCAGCGCACGCTGCGCCGGAAGTGTGCGAGCTTATTGTGGCACGCTCCTTCCTCTCCTCCCTTCTTTGCTAGCAAGTCGTGTCAGCTAGTTAGTGAAGACAAGCTCTTTAAACACTTGCAGTGTTGGGATTATGAATTGATTGATCCTTGTAGCGTTAGTTTATTTTAACTCTGTCTCCACAGTCCAGATAACAAGCCAACTAACAAAATGAACATACGAAACGCGAGGGTAAGTGTGCTGAGATCCTCTCGACAGCCATGCTGACTGCGAGCTAAGCTAACCTAGTTGTTACAGCCTGCTCGCTCGCTGGCTAAATATCGCCGACTAAGGGCGAAGCATCGTGTCACGTATCTTTCTGACTTTTGTTTTCAGCCGGAGGACCTCATGAATATGCAGCACTGCAACCTGCTGTGTCTTCCAGAAAATTATCAGATGAAATACTATTTCTATCACGGATTGTCTTGGCCTCAGGTGATTAACAGCAAATTAATCTGTATTATGTTTCTGCTCACACAAGTGCTTCTGATGTCTAACTCTTGAGAGTTTTACCCTAATTTTCTTCTCGTTTTAGCTCTCATACATTGCAGAGGACGAAAATGGCAAAATTGTGGGATATGTGCTGGCAAAGATGTGAGTCTGCATCGTTCACACACTTTATTTGACACCGGTTGCACAAAGGCGATGTTTTATGTGTTCCCTAAACCTTTTCTTGACTCTAGGGAGGAGGACCCTGATGATGTTCCCCATGGACACATCACATCTCTGGTGAGTGTGAATGAGACTTCCCATACATCGCCTCCAATCTATATATTATACGTTTTATAGTAGAGATGTTTGGCCGGCTTCTCTTTGGTTACAAAACTCAAATCGTTTCCTTCCAGGCTGTGAAGCGTTCCCACAGACGTCTTGGCCTGGCTCAGAAGTTGATGGATCAAGCCAGCCGGGCCATGATCGAAAACTTCAATGCTAAATATGTCTCACTTCATGTTCGCAAAAGGTAAAGCGCTCTGTTTGCTCGCTGAGGAGTTGGGTTCTCTTTGTTCTGTTGGGATTTGTTATTGTGTGGGTCCCTTAGCTCTGACTGTGTGTCCTGTTCTCAAAGAACTTGCCAATCTTTTCTCTCCACTGCAGCAACCGAGCAGCCTTGCATCTGTACTCGAACACACTCAAATTCCAGTAAGTCCATTTCTGTGCCAACATTATTTGAATTGTAAGGTACAAGCTGCCAGCACCACCAACTCTGCAGTACTTTTTCTTAATTTATATTGTCATGGTAATTTAGGAACAATGTTGGCATTTGAGACCTACATAAAGGTTTTTTAAATTACCTTTATTTCTTTTGTTTAATCAACCTTAATGAATGTCTTTATTACATTTTTAACAGATCCAGACACCAAAAACTAAGTCACCAAATTGTTTCAATTATTTCGACTTATCCCTTTAATTATATTTCTGTACATTTGGTTTTCAACATAAAGGTTTAAAAACTATACAATGCCACAAATTACAATTATGGTGGGGAAAGTGTCCTTCATTAGTTATATACTAAAATTAGTAATAGATGTAGTAATTACATATTTGTTCTGACTGCGACAGATATGATATATTGTTGCTCCTCCACAGGATTAGTGAGATAGAGCCCAAATACTATGCAGACGGGGAGGATGCCTACGCCATGAAGAGAGACCTGATCCAACTGGTTGATGAGGTGACTTGCTTTTCTACACTGATGTGATTTTCACCAGCCGCTTGTCAGCTCAAGACCACGAGCAGATTCTAACTGTGAATGTGTTCCATTTCTGTCTATATGCCCCAAAGATGAGAAAGCCCGGAGTGCGTCTCCCGGGCCAGGAGGCTCCGTCTGGCCAGAGCCCGCCGGGATCTTGTGATCAGGAGAGAGAGAATGAGAGAGACAGCGCAGGAGAGAGCAAAGAGCTGAGTGAAGTCAGCGAGGCAACAGAAAGCACTGATGTTAAAGATTCTTCTTCTGATTCACAATGACGCTGCAGTTCTAGACATTTAAAATTCATCCCTTGCTTCCTCCTTTTTTATCCCTATTTGACAATATGCCTGGCTGTACAAACTATGACTATCTGCGTCGAAGCCTTTCTGTCACTGGTTTTTCTTAAAGCTTGCTTTCCACTGCAGTGACGAACAAAAAGTCTTGGATAATGACTTGAATCAGGGTGTTGCCTAAATGAAACTACAACGAATAACTGGTCTCAATGTTTTTATTGGATTGCTGTTGTCATTACCAAGAGTTTCCCAAAGTTCTGTGGGATTTAGGTTATTTAATACAATTTGTGCTCTGCAAGTTGTCTCAATCTGGTCTCTTAATTATTTAACAGAATTACTGCAAATAAATCATTAAAATAATATTTTTTGTATCGCACTTATTTCAATAAGTGATCATAAAGGCAGCTTAGTTGATTACCTCCAAGTGTCAATACGATACGTTCAAGTGGGTTAAAATGTCTCAATATATTTAGTTAATACAACACTCATCAAAAGCTTACGGATGAATTCACACTGTCACCAATATTACTTATGCTGTGAGGTATACATGATGGTGTCCATTGATGGTGAACAAGCAGTGTGTAACTTTCAAACTTTGACTCCTGGTGGCGGCATCAAACTAAGACACCTACAATATTCCCATACAACTAAACTGCACTCTAAATCAAATTTTGAGTGAAATGTTTTTTCTCACAGATTACAGAACATGTTAACTTTAGTAAATTGAAACAAAACCAAATTAAACCTGACAATGATTGGTTAGATTTTGTAATAAAACCTCATGATTTGACTGGCTACAAAAGTGAAAAACAAAACAAACAAGGCCATGAAAGAAAATATAATGCTGCATAATAATGTGGGATTGAAGATAACTCACAACATGCTACAAAGTTAAGCTGAAAGACTACAATTAATGTCTGACCAGTGGATATTCTTTATTGTAAACTGGTGTTATATATATTATGGACTAGAAACTTCCTCAAATCAAACCATAGAGGAAGGAAAGGGGAGTGAGAGAAGTACATGACGGATAACAGCTTTGACTGTTTAACACAAATTGAAAATAGTTTTTTAGAAAGAGGTGAGAAAAAAATGCTCCTGCTCTTCAAAACAAATCAACATAATTATCATTTAATAGCATCAATTTTTATTTTTTTATGTGATGAAAACTTTTAGCATTAGTGGGACATTTGCTTGATAAGAGGTGTTTCCACGGTTAGCCTGCTCAGCATACATTACTCAAACAGTCCCGTGCCAAGAATACACCACCGTCTTCAGGAGGTGTTTCCCCCCCCAACTGAAGACTAGCAGCTGATTTCACTTAGTAACCGGTGACAAACTAATGCCGGGGGACTAACCGGTGAAAACAGCTGATGTTTGATTGGACTCAAATCCTGCTGCGGAGTTCCAGTGGCAGCATGAAAGAGAAACTCGAGAACAGTTTTCAAGCCTGGTCACACTTGCACAATAGCACACTGACTCCTCAAACTGAATGTGTGAGGGAGATGAGTGTTGAGAAAGAGAGAGAGAGAGAGAGAGAGGGCGGTGAGTGTGTTTGTGAGAGAGAGAGAGAGAGAGATATGAGTTCCACTCCACCCACATCCATCCGTGTCCAATGTGCGGGGGAGGTGAAACAGTTGAGAGCTTACTGTGTTATTAACTGCCATTATTTAGTTGCCTCGGTCTGGAGAAGAGACGAGTCAAGACCGCTCCCCACCAGGTATGACTTCTTTGTTTTCGGCTTGAACTTTTAATGATTTTCATTTCCTGACCGGACGAAGACAGGTTGTCGAACTGATAAACATGTTTGTAGAGCAAAGTACGGGCTACTCTGAATGATTGTTAGACATGGCCCTCGGCCAGTAATGTCCCATAGCTCAGGCAGCTTCTATGTGTTGGTACTTGTGAGAACACAAAGTGAAACACCCAGAAATACAAGAGTCGCAACCAGTTAAGACATCTTTCATGAAGTATGACAGCAGTTTGTGACGACAGGAGGCGGTGAATCACTGCTGATCACATAGTGAAAGAATGAAAGGGACTAATGGAAAAGGGTAACAGGTTGGAAAAATGAGACGCTCCTTTTCAGCAAGGAGTTTTGCTTTAACAGCAGACTGATTTTAGGAGGTCTGTTGATAAATGTCCTGGTTGAAAATGAGTGGAAAGAACACAGTTCAGCTGAAGGGAATGCTGATTAGTGATGTTAAAAAGGGAAGTAGGGGGATGAGAAGAGAGTGTGTGTGATGGCTGTGTACATAGTTATGGTCCAGCAAAAAAGCACCCCACTCTTCCCCTTTTTTGGTGTGTGCTAAATGTCATCCTAATAAATGACATCTTCCAGTCATCAGACTACGTTGTTGATTCCCAATCTATCAAAGGCCTGTCGGGTGGTCATGTGTTTTAAATGAGAGAAGAAGCCAAAGCCTAAGTTTCTTAAATCCAGGTTTTTCAGTGAAGACTTAATTTTGTGTTTATCTGGTGGCTTAAAGTCTCATGTCATATACACAAACCCAATTAGACATTGTGTTTGTGTATATGACATGAGACTAAACTGGAATACCCTTTTTACAAAGATTCTTTACGCCCGTTGTTAATCAGGACGGCCTCGGTAAACTTGATTATTATTGGTAATTCTTGAGAACAAACATCTCTTCAGAGTTTTACGCCTTGTGGTTCATCCTATTTTTAGGTCAGCTTAGATGTAGCTCGAGCTATTTTTGCACCTCATGCATTTCTGCAGCTTGACCGGTGCAGCAGACGGCACATGCCAACTGGTGTTCTAGTTTCCTGCAGTTGAGCAGACCATTGCAGCGGGGGACCAGTTTGAAGAGATGTGTTACAGTAAGATGAACATGCTCTTTTCTCTCTTTCTGTGGCAGCAGGAAGTTAGCATGGTCTGTGGAGGAAGGGGGGGGGGCGTTTCAGCACTTGAGGTGTGAACATTTGTAGAGTGGCGCATGGGTGCAGCAGGCGGTCATGGGCCTTGATTCTTTAAAAAGACTTTGCAGTGAAAAAGATCGGAATAGCTTGCATGCGCACAAATAAATATGATTCTGCAACCGAGATAAAAAGGAACAGAGCAGCTGCTAATAAAATATTGACTTCCTTTATCCAGAATTCCACCCAGTTGGTGCAACAATGACTTCCCATGTGAAACTCCGTAAGGAGAAGGTCGGTACGATGGACTACGACACTCAAATCAAAGGTAAACGAATGACTCGTATCTGTACCCCTCTCCCCTTTTAACACACCCCATCCTCACTGATCTACAGGTGTTCTTTTTCTTGTGAAGTAAAATCAGTTTCTCACCCTCAGTTTCAGAATGAGTTTCATTCTCTCATGTGTATGTCTTTTTCTTTGCCTTGTTTGTCATTCTTTCGTCCCTGTTTTCTTTCTCTTTCAGAGGTGCGTTGCCAGCTTGTCGACCAGCTGAAGGTCTTGGACTTGCAACTTGAGCAGAAGAGTCAGCAGCTGCAGGACTTGACGGACTACCTCCGTCGGCGGGGTGAGCTTGAAAGCGAGTATGCACGCTCCCTTGAAAAACTTGCTGAAAGGTTCACTTCCAGGATCAAGAGGTAAACATAATCCTCGTCTCATCGTGTGTAATGCATTAGTTGGCAGTTAATTTGAGGACGCATCTTTGATTGTACGTTACAGACTTTTCTTTGTTGTCTTTTGCTCAGGAAGGAGCCCAGCAGTCACTCGGTGGCCCAGGTCTGGCTGGCTCTGCTGTCCCAGACCCGCCAAGAAAGTCGGGACCACAGTAGTCTGAGTGAGAGCTGCAGCAACGTCCTCATCCAGCCCCTCACACACTGCCTGGACTACACACAGCGCCTCGCAAAGAAGGTACTGACCTGAGCTCTGGCACAACCAAACACAAACATGGTCGATATGACTGATCACTTTCACTATGGGACAGGCCTGTGTCTGTACTGTGAATTATCTGACACTCATGCTTGTATTTCTATTGAACTCTTGACCTTAAATATAGTGAGTGTCTCACCATGTTCCTACGGTGTTGTTTCATCTCTTTGTGATATTTTGTCTCTTCACCAGAGTAAAGACCTCTGTACTCAGCTCCAAGATGGACTACTCAAGGTTACAACAGAGCTTCAGACTGTAAGTGAGAACCAATCACCCAACACATTTTCTGTTTCCTAACCACATCTTGGAAAGCATAGCTGTATGTGTCCGTGTGCAGGCATGGAGGACATACTTCCAGTACCACTCTGACTATGTGTGTGCAGAGGGGAAGCTGAAGGAGGCAGAGAAACAGGAGGAAAAGCAGAAGCAGAGTGCTGCTAAGAAGCTGGAGAGGTTGATAGAAAAAGTAAACCTCCTTAATGCAGTTTAATGTGCATACAAGTCTATATATACAAGTCTATTTCACCTCCTTATTGATGATTGTTTATGTTCCATAGAGACAAGGTAAAGTCAAAGAGATCTACTTGAAATGCAGCAAGGCTCGAAACGATTACCTCCTGAACTTGGCTGCCGCCAATGCCTCCATGAATAAATACTACTTCAAAGACATCTCTTCTCTCATAGATGTGAGTGCATCATCCGTTTTTGTCTTTGTATTTAAAATGCTATCCTTTTATTAGCGTGCCTCATTGGGCCAATTTTAAAACTTGGATCAGATATTACAAAACAGATACTTGTTTTTACGGATGTGATCTTGATTGAATTACAAACGGGATATTGAGCGAAATGTAATTGTTTCCCCCAGTGTGCAGATGTCGGGTACCACCTCTCTTTAGGTCGGGTGATGCAAGCTTACCTGTCCAGTCGCTGGCGGACCCAGGACAACCTGAGCACGGGGCTGCAGCAGCTCCAAGGCACCGTGTCCGGGCTGGACCAGAGCCATGACAGAGACGCCCTCCTGCAGGACCATTACAACACCTTCTGCATGCCCCTTCGCTTCCCCTATCAGCCTCATGATGGAGACCAGGTCTGCGTTTTGTTTGTCAGCATTCAGTGGATTATTCAGCTGTTTGACTCTAAACCTTCGTGTGTCTCTCAGGTTTCCGAAGTGAGTGCAGAGGGTGAGATGAGATGCGAGCTGGAGACCAGATTCAAACAGATACAAATCAGACTGAAAGCTGTGACACATGAAACGGAGGAGGTAGAGTACATCGCACAACCCTGAGCACCTTCTTGATCACTTTTTAGTGAGTCTACTTTACAGCATCCACCAGTGTTAGCATTTTCATCGTGCCAGAATCCAGGGCAGAGTTCAATTCCTAAATCTACATTTTCTATAGAATCCATATAAATGTGGTTTACCTTTTGACCATATTTCAAGTTTGAGTCATTAAACCTCAAGTCAAGATTAACCAAGCCCATCAAATGTAATCCTTTGCATGTATTATTCACAAGTGCCAGATTTGTAAATCTGGCCTTTGCAACGGGCACTTCAATGCAACATTAATGTTCACCTCAGACTGTCATATTGTGCACATTTTATTACATTGTTTTATATATATATATATTGTATATATATATTGTATGTATATATATATATATATTGTCTCAAAAAAGTGTATATTTTATTACATTGTTTTATATATATATATTGTCATGATGTATATTCTATTACATTGTTTTATATATATATTGTTAATACTTTCTTCTTTTTTTGTGTGGATATTGTATAGTTTATTCTCATTCTTATTCTTTTTTTAGTCTGCTACTGCTGTCGGGTGTTTTGCACATAAGAATTTCACAAACCGATTATACTTGTATAAAAGGGGATGTGACAATAGAAACTTGAAACACCGTCACCATAATGGTTATTTTCAAGGGCTCTGTCAAAATCCAAAGAGTCCATTAGAGTGACTGTAATTGTATGCAGTATTGCCAAATCTTAACATTCACATGTTATGTCTGTTACTGTCTACAGAATAGTAAGAGCATGTGGGCGGCCCAGTCTTCCCTGCTGGAGAGTATTGGAGATGATGATCTGGAGCTGGGCAGCGGGTCGTCTAACCAGGGCAGCACCGAGAACCTGGCGGTGAAGCCCAGTGTGGCCCGCCGCAGGGCCAACGGGCAGGAATTGGAAAACCTCTACTTCACTGTGAGTCAGGTTTTAAAGTTGTAAACCAGAATAGCTCGCTGTTTTGGGAGGTTTTAATGATATGCAGCTGTGGATAGGTAGACACTTTATTTTTTGTTTGTTGTTGGTTTTTTTGGTTGACGAGAACCTCCGTGAATGATGGCGACCACATGGTGATGATGATGACTTTAAATCCCTCCTGCTTTGTTTTGCAGAAAGTAAAAGAGCACCTCGTCGGGGGCTCCCTGGTCTCTAAACTGCAAGCGAAACATGACCATCTGAAAGTGGCTGTAGAAAAAGGTATCACTTCTGCTTTTCACACACAACGATACCCAAAGGTCAACCGCTAACCCAAATGTGCCGTGAATACGGTTGGTGCATTTTTTCTGACCGGTGCTTTTTTCTTCTCTTTTTCCTGCTAGCAGAAGCATCAAATGGACATCAGCCTGGGTACATATATGAATGTTTTAAGGGTTCATGGTTTAGTTTATATCCATGTTGTATACTTTAGAAACATTGTCACTATTTTAACAGAATGAAGCTCACTGGGTCTTCGCATCTGGCTTTGCAGATGGAATGGAAAGTTAATGCGCGTCAGGAAGAATCACTCGAGTACCAATTTGATGCACAACCACAAACTTTTCAGTGGAGACATGCTGTCCTTCATACAGGTCTGCATTTCTGACATATATTCAATCTATTTTTCCTGCACATCAGTTATCAGCGAAGTATTAGACTTTTAGTTTGTAATATTAATCCTAAAATATCCTTCATTCAGGCATCAGGACAACAGATTCCAATCGTTGTGGAAAGTTGCATTTGCTTCATCAACCTTAACGGTAGGTAAATGTATTTAAGACTTTACAAAACGATTGCAAATTTCAAATGGCTGCGATCACATAGAACTGAACATTCCCCAAAGGGTGGGGAATGTTTTGTGGACCGACAGACCGGGTAAGTAAATTACAGTTAGACTTGTGTATAATTAGAAAACTCCCAGCTCTAGAGTCCCCAGCGGACGGGCTTAAAGCAACACAGACTGCAGCAATATATTTATAATTAACTTTTGATTATCCCATTCTTCTACAACGTTTTTTAAAATTGTTTTACACATAGTGACTAAATAGATTTTAGCTTTACTCAAGCTACTTTTGAGCACTGATCTATCTGTCCATCAGGTCTCCAACATGAAGGGATATTTCGAGTGCCCGGGTCTCAGACGGAGGTCAACAACCTGAGGGATGCATTTGAGCGAGGTGTGTGGGTTTCGGCATGACCCGTATGTCTGTTCAATTCAATGGAGATTAGCTCCTCTTCCTTTGGCGCATGAACAATGTGGGGCTGTGGGCTTCTCCTGCAGGAGAGGACCCCCTGGCTGAGCGGAGATATGACCTGGACTCTATTGCTGGAGTGTTGAAGCTCTACTTCAGAAGTCTAGAGAACCCCCTCTTCCCCATCGACAGCACCGGCCAACTCCTGGAGCATATCCGTGAGTGTGTGTGGGTGTATCTGTTCAAATGTCAGGCGTGTGTGGCCGAGAGCGCACGGCAGGAGCTCATCTTTTTGCTTTTGTCACATTTTCTCAGAGATAAAGAACGAGGCCGAGAGAGCAGCTCAGCTCAAAATGCTCATCTGTTCCTACCCTGAGCCCGTCA
Source organism: Pseudoliparis swirei (assembly GCF_029220125.1). Lineage (NCBI taxonomy): Eukaryota > Metazoa > Chordata > Actinopteri > Perciformes > Liparidae > Pseudoliparis > Pseudoliparis swirei. The sequence continues at coordinate 13,214,257 of NC_079396.1, forward strand.
TCGTCGTCATGAGATACCTCTTTGCATTCCTTCACCAGTGAGTATTGAAACTTTTCGCACTCGACACCATTCAGGGAATGATGTATCTATAAAAATGAACAATTGCATCACAGGATGTTTCTTTCTGGGAAGAGAAAGGACCAAATACGTTTAATTGTTGGCCGTTGTCTTACTTGATCTGACATAACTGTGATCAATCGGGGGTTTTTTCACATTATATATTGATAAGAGCAGTATAGGGTGAAGACGAACTGGACTGGGGCCTTGTCATTTATAAAAATGCTTCACGAAAAGAATGCAGAAATGTTTAAGAGAACTATTCACTCTGCACTAGAAAGTGCTAAAAGGTTTACACACACTGGTGCATACACACTGCAACAAAATGAAAAGCAAATTAAATAAAACTCAAATGTCTGTAGAATAAATCCATGAAGAACTTTTGAAGCAAAAAAAGTTGTAGAAGATGATGGGTTAGGTAATTTAATCTTTCGATCCCCTCTCCTTCATTGTATAATTGTGTGTGTGTGTGTTTCTGCTCCCTTCCTCCAGTGTGTCTCAATACAGTGACGAGAACATGATGCAGCCTTACAACCTGGCCGTGTGTTTTGGCCCCAGCCTGTTGAGAGGGGCTCACGATGATGACGTCGTCACCCTGCAGGCTCAGATCAACGTCCTGGTGAAGCGCATCATCCTCCAGCACGAAAGCATCTTCCCCAGCCAGAGCGAGGTACAAGGGCCGGTGTATGAGAAATGCATGACACTGGAACAGGATGACTGGTAAGATGAAAGAAGTTCATAAACGTAACAAAGATGCATTATATGGTGGAAGGATTATCTACGAATGTATTTCTTCCCAGTGAGACGATCATTGAAGAAGGAGATGTAGAAGCGGAGTACAAAGATGGTAAGTTTATGAGCCCATCTTCTCGAAGGCTGTGATGGTGTTTCTGAATAGAGTAACATAATGTGTCAATGTGATGCACTACAGAGATGGAAGCGGGGTCCTCGGCTGACAACAGCACCAGCTCATCTGCAGCATCAACACGGAGAAAAGCAGAACGTCCTCGAGCCAACAGCAGCGGCTCAAATGACCAAAGCCGTTTGAGAGCTGGACCTGTTGGGGGCGGCATCGCTTCGGGAGGAAAGCTAATGCTCCAGATACCCATTGGACCACAGGGCAAGCCACGGCGAGGCCACTCTCCTGGCTATGTGTGCAGAGAGTGCGTAGCTCTGGATGTTGCAGCATTAAAACTGACTGTTCGAGAGCGGGAAATTAATATCCAATGTTTTCTGATTTCTTTTGCACACAGATTTCAGGAACACTCATCTTCTGAGGATATTGTGGTTAAAGTAGACGAGGTCTGTCTGGTTTCATTTCAAATGATGGGTTTTTCTGTTTATAATTTTGAGCAAGTTCATATTCATAAACACCATTTGTATAAAGTGTCTAGTTAGAAAGCAGCAGCAAATCAACTAGGACAATGATGCTAGTATGTTCTGGTTTATGCTATTTTGATGTGCATAGTTAACATAATCAAGAGCAGAGAACAAAGTTGTCTTTTTACTTATCGCTCTCATTGTTTATTTCATCTCGTAGGAGGTCTGTCGCCAGATGGACTCTGTCTTCACAGAGCTTCTCTCACGACAGGCACTGCAGGATCCCTCCTCCACCGCCTCCTCGCCCTCTGCCCAAGCTCCCCAGAGGAAAGGCAAGCGGGATGGACGCAGGGAAAGAGGACCAGGCCTCTTCAGAGCAGACCCACTGGAATGAGAGGACTGGCATCAGTAGATTAACTGAAAAGAGGGATTCGGATTAAATGGAGGTGGTCTGACGGTAGCTTTCAGCACAACTATCTCTAGAAAACTAAAACTTTATGGCCTTCTTTCCACAGTGTGGCACTGCAGAACTCTGCTGTGACTGCAGTACAATATGGAAGGTGTGGCTGACAATGAAATGCACAGACGTGTTTGTGTACAGCCGTGTGTGGTGAGGCAGCGTCTGGCTTTACGTCTGATCTGTGTTATTTCACCGTTACTTTAACTCAAATGTGTTTGCCAACATGAGATGGACTTGCATAGTTGATCAAACTGAATACTGTATCTGTAAGGAACTTTGTGTATATATTATTTGTGAAACACTTAATGAGTTGACTGTATATCTAGGATACTTGCCAAATACATATTTAGTCTATTCTGGTATTTTTTTTATTTGTATTAAAAATGTTGGTCACAAATATCACCACTGGAAAATATGAGAACTTTCATTAAATGTATTTAACTTTTAGACTTGATTATTATGAGTGTTTAAAAGTTCAAATGTGGTGGTTTACAGTTTCAAATATTTTTTTATCATGAGTGCTATTTTTTTTTTAATGAAATGAGTTGAGGGCATTTCAGCATCGGCTGTATTATATTAACGGATTAATGAAACGAGTCAAGCCACAGATCAAAAAAAGTAAATACATTGAATACAGACATTATTTGTTATTGTTTGTGCTGCAAAGACATACATTTCTTCTTGATGTTATGACCGCTCTCTGTTTTCTTATGGATATATTGTTCTTTTTTAATGGAGACCCACACTTTAATGCTTTTGTACTGTTTGAGATTCTTGGTATGAGTTTAACTATATAAATGGGTTTATTTTCAATATACATTTGCGATTTTCTTGTATCATGTTAGCCATAGTCTCGAGATAAACCTTTATTATAATTATTAGGACGGAACAATAGATTTTTAAAACATAAAGGTGATAATTTCAGTGGCGGAAGAAATATTCAGGTTTTAGATAATTTTGTAAAGTAGCTATGTAAAATTAATCCCACAAGTAAAACTCCTGCATTCAAAATGTTAACGTCATCATTCATTAACAAATATATTCCGGTCACTGCTTGCATGATAGTGTATCTAATCACTGTTATTAGTCCGCGTTAATCTGGCTGCATCTGGTCAGGTCACAGTCAGGAGAAAAGGCTGAAAGACGACTGAGTGCGAGATTTGGCACATGTGCAAAGGGTAGTCCCCAATTAAACACATTTATTTTACATTCATATGCACACCATCTAACCTAAATATATCTAATAAATGAAAGTATTCCTACATTTTGTTTTACACCCATTAAATATAAATATCTTCATTTGTGAAATTGATTTAATTAATTGTATCAAGCCATATTTAAATGTGTCACCCCTAAGAAGGGATTGAATCGTTTTGTGAGTGCTGTAACTGGAACAATATCACTGTAAAATAATACAAATTAATAAAGTAAAAAGGTAATAAAAAGAAGAAGAAAAATAATAAAAAGTAATTAGAAAGTAAAATTAATAAACAGTATTTAAAAAGTAAAAAAAGTATAAAAAGTAATAAAGAGTACAAAAGTAATGAAAATATACAAAAGTAATAAAAGTACAAAAGTAATAAAAAGTGCAAAAGTACCAAAGTAATAAAAAGTACAAAAGTAATAAAGAATACAAAAGTAATGAAAAAGTACAAAAGTAATAATAAAGTAATAAAGAATACAAAAGTAATGAAAAAGTACAAAAGTAATAAAAAGTATAAAGGTAATAAAAAAGTTATAAAAACTTAAAAACTTATAAAAATGTTATAAAAGGTTATAAAAAGTTAGTTATAAAAAATTATAAAAAGTTATTAAAAAGTTATAAAAAAGTTTAAAAGTTATAAAAAGTTATAAAAAGTTATAAAAAAGTTTAAAAGTTATAAAAAGTTATAAACAAGTTATACAAAGTTAAAAAGTTATAAAAGTTTCAAAAAGTAATAAAAATGAATAAAGCAATAAAAAAGTAATCAAAAGTAAAAGTTATATAACATTTTTTTAAAGTTATAGAAGTTATAAAAAGTTATACAAAATTAAAAAGTTAGAATAGTTAAAAAGTAATATACAAGTTTAAAAAAGTAATACAAATTAATAAAGCAGATTTTTTAAAAAGTTATACAAAAAGTTATAAAAACGTTATACAAGTTAAAAAGTAATAAACAAGTAAAAAGAAGTAATACACTAATAAAAAGAAGGGAGAAAAGTAATACAGTAGCGAGGTTCACTCTAAACTACGATTAAAAACAAATACAGTTACTAACCAAGTAATTTTGTTGGTATGAGCAGGGGTGCACATAACTGGTACGCAGGTACGCATGCGCGAGAATAATCAACAATGCGTAATGCCACTTGTGTTACTTCGCGCCTTTGCGTACTTGACCGATCTGATATTGATCGTATCTAACCAGCAGCATGTCACTCTGTCACTCTGTCTGTCCCCCCCCCCCCCCCCCTCAACAACTCTTCTCGGCTCGCGAGCGGCAGAGCTCCGATGCCGGCGCGCGCATCGCTCAGCCGTGATGCGCACACACAGGTGAGCACACAACACACAACAAAAAAGCCAGGTTGTATATCATACTAGACAAAAATATAAGAACACCTTCAGAAACTGTCTTGATAGTCTGTGTTATTGGAATTAGAAAGCAGTTGCACATTTTGCTCTACATCAAATTTATATTTTTGACTTGACAACATATCGGTCTTTGTCTGGGAGTTTTTTTTAAGTAACCCAACACCACATTTTCTCATAATGATATTAAGGTTTTTGCCAGAATTTCTTGATGCGAGAACAATGGAAAGAAAGGTTTAAGACTGTTTCTGAATATTCAGCACTGAAAGCGTATACGTGTAGCCTATGTGTTTATGTAAACATTAGTTTGTATAATATAAATGGCTCACTTATATTTCTTTTTTTAATTGACAAAATGTAATATACAAAAAAATTCAGGTAAACATCAGAAAACTTTCTTCTGTTGAGTTTTTGACAGTAGGTTTTGGTTTTGACAGTGGATGCATGTTTTTCACTCTGATGACGTGTCGAAGTAGCAATTTCCCAGACTGCTTTGCGGCCTGACGGCCCACGTCATCGCTGCGCAGCCGCAGAGGTCTCGCACCAGTGAGCTGAGGTGGACTTCTTCCCTTCATCGGTGTGAAAGGCACGGCGCCGTTGAGCGACTGGACCTCGGAAACAACACAAAACCTATCTGACAGCCACGATGACGCGTATCGCCGCCTTCCTCGCCCTGCTGGTGGTCGCCTGCTCCGGTAAGTCAGTGGGGGACCGGTGGAAGAGATTTACCGTGGTTAATCAGCCTGTAACGCTAACGAGCGTGAGCTAGTAACGTTAGCTTGTTTGTAAAATCACGTCCATTCGTCCTCTTAATTCGGTGTAATGTAGATCTTGGAGCAATGTGCATTACGCGTCAATGCTGGGCAGATGATTCACTGGTGGTCAGAAGCTGATCTCTGCTCTGTACTCTGGTGGCAGGAGAGAGCTGCACGGACCCAGTGATCACCCCGTCGGCCTACACCACCTCTGACGCCGTCATCTCCTCTGAGTCTGTCTTCATCGTTGAACTCAGCCTGGTCTGTGCCAACGGAGCTCAGGTAACCGCCACCCTCCAGCCCCCCAAACGGGCACGGAGATGAGATATTCATGAGTATTATCATCGAGCAAATGACTCACTGGCGATCCTTTCGTTCTTCTCCAGAGTGTGACTCTGTATGCTGATGTCAATGGAAGACAGTTCCCTGTGACCAGAGGACAGGATGTTGGCAAGTACCAGGTATGCTAGTGCCCTCGTGTTCATGGATTTAATCTCACTGGAATTGATTTGTTAGTTCTAGATTACACCAGACAATGACATTGGTCATATAGCCACGATGAGTGGCGCATCGAATGCCGCCTAATTGAACATCAGGCAACCTATTCTTATGTTGGACCATCCCAAACCTCTGACTCTTAGTACAAACATCATATTTGAAAGATGACCAATCTCTGAACCTGGATCTTATTGAAGAAGCTTTTGTCAACATGTGATTTCTTCCCTCAGGTGTCCTGGAGTCTTCCTCACAAGCAGGCCAGCTCTGGAACATATCAGGTTAAATTCTTTGATGAGGAGTCCTACAGTGCCCTGCGCAAGGTGAGTGTGTGTGATGCACAGATTAATAATAATTTACTGCCCGTAAGATCCACTGCATGTGCAACATTCAAGGTTTAAAGGTTGTCTAATTTGAATTCCATGTGTGCATCTCCTTTGTTTCAGGCCCAGAGAAACAATGAAGATGTAAATGTCATTCAGCCTCTCTTCTCTGTCAACATTGACCACAGGGTAAGTCTTGAAAAACTTGTGTATGCACAATTATATTATAGTGCAAACAAAACCCTCTAAAAACCTAGTGTACATAATCTACCCAGGAAACAGACAAAGTAAGTGACTAGCTGGTAGACTAGTGGTGCATTTAGCAGATATTTCTTTCAGGAATTAGTGGAGACCAAAGACAGAACTAAGACATCTTGGACGTTGGACTTGCAGCCAGCTATACAACTCCTGATAAAAGCTATTGTGTCTCAGCATCTGCTGGATGCTGTTTAACATGTTATAACCTTCTACATTGATCATGTTGGCAGTGACGTGATCATTGCCAACATGTTCATTATCACTCTTCTGCTGCCTCCAAGAGGCTAAAATCAGTTATTGCAGTTTCAAGTTGATATATTATTCCCCAAAGAGTCTTAAGAAAACATGTAATGACTTTAAGGCATACCTATACCGTCTGTTAGGAACAATAATTCGTGTTTTATTAAGACAACATTTTTTAAATAAGATTGTAATCCTCTGTTTATATTATTCTGTGACTGTACTCTATATAGACTATTTCAGATTTAAAGCTTGAATACATACATTCATGAAATAACTTGTTTGTCCCCAGAGACTCATTTATTCAGTTGAAGCTCCTCAGAGACTCGTTTTGATGAATTTGGGATACTATGTTGTTATTGCACCTTCATAAATAGATCCTCTACATTAGTCATTCCCAAAGACGGTGTCAGGACCCCTGAAAAATCAATAACCCATTGGGTCACAGACATCCAACTTTATCAATCACCCGGGTCGTATTTCTAGAACCAGGTGTAACTAGAGAGTATAATTTGCTATAATTTGCTAACTTCTCTTTGTCTGAACCTGTGATGAGCTTTAAAACCAAATCTCTCTGCAGGGTGCGTGGAACGGTCCATGGGTGTCTACCGAGGTGGTGGCGGCCCTTATGGGTATCCTGGTCTACTACATGGCCTACAGGGCGAAGAACACCATCCAGGCATAAACGATTCACAATCACTGGATTGTTAAAGACTGAACTCTCGTGGATCTCGGCCAACGGTCCATCATCCATTGTTGTGGCAAGCCAATAGGATTTTGCCACTTGATCTGCTTTGGGACAAGGAGCAAGAGCAGTAGTCTTAAAATATGTTTTAATTCAGACTGTGTCTGTATGCCATCAGTCTTATCAATTTTTCAGATGAATTTCGTCACAAATTTGTCCCGTCAATGGATGGAGTTTTGTAAACATTTGTTTTCTTTTTTTTATAAAGACAAACAATAAACCTGGACCACATAAATAAACAAAACCGATAGATGTACTGTATTCCATTGATATGTTCAGATCATGCTTGTCTTTCTGTGGCGGTGCGCTGGCCGGAGTGGGACTTTGTGGACATGTTGAACACCAACAAAGGGCGTCAAGACCTCAATGCATATGAAATGTCAATGTGACTGCACTGGCTGGCCGAAGAAGGTCTATTGTGTATATGTCTCTTCAAATTAATTCATTAAATGGCTGGTTTTTCTTCCAAAGTGTTTTTCCAAATGACAGACCGCCTCTTTATATTAGTTTTTCTCTTCGGCTGGCAGATTCAACGTCTTGTTCCAGAGCCACATACTGTGTCATTTCTGAAAATGTGTTTTTTGGGTTGCTGATTGTAAATTGGTTAAGTCTGGATGATTCAACAATCCCTGACCTCATCTCGGTCAAACAATAACTGGTTCCAAGCAGATCTAGCGTTTACTGACTAATGTCTTGTTTCCCTTCTCTCTAAATCTAAGATTTATATCTAAGATACTGATGCAACATGACAACAATTATAGAATATTTGAGAATTCATTTTCTTATTTTTAAATGTTCACCCCTTGTACCCATTTAATAGGATTTATAACGGTTAACAAAACCAGAAAGCTGTAAAAATGTTCAGCTTGGAGGTCTGGCCTCGGAGGTTATTTCCGTCTACAGGGCAGTGGTCTTGGTATTCCTAGGTGGTCAGGGTGAGGAATGTGTTTAAGGGCTGCAGCAGCTGATGTCCTGTTCTGGTTTCTGTCCGCACGAACAGTTCACATGTAATATGTGTTAAATCAGTGAAGAGGAGCTGCTGTTACCCTGCAGTGCTGCCAGTTGAACACACCGTGGCAGTGCTGAGCTGTTTTTAAAGCCTGGGTATGTCCAGAGTGGCCAGCTATTGCCTCATGGATAGATTATATGTGATTATTGTTTTTTGGTTCATAATCAGCTTTTACTAATGTAATGCAATACATTGCATAATGCCCTTTAAGGTACTACCGCACTTATGATCTGGTTTGTTAGACATTTAAACTGAGCATGTCTATTTCTGTAGTTGGCCTGAATCTGTGTTTGCACGCACAGTCCAGCACATGCAGGGCTGCTGCGTCCTCGACAAGAGCAGCGTGACTTCTCCCCGACACCCATGTGACGAATGTAAACTTTGTATACGGGTAATGTACTCCACACACATAAACACTGCACAGTGTACAGAGTACACAAGTACCTTCTCAGTTATCATATGTCTGCTTTCTGTAGCTTTGCCAGCACACACACACACACGGTCATGGCGTAAGCACATCACAGCGTGTGTCTCATGTCACCTTAGCAAGGATACAATAGAGACATCACAATGTTGGTAATTCAGAGAAGACGTGAGCTGGAGGGATTCCAGGCCCTCCCTCGTGGAGCCACCTTTTAGACTGTGGGAAGTGGGGGATGGCTGGATGGAGGGATATATATGGAACAAACAAACAGTGAAGAAAGGCAACTGAGCTGCTGTCACAAGACGTCTTTCTCTTTGTTGTGTGATAGAGTTCAAAGTGTTTAAAATCAGGACAGATGATGTTCAAAGGAATATTTTGAGATTGTTGATTCGGAATTAATGCACTCACAGAAAGTTGCAAACTATTCTTTCAATGACAATGTTTGTTTCTGTTGAAAACACTAATTCACAAGGTCGCGTAAACAAACAAATGTGAATCTCATGATTTTCTCTATAATTAGACAACACGTGCTTTTTAAATCTTGATTCACCAGTCCAACTTTGTCTTTAAAAGTATTGAGCACATGTGCTTATTATTTAGTTCATCGTGATCATTATTACATAAGACCCATGTTTACTGAGACACAGGAGCTAAAGAAATCTGGGTATGTGTGTGAGTGCTGTGAGGCAGAGAAAAGCTGCTCTGACAGGTGTGTAGAACACCAGCTGTGGGGAGGCAGACACTGATGGGCTTAGTGAGATTCAGCAATGTGGAAACTGGCGTCGCTCAAACTATCCTCATAGGAAGTCACACTTTCTGTCTCATGTAAGCATTGTTTCTACTTCTCGTTCTTCACACTTAAAAAGATGAAAAGCAGAACAAAGTCAACCAACTGAGGGCGAAACCAACAATCAGAAAACCAGACTGTATGTCTTCATGCTGGCTTCCCCTTCCTTATTCTACAATAACAGTTATTGTTCTAGATATTTCATGCCTGTGTGTGTACAGTGAGGCATATTATATGAATAGTTGCTTCCATCACAACAGTTGGACTGTGTTTAGAGTGAATCAACTCCTTGTTAGTTCCAAGCTTGTGTGTTTCTTCTGTGTTATTTCCCTCTTCCTGTCCTGTTTGGGCATTTTCAAATGCGCTGATCCTGTTGGTGCAGTTGCCAGTCAAGAACCAGCCATATATGGGGAAATGCCCTTCTCTCTCTGCTTTCTTTTCCTTTATCATATTAGACAACCCATATGACATTTCATTCTTTTGGGAGCCTCTTCTTTTTTTTAAACATGTATTTACATGCGCTGCTCATAGCTGGCCGGTTGCCATACCATATTGGAGGTTAAACAGGAACAGACACATCACAACAAACTGCTGTAAATCCTGTAAAAGCATATTGACTGAGCTCCCATAAAATGGATTTGATCAGACAGAAAGGAAGAATTACAGGGTCTTTGGTTGAGGTGTAAACACAACCACACTTTAAGTAATGAAAACAAGGTGGTCGATAATGATAAAAGCTAACCTTGATTCCTCTGGCTCTCAGGGGAATAACCCATTTTAAGACAAATACAAGCTTCATCTTCTCTATGAGCCAACTTATTTTATAGGATCACTGCTGCCAATAAAAACAAAAGTATGGCTACATTTAGCAAAACACACTTGAAAGCAGCTGCAGTTAAATTGTTGTATTTAATTAAGGCCTATCTCTATGCAGATACGTTTCATGTGAGAAAAAGGTCTCCCAGCTGTTTGGACGGACAGAAATAATGACAAAATCCTGCAGTTGAAAGAGGGTAAAGTGAATTTGAATGATGAATCATTTATCTTTCGCTTCCTCTGTTTATAAAGTATGACGCTCCGTTGCTCTCCGCTAACACCACTAGAGTCGGTTGTGTAAGTCGGTCGGGCCTCCCGCTGTCTTGGAATGAGCTCAGTAGCAGCCTCGGCAGTCATCAGGTCTGTTGAGGGGTCATGCGTTAAGCAATGCAGACACTTGCTCACTCTAAAGCTTCGGGCTCCAGGTCTGATTTATTCTGACTTGGTCAGGGCTGTGGCGCTCCGTAACTCTTCAGAGCCACTGGATGAACTCCTCGGCTGACCCTAAATTGATTCGAAGAGGGACATTTACCTTTTTTCCTGCCCTTGTGAAAGCCACACAGAGGGGTCAATTACTTTCTTGATACCCCCATTGCAGCCACAGGCCTGGCAGGAAGCTCTGCCCCACTGTGATGAAGAAGTGACCTTGAGTTTAGAACTCAACCTTCCTTTAGCTCAGAAACCATAAGCATCATGACATTCAGCATAAACAGACCCTCCTTGCTGCGGGTTTACAAAGACGCAGTGACCTACACTACAGACCATCTGTCATATGCTCTGACAAGGGGGGATGATAGAGGTTGGGGTGGTAATAGCTACTGTCAGATCCCCACTGTGGGACAAATAAAGGAATATCATATCATATCATATCTTCTATCCTCAGGAAACAAGGGATATTGTCTACAATGATGAGTCTAATTTTAGTGGGTGTTTGTGCAAGCAAACTCTCCATTTATCGTAGCATTTATTATTTAGCGCTTGTTAACTAATGGCTGTGCAGTCGGGATAATGCAGGATAAAAGTGAGTTTGGCCTCTCCCATAAATCTGAAAGGCTGGATGGATCTGAAATCAGATTATTTTATTATAAAAGTATCATCCTATGACTTCTGAACTTCCTGGCAGGAAGCGGAAAATACATGAACACCCTGAGGGCTTCGGAGAAGTTGATCTATTTCCTGATATAACAAAGTGATACAAGGAGCGTTGTTGCCGTAACCGTTGCCGTAACCTTTTGTTTTGGCAGAGAATCAAAGTGCTCGCGTCAACAAATGCACAGCAGCTTACTGAAAGCACGGAGGAAAAGGTGAGGCTCCTCCTTCGACTCAGACGGGTGCTCCTGGGACACCTTGAAAACTTGCAAGTAATGTCCGGCAGGATCGAAACACTGTCATGAAAAAACGATGTGCTGAATTGGCTCCAAATGAGTGGAACAGCATTTAAGAAAACACATTACTATTTACTGGAACATCTGATTGGTAATTAATAGTTTGACCACAAAGAGTAAATTCTAATCTTATTTTATACACACGTAAAAAAATCACATAGATATCCATATATGTATGTACAATAGCTTATATAATCATACTTTATCAACAATGTCATAACATTATTATTGTAAGTCTGTCATGCAGTTGAGGGGCTTAATACAATACTCTTTATGCAGAAAAATGTAATATAAAAACTGTACATAAGGCAGCATCCAGGAACTAATAACTATAAATATAACAATTACTATATATATACAATATACCATATATGTATTTGTATATACATGTAATTAATTGTTACAAATACATGTGATTTATTTTCAATTATACAACAATAAATACAAATATAAAACACATGGCTCTTAGTGTGATATAACCAATGGTCCTATCTAAGAATAACTAGGCTGACATCACCATTCAGAGATCACTCCAGTGAAGGAGGCCCCTCTGAAAATGTCTATTGACATTACAGGCACTTGGTTTGACTGGAAGTATTTTCGCTGTTGATAGGAAGTCTTTCTTCAAATGCCGTGCAGTTGTTTTATTTCACTCTACACGTCTGTTGAAGTTTTGTATTAACCTTTTAAGACCTGAATTTATTCTACAGTCAAGCTTTACAAAAATCTTTGGTTTGACACCCCATTATTGTCTGCATATCGGACCAAAACAATTGTATGATTTACATTTAACGTCTATCTTACACAAAATGTGACAATATCTAATGTGCCTTACATTTTCAATAGATATATTTTACATTGTTTACCACTGTACATGGAATGCACTTTGTTTCCTTCCTGCGTCTTCTTCATGTTCTTGTTTCTTACAGTATATTCAGAAGAGTATGACGAGAAGGTTCTTTCTGTGTTCGTACCAAATAGGCTACAATCATACAATTGAGTCCAGGTTGGTTGCAGAAACCTGGATTGCTCATTTGTATTCTTCGAGGCTTTATCGTTGTCCTGTCATTTCTATATGTTATATGTGGGTGTGTTTCTCTCTGCATTAATCCACAGTATTCCATTTACTTGTGGGACGGTGTCGACTGCACTGCCCTCATGAGTGAATCTCCATCTAACAAACATTTTGCCTTTAAGTCACTTTCTTTGAATCAACAAAGTTTGTTCACATTATTCGATTTCTACTTCAGCCTCCGGGCTGCTCTTGCAGCTGGAGCATACATTCGTACCACGTCTGTTCTTATTCTAACAGCAGTCTCGCTCTCTTGCTGCCAACATACATCTCTCTCTTTCCGTCGGCCTGCTGCTTTGTTTTCCCTCCACCCATAGTGTTGTGTGCTACTTAGTATATTAGGCGTGCCGTAAGGCTGTTAATACAGTGAACCACTCCTTGCATTCCTGTCGCTATGCTCTGTCTGAGCAGGGAAAGGGTTTTTCTCATATGATAAATGCACACGGTCCTACTCAACTGCAGCTGAGGGGGAAACCTCCTTACTTTCAAGTCCATTTTGCATTGGAGATGCTGTCTCTGACAGCTGCTGTATATTCTACATCCCCTCATAAAATGGTGTTGACGTCTTCAATGACACAATTCCTCTCTGCTGGGGTAAAAAGGACCGGTGATTACAGATAGAGGACCTGTTGACAGCACAGCTGCCCTTGTTGTTGATAACATCTGGTGGAGGTCAGCGTGCTGTGTTGTCAGGCTCCGACGCTTTGGCTGGTGGTGGCAGAGTTCTGTGTAATCGCACGTCCTTCCATCGGGCCTGTGTGCACCGTTGCATGTCTTTTCAAACATGTCTCTTTGTTTGTTTCGGTCTCATCAGTCTCTATCAGTACATGCTGTCCTTGGTGGTGGAGGTGTGTGTCGTGGTGGAGTCGTCAGGCAAGGAGCCCCGGCGGCCAGTTCCTGACCGACAGTGCAGCAGATTCAGCAGCTCTCTGGACACACTGCTGGAGAACGCTGTGTAGATCCACGGGTTGGTGCATGAGTTCAGACTAGCCAGCAGCATCAGGATTGTGAAAGCCACTCCTGCTGAGGGCACACACATATACACACACAATAAGGAAACTGCACATGTACTGTACATGCAGAGACAAGTACATATTGAAGCATGACAATGTAACATTTCATATACAATTGTGGACAGATGATCACATTATTCTCTTCTCTTATATGAGACCAAGATCAATTGGTTCAACAACTATTCAGTTTGAATGGTAAAACATATTTTCCTTCGGAATAGCTCTAAATATCCCACATTCTGCATACTTTTACATTTTTTGGGCACTTGGAACACGCACATATCAATGGCCAAGGTGCAAAACCTCTTCTCTGCACTCAGTGTGTTTTTATTTGTTTGTATTTTGTATTATGTATTGGGTATTCTTAACAAATAGTATTGTGCAAGAAAACAAGTTTTTCTATTTATTTTTTTCAAAAAAGGGATTTTTTTCAGATAGGAGGTTTTACTTATTTCACAATTGCCAATAAAGTGGGCAGTACATGTTGTTTTGGGAACACAAATCTGATGATAACCATCATCAGCTGGATCATTGTTGATAGAATTTCAACATCTGGATTAATAATCAGCATTTACTGGCTTTTGTTGTTTGTTTTTGCTTCAAATTAGAGGTCACACATCCTGTACCTACTATCATCCAGAACGTACGACTCCACACGCCTTATTTGCTTCATCATCAGTTTCCGATAAGCACATCAACAGATGCTGTTTGTGTGCCAAAATGTACAGAGGCCAGGGATGTCAACCAGGGGTTTTGTTGACCTTGTATTATATTCACTGTAACCCCATTAGAGCTGAAGCTACATGTCCTTGGAATAATGTGTATTTAGACTTATTGAGTTGAACAACAACATCAGAGGTTGTTGCTTTAAACCAGACCTGATCGTATAGCTTTTGTTTGTGGCTGCGTACATTGCCAAACAGAGAGGGTTTGCACATGTAGGGTAATTAAATGGATAAACTGGGCCAAAGAGGATCAATCCATCTGAGAAAAACAACTTCAATCTATAACCGTCTGTTTATTATTGTTTTCTGAGGAAAAATTGCACACAGTTTTGACCCAGAACTCTTTGAAATCAGGCGGGTATCATGGATAAGCAATAGCCATAAAGCATGTGTGACTGACCTTGGTCTGGAGGGTTGGGGTCCCAGGCTGCCCAAAGCTGGACGATGAAGAAAGGCGACCAGCAGATAGTATAGACCAGCACAATAACTAGGGTCATTTTCACCGTCTTGGACACGGCCTTCGTGATGCTTGGAGGCAGAATGACTGGAGAGGCTGGAAGGGAATGGCGGGCGTAGTCAAGGGAGCAGCGGGCTGAGCCAGAGGGCATCTCCTGGCCATCTGAGCCGTTCAGTGTTTGCTGCTGTGCAGCCAATGCTGGTGTAGTCACGTGGTCACTACAACAACTATACTGGATAGCGGATGGGTCATTGTCGCAGCACTCTCCAACTTGGCTGTTATGAGTGTTATTGTGAGGGTTGTTATTCACACCCTTTAAGAACTGTCCTCCTCTGCCATCCCTACCTCCTCCTCCGGACGCCCGCCTTCCCTTCTCCCTCTCTCTGGCCCGTTCGTCCTCCTTCTTCAAGCTGCGGAAGGGGAAGAAGATCTCTTTCTTCTTCTTTAACTCAGCCATCACAATCCTTTCTGACTTAAGGTAGATGTTGTTGTGAATCTCTCGGAAGATTCTTATCTAAAAAGTAAGATTATTTTTAAGAATTAGCACAGTTTCATATGTGGGAAACAATTCAAACCATCACTCAAAAAGCTAAAGGCTTAAGGACTGAGTTCACTGGCATGTGCCACATTCAGATGCTTGTCTTTGCTTTTTGCAAACAATCGTGTCTTCATTTTGTGGCAGAAGATTTAGAAAGAAAGAGAGAGTGTGTGTTGGCTTTCATTGTCAGCCATAAACCAGTGTCAGACATATTTATGTAATACCGCTACTTAATGCTACCCTGAGAAACTAAAATAATATTTTAAAATGGAATAATAATAAATCATGTATACTTTAACTTAAAAAACTTATTTTAAGGTGTGTTGCTGCAAACTGTTGCTCTTCTGCCACCTATTACTCTATGAGGGCATGATTTAGACACTGCAAACTTTAAGAATGACTTCCTTCTGAAAAGATGTCTAAATGGGCCTCTCACTTTGAAATCTGATAAGGAAAAAAGGGCAGGGTTTCTATGTTTGGCTGAGATCTGGTATATTCCATTTCTTGGCGGGAGGTTCTCAGAGTGGGCAGATTTTCTGAGCAGCCGCCTCAGCAGTGGTTGTGCAAGTGCTGTATTAATTAGGGGAAATAGCAGGACCCTGGAAATATCTTTCCCCAAATAGAGCAGCAGGCCTGATAGGAGACAAGATGGCCCAGAATGCCTACCCACTCTGGGATGCTACATAACACCAACCTAAGTCCATGCTATGGTGATCAAACAATGCCTGCCAAATTCTCCTTCCGTGAAAACAAGACAGCATTTCATGCATGCCACACGTTTCATTCTTGGATTATGTTCCATTCAACACATAATCCTAGCCAACGTACGTTGTGGGCGGTGCAGAGATTCAGAGCCAAGCTGTCATAACCAGTATTACCTGACAGATGGTAATTATGAGGGCAGGGAGAACAAACACAGCCACGGTCATCCAGGTGATGTAGGCCTTCAGCCCCCACGACTCAGCAAAGTGACCCCAGCAATCGAACTCTCCAGAAGCCACTTCTGAGCGAGAGAAGATGAACGCCTGACAGATCAAACAAAAGGAGGGTGGTCAGCACACCTGCAGATATGACTGCCAGTTCCGTTTTCCATTAGCTGAACTGCAATGACCTCGCCGAGCTAAAAATAGACTAACATCTTGAGTTCTCCAGTAGAGATCAGAGTGTGAACACCCGCTAAGTTCTCATTTCCTATTTCACCATGTGTTGTTGTGTTTGCCTACGGTTTTGTTTGGATGTGTGTTCCTACCTGTGGTATGCTGAGGACAAGCGCCAAGCCCCAGGCCACCATGACAGGGGTGTTCCAGCGGGACATTGCTCCCCCACGGTAGGCTTTCAACGGGAAGCAGATGGCCTGGTGCCGGTCTACCGTCATTGCAACTATCATGTAGGAGGAAGCAAACATCCCAACAATCTGCAAGTACTTGACGGACCGGCACAGAAAATCAGGCCCCTGAAAGCTCCCTGTGATGTCCCATATTAGCTGTGGCAGAACCTGGACAAACAAAACAAAAAGGAGACCATTATAAAAGTAGCTCTTAGAACAGTGGAGCTTTTTTCTACTTTGGCCTAAAGGGCAAGTCTGATGATACTCTATATTTATATCTATTCAAAATGTTGCTTGTATAATCCAAGCCTGGTATTGCTCATCTCTTTGTACCATAGACCTTCATTGTTGTCCAAAAACACGTCAGTGAGCCACACTGACTACCTTTACACAAACACAATATCTTGTTTTCTGCTCTCATTTCAAATAAGACAATAAACACTCTAAACTGTTTACAAGGCTAATGAAAATTTAATATTCCACTAATAATGCAGCTTTGCGTACACTGATTAATGTAAAACATCCCAGAGATGTACATCCGATGACCTCACCCTGTAAATAACTTAAACTACCCTCCTTTTCCAGCTGCAGTCATGTTGTGGTGTACCCTCGTTTTCAATGTTCTGGATGTTTTGAGAAACTGTTCTTCAAGCTATTATTGTTAACGGCTATCCATGCGAACAGACTCATTTTTCATCATACAAATATATTTCTAGGGTTACGCCCGAGAAGTTGCAATTTAATGCATGCTATTTATTTTTAAGCCAAACTATACTCCTTAATTTTACAGTAGTATCATGTCATCACCAACCATCCGTTTTAAAATATAACACAGATATTTGGACCTATGTACAATGGTATTCGACAAAAAAGAACACAGAATCTGTTTAAACACCTTACAGTTCAATACAGTACATGGATGCTATTTTGTGGCCTCAATGTTACTGTATACTATCTATCACATCAACTGTATAAATCCCAGTTACAAAGGGGACTAGTCCAGAAAAGTAGATAAAGAGCAATTTGTAATAAATGTCAAACAGATATTGAAACCAGTTTACAGCTCACTAAAAGGCCAAATGTTGCTTCCCGAATTGCACGAGTCATTAACAAATCCATGTAATGTAGCATTAAGAAAAACATGTGGTTTAAGGATTATTTTTTGGATATCCTCGAGAGGAGTCATATTTTAAAATGTGTTGACTGAATCTAATTGGGCCTTTTATTTTATTGTTTACATTGCTGTCATGGTCTCATGTCACTCATGAACTGACCTGAAAGAAGGCCACCACCAGGTCAGCCACACAGAGGTTGACCATGAACACGTGCATTGGTGCGTTTTGCTTCCCCCTCCTCAGCAGCACCCACAGCACGAAGCTGTTTCCCAGGGTGGTAAGAGCCAGCACCACCCCGAGAACTGCAATCTCTGCCCGAGCCAGACCCAGGTCCCTGATGGGCTGGGGCAAGGTGTGAGGCGTGGGGGTGGAACCATTCTCAGAGAAAAACCCAAAAAATGATCCCCCGCTTTGAGAACTGTTGAGGGAGTTCAGTTCAGAGACGAACGAGGAAGAAATATTGTTCCTTCCTGTGACGCCGAGAGAGGAGAGGGCTAACCCATCCCAGTCCGTTTCCACACTGATGCTTTCCATTCCTGAAAGACAGACAACAAAGTGTTAATGTGAATCATTTAAATGGTGCCAGGAGTCACTGATGCTGAGTCACAAGACTGTCTATGCACAGATTTGACCAGATGGGGATTTTCTTATAACACAACAAGTTTACTTGTTCAGTCTTATCCCCATATCAATGTCATGCCTTAGTTTATTATTACATTTCCTCCGGTTGTCTTCAGATTTGTCAGCTGAGAAATGTTCCTTGATCATATCACTGAAAAGTCCAAACCAAAAGACTTGAGCTTTTTATTCCAGATACTTGACTAATGAATTAATAACATTTTGGCGCATCTCTTACATTTTTACATCATAAATAGCTTTTGTTATGCAATTTCATTCAATCTGACTGAAAATAATGAAAGTCAGAGACTGTCTCAATAATGCAACCTTGTAAATATTGTTATATATTAAAGTCTTCAGTGCGTCTGTATCCATCACAACTGTCAGTTCTTCATTGATGCAACTCCAGAATTGTTTATTTTCTTTAACATATTTTCTCAAGGTTGATTGACAGCGTTCCCTTCTATCCCACCACTCTTATTCCTTCACCTCCGCTCTCACAATCGCTCTCATCCCCTGCTTATACCCCCTTGCATTCCTGCCTTCCCCTGTTTTTGTTCACCCCCCCTCTCTCTTTCTCTTCTCTCATTCACCCAATCATTCTTTTCTCTTCCTCTTCTCACACTCTCTTGATCTCAATAAACTTTACGTTTATTTTTCTTTACTTATAAATAAATGTCTCAAAAGTACAGAAAGTTCATCGGAATGAGATGACAATTTAAGAAACAGAGTCGTGGGATGCTGGGGGAAGCCGTGGTCAAATAAATGGCACGTATAGAAAAAAAGCCTGGGAGGGAAAATGAAGGAAGATGAAAGAATAGGGATGAAAATATATATATATGAGGAAAGGGCACAACACACAACACAAAAGGAAAAGAAAGAAAGAATAGACAATAAATAGAAAAAAGAGAACTACCAGCGCTGCGTGTCGATTGACGTTCTTGATGTTTTCTTTTGAACAATGTGCAAGGAGCGGCTAGGTATGTGTTACACTTAATGGGTGCTTGGATAGATTTCACGTCTAGAAATAGGAGGGAAACTATATTCATAGTATTGTGCAATCGGGTGTGACGAACAATACTATACAAGGTTGTTCTGACTACTCCTCTGAGACCTAATGGCCAAATTGTGAGTAATAGCGTACTCACTGCTGGGTGCCAGAGATAACACAGCTGAACACATTGTCAAACGTTACATGCTGGCTTTGCCAGAGGAATGCATTCAGATGAACGCATGATAAGCCAGACCAGCTGGACCTCTCCACCCAGCATGAAGGCAGAGTCACGAATGAAAGGAAGAGAATCTGAGTGGAACCATTTTCTTAAGTCAGAGAAACACCCTTCGGTTTTCAGTGACTCCCCGCTGCCCCAACAGACGACCACAACACTACCAGGAATTGTATGCATCGGCTTTGTGACGTAGTCTGCTCCAATGTTGGCTCTGTCCAAAGGTCCTTTGGATCAAAGCTAGTAATATTCTTTCTTATTATCTGTTTATTATTTTTCCTTTTCAAATTTTTTTTAATTAGGGGTTTAGACAGTGAGGGCTTTTTTCATCAAGGAATCTTCTGGCCTCTCTTTGTCAGGACCTGAGGAGCCTTGCCCTCACTGTAATTACAGCATAATTCATGAGAGGATTCTTTGTGCCGCTGCAGTCTATTATAGAAACTATAGAAACTCATTATGTTGCCTTTATTGGCCAATTTGATACATTTCTGAAGTGAAATACCTTTTTTTAAGTATGCCTCCGTGATGATATGGTGTAATGACTTAGGGAGGAGGTAGAAATCCATCCACACTATTATAGTCATGTTAAACTAATTGAATATTCTTCTAAATTAAATAAACAGATTAATAACGGGCAGGAGGAACGCTCTGTAATGGTGTCTGGACTTTTGGGGAAGTAGAATAGAATATACACTTTTATTAATCCCCAAGGGGAAATTAGTTCTCTGCATTTAACCCATCCTTATTATATAGCAGTGGCCTGGGTGAAGCGGAGGAAGAGGGTGCAACTGGGGGTTCAGTGCCTTGCACAACGACTTGCTACTTGGGGGAGGGAGGAGAGCGAACCCACAACCTGCTCACCCTGGACCCCCCCCCCTCTTACCCCACTGAGCTAAAGCCGCCCCGTTATGTGAGGCTGATTGATTGTTGCATCTCTGTGTTGTTATGATTCTGAATGAGCCTCTAAATTCCTGAAGGACACAAAATATTTTCTTCAAATATGCTCATGTCTCATTTGCATTGCTTGTGCTTCCAAGAAATCAAGACGGATTGTCTTCAAATTGCTCCATGGCTCCACGACAGGAGACCCATGCAAAGCTCAACATTTGGCACTGATTTTTCCTGTCCTCAGAGGAAATTCCTTAAACTAAGGGTACAGACTGAGAGATGGTACATTTTGTCTGTAGAACTGTGCTGGATGCAGTTTAAGTATTCCTTGACATATCCTCACTCTTAAAATGGATTCTGCTTTGCTCTCTCTCTAATAACAAACAGCACATCAGATCTTGCTTATCTGTCTGCTTGAGTTATTGTAAAGCACAAATTATTCCATCTCGCTATGCTCCATGCTTTTAGTAGTTAGTGCAGGACAGTAACTTCCTCTTGTTACTTTAAGGCTTTCACTTTGATTAATGATGGAGTCGATTCCTCTCTTGCTTTCCTCTGAAGAGGCAAACTAGTGTTCAGCTATCCATTTTCATGTCCTATCTATCCTAAACTGCTTTCCCACACACCCTCAGGGATGTCAGCAACAGGTAATTAAAGTGTGCAAGAAAGAAAATGTGACAGCTACAGAGCGTTCACATCTTTTAACATCTCGCTCCTCTTCTCTCGCTGTTCACACATGTTTTGGTCATTCCCTTTGACAAACTATGTCATCTTCCAGCTATGTCGAGATTCAAACACTATCTTTTTGTGTCAAAGTCCTCTTAGTATGTTGAGTACCAACTGTCTTCAAGAGACACATTCAAGGTCAAAATTATTTATTTGGCCATATTTTTCATGTGGCAAACATATTTAATAATCTAAGTTTAGAGGTTACTAAGCATAAACCTGATTTGATATAGGCAAACATACTGTGAAGATTCCCTGTGATTTCAACTCATCCACGTATAGGGCTGCTGCTGGTTCAAGGCCAAAACTACTATAACTGCATGTTTGCATCTTATTGATCTGTGCAGTTGCTATTTCTGTAGATTATTTCAAACGCAGGCTATGCAAAAGAAGAGCTATTGACTTTCTTCTTTATTTTAGTTTTTTCTTTATAGACCATTATTACCGCCTTTGTTTTTCATTAATATCTGTATGACATTAAAATGAATCAGCAGGCTTGAAACATAAAGAGCACAATTTGCCGCAGGGAAAATCAGGTCTGCAAATTAATATCTGTCAATGTTGCATTATTGATAAGGCCCTTTAAGGACAGATCACTACTGCACTACATTGACTAAAATCAATGCAAACTTGATCTGCACTGTGAAGGTTTACATTACAATCATGCGCCTAGGTATTGTTAATAGTTTCATAAGTGTGAATATGAATGGAATACAATGGTTGTCTGAAATGGTACACAAATAGGCTCTATGCAAATCACAGAAGCAAAGCAGTTCCGATGTAAAGTAGATGTAAAGGAGATGTGACGCACATCTACTGCTTTGGTCTTTAACTACATTGTTTTGTTTTCGTCAAATAAGAATATCTTTTTAACAAGAAATGTTGGGTGGACTCTGAATGTTCCAGCCTACTTATATCTTGTCATCACTTTCTTTGCAGAGAAACACATACCTCTCCTTCTTGTAGGCACACTCAAAAAAATGATTCAAGCCCTTCTTAGAGGTGACACATTTAAATATTGTTTGATACATTTAAATAAATCAATTACAAAACGAAGATATTTATATTGAATGGGTGTAACACAAAATGTATGAATACTTTCATTTATTAGATTTAATTAGGTTACACTCACAAAAACGATTCAAGCCCTTCTTCGAGGTGACACATTTAAATATTGTTTGATACATTTAAATAAATCAATTACAAAAATAGATATTTATATTTAATGGGTGTAACACAAAATGTATGAATACTTACATTTATTAGATTTATTTAGGTTAGATGGTGTGCATATCAACTCAAAATAAATGTGTTTCATTGAGGACTACCCTTTGCGCATGCGCCAGCTGAAAATCAGTTGTTTGCATGAGGTGAAGACACTTTCAGGGCTGTACGGTGGTGTAGTGGCTAGCACTGTCGCCTCAAAGCCAGAGGTCTGTGGGTTCAATTCCCAGTCGGGGCGTTCCTTCTGTGTGGAGTTTGCATATTTTGTTAGTTAGATTATATTTTGAGTTGGACAAACACAAATTAATTTAATTTAATGAATATCGTGATTTTATTTTAGATGTATTTGATACAAATGAGTTGGACTAACTTAATTACATTTTATTGCACTGATGTGCTAAATTTGAGTTGGAGTTGCATATAATTACTGGATGGAAAACCTGCCAACAATTTAATTGAGTTCATCCAATGAGTCATTTCTTTGAGTGCACTAAGTTACTTCAAAAACTCAACTCAACTGGAGTGATGAGTTTAGTTGCTAATATTAGATTATGTTGGCATCAGTGTCAGACAAACAGGTTCTTAATTACACCCTAGGTGTAATAATGCCTTCCTTCCCTGTGCCTGGATGTCAGTCCTTTGATTAATTCCCCGTGACCAGGTTTAACCCAATCTGATTAATGAGAAACTTTCAGTCGTCATTAGCAGCCCAGTGAAAACTCTAATTTCCTCTTCTTCCTTTTTCCTGTTAATTTTTATTTTCCACATTCACCCACCCATTCAATTTTCTCTCCTTCTGTCACCAATCTACCATCTGATGTCATTAAGGATCAGAATAGTGTCTGATATGCTTATTACCTATGTTGGATCATTAATATACATTGGCATCAGGAAACAGAATTTAAATAGCCTGGTCCAATCTGCAATTAAACCCACGGAAAACAAATCACATAAATTAAGCATGAGGCTGCATCATGTGATATTCTGAAGCGTTGGTATTCTCTTCTGCTTTTATTGGGGTGGCAGGAGACTGTATTTGCATATTGATCAATAGGTTCTTACACAACAAAGGTCTGGATGAGTCATATGGTGCCACACGCCAGGCCGTGTAGCACTTCATCTGCATGATAAGGCAGCTATGTCCATGCTTTCTGCTTCAAGCCCCACATATCCCTAAATTTGATTCCCATTGGCGCTTTCACATGCAGCATAAATTCCCTGTCTGAACAAGTCGATTCAATGACTGGTTATTTCTCCGTATATATGTATGCATTTCAATGTGTAGGGGAACCTGC
The DNA here is from genome assembly GCF_029220125.1 of Pseudoliparis swirei. Lineage (NCBI taxonomy): Eukaryota > Metazoa > Chordata > Actinopteri > Perciformes > Liparidae > Pseudoliparis > Pseudoliparis swirei. The sequence goes on from NC_079396.1 coordinate 13,238,121, forward strand.
TGCACTTAATAATTCACAGCGCTGTATCCCGTTTTCCATTCCATGTGTTCCTTTTTTTCAGAGTATCGCTCAGGTTGGAGCCTTGCAGCTGGCTGCAACCCATGTGAGCAATAACATGACAAACTTTTTTCACTATCTTGTAAAAATAACCCATTACATGTTAATCATGTGGAGCCACACCTCGTTACCTCCCACATGTCAGCTGTGAATGTTTTATTCACAAACATGAGGACAAGTTTATTTCCATAATACACTGACCGGTGGACAGACCTCCTCTCGGTCTGGTGTTGCCGGAGGTACAAGTCCTGTTATCAGCACTGATAAAGCTCGTTCATAAGACCACTGACTGCTCCTGTTATGTATCATTAACTAGCACACTGTCAATACGCATGTGACCCGAAAAAAGATATGTTTACGTCACACAACTGGGATAAAATTCTGAATATTCTCCAAGAAGAACGGAAACTGTGCCGGAGTTTCACCACATCAGCTAAAACAGGCCTGGGGGTTTGTATATTAGATTGTGCCACATGATGAAATTATTCCCAGACTGTGAAAATAACAGTAATGATGATCATTTTTCCTGATGGGGGCTACAATCAAGGATGTCATTTTGTTGATATTATAGATTGTGCCAAACAAAAAAGAAAAAAAAAGTATGATTAATGGAACAAAATATTTTTTGTCAGCTATTTGGTTGATACAAACACTCCCTGGCCTGAATCACAGCAAATATATTCTTCTGAACATTTATTCTCAGAGAGAAACAATGATAAGTTATAGAGTGATTTCTTTCATGGTTTAATTGTTTGATTACACCCGTGGAAACTGGCAAGACAAACTTCTGCGACGGTGGATGTACAGACTTTAATTTAGAATTAAAGCTAGAGAGACATTTTAATTTCAATCTATATATTAAGTAAGTAATTGTTCTGTAAGTCAAGTCAAGTAATAAATAAATTTTCTTTGAAGGTACACCCTTGGGTGCATCATAAACACACAGTTCATCATCGAAAGAACTTTGATCCTAACATTTGGTCAGGACACCCACATTTAAAAAGAAAAAGGCAAGAAAACACACAAGCACATACAATAAGAGCACCCCAAGGTGATTAGCTATACCTCTGCCGCCTCTCACCTTGTTGTCAGTGCATGGTAAGCTTTCTCACGCGTGTCCTTTCGCTTGGTGGGTTTCGCTCTCGTCTCGATGACTGTGGGAACAAAGCATTAAGAGCCGTCACCATTACTGTCCATTAACATTACATGAGAGAGCAGATCACGTGAACAACCTGAGGATTTCCTTGAGCTTTTTTAATCCACGAAAAAATTTAGAGGACAAAATGCATTTTCAATTGGGATGTGCCATAAATTATTTCCAATCAAGTACACCCATTACCATACTGCCAGGCATGATACGCACACGGGCTGCTGTGAGGTCCCTTCATCCGTTTGCTGTCAAATCAACTTAATGTGATATTCAATCGGTTGAAATAAACAGATACTACACTAAATAAATGTGTCTGTAAAGATCATATATACGTATATAATTTCTCTCAAGGCAGTAATCATTTATGTAAATGTATTCTAATGTAATATCAATACTTTAATTCATGTTCCGAAACAGGTGTGTTGGCACTGTCTCTAAAATAAGATTTGTTTCGTATTCCTCTTCTTCAATCTTATGAACATTCAACTAAACTGATTTATCTCTTTAAATAAGAATAAATAACAAGACCTATAACTTTTATTTTAATAGTGCAAATGTGACACTAATCAGAAGAATAATGATACTGATGATGACAGCATGACAAATGAGTGAAAATAATATTCAAACCTATTTATAAAATACTGAATACAGAGCTGTCACGAGTCACATGTGGACCTGAAATGCTGTAAATATACAGAGATATGACTTACATTAATCAGGAAACAAATCCATTCACTCACATTGTAACCAAGTTTAAGTTCCTGCCGATCCCTGGAATGTTAAGTGTTTTCAATGGTTAGAGGATTCATTTTTGGATGATTTAAATTATGTTTATATTAATTTAAGTCTAACTATCAAAATCAGTGTTTGTATTAAAATTCAAACAATCACCAAAGAGTAAATCAAAAGCACTCACAAATGATCCACTTGAATGGCGCAGCTGTGGGACAAAAAGCATTCAGAATGTCATCTAAAACATCGGCAGTGCTGTCTATCCAAGTCCTTCCGCTCGGTGTGATATCAGCCGACTGAATGAATGTGTATCAAAGCCAGCTAGTTTTTATTTTCATTGAGTGGAAGAAACAAGTTCTTCAAGCTCTGTGTAAATCCTGTGTGCGCGTCCTGACTGCATTGTCCTTGATTGTCTGAGTTCAAGTCAAGAGTATGTCCGAGTAATCCATTTGATAGCCATGCGTGTCTCAGGTCCTTGCGCGTCACCTTACGCTCTTGCAATATGCTGTGCCTCCAGCACCACAAGCAGAAATGAATCTAAGCTGCGTCTGCTCCTACCTCCCCCTCCCTCGCCCGCTATCCCCTCCTCCTGGGTCAACCAGCCTGTCCTCTAGGACTGAGGGTGGAGCGTGGAGCCAGGGTTGGAGAGAGGGTGTAATACATACCTATGAAGTGTATCAGAGAGAGCGAGAGAGGGAGGCCGACAGTGTTTATCTGCATGTGCACATAGTGTATACTTGTGTGCATATGTGTGCAAGCTTGTTTTGAAGTTTATGTTTGTGTGTGTGCGTGTGACAGGGAGACTCCTCCCATCATTGGAATGATTTATGCCTGATGTGAGTCATTGATACATGACACTGGGGTTTTTATTCAGAGCTCTCTCTCTCTTGTTTTGTTCTCTCTTGCCTTGAATCTCCTTTGTTGTTGATGGACAAGGGCCAGGGCATTTTCACCTATCCAGGAATGCCGATTGGCTGAGTCAGCAAGGCAGCCGCAGGTCACAACCCTTAGTGTACACACAGAACAATAAAGGTTAGTGCAACAAAAAAAAAGACCTCTCTTTCTCACACATGCACAGATGATGGCAAGGAAATATAGTTGTCATGCACAGGTGTACACAGTGTGGGAATTCTTCAAATGTATGCAGATAAACACACACTCTTATGCAGAAACTTTGAACACGCACACAAACAACAATCCAACCAAACAGGCAAATGACGCACAGAATTTGGCACGTAAATTGCACCCTTCTCTTACATTTTCCCCAATAGTTGCAGTTAACAAGGAAACTGTACTTCAATAACATTTTTAAAGTAGTACATCATTCCCATTCAGTGGCCCCCAGCAGTAGCAGCATACACACAGACGGCATGCTATACCCATCAGGCATTATTGGCCTGTCTATCCCAAAGCCAACGATTCTAGGCCAGCAGAGACTAGATGGTCCCATGTTGTCAGAAAACCTGGCGGTTTTCCACAGTGCTGCCAGGTTCACATCAGTCGAATCGTTCTGTCTTGCCACTGACGAGGTGGGGTGGTAAGCTCCCTGAGAATCACTCTAATATGATTTTTATCATGGCTCCTCTGGTCTTAGTGGACGTTAGGTCACAAAGCGGTAAAGCAACAAAATGACTCCACAATCCACTTAGTGCACATGACAACTGACAAGAGAGAGAAGACGGAGCAGCAACAAAGACAAAATCATTCATTAGCTAGCAATTAAATCATGTTAATTGTGTGAAGAGAGATACTGAACAATTGGCTCAGAGCTTTCAAGTTATTAAAATGCAAATTTGTACATAACCTGTTTGAATTTTTTTAAATCTGGGGACACATCAACCCATACGTTACTATTATCTATCATCAGGTAGAGCATCTCTTGCATATCATGTTCAGGCACGGCCAGTTCTAAAGTTTTAAAGGAATGGTGAGACCTTTAAATATCTCAATCTATGACAACCTTTTCCTCAGAGATTTCTGGCTTGACATTCTCCCACATGTTCAGGCTTATTTCCAGCTCCTAGTATTGTGCCAGAAATAAAATAAAAATGACAGCTGTTTCCCCCTGTGTCTTCTGCAAAGATCCTTTAATGACTCTTTTTAGGGAAATCTTTAACCAATCAGAGGTGTTGACAATTATATAACAAAATATTGCATTTAGAATATTAGGAGCTCAAGAGACACGGAGAGAATCTTGGAATACAATGAACCGATTCAAGTTCATTTTTAGTCCAAATCTGGCAGTGTCAGAGATCACAAACATGACTTTCATCAAGCTCACCACAGAGATATGAGGCTTAACTCAAAATTCACTCAAAGGGACAACAAGTCCAATGGAGCCGTTTGTCTTCCTGTGGACAGGTTGAACCCGGCCATGTCTTCAGTCACAAAGCACACGCAGAACACAACACCTGATCCTACAAAGTTGGCACTGAATAATTAAGGAACATCTGAAGTAATCATTAACTGTCAGCAGACCCATGAATAACAGAGGAAGAAGAAGGATTTGGGATTCACCTCGCGTTTATCTATAACCAGGGAAATATATTGCGGGAGATTACTTTGCCAATAAACTGCAGTTATCTTTCTAAGGCCCTGTTCCGATCATTATTCTTCAAGCTCTTTTCCCTGAGATGCTACAATCATGAATCGCTTCTTCAAACCTGTCCCTAACGATTAAAATAAACATTTCACCTTTATTTTTAGCATTAAAGTGAATGCTCTTATACAAAACTACAGGTACAAAAGTAAAGTATTTTATCTATACCACGATAAAATAGTGGGTGTCACAAACAATTCCATTCAGCTCCATTATATTTTTGTCTAAGAGGTGGACAATTCAAACAGCTAGTAAACTATTTGCACGGCTAGCTTTAGATAATATCAGGGCTCTCAAGTTTTGAAGACAGGCAAGAGTGACATTTCCATCCCCCCCCCCCCCACCCCCCGCGCGAAAGAAATTTTCGGATATCACAATTCCAGGATGCTTTCATTGGTTGCTGGATTAAATCTTACCCAGATACAACAGATACGGGTTTTTTTTCTGATTGGCTATTGTGTACCCCATATTTTTGTGTGGATTGGCTGATAAGTGGCACCTCACAGCAGAACTCCAGGGGAGCGCTTGATTCCTCCACGGTGAGGGCAGCGCGGCTCATGTTTGCGCGCTGCGGCACATTAAAACATTAAATAGCCGAGAGTTTTTTTTCAGCGTGAGAGATACGATGTGTGGCGGGAGTGCGTGACTTAAGACCGAAATGCGCTTGAGAGCCCTGAGATAAGTATTGATGAAGATGTGTTTGTAATCTAGCTGAAACCACGACCATGTATGAATCAGGCCTGCATGAATGTGTTAGCTGGAGGCTATTGGAGAGGAGTAACGCCAGCAGATGCAGTGGGACGTCCTTCAAGAGGAAATCCACAGCTGTTACACAACAAGTGTCTGTTTACAGAACTATGTTGCATATGAGAGAAAAATAAAGCCTATTTCATGCGCTAATCAAACGTTATGCATGACGCTAAACTCAGTTTGATAAAGTAACTTGAGGGGTAAGATTTATAATGTTAAGACATTTTTATTAATGAGGCTCTGTGGCAGAACACAATATGGTTTATCAGGGCTCTCAAGTGTCACGCATTGAGCGTGAGACTCACGCATTTCGGTCTTAAGTCACGCACTCCCGCCACACATCGTATTTCTCACGCTGAAAAAAACTCGTCTATTTAATGTTTTAATGTGCCGCAGCGCGCAAACATGAGCTGGCCGCGCTGCCCTCACCATGGAGGAATCAAGCGCTCCCCTGGAGTTCTGCTGTGAGGAGCCACTTATCCAATAAAAAAAAAGAAATGGGCTACACAATAGCCAATCAGAAAAAAAGTATACTAAAGACATTTTGCATGTGCATCTTGTTTACTTGATGTTGCTTTCACATGGTCGATTGTCCATGACATAGTCTGTTTATGAAATGTTTGTGCAAGTCGTGAATGCATTAATCATGTCGTAATGTAATGCATATGGTCACAGTATGATAGCCATGACCACTTTTCATAGAGAAATACTGCCATTATCTCGGTGTGCTTTGTCATTTTAATAGTTCGAGAAGACAAAGATGAATAAACTGAATGACCTGTGACTCTCACTGCCCAGTTGAATGTTAATGGAGGCTTGTGAAGATGGATCTGATCACTTGTCTGGATACATGGATGGTGAATCGATAAAAATAAAAAAAATTACACAGTGAACACAATCCAAATCGTTGGCAAACTACAGTAAATTGTCTATTTAAAATAACTGGAAATAGTATGAAGGCTCCTGTGTGGATTGTCTGATGTTCTCAGCCATGAGGAGGATTGGGATCTGCCCTGATCCAGGCATTTTGAATGGATTCATCAATATTTGCTTTATGCACCCAGCCTATTTCTGATCCTTTGTAAATAAACAAAGGATCATAAATAGGCTGGGTGACACACCAGCTGTCAAACTGTTTCTGAAAACACAGATCCTTGGGAGTAACATTTTGCATGGGACTTCAATTGGTTGTAAATTGCCTCTGATACATTGATAACATCAGTTTATGAAGATAGACAATGACAATTCAGTCAAAGCTTTTGTGTCACTAGAATTACTAGAAGACAGATATATTGTCCAATACTATTGTACATAATAATAAAGGAATCCATCAAAGAAAGGCTTTGATGCAGGCCATGCAGAATATATTCTGATATACAGAGCCAGTCACCAATCAAAGATATCAGTGTGCAGCTGTAACATATAGATGGTGATTTAAAAACATTTAATATTAGTTATATTACTGAAATCATTAGCTTTAGGAAAAACATGGATGAGGACATTTTCAGTATCAATGTTTACAGTCCAGAGAACCGGCCACTCCTGCAGAAGGGTCTGGGATATGTTTGTGTTTTTCTCCGGGTCTTTGTAACAGTCAAGAATTCAAACCTGTCATCATTTTCATCTGTTTCTTCTCCTCTTTGGGGCCCCTCACTTGGTTTATAAAGTCTGTTTTTTCTGCTCAATCTGTCATAGACCCCCCGCTACTGCATCAATGTTGGATTTGTTGTGTGCACAGCAAACACACAAAAGGCTCCGATAAGGACAGGACGACCAACAAAGCAAATGTATTGACAGAAAAGAGACAAAAAAACATAAAAAAAACTGGTAGAGAAATACACAAAAGAGAGGAAAGAAAAACACTAAGCAAAAGACCAGACAGTTAAACAATGAAGGGAGAACCCTTTTCATGGTTTTAACTCAGTATGTTTTGTTTGATCCGCGAATGAGGAACTTTGTTTAAGGATGTTCCATTTGAACCGTCAATCAGGGGAGGCTGCTACAAAAACAAACTTTGCAAGCTCTCTGTCCCAGGAGTATTTTCCTCCCCTTATTGCCCATTTGTCCATCCACCCTTCGCTATCCTGCATCTCCTCTGTGGCAAACCAAGTGATTGAGAACAGGAAAGACAGGATTATTTGTAATCCAAGCATAGAAAAGATGCATAGAAGTGAAATGGTAATCCGCATCTTGGAAAAAGAATAACAGGCACCACGAGGAGAAATAATTAGAGGGATTAAGAGGTAAGGAAGAGAGTGAGGTAAATTAGAGGACTATGAGTTGTTCAGTCAGTGTTTAGTGAAGCGAAAACAAGAAAAATGAATACCAGTGACGTCACAGTGGAATAAAGTGTACGGTTTAAGAGTTTTGTGCCCGTGGAGCCTTGAATGTGATCATCCAGAGAAAACAGCCTGTAAGCACAACGTGGCGGTGTGTGTGTGTGTGTGTGTACAAGGAGTGTGTAGATGAGTGAGCAGCACAGTGCGCAGCATGTTTCCATACAGATGGAAGTTTGTTTAGAGAAGCGCAAGTGTAAAAAGTTAGTATGCAGATGGAGATACAGATGTGGTGAATAGCACTCTGTGTGCTTCGGGGGTCTCTGGGATAAACTGGCAGTGTCAAGACATTTCTGACCCCCAAATTTCCACCGTTTTCTCAGGGTCAGCCAATACCCACACTGGATCTGGACTCACAACCTGGTGTGTGTGTGTGTGTGTGTGTGTGTGTGCGTGTGCAGCAGAGGATGCAGTATTCACAACAACATATTGCAAGTGCACATCCAGGCATCAAATAGGACCTGCGTCTCTATATGTGTGACCTGAATGTGAAATGAGTGGTGTTTTCTCATCATGCTTAATGTTATCCATATATTCTTAGTGTGTGTATAGTTCTACTTTTTGTGAAAGATGCTTATTCTCAGAGAGAAGATACTCTTCTATCTGTCCATTAAATTTAACTCCACAGACGTGTTGATGTGACAGACTTAAGTTGCGCTCCGAAATATATATATTAAATTGGAAGTGTTATTGATGTGAAGAGCTCTCCGCCATTGTCTGTTAAGAACATTGTCTTCGCCACCGCATTGCATTGTGTGCTATTTATGCCGAAGTTGTGTCCAGTGTTCGCCTGCTGTAATATTTCCCTACAAATAGTATGCATTTCACCCTATTTTGGTTTTCGTTATTACTAGCTAAATCTGACATCTACCGTTATAAATAACATGTTAGTATAAAATTTAGGATGCAACCTAATTCTTGGTCACACGTGAACTTCATGGAGTTCACGTGTTGAACTGCCCAGAGAAGACACTTAACAACTTGTGAATAGCACATTGTTGTTTTTACACTTTGGGTTTCGTAATTAGTACAATTATATAATATGTTAATTATTGAGTTTTAGAAGTGTTTGCTTTGGTTACTTTTGGACAGCTCCATGGCTAACATGTACCCTTGAATCTATTCTTTATGTTAAGTTACGGCTGTGTTCCTCTGCAGCCACCCCTGGAAGGATAGCTCTGCCTGCTACTCTCTTGCACACAGTACATTAACACCTGAGGTGGCAGCAGTGGCGGGAGCTTAGCTTCTTATCTAACTGTCCACCAGAGACCGAATGAGGGTATATTCCGAAATGTCAATTTGTGCAATGTTTGAATTTACTTATACATACTGTATCTTCAATGCTCTGTTGAATCCGAGCTCTATACGCTTTGGATAGACATGTTTTATTTCCCAGTATTGAGGCACTGTCTTGCGTCATCCTGTTAGTTTATGTTGTGCTTACATAGTGCATATTCCTATATAAGTTTGTCACATTACTACAAACACGCAGCAAACCTGGGGTCAGATATTCCACCAAAGGAGTAATAGTTGGTTTCTGGTGCTCCAGGTAAAATATAATCAAGCTGCCAAGAGTAGTCAGCAATGTGCTTTGCAATTGATTGATGCAGGCAAAAGGAAGTGTACAGAGCGGAGGAGGAGTGTGGAGTCAATAGGAGCCCATTAGCTCAATTTTGCTCAAGGCGGCCTATAGCAGGTTAGTCTGGCCATGTGTACCTACACTACCGTTCAAAAGTTTGGGGTCACTTAGAAATGTCCTTATTTTTCAAAGAAAAGCATTGTTTTTTTCAATGAAGATAACATTAAATCAATCTGAAATACACTCTATACATTGTTAATGTGGTAAATGACTATTCTAGGTGGAAACGTCTGGTTTCTAATGAAATATCTCCATAGGTGTATAGAGGCCCATTTCCATCAACTATCACTCCAGTGTTCTAATGGTACATTGTGTTTGCTAATCGCCTTAGAAGACTAATGGATGATTAGAAAACCCTTGTGCAATTATGTTAGCACAGCTGAAAGCTGTTTTGCTGATGAGAGAAGCTATAAAACTGGCCTTCCTGTGAGCTAGTTGATTCTCTGGAGCATCACATTTGTGGGTTCGATAAGACTCTCAAAATGGCCAGAAAAAAAGAACTTTCATGTGAAACTCGCCAGTCTATTCTTGTTCTTAGAAATGAAGGCTATTCCATGCGAGAAATTGCAAAGAAACTGAAAATTTCTTACAGCGGTGTGTACTACTCCCTTCAGAGAACAGCACAAATGGGCTCTAACCAGAGCAGAAAGAGAAGTGAGAGGCCCCGGTGCACAACTCAGCAAGAAGACAAGTACATTAGAGTCTCTAGTTTGAGAAATAGACGCCTCACAGGTCCTCAACTGGCAGCTTCTTTAAATGGTACCCGCAAAACGCCAGTGTCAACGTCGACAGTGAAGAGGCGACTCCGGGATGCTGGCCTTCTAGGCAGAGTGGCAAAGAAAAAGCCATATCTGAGACTGGCCAATAAAAAGAAAAGATTGGTATGGGCAAAAGAACATAGGCATTGGACAGAGGAAGATTGGAAAAAGGTGTTATGGACAGATGAATCCAAGTTTGAGGTGTTTGGATCACACAGAAGAACATTTGTGAGACGAGAACAGGTGAAAAGATGCTGGAAGAGTGCCTGACACCATCTGTCAAGCATGGTGGAGGTAATGTGATGGTCTGGGGCTGCTTTGGTGCTGGTAAAGTGGGAGATTTGTACCAGGTAAAAGGGATTTTAAATAAGGAAGGCTATCACTCCATTTTGCAACGTCATGCCATACCCTGTGGGCAGCGCTTGATTGGAGCCAATTTCCTCCTCCAACAGGACAATGACCCAAAGCACACCTCCACATTGTGCAAGAACTATTGAGGGAAGAAGCAGGCAGCTGGTATGCTGTCTGTAATGGAGTGGCCAGCACAGTCACCAGATCTCAACCCCATTGAGCTGTTGTGGGAGCAGCTTGACCGTATGGTCCGCAAGAAGTGCCCATCAAGCCAATCCAACTTGTGGCAGGTGCTTCAGGAAGCGTGGGGCGAAATTTCAACAGATTACCTCAACAAATTAACAGCTAGAATGCCAAAGGTCTGCAATGCTGTCATTGCTGCAAAAGGAGCATTCTTCGACGAAAGCAAAGTTTGAAGAAAAAAATGAATACTTCAAATACAAATCATTATTTCTAACCTTGTCAATGTCTTGACTATATTTTCTATACATTTTGCAACTCATTTGATAAATAAAAGTGTGAGTTTTCATGGAAAACACAAAATTTTCTGGGTGATCCCAAACTTTTGAACGGTAGTGTATGTCTTGACAAAGTATATATTTTAACAATCAGGGATAATATTGTGTGAGGAGAAGAAGGGAAGGGGAGTCAAGATTACTATTTGAGCAGCAGCTATATTTGTTTAGACAGATCCCTTGGATCCTGGAATGTCTTTCTTTAAACACCAACAGATGTGACTGGGAGGAAGAACAACATGTTGACACTAGAGGTGTATCAATTTCACTTTCTAACTACAAAGTCACACAAAAAGGAAACCGGAGGAGAAAAGCAAACTTTCCATTCAAGTGTTGCAAAGGACACTTACATAAACGTCAAGGCAAAGTAAATCCAGTTTGGAAAGCATCTCTATGTGTTTCCCCTAACAAGGCCTGAAGGTGGAAGATGGATTGTACTACAAATGAGGACATTCACATACAAACACACACTCACGTCACCTTAAATGTGTTTTGCGTTCTATCAAAATGAGCATTTGTTTATGCCTGATTAAGAAACCAGTGTATGTATGCGCCGAAGCATGCACTCTCAAAAGCATGTATGTTTCCATATAGTCCCTACTTATCATGCGCAGCATGAGAGTGCTGACGTCATAGTGTTAATGGTGATTATGATGATGGTGTTTATTTATCTGCAGAGGTGGAAAAAGGTAGACAAGAGTTGAATGAGTGTAGTGTCATGGGCTGCAGAGAGTGGAGCGCGAGCCAGGAAGAGAGAGGGAGCGAGGAAGAGGGAGAGTGGTGAAGAGGGGTGAATAGTTCTATCTGTGGGCAGCGAGAGAAAAGAGAGAGCCTCTTGTGGTATGTTTACATGTCAATGTGGTTCCTCATCTGATTGATCATATCTGTGTGTCAATGTGTGTGTGTGTGTGTGTGTGTGTGTGTGTGTGTGTGTGTGTGTGTGTGTGTGTGTGTGTGTCGTGTAAGCGAGTAGGTTTCCACATTTAAATACTGGGCCGTCTCATGCTATAATTTAAGTGGGACCATTATGTCTATTATGTACTAAGTGTTATGCAATGATATTTTGCTGTATGTAATTTAATTTAGTAACTCTTTGGACACTGTAAGTTCTGCTAAGAGGGCGAGAGTATTAAAAGCCTTGGTTCTGTTTATTACACCAATGTGATTCAACCGGCAAGAACCTACAAACCTCCTCACTGTGGCAAGAAGAGTAAATCCAGATGCTATTTTTTAGCAGAATGAACCAAGTATGATGTGTTTAATGACATCGAAAAAAGAAACCTCAACTAAAAGACTCCACAATTACTTAACTTTACATTACATTACATTTAGCTGACGCTTTTATCCAAAGCGACTTACAATAAAGTGCATTCAACCAAGAGTATAAATTCAGAACAACAAGAATCCAGAAAGTAACACGTCTTCAAGAAAGCCAAACTACAAAAATACCATAAGTAATACCATGAGTAATATCATAAGTAAGTGCCATTCAAGTGCCACTAAAGTGCTAATCTGTTTTTATTCAAGGTATAGTCGTAAAATACGTGTTTTTAGTTTCCGGCGGAAGATTTTGAGACTTTCTGCTGTCCCGATGTCAGTGGGGAGCTCGTTCCACCACTGAGGAGCCAGGACAGCACACAGTCTTGATTTTGCCGAGTGATTAGCTCGAAGTGACGGAGTCACAAGTCGATGGGTGGTTGGCGAGCGGAGTGAACGAGCTGGGGTGTAAGTTTGACCATATCCTGGATGTAGACGGGGCCTGGTTTGTTCGAGAGCACGGCACACAAGAACCAATGTTTTGAAAAGGATGTGGGAAACCACCGGTAACCAGTGAAGGGAGCGGTGGAGCGGAGCAGTGTGAGTGAATTTAAGGATGCTGAAGACCAGTCGAGCTGCTGCATTCAGGATGAGCTGCAGAGGTCGGATGGCCTTAGCAGGTAGACCTGCCAGGAGGGAGTTACAGTAGAGAAGTAGTTACGTTTTGTCAGGGATGATTTTCAGGTGGTGTGCAGTCATCCACTGAGAGATGTCAGTCAGACAGGCAGAGATTAGTGTTGCCACCTGTGTTTCAGATTAGAGAAATGAGAGGATCAGTTGGGTGTCATCAACATAGCTATGGTAGAAAAAGCCATGCGAGCAAATGACGGAGCCGAGATAATTAGTGTACAGAGAGAAGAGGAGGGGACCCAGGACGGAGCCTTGGGGGACCCCAGTAGTGAGAGGGCAAGGTTAGACACAGATATTTTCCAAGTTAACTGGTAAATAAGGTTGTTGAGGTAGGATGAGAAAAGGGAGAGTGCCGTGTCTGTGATACCCAGGTCCTGCAGGGAGGAGATAAGGATCCGGTGGTTCTCTGTGTCAAATGCAGCAGAAAGGTCAGGACAGATGAGAGATAGTTTGCTTTAGCAGTGTAAAGTTGCTCAGAGACAGAACGGTGGGCAGTCTCTGTTGAGTGGCCAGCCTTGAATCCAGACTGGTGAGGTTGTTACTGTGGAGATAGGAGGATACTTGGTTTAAGAAAGCTCGCTCGAGAGTTTTGGAAAGAAAAGAAAAGGTCTGTGGTCGTTTACTTCAGACGGGTTGAGGGTGGTTTCTTCAGGAGAGGGTTAACTCTTGCCTCCTTCAGAAAGTTAGGGAAACAGCCAGTTGAGAGGGAGCTGTTAATAAGTGAGAAAGGTAAGAATGTCAGTAGCAACAGCCTGGAGAATGTGAGACGAGATGGGGTCAAGGGGGCAGGTGATCGGGCGGGCGGAGGTTACCAAGGTAAGAACTTGATGAGGAGACAAGATGGTGAAAGAGGAAAGCGAAGGGGAGGAAGAATAAGTTAATGGAAGTGTAGTGATAGAAGATGGATTCGTAAAGGAGGAGCGCATGCCATATATCTTGTTTGTAAAGTAGTCAAGGTGCCATTTCCTTTCCGACGCTTGCAAGGTGACTCTCCAAGTCAGAGCCGGAGAGAACTTTACTGTATTTACTTCCAAGAGTTAGCTTATTTCCTGAATGGCACTGACCACTTCATTGCAGTTGTAAACTACTGCAATCTACTTAATTGGACAAATGTGTTAATACCAGGTAACAATCCATCACCACGAGACACACTCTGCTCTGCTTTGAAGCACACTTTAAATAATGTGGGAACAATTGATGAGTCGTGTCCACAGAACTGAGTGTTTCTTGAGTTTGAAGGGGCGAGTTAAATCAACCTGGTTCTTTTTATTCAACGAGCAAGACGGGGAAGAAATAGGGATTGTCTCGAGATGGAAGGATGGAAAGGGACATGGAAAGAACTTAACAGAATATGCAGATCACAGTAGAAAATGAGTCTACTTTTTGTTTTTTGCCTTAAAGATCTGTTTGGTTATGTAGTGGAAAACCTCTGACATGATAATAGACTGCAGGAAATGTCGGAAAAGTGAGGGGGGTGATTAAAAAGGAGGCAGGCAGACACACACACACACACTGACGACATACTCAAACAAATAGGCGCATTAAAAGAGGCTGAAGATGGTGTTCTTCTCCTGTTGCAGCCAATGAAACATTAAGAGTGTCAGTCACCATAGTGTGTTTGTGAGGTGTCAGGTAATGCCCTTTGCAGAGGCCCTCCTCACTTGTTAGTGTGTGTGTAGGTGTGTGTGTGCATGTGTGAACTTGAAGTAATGGGCCTGCATGTCCTCCAGTTTCTGTTTGTTTTATGAAACCCTCTCATGTGTAAAAGGAGTCTTAACACCTGATCAGCTTGACTAAGGGTGCTAATATAATAATCACTTTGTCTGATCACATCTAGAAACATATATGGCTGTTTTATTTCTGCGATAAACAAAGTAATGAAATCATGACTAACGGTTAGCTGGTAAGAAACTTTAGGTCCACATCAAACATGTCGTCGGATGGTGCCAATGTATATGTTGTAGTGTTTCTGGCAGTGTTCCCTATAGCTTTTCTAGGAACATGACAGTTCCCAGGGAGAGGAAACTGTGGAAACTGGGCAAGTTTGACCAGTCAGACCAAAAAAAGATCTTGAAGTATCAGGATACACCTCCTCTCAAGGGACCGAGGTGTCACCTCGACATCAGAGTTTGGGATGTTGGAAATAACTGCTTTGTGTCTTGCCGAGTGGCTTAACAAACTGTGCATGTGGCGAGTTTACTGTCAACCCATCATAGCAGCCCAAGCTGTCTCTTTCTCCATCAGGTACGGCTCAGTCTGGGCTTCTGTGTTTATGATGACTAGGCTGTGACAGGGCTGTAATGACGCCGTTTCAACGGGCCAAATGGGATGGCCTGTCAAGTTTTAGTAAACGACAGGGAATTAGTTGCTCTTTCGACAAAGTAAACCATCCTTGGGTGGTCCCCGATCTTCCTAGCTCTTCAGCGGATGTCCTGAGTACAATAGGTCATATAGAGAGTAACATAAACAACCCAGCCCAGCTCTTAGGGTCATTTAGCCATCATGCAGGCAATTAGCCTGAATAACTCCATAGTTATGAATACAAACCACGTCATTTGTCCTTAATGTTCAAAGATTGTAAATACCCTGAGGAAGAGCAAGATGTCCAAGCAAAACCAGAAAGTCTCGATTAACTTTTAATGGGAGTGTACAACACTGAATGGGTGTGAACAAGGGTAAAGAAAGAAAGACGTGAAGAGATATATTTAGAATGCAGTCTTATGTGTGTCCTCTGTGAGTTATTTAGTGGAGCAGATCAGGGATTAGGGCTGATTTCGGTATTGTATTTCTTTGGAAAATGAGCCGTGGGTGAAGGGAATGAAAAGGTGTTGGAGCCTGTCCTTTGTGACTGTCCTGACTCTGTCATCATATGCTCAGTTTCTCTTCTGCGTCTTTAATTCCACCTGCCTACCAGAAGGACTCCCTCCTTCCACAGGCTGCCTCTCTTTAAGCAAACTATTTCAAAACACCCTTTGGGGAAACACATGGACAGACACCTTCCTAGGACTCTTACCACAATTTGGTATCCTCGTTTAATGACTGATATTTTAGTGATGACACAGAAGGGGAGTATAAGAAGATGTGTGTTGGGCTGTTAGATGACATATATTCTGCACTGCTAAAGTTAGTGCAGGTGCTGACATATGGCTAAATAGATGAGAGCTTATCCTTTGTGAAGACTAAACATTCAACACTAATGCTTTCAAGAAAGTGCAACATATGGTAATTGCTTGGGGAATTACAGCATGAGGTCATAGCAAAATCTAGAAAATGGAGCCATATGTTGAACCCATACTCCAGGGCTATTCAACTTCAGTAGCAAGTGGGCCAAATAAGAAAATCACAACAAAATATTGATGAGTTGTTGTTGAAGAGGCCTGCCATACTCTATCTTCAGCTAGGTTCTGTGTATTGCTTTTCTAAGATACGGAAATATGATAGGAAGCCTTGGATAATGATGGTGGAGGAGCTTTGAAGTGGGCAAAGGGAAGGGGCCAGGCAGGTATGTGCATTTGAAGGGTTGCCGAAAGAAACATCAGTTCAGCAGCAGTGAAAGAATGTGATAAAAAAGTCCCGAACCTTTCTCCTCAGAGCCAATAATAGCTCAAGGATATGACTGTTAAAAATCATATACTTCAAAAGCCGGTCTCTTTATCCGCTCATAAAGCCTGTACAAGCGCAACATAGTGGTACTGCTACTACATCTGTTATTGCATCGTAATCCCTTCCAAAAGCAGGATTACGGTTGGTAATAAAAATATAAACACTGTGATCGTTTCGACTAAGAAACATATCCTAAGTGATAAAACCTAATGTCAGTACATCAGTTGAGAAGGGTAAAGTCAGAGACAGAGGCGGCTTAATACTTCATTCCGTCTGTACTTACCCAAAGACGTGATTGATTAGTTGACTATTCAAAGATGTCACCCCCCCCCCCCCCCCCCACTTCAAATGTCATTCTTCATTCAGAATCCAGATGCAGTTGCTGAAGAGCAATGCAGACAAGAATCCTGCAGAGCTGCCACGGTGAATGTAGATATATAATCAAAGCTGTGTTTTCTGCTGGATTTGCAGAAAGCTGTTTTCATCAAAACTCTTTAGAGATGCTTCATCTGAGGAGAGTGGGGAGAGCACTGCACACATTCAAAACAAGGGAGGGGGCCAATAGAGGAAATAATGTCAGGTTATATGAGACAGAAAAAAGGGAGAGACACAAGAGAAGCAGCTCAGGATTAGGGTTGGGTACCGGAAACCGGTGCCAATGTGGTACCGGTTCCAATACAACCGGTATTACCCGGACCGAAACGCAACGCACATTCCGGTGCTTCTTTCCGGTGCCTGAGCCGATTGAAATTGAAAAAAACTATTGTTGTGAACTTCTCTGGTGACTCCGCCCTGTCAGCAGGTTACGATAGCCTATCATATTTAACTTTGACAGCGGAGGCTGCGCCGTGTGTGACGGCGTGAACCCGTGTAGAGCACACCAGCGTCAGGCTCAGTGTTGCCAGGTCCGCGGTTTTCCCGCGGAATTGGGCTACTTTTGAAGTGTTGCCGCGGGTTGAATTTTTTGTCCGCTGGTTCGGGTAGACCTATTTTGCATGCAAATTACATGAATATCTTTAAATAAAAATCCATATTTTAAATGAAATAATGTATTTATACCCAAATCCTACCAAACTGACTCCAGATCAGCACATACACACATTTTATTTATGATAATATACTGTATCTAATTACACAAGGCCATTTTAGGACCTAGGTGAAATAACTGTTTAGGGAAAACTGCTTTTAATGCTGGCATACTAAACATTTGGTGTTACTTTGTAGATATTACAATACATTTGGCAATGATAGCAATGCTGTTGGACTTTAAAAGCAGTGTATATGGTTTGGAACGGGCATATTTTGAGTTCTGATATTGGGCTGGTTTTTGGGCTGGTTTTGATTGGCCATTAGGCTGGTTTTGTCACACAGACCTGGCAACCCTGGTCAGGCTGGGCGCGACGGGGAGACCGTCACCGGTCCCCCTGAACACGTGGAGACCGATTATGACGAGCAGCCTGAACTCAGATTAGTGCCGTATCGTTGATTGCAAGTCTTGCATTCATAAAGGTAGCCCAAGAAATAATAAATTAGCCATTATAACCATGTTTAAACTAGCTCGTAGCTCGCGCTAGCTATGAGCGTGACAGTCTGCTAGCAGATGTGTTGATGTACAGCGGTCCCGGCTGTATACCCGGTGTTACCGGGAATATAATGACGGAGGAATAAAGACCGTGGGGCATCACTTTGTTTCAGTGTAACTCTCGCTGTCAGAAGCTAAACTTTATTTGTCACGTGTCATCTTCAGTACCTCTGATTGGTTGTTCTCTTTGCCCATCAAAACAGTGACAGGATTAACCCTATAAGGTCTGCACATGACGATACATATCACATCATATAATGGAGAACATATATTGTGTATGTTAACAGTCTGATATCCGTTGTTTGTCAGTGCTCCATGATAACGGCTTCAACAGGGAATATGGCCGAAGAGGTTTTTAATGTCCTCATTGTGCGTTTAAAAAAAAAAGTATCGGTTCAGGCACCGTTTAGGCACCGGTATCGTTTTAAAAGTACCGGTTTAGCACCAGTATCGGAAAAAAACCAAACGATACCCATCCCTACTCAGGATTACATTTAAGTAACGCTGTTTAGTACAATATATGAATAATGGTACAGCAGGAAGGATTTCGATTAAAGTTATAGAAAAACTATTTTGTTGTTCTTATTTTGGGAGTTTTTGAAGGATTGCACATGTTTTTTTAGTATGAAATATTATTTACTCTAATAACATGTGCCTGGTAAAAGGGGGTCCCGGCCAGATTGAGGAGATGAATGCTCACAGTGCACAGAGCTGAGTCACTGGTCGTGGATGAGACTCAAGACATTTATTAGATTAAACCACTAGAGTGTTGCAAGCTTTGTTTTGGCAACCAAAAGAACACACTAGTTTTATTTTTCAACTGGCGAATACAGATCTGGAAAGTGGGGGGTTGCCGAGTTGTCAAAGTGCCAAGATGCTCCGATTTCAGGGGCGCAGAGTTGTGATGACATCAGGGCAGTGTAATGCGGGTTGTCATGAATGCAGCATGCTTGCCTTGATGTAATGTAACTCTGGCAGTGCCACCTGAACTCCCAGCCAGGGCACAGGCGGTAAAATATTTAATAGCATTAGAAAAAGATCGAGAGAGAGAAAAAGAGAGAGAAAGAGAGAGAGAGGGAACAGGGGGAATATTGGCAAGCATGGAAGAATGGTTCCAGATGGAACAAATGGCCGATCAATAGCTACTCAATCACTGCTTCACTTCTCCTTCCTCCCTTTCGTCCTCTCCAGTACACATCTGGCCAAAGTGCAGCAGTGACCTAACTGTTTCTGAGATGAGGGACAACACATCGACATTCTCAGAAGACCTAGCTAGCAACACAAAGTTCTATTTTATCATAAACACTATACCAAACAGATATAGCTCATAGGTTCTTTTCACTCTCACTATACGTCAAGAGGGTTTCAGTGCCAGAGAGGGGGAAACAGAGTGTGTGTAGGAAAAGTGAGCAAGACAGACGGGTTCTTATTCAGACACAATGCAATAAAGCACCCCATTTGTATGCCGACACCCTCATAACCCAACATTTAACCACACTGGACCGCACTCAGGGCCTTTTGGAGGGCTTCCTCGTGTCGCACAGGTGGGATGTAGTTTCTCTGCCTGGAGCTAAGAACATGGATCCAGTAAAATGATATGCAGATGTGAACATACATATATATATATATGAATATATACATTACTATTCAAATAGGAATAGCTGAGCAACCAAAACAGAAAACTGAAAAATAAAACTGTTCTTCACTTTTAGCAAAGCTGCGACGTTAACCACCTCATGCCCAAGGTTGTCACGTTAACTCTCAAGGTGTTAAAACCAGCCAGTGAAATGAATAACAGTGTGCAGGTTTTAATAAAAAGGCTGGCAGGAGTCACATGCTCTATTGCCTCCTTTCATTTAAAATAATAAGGTGTTGATGAAGTGTGTCAACAGCTAACTGCCCGGTTAACTCCTTGGTTATCAAACTATATCTGCTCAAATATCACACTGTTCTTCCTCCCAACCAAAACCTTTCAATCCTCAAGTAGCCCAATACCCCGACTCTTCTCCTTATCCTCTGGCAAAGTCTGAGCTCTCCCCCCCTCAGTCCTCTGCATGCAATCACCCTTGGCCTTCTTTACATCCATTTCTGCCAAGCAAACATCACCGCTGAACCCTCTCAACTGCTCGTTCATGGTTCTTCTCTCAGAGGCGCTGTCACTGCTGAGAAAGACACTGGACAGCCCAGTAAAGAGAAGACACACACAGAGAATCAAAAAACACACACAGCCAGGCCCAAGTAATGGAGAATAACTGCCCACTGACGTAGCTAAGCCATAGCTGTGGGGGGAAGCTGCATTAACAGGGAGCAGAGCGGGCTGACTGCATGCAGCTGTGCTCGGCAGAGCCTCAGCAGAGGCAAGTTGACTGATTACGATCACCTGCAATGCACTGTGGAGCGTAGCAGAGCTGCTGAACATGAGAGGAGGAGTCATGTTCACACGAAGTGGAAATTACACGTTGATCTCGTATTACACTGAGTGACCAGTAGTGTGTGTGTGTGTGTGTGAAACAGTGACAGAATCACAGAAGAAGGACATTGGAAATAATCAGGAGCAAGCTAGGCCAGATTGATGGCCAATGTTGATAACAGTATCATATCTCGTGGTTTGCTTGACCTTTCAGATTTTAATTTGTATTCCATTGAGCGTGATGTTTAATCTTCTTCCCATCTCCTTCATTCCTTACCAAGAGAAGGCAAGCAATAAAGGTTGACGTTGCAGGTGAAGGAGCATGGCAACATAAAAGACATCTCAGCTGGTGAAGCAGCCACCACCCACACATTTAGGAGCATGTCGGTATGCTATTAAGCTTTTCTGTAGTAATTACTATTATTTTCCACACTTAGGCCTGACATTACTTCCTCACCTCCTGTCATTCACACCTCTCACACAGGCTCACTCATACGTTCCTTCTGTCATCGTCTGGGGTTGTCAATCATGATATCAGCTGCTGTCATCAGCTGGTCACCAATCAAATAGCACAGCAGCACGCCTACATTGTTAGCCTATAATCTTGCGGCCTTCCCTTTTTAAATAAGATTCGGTCTCTGCCTTTAGTATGTTCATGCTGCTGTTAAACGAGCGCCCTTCTATCTCCCCATCAACACCTAGTCATCACAGATTTACCCACCTCATCAGCCCTCCAGTCTAGAACACTGGACAGCAGCCTGGGACATTTGTGAAACATTTAAGCGCCACTTTCACCCACATTTTAAAATAAATTATCACTTACATCTGGTGGTTTCTGGCCATGCAGATAGTTTGCTTTAATCCGTGCTGCAAAATGTTCATATGTCTGTCTGCATGTAAGCCTCCGCTAATTATTCGCCATTATTCTGGAAAATCATAACATGCTGGGAGTAGTTTTCATAGGAACTATTTAGACCTCTGGGATCGAGAGTATCAGGCAGGAACACTGTTTCTGGAAAGAAAAGCTGGTGTTGAATTTCCCAAATGTGATTTCTCAATACTGTCAGCACCACAAATGAAATTCCATATAGCTCAATTGTATCGGAATAGAGGCTCAAACCTCAGAGATAGATATCTATAAAACTAGGCACATTAAAACCAAAACTATCTGTATGGCTTGATAACATTTGGGTAATTTCTTGTGACAAAAACTACACTGCAGACCCCTTCACAGGTTTATACAAGGACTGAATGGTGGCCCGCACAGTTTGAAATGGCCGGTGATTTGTTGCAACATCTGTCTCTCTTCACAAAGGTCTGAACATCTGCCTCATGGGCCGGCTCCAGCAGAGGCTCAGAGGAGCTCAGCAGCTCAGAGGGGAGGGAGGGGGAGGCCGAGAGGTGACAGGGAGAGAGTGTGTAGTAATGTCCAGTGATGAGACGTGATGTCAGGTAAAATGAGGTAAACAGTGAATAGAAGACAGTGATAAAACACTTGCCCGGGGTGTTGAACCTCTTACAAAAAGTACAGCAAAAATGGATGATTTCTAAATCTCTGTAGAGGGAAGAACTGACATGAATGAAGAGGGAGTAATAGTTAACGACAGCCAATTGGCAGAGGCCAAAGTGCACACATAGTAATTCACTGCAATTTCCCAAGCTACACCATTGTATGACTGTTGACTCCCTAGGACAACTGAATCTGAAAAAAATCCTCACCACGAAGTATTTTTTCGCTCAATGTGCAACTACTTTAAACAGAGGAAACAGTGTGTAACTTTCTCACAGATTTAGACACATGATAAATTGGCAAGTGCCATTACAATGGGATTTGCCCTTGTTGACCGCATCAGAGAAAGAGAGGCGAGCTGGGACTATTTGTACAATAGATGTGAGCAGGAGGTCTCTGCTGAACCACAGAATATATCTGCTCCTCTTCCTGCAGCTGCTGGATAAGAGAGCCAGGGCAGTTTTTCTTATAATGACTGTGTGGTCAGAGTATTAAAAAGAAATTTGATTGAACAATAATTGACGGTTTTGTTTTACCAGGTGAAAATAATACATGGTTTAGTTTCATGCTAATTGAGACTAAGCCAACAATCTTTCACATTTGTCTTAGAAACGTGTAGTCTGGAGCCAAGAGTCTGATTCCTAGAAGTCACATTAAAAGAACCAGAAGATGTTTTAATACTGCCAATATGTGGATGATCCCTAGTAGTTCCCTACAGCTTGTTCAGATTCAGATTCAACTTTATTATCATTGCACAGAGTTCAGGTCCTGAGACAACGAAATGTTGGTTAGCATCTGACCAGGGAAGTGCAAAGAAAGCAGTATATACAGAAAAAAGTGCAATGCAGGTATTATATATATAGGGGGGGTGGGGGGGGCTGTCAACAACATGGTGCAGAGTTGAGGGTGTTGACCGCTGAGGGGGAAGAAACTGTTTCTGAGCCTGCTGGTCCTGGAATGGAGGTTCCTGTAGCGCCTCCCAGATGGAAGGAGGAAAGTCTGTGGCCGGGGCGACTGGGTCAGTGGTTAGGTCTTTCAATCAGGGGATTGGTGGTTCAATCCCCTCCCCAGTCGATGTGTCCTTGAGCAAGACACTAACCTCTGATTCCTCCCTGTAGTCCTCCCTGTAGCTGTGTCAACAGTGTATGATATTAACATAATTGTAAGTCGCTTTCGATAAAAGCATCAGCTAAAGGAAATGTAATGTAATGTGTGGGTTCCCTGACGATGCTGCGCGGCCTCCGCAGTTAGTGAGGTGCAGCGGTAGTTCACCAGAATCTGAGGAAACATGTGGATCTTCTTCAGTCTCTTCGGGAAGAAGAGACGCGGATGTGCCTTTTTGACCACGGCTGAAGTGTTGAGGGTCCTCGGAGAAGTGGACATCCAGAAACCTAAAGCTGGAGACACACTCAACCTCCGTTCAGTTGATGTGGCGGTGATCTTTCTGAAGTCCACAATAATCTCCTCGGTGTTGAGGGCAAGGTTGTTGTTGGCGCACCACAGCACCAGTTACCCGCCGACCACCGTTGTGTCGTGCAAACTTGATGATGGTGTGGGTACCATGTACAGTCGTCGGCGAACAGGGAGAAGAGGAGAGCCCTCAGGGTGAGGAGGTGTGATTACCCTAACCTCATCAAACTGGGTCTGTGAGGAAATCCAGTATCCAGCTGCAGAGGTGGATGATCTGAAGGCAGTGCCATGCGCCTTGTTCACACTGTCAGTGCAGTAATAACACAGAGTGATCCACATCATATATTGTGTATTGTTGTCCAGACAGTGTATGTAATGGAGCCACATGCATACAGCTGTGTACAATTTGCTCCAAGTTTGTTTTGTGGCAACTCTAGAAAGTAGTGTTGCCACCTAGTGGTGAAATGTAAATGTCATTCAATGTTGCGAGTAAGATGTTTATGGAGCGCGAAATTGTAAAACAAACGTAAGGATTAGTGAGCTTTATCTAATTTAAAGAAAAGTAATCTTTATTCCCAGCAGGAGGCCATTGAGCTTCTCTCTTTGAAGCTGAGGCAATGAATCAAGATAAATCCTAACTATGAAAAGTTCTTTTATAAAGGCGTTATACACTCATATATACATCTTACCTTCACGAAGGTTATAATGTTAAAGTGTGTGGATAGCTTAAACATCTACTTACTTTTTACCGTTAAAACTTATTTGAGATGTTTCATATTCAAACTTCAGTCAAAATAGATCACAATAAGGTAGTTTTTTTCTTTATTGATAATATTTGTGTTATACAGTATACATAACTGATCAAGGGGTTATTCAACCCATGTATAAATAAGTCATTTGATATCCAGCTTTAAGAACTCTTGCTTGGTTAAACTTAAAGACATGTCATATTTTTGTGACTTTCCTTAAATCAACATATTTTTTTAAAGTACAATTGATCTGATGTAAACACACAGGCCAGAACATTTATAACAGGCAACCCAATATTTAAGTTACAGTTTGAAAAAAAAAAGAAGTAAGGCTTTAAATGAACATAGCACATTGTTGTTGAATAAAAGGCTGTAACATAATCGGCATGCGGAAAGATTTTAATGATCCACAATGAAGAGTGCCGAGTTGAAAATGCATGGTCATATCAGGATACCATCTATAATAATTACCTGGGAACTGTAGTGTCATGTTCCTAGATAATATCTATTTCTGACCCCAACATGTGTCAGGCCACAGCAAGAGGCATTTTCATGTTTCATAACAATTTATCGGACCAGAGATTTTCAACTGAATAAACCGGATGAACTCTGGAAATATCGTTACAGGATTTATCAACTGATAGGAGTGATAATGGAATTTGATCAATTGTAAACCGTTTTTTAAGAAGTGTTGCGAAGGTCATTATTATATGTGAAACACACAGGTGTGGATAACAGGTTGTTTGTACAGTTATCGGTACGCTTTGTGCCCAACAAAAAATAGGAAACGTCCTGATGCCAGCAATAAGACTCAGCGCTATGGCAACAGACATGCATGGATAACCTGCTCAAACTCACACCTCTAATGTGGGAGTGTGTGTTTAAAGCTCAGATATGAGTGGCCCTTTACTCTGGATGATCCTCATGATGGACTGGACCACCTCTGACGTGGTGCCCTGACCCCCAATATCAACTGTGTGCAACTGCAAAACAAAAAAAACAGGAAATACGGTGACAAATTAATATATATTTTCTTTTTATAGCCACTGGATGCAAACCATTTCCCACTGGGTAAAAATGAAATAATCATAAGTATTATCACTTACAAATGGCCCTGGATGATAAGCAGATCAAGTGTTAATGAATGTCAACGCAACACTGTGTAAAACCAGAGGCCATACAGTGTAGCACTTCCTCAAAGCATTGGGACATTGAAAGAGAAGGATGCCGCCTTGTGCTGATGTATTGTGATGCCCACTGGGAAGCATGCAAGGCCTGCCACCAGGGTTGGCTTTGTGACAGGTGAGCGGAGAGGCCCGTCAGTGACCAAAGACTTACCCTGGTTTCATTCATAGTCGTGAGGATTGCATTTCGGATCATAGTTGCGTAGCCATAAAGCCTGGACAAATACAGGAGAAAGAATGATTATTTATTTACTGGTATAACCCAGTGAAAGAGCATCATATGGAACCACAGGAGGGTGAATATTAACATGATTTTATTTGGAAAGACTTACTTAAGGTGGTCCAGCATCATGCAGCTGGCGAGCAGCATGGCAGTGGGGTTAGCAATGTTCCTTTGAGCAATGCTCTTCCCTGTGTTCCTTGTGGCCTGAGAGACCCGAACAAAAAGGACAAGAAACAAAATCCGGAGTCAAATTATATCATATTTGAATAATAATATTTAAGATTTTTTTTAAATAACAGCGCGGACAGCCCCAGGGATTGGATGGTTAATTAAAAATATTGAATCCATTACAATTACCAATAACCTGTTATAAAATGTTGTCTGAAACCCAAATCCAAGTATCACAACATTAATTAACAACAGAAATAACTTTATGAATTTCCTTTTGAATCAACTCAAATATAGACAAGAGCTAACATATCACCATTATTGTGTACATAAAACTAAGCCTACATGATACCTCTCAGCTGTGAAAATGTCATCATTCATCATCCAAGGACTCTAATCTAGATACACTTTATACTATTTCATTTTTAGATTTTCATTATTATTGAAATTCTAAAATGTATTATGTCCTGCCCTGGAATTTGATGTTATTGTATTGTATATATGTAAACATGTTTGCTGTTGCTTCAACAAATATTATCTTATCTTTAATAATCTGGCACAATAGTGTAGCCAGATTTTAACTTGTTGCCAGATTTGAATATCAGCAAATTGAGTTAACCTAAAAGGAAATGTTCCAGTTTGTCCCGTTTCATGTTCGCTCATTTCCTACAAACATTCTCTTCACGCTAGAATGCTTCTCGGCAAAATGAATAATCTTGATGAACTGGAAAGTCCGCAAACCCTCCCGCTTTGTGATAAGTTCCACTGTGTTGTTGTTCTTCCTCTTTTCTACTTTACATAAAAAACAATGGGGAAACTCTCACCCAGCGAAACCACTAAAAGCTATTGTGGGAGACTTGTGTCGGGAGGTGCCATGTGTGCACATGGTAGTAAATCTTTATTCTCTAACTTTAATCCTTTTTCTGGATCTTAATTCCGTAATGTGTCAGCACGTGTCCCACCAACCATGAATTGACAAACACTCACCGTTTCAAAGACAGCGTAGTCACGGCCGTAGTTGGCCCCAGGCACGAGGCCAGGCCCTCCCACCAGGCCTGCACACACATTGCTCACCACGTTCCCGTACAGATTGGGCATCAGCATCACATCAAACTGCTGGGGGTTGGACACCAGCTAAAAACAGAGACAAACCAAGTAATGGGTGGATAATGTAGATATAGCAACAATCAGAAACTTTTCCAAACAAAGAGCCATGTCATTTTATCCTCGGTCACCTGCATGGTGGTGTTGTCCACAATCATGCTGTCAAATGAGATGTCTGGGTAATCAGACGCCACCTCCCTGCAACACTGCAGGAACAAGCCATCACCAAGCTTCCTGTTGGAGCAGAAAGGCAAAACTCAACGTTTCCAGCACCAAGAAATTCCCAATATCATGCAAGATTCAGGTGACCCGACAGTTCCGGCACAATACCTTTGCCTCAGAGTAACTCACATGATGTTAGCCTTGTGCACGGCGGTGACCCTTTTGCGACCTTTCTCCCTGGCCAGTCGGAAAGCATATTCGGCAATCCTGAGGGAGTTGGTCCTGGTGATGATCTTGAGACTCTCCACTACACCTGGTACACTCTAAAAGAAGACAGGAAGGGATGTTAATAATGTACTAACATTGTTATTGTGAAGTAGCATGTTTAAACTGACACGGATCCTTCTTCTGGGGAGAAGGTAACATCAGGTTGTACCTGCATATCGCTGATGTGAGCGAGTAGAGGTGGACACAAACATTTGAGGGCTCACGCAAATGGTCTATGAAGGAAACAGCATTCAATGTGGATCTGCCATGTCTTGGCAACACCAGTCTGTTTAAGGCAGGGTTTTATACACATGTTGAGCAATGGATTTCCATGACCAAACATTATATGAAATCTCAGTGTATCCATGATTATATACTGTAAAATATATGACACAAATGAATGAGAGACATTAGTTTGACTAATAGAATAAATACGTATACAAATGTTTATTCATTTAATCAAACTGCGTAAATGAACATATGAATATCCAGTAGTTACTGAGAATTCTTGTCACAAATTCAATAAAACCCACACAAATAAGGAAAGTAATACCAGCAACGCATCACCATTTGGCCAACAAGCAGAACATAAGTCTGCAGAAAAACAGATTTTTCTAAAAAAGACCCGATACGTAGCATCAATAAGAGTATTATTATATGTTACTAGTATAGGAGTATCGATAAAATCCAAATAATACCTGTCTCTTGCACAAATAATCAAGTATATTAGATTCATGTTTTTTTTCACTTCGTAAACAAATGCTTTACTTGTAATAGTACATGGGTAGTACCTCACTCCCAAAGAGAGGAAAGGAGTAAGACAGACAGATAGAGGTCAGAAGAAGTTTAAGGAGGGAGGAGAAGCATTTGTTTCAGGAAACAGTAGATTTGATAGAGTTGCTCTACCTCGTGCTCCAGGCTGCTGTACTCTCCCTCCGTGTTCTCCCTGATGATCATGATGTCAATGTTCTTGTGGCGAGTTTGAACTCCTGGGAGCGACTGGCAGTGCATCACATTGGCATACAGGTCTAAGCTTGTCCTGTTAATACACACATGGAACAAGAGAGAAAGATAGAGGTTGGTGGGGTCGGATGTCAGGGATAAACAATAGGCCAACTTACACAAAGCCAAAAATGATGGAAGAAATGTCAGACAAAAGAGAGCCTATATCAAGGTAAAAGAATATGTCATAAAGAACTCTCACCGGAGGAGATTATTTCTGGATTTGACAGATGGCGGCATGGTATGTTTGGTTTCTATGTTACCTATAAGGAGTTTACATAGTTACACATTAGTGTCACATTCTTATCATATAATACATGCTTCTCACAGCTGTGCTTTGCTTTCATGATCTGCATGTGACAGAAAGGTTTACTTGCCTTTGAGGGCAACCCTATTACGGCGAATGGCAGTGATGGCATCGTTAATATCATCCTCCGACTCCAGAGCAGAGTTGACGTGCACCACCTCAAAGTCCACCGGGACACAGCTGAACCTACAGCATGAAGAAAGAAAACCGAGGCTGAATCTGAGACCAGTCTGTACTTAACACTTTGAACCGGATTTAGTTTTGGTCTCGCCAACCTGAAAACCTCTCTGACATGATTAAGCAGCTCTGGGCCGATTCCATCTCCAGGTATGAGGGTCACAGTGTGTCTGCCTCCATACTTTGCAGGAGGGGGCTGCAAAATTAGCACGTCATACATTATTACCTGCCCTCCATTTGAAGAACAAAAACTGGTGGTTTTGCAAGTCTGAACCTAACTTCAAATCACCAAATACATGAAGAACAACGCGGTTACTAAACTTGAATGAGGATAGAATTACTATCCCAGATATATCATTATTTGACATGTGATGTTTCATGACAGAAGGTGTTCTAGTCATAGTAACAGATATGTTTCTACATCCCGCAGTACAATAATGAAATGTAATGTTCTGTTTTATTTATGAAGTGATGCATTGTGGGATAGTAAACCATGTCGGCTACTTACAATATCATCCCTCTGTTGTTGAAGAAAGACAGCAAGGAAAGCAGAAGGACAAAAGTTAGATAGAAGTAGTTTGATAGCCACGTAAAAGAGTACCAACGAGTAATGAGGTATTATAACCTCTCCTACACAAAGAGAACAGGTATTTAGCGGTGCCAGGTTACATTAAAACAGGTATTTATTAGTCCCAGGTTACATTAAAACAAACACAAGAAGCACCCCGCCTCTCCCAAGTTGGACCCAAAGCCATACAGCCCGGAAATAAATAGTTAAGAGTAGCAATGCTGCTCTTGTGTTGACATTGCATTCGCAAATAAATCACCACGTTGTTTACAAATCAGGTCGACTCATCCTGACAAGATTCAGACACACAGAGAGAATCTCACTTACACCATTTCCAGTCTTGTTCCTGTGACTTGTCAAAGTTGTTCCAAATACCTGAAATACAAAGCAGAGAGAGAGAGAGAGAGAGAGATTTTGGTTAGAGGCGGTTTGTAAATGCATTTTATTATCGCAGGGTTCAATGCAACCAACTCTATACCGGTGTTTCACCCCTACTGGTTTTCAAACCTACTGGTTTCCCTGCGCGTGCCTGCGTTGTGTTCTCTTAACATCTGCAGCGGGGCTCTGTCTCGCTCACCAGATTCGTCACACATTCACAAACATATATTGCTGGAGATCTTCAAGCCACCGTTCATATCCATTTCGGCGATTACGATTGTATAAGTGAGCAGCGCATCACAGCCACGGATGAAGAAATACATTTTAGAAAAAAGAAAAAGATCGCCCGACCTGTTTTCGATCTCTTTCACGCAAAAGGAGACTGCACTCAAAGACGCGCAGTCTGTGCGCTGCGCCACCAGATATTAGTTTCTGCTCAAGGAATTTATATATTGATCCATTAAGTCACATTTCTTATGTTTTCATGGGAACAGTTTGGTCGAAGGGATCTGAAACAACTGGTTACCTTGAGCGGATATGGACACTTTGAAACATGTTTAGCGATGCTTGTTCGCAACGCAACAACCACACAATACCGACGCATTTTGACAACTAATTGACTTTCGTGACGAGTATACAATGAAGATGGAACTGTGAAAATAAATTAGAAACATTGCGAACACTGAGCAAAAGGAAGAATGGAATACTAGTAATGTTCTATCTACAAAACAATGTAGAACATATTGTTGGAGCTCTTGAAGCCACATGTCACATCTATTTACAGTTGTGCAAGTAAGCACCACATCACACGTGACGAAACACATGTCGGAACGTATTTTTATGAAAGATCGCAACGACCTGGATTCGATCTCTGTCGAGCAAAAAAGATGATGTCCTCCTCATCGCTGGTGCTTCTGATTGCTCCACCAGGAAACACAAAAGTATAACACATTTAAAAAGCTATTCTTAATGTCACATCTCGTGTCCAGGGAACTGTTTGGTGTCAGGGATTTGAAACAACTAGTTGCCTCGGTCGTATATTAAAGCTTCCAAACATATTCAGCGATGCTTTTATAAATAATATTCAGACTTGCATACCATAATACAAAAATAATAACTTTATTTACATATCACACAAATTATTCACAGCCGTCAAAACTAAAATATAACACAACGGCCAAGATAGACAGTGAAAGAAAACATGCTGGACAGCAGAAGTCCAGTGTCTGCCACTTTTTCCATTTATACTGATGTCGCTAAGTTATTAATTGATTCTGATTACATGATTTGCAATTGGACGGCTTATTTTCAGATTTGAGGTCTGTGAAGCATTTGCTAAACTCGTGGAATATGTAAATAAAGTTTATCAAAACAATTTTTGTATTATGATAGTCTGAATATTATTTATAAAAGCATCGCTGAACAAGTCAATTAGTTGTTGTCAAAATGCGTCGGTATTGTTGCGTTGCGAACAAGCATCGCTAAACATGCTTCAAAGTGTAAATATCCGCTCAAGGTAACCAGTTGTTTCAGATCCCTTCGACCAAACTGTTCCCATGAAAACATAAGAAATGTGACTTAATGGATCAATATATAAATTACTTGAGCAGAAACTAATATCTTGTGGAGCAGCGCACAGACTGCGCGTCTTTGAGTGCAGTCAACTTTTGCGTGAAAGAGATCAAAACCAGGTCGGGCGATCTTTTTATTTTTATTTTTTCGAAAATGTATTTCTTCATCCGTGGCTGTGATGCACTGCTCACTTATACAATCGTAATCGCCGAAATGGATATGAACGGTGGCTTGAAGATCTCCAGCAATATGTTTGTGAATGTGTGACGAATCTGGTGAGCGAGACAGAGCCCCGCTGCAGATGTTAAGAGAACACAACGCACGCGTAGGGAAACCAGTAGGGGTGTAACACCGGCTGCTGTTGAAAAGCTGAAGTAGACCTCTATGTTGCCAATTCACTTTCAGCGGTGTATTGGCCATATGACCTTGTGTTAAAGCAGCAATATAACACGACTTTTATTCGGAGCCAGACAACAACAACGTTCACTACCGACGTGACTACAGCTACGTCGCTAGTCTTACTTTGACCGTTTGTCCAAGGCGTCCACCCCAGAAAGGATTAAAGATTTTGGACATTGACATCGCAGCAGTGTGGGCAGCCATCTTGACGTTCAATAACTGGGCGCGTGCACGATTAGGAGGCGTGCTCGCGCAATATTTACAATGTTTTTTTGTCAATGCAAATATTTAGAAATTCAAAGATATATTTATAGGTTTTGTGACAATATAAACAGGGACATACGTCTAATCACACATATGTTCAACGATAATAAAATATGTAATTCTTGGTAGACATACGAACATAAATCTGTGTCACGTGAACAACCCTGCGCAGACTCAGTGGGAACGAGCGATATGCGGAAGAAGCGACAGTTTATACTTTTTTTCCTCCATGCTTGTGAAGTACGAAGAGACGTTATACGACTTGTGTAAATGGTCGACTGGGGTTATTGATTACAGACCGTCTTCTCATTGAAAGCTGATTTACAGCAGAGGAGCCTCGATGAGGAAACAGCGTAAGAAATAACCCCAAGTCCCTTGTGGCGACAGCAACAGCTCCTCTCTGCCGGTTATTGAAGCGCTAGCGAAGCGGAGGGGGAAAGGGCAGTAACGGTTCTCGCCTGAAGCGTGCACAGTGGACACAGTAGGTACCAGCGGTCCTCACTTAAGTTCATAAAAGTGATCGATTATGTTGTCAAAGGAATTAGCATTTGCTGTTGCCATATGTTTGCGGACTGCGGCGGTCCTTTGGGTGTTCATGACACCCCTTCAAACGTGATCTCCGCAGAGCCATCTTGAAGAGCCACTGACACATACAAGCTTTAGGTTATGATGTCACACTGAACTTTATATGCAATTGACACACATTAATTTTATTGTCAATTTAAGGGTTGAATGTACCAGTTTGATAACGGAATACTTATCTTTTCCTTCAAGACTATATATTTGGTCAAACTCTTTTTAAAGTTGCATAAATGCATTACAATATACACATTGTATCTTTGACTTTTTTTCATGAAAAGGTTTAGAATTAAATCTGCCTTTTAATTTAATTTTATTGTTTATTTTTCCTCCTACTGCAATTATCCTCTACTTCATAAATATTTAATGTATAAAGGGTTCCTTTTATTTTCACTGTTTAAAGGTTCTGTCATGGCAAATGGAAACATTTTGATTATCAGTTTGTGACTCCCCAAAAACGAACTGTAAAAATAACCTCATCTTGCAAACTTGGAGGAAATTCAAACAACCGTAATGCAGCTTTTTCTTTGTGTGTGTCTCTTTAGGTCTATGAGCGGGTGAATCATGAGATTGACAGGTTGGTTGAAGTTGTATGTCTCGTCGACTCCAATGGGAACTTGTTGGTGGTAAGTTCATGTTCCTGAACTGGTGGGACCTGTTTCTCTTGGCAGCTCCCCTTAGAGCTGTGGCCGTGCTGCTGTTGGTGGGGCTCACCTGGCTCTTAGTAAACACGTTATTTGGAGGGGCGAGTGGATCATCTGTGCGACATTTCTTCAGTGGTAAGAGAAGTAGTTCTGAAATGATAACTTAATGGACAGGAAACGAGTTGAGGACAATGTATCACACTGAAATGACTAATGTCCTCCAGCTGCGTAGTGTAAACATTTAGGGAGTTGCTCTGTTTTGTGGAATTAATAATTGAGTATCTATCTGTACAGCAGTGACGAGCCTTTTTCCCAACTATTTTAGAGATTAAGCAACACTAAAGATAGATTGTGATGGTTTGATGTGTGTTTGATGAAGGTTTAGGGTATAAAATACAATATGATCAAGCAAAGCCTTTATGACATGAGATTAGTTCATTTGTATGTGAACATTTTGTGTTTTTCAGGTGCAAGCGAGAAACCAACAGTTGGTAAGTAAAAGAAACTGATTATATGATCTATGTTGTGGTTTAATCATATTTCTTATAACCATTGACTATTGTGTCGTATCTTTTAGCTGAAACCCGCCCTCGACGGTATAAATGTGGACTTTCAGCTCCCTGTCCCGCAAAACATCTGGCGTTCCGCTTGGTGTCTGGTGCGGCCAACGTCATCGGGCCCAAGATCTGCCTGGAGGACAAGATGTGAGATTCTTATTACTTTATTTCTATTTATCTATGTCTTTGTCTCCCCTGCTGTCTTTCTTCTTTTTTTTCTTCTTTTTTTTGGGTTTCACACACTGTTCTTTTTCCCCCCTGTGCTGTCATAACCAGGCCTCCAAGCCTGTCTGGGGAGCTGAATGCAAGTATTCTTTCAGTCGGTCTGTCCCCCATGCCTTTGTTTTTGTCTCTAGTCCTGGTTCTTCTTATATATGTTGTTGTTCCTCAAGTGCCAGGCAGTGTGTACATGTGTGTAGATGGATGTTTATGTACAAGACGAGTGTTCTCCTGAAGTGGCTCAGCTAGCTTTTCAATTATTTGTGTTTCTGTCTCAAAGGTTAATGAGCAGTGTGAAGAACAATGTTGGTAGAGGACTCAATATAGCTTTGGTGAATGGTAAGCGTGTCCTCATCATTGATATTTTAAGCTCTTTTTGATGGTGTTATAATAATATCTAACTGATATTTCTTTGCTCAAGGGGTGAATGGAGAGCTCTTGGATTC
Organism: Pseudoliparis swirei; assembly: GCF_029220125.1. NCBI lineage: Eukaryota > Metazoa > Chordata > Actinopteri > Perciformes > Liparidae > Pseudoliparis > Pseudoliparis swirei. Next base: position 13,272,439 of record NC_079396.1, read on the forward strand.
AAAGCCCTTTGATATGTGGGCAGGAGGTAAAAGAAACCAGACACTAACATAGGATACATATTTCACATCATAGGGCATGGTAATGACACGCTATAAACCACAGGACATGGCTCACCTGATGTTCCTTTGCAGATATTTCTGACCTGTTGAAGTTTCTCCGGCCGCTCCATGAAGGAACACTCGTGTTTGTGGCTTCCTTTGATGACGCAGCGACAAAGTAAGAGTCCATGAAGGGTAATCAGTTCCAGCCCAACACCCCTCTTTTTTTCCATTTAGATGCACCTCAAAGCAATTTGTCATATCAATTGAGATCAAGAGATAAATTGTCAGCTGAAGCGAAACGATTTTTCATGTTGCATGTTGTGTGGCAACGCTGCAGAGAAAAGCATTTGTAGAGCGCATTTACTTTGCGAAACATAAGTAGAAAGCAGCTGATGCATAACCGCTTATCTGCTCTCGCCATGCAAGCCAGATTTAACATTATATTCTCCACTATTGTTTAAAAATCCATATGTAATGAGCTAATTGGTACATTCTATATATGAAGTTTAACACCGTGAAAGAGCAACGCTCCAATTGTCCCTGGTGGCGGTGAGCGGGTGGCCGCATGGCTCCAGGCCTTGTTGAGTTCTGGTCTGACTGGTATCGGGGAAAGGTTAGCAGAGCTGTCAGACATTTAGGTTTCAAGACAAATGCCCTGTGGGGAAGGACGAGCCCCTGTGGTGCCACAAGGAATCAAGATTATATTTTGATAATTGCATTTTATTAATTAGTTCTTAGACACTCGATGCCTTTTGGCATAAACTCTCCATTATCTCAGGAAATCTTATGGCTTGAAAGCCTATCAGGCTTGTAAGTGGTTGAACTAGACAGATTAACTCTGAGACCATATTAAAGCCCAGGAGGAGCCCACTGAGCAGCGTGATTGGCCTGCATTTGATCTCAGTAAACTCAAACCGAGGTTAAGCACTTCATTTAAACCATAAACACTTTTGGTTCAGGGGAATGGAAAATTAACGTTCTCGTCTTCCCACCACTCAAAGTGCTTAACTCTACATCTTCACACACACACACACACACACACACATTCATATACTTATGGCAGGGGCTACCATGCAATTTGCCACCTGCCCATCACGCTCATTCACACACACTGACGCACCTATTGCACTATTTGGGGTTCAGTATCTTGCAAAAGGAAACTTCAACATGCAGACTGGGGGAGACGAACCCACGAAACACTCATGAACCTGCTACCTTATCCTCATATGCGGTTGACAGGATGAACGACGAGTCTCGACGACTGTTTGATGATCTTGGGAGCACAGCAGTGAAGGAGCTGGCCTTCAGGGACAGCTGGGTGTTTGTTGGAGCCAAGGGCATCGAGAACAAGAGTCCCTTTGAGCAGGTATGTTCCTCTCAATGCTCCTTTTGACGTGACACTAATTATGAATCCCCCTTGTGTCATTCCATATCAATTGTATTATGATACAGTAATACATTAAGGAGGGGATATGTACTAATATCATAAGAGATAGTTTTAATATGGGTGTGAGTGTACACTGTAGATAAGATATCTCAATAGACTTAATTCAACATTTTTCCATATTAAATATCAATTTCACCTGTAAATGTGATAACGCATGATAAATGTTCGTGCTCCTATCCTTGTACGGCGTTTTTAATATTTACCGTAACATGCAGTGAAAAAACCGTCTGTCGTGTAAACCTCGTTCCGGTCGGTGATCCCAGTCTGTATTGTTGACGTCAGATCTGTTTGCCCTTGGTTGCTCCCGTTAGCGTATGAAGAACAGTAAGAGCAGCAACAAGTATGAAGGCTGGCCTGAGTCTCTGGAGATGGATGGCTGTATTCCTCTGCGGCCACCCCTGGAAGGATAGCTCCGCCTGCTACTCGCTCGCACACAGTGCCGTCACACCGGAGGTGGCACCAGTGGCTCCAAATGAATGTTGAAAAAGACAGGAATGGCTGAATGACACAAATCTCCCACGATCTGGGCCACAAACGACATTTGATTTCCCCTCGTGGCAGGAGTTAACTACGGATATTTTTGGTAATTAATGTATTTAAGAATGCTGTAACTTGTTATAAAGGATCTGTGCATTAAGCTTTGTGAGCCATTTTTGAGCAGACATAATATTGTAGAAACAAGCAAATTGTTTCTGTCAGGTGACGAGAAACTTGATTGGCCAAATGTTTGATGACCAAAGTTGATCAGTGACTAGTGAATGAATGCAGCTGGAGTAGGTCTTCCAAAGCCTTTGTGGGAAATGGAAATGCTTCCTCTCTGCACGACTGTCTGTCTGAGGTGTCAATCTGCAGGCAAAATGCACACCTGACTGGAAACCTAATCCAAGTTTTGAGGTACAGTAATAGTTTAAATGTTGACCAAGCACCAGGTCTTTGGTAGTTTTTAATCCGTTGATATACTTTCACTGAACTTTGGGTAGTGACCGAAAGAACGAGGTCGCGAATACAAGCGGCCGAAATGAGTTTCCTCCGTAGGGTGGCCGGGCTCAGCCTTAGAGATAGGGTAAGGAGCTCGGACATCAGGGGGGAGCTTGGAGTCGAGCCGCTACTCCTTCGCATCGAAAGGAGTCAGCTGAGGTGGTTCGGGCATCTGATTCGGACGCCTCCTGGACGCCTCCCGTTAGAGGTTTTCCAGGCACGTCCAACTGAGAGGAGACCCCGGGGAAGACCCAGGACACGCTGGAGAGATTATATCTCCCGGCTGGCCTGGGAACGCCTCGGGATCCCCCAGAATGAGCTGGAAAGTGTCGCGGGCGAGAGGGAAGTCTGGGTCGACCTGCTGGGTCTGCTGCCCCCGCGACCCGACCCCGGAATAAGCGGATGAGGATGGATGGATGGATACTTTCACTGTGTGACACATATTGTTATGTCTAGTTTGTTTTAGCTGCCATTGCTTCCTTAGAACTTGATGCACTCAGTTATTGCTTACTCCATGTTTACATTTCATATTACTCTGATGAAACTATTTATTTGAATACTTTTAGAAAACACAAGTCATCGTGTAGGTTCAACATAACACTGCCCATGGATATAATGTTGTCTCAGGCCTGCAAGCAATCTTCCAACCCGAGTGCTTTGTTTAAAGATTCAACCTGTGTGGGTGGTTGTGTATGTTGTTTAGTGTATCTGTCTGATGACCTCTTGCCCGCCAAACAATGAAGGAAATATATATATACAAATACAATATTTTACTAGATTGTTAGATGTTAGTTCTTGTGGCCTTTGTTTTATGTTGCCTACGTGTAAAGATTTGTATACAAGGCCCCACCGTCAGTCTTTATAATGTGACAATAATTATGAATAAAACGCTTCGAATGTTTCTTGTGTTCGGTGATCTTCAGTAATGTGGCACTACTTAAATAAATGCACTAGAGGGCGACAAAGGTCGTTTTCTCGGGTCACTCGGTTTCCTCTGCTCAAGGCTTTTGTTTCACTCAGTTAATGTCCTGTTGGTAATAAACCCTGCGCACAGAATGAAGAACATTTGCGCTGTCAAGGTTAATAAAGTGGCATCGCAGAATCTTGTTTCACATTTAATCTGAGGGCTGTAACGTAATTAACAGAAACACGATCCCTTTTATGGTGCCATTTAGCTTTGTTCTGGCCCATTCAAGTGCTTTTTTTAAAGATCGTAATTTTGAGTTGCATATGTACAAATGAGTCATACCTGCAAACTTGTCACCTTTCGGCGAAATTCGCCGTTTTGAAATCAAAATAGGTCATCCACGTGAATAGTGTAGATCCGAAGAGTTTTTGTTTTGGGTAGGGGGGGGGGAATTGGACGGCCGGCGTTTATGAGATTGGAGTGAGGCACGGAGAACATGCGATGTGGTGATCTTCGCAATAACACATCTTTGATGGGACACGTCGAAGGAACAGACTCATGGAACAGAATCATGGAACAGACTCAAAGCTTAGCAGGGCACACAAGTTTTTTAAAAAAAGGAAGTTGGTTCATGAATGACTTTAACCATATAATATATAATGATAATGTAAAGTTGTTATTACTATTATTAGGGCCCGATCACTGAATTATTCAGAGGACCTTTTTTCTTTAAATGTTTGTTCTTATTATTGAGATTTGCAGTCAGAACAATCAAGACTGTAGTTATAAAAGCTTTGAGGTGTCATCAAACAACGTGCATGTGGTGTGGAGACAACAACTAAAAAGTCACCTGCACTTTTTTAGTGCTTCTATTCATTCAGAAACGTCCTGTTGAGCCCTAACTTCTCGAACTTGTTCGGGAGCCTCTTCTTGTTCAGGGTCTGACTGGTTCAAAACGATATGGTTGCACAACGCTATCTTCATCTGCAGTAAACAGGCAGCAGCTAGGTGAGCGCATCTCGTGGAGGAGGGGGGAGCTGGCTCATTAGCATTTAAAGGAACAGGCACTCAAAACGGGTTAATCTGTGGAGAGGTGTTTTTGACAGGGTAAAAAGGGTGCTGTTTGAAATGATTCTTGTGGTATTTTGACCAAAATATGTTCCAAATATTTCATTAAGACCCCAAGGAACCATATCAACTTGTGGAAAAATGGGCATAATATGGGTCCTTTAAAATAGAGGTACTGAATACGAAGTATTTTGTCTGAGGGTAATTTGTTTGAAGTTCTCCAATACATACACATAATTAATCGTGCTAGCTTAGACAATAGGATTCAGTGACACATAATAAACTGCAGTAGCTCAAATAGCTCTACCTGGACCAACTACAGTCAATGCTCCATGCACATTAATTCATCTTTAATACGAATCTAATAGTATGATAACCTATAGGAAATTGCTAGCATTGACTACTTCTACTTTTCTAAGTACATCACCTTATAATACTTCTGCAGTTGTACTCAAGTGTGATGTAGCAATGCAGGACTTTTTGCTTTTTACAGCGTTGTACTTCTTTTATTTACGGCTGCTGCCCTGAAAGCGAAGCTTACGAGGAGCATTTGAATGCAGCATTCAAGTCACATAACAAGCCGTTGACATAAACATGTAGCGCCACCGCCCTCTTGTGGCAGAGGGCGGTAACTGCTGCGCATGACCGTCCTCGGGACGATGAGAAGCCCGGTGCCAAATGAGAGCAGGCGGACAGAGGGCGCTCAGTGGGCTTTACACGCGAACCTGCCGAAGGCCGTTGGAGTCGTGCGTTGTAAATGATGTACATGAGTTACTGATATTATTCGGGTGTACATGAATGGCAGCCGCACAACTTGGAGCCGGTAAACCGAGCAGCAAGTGTGAACATCTTTAAACCAACATCTGAATTACACCAAGTGCTCTCTGCCCGGCGCGCGCAGACCGACCGAGGCTCGACGACTCTCGTGGGGATTTTCAAGCCGACAAACATCGCCGCGACGCTCATGAAACGTAAAGAGAGGAGGAAAAGACTAATGGAACCGCACATTTTTTTTCTAATGCTTTTTATGTAGATATATTTTTTCAGTGTGTGTAAAAAAATAATTGTAGGCAGAAAGCCCTCGTGTAAATCGTGTGTAATAACGTTTGTAAAAAAAAGAAAGAGCTAAAGGCACACTAAGAAATTGAGTTATCAGTGAGTGAGCTAGCTATCTGGGCTGAGCAGCTCGATCGCCTTTTAAAATTAAGATACCGCTGGAGGCGGCGAGCTACTACGTTGCATTCGGGTGAGTGATGTTTGTTTTTATTCATTTAAAATTCAAATGTGTAATATTTATGACTCCAAGACAATGGCCCCCAAATAAGCTATTATGATTGAGTTATGTCTGTCTGAGTAGCGCTCATTAGCCTATTTATCCTCTATGGCTGGTTATTGTGCTGATTACTATTACAATATGTACAACTCTCAAGTCAAGTGCAGACTGGCTGCCAGTCTCATCCGGAACATGGTGAGCGCAGGATTGTGCTGTAGAGGCCGGGAGGTTTGGGGACGTTTGATTTGTGTCAGCCTTCTCAGGCACTATGCGCTCGCGTCTCGTATGGTGACTGTACTTTGTGTCTCTCGCGGTGTGCATGGCGTTTCTAAAGTCAGCTGAGCTGCCCGGTAGCCAATGGCTGCTCATCATGGGACTCGCACATCCAGGCACCATGGTGTCGTATAGCGGACATTCAATGAGTTTGCCTTCAGAGCCAGTGACTACTACATGGGCTCTTTTCACTATACATATATATACACTACCGTTCAAAAGTTTGGGGTCACTTAGAAATGTCTTTATTTTTCAAAGAAAAGCACTGTTTTTTCAATAAAGATAACATTAATCAAAAATACACACGATACATTGTTAATGTGGTAAATGACTATTCTAGGTGGAAACGTCTGGTTTCTAATGAAATATCTCCAGAGGTGTATAGAGGCCCATTTCCATCAACTATCACTCCAGTGTTCTGATGGTACATTGTGTTTGCTAATCGCCTTAGAAGACTAATATCTGATTAGAAAACCCTTGTGCAATTATGTTAGCACAGCTGAAAAGTTATGCTGGTGATATAAGCTATACAACTGGCCTTCCTTTGAGCTTGAAGTTTGAAGAACAAAATTAATACTTCAAATATTAATCATTATTTCTAACCTTATCAATGTCTTGACTATATTTTCTATTCAATTTTCAATTCATTTGATAAATAAAAGTGAGTTTTCATGGAAGACACGAAATTGTCTGGATGACCCCAAACTTTTGAACGGTAGTATATATATATATATATATATATATATATATATATATATATATTATATATGGTGGTGTTCTACTCTAAACATAAGGGAGGATGCTTTCTCTCCTAATGCCCGTCAGCTGCTAAATTTGGAAAGCAACACTATGATGATAAAAGTTCAGAGTCAAAGAGGCTCCAGGAGTATTAAGCTACTTTAGTGACATGTAATCCCCATCCATCTTTGGCTGATTATGGAGCCTTTTGCTCACCTGGATTATAGGAATCCTTCGGTACGGGATGGTTGTTCCCGCTGAGGGGAAAGAAAGAGAACAAAAAGGAGGGTTAGATAACACACTCTGTCCGTCTCCCTCATTGAACAGTGCTCTGTGTGTGCTACCTACACTCTGCTCTCCCATGCTTGACCTGGATTGGACAAAAGTCCTTGTTGTGTTTCCAGCCTTGGGTTTTCCTAATGGGAAGAGAACAATTGTGTGTTTGATTCTAGTGGCCAGCATTAGATATTTGTCATCAGATTTGAAAAACCTTGCCCTGACTGAAGACGCTCAGGTAAGCAACATGTGCTGATGTGCATTACCCCGTTGTGTACATTTGCTCACATACACTTCAATGACTGCACTGGTGTTGGGTTTAGATTGCTTATTAAGATCTGTTCAGACATTAGTTAGCTTGTGGTTTAAAAATGAAGGGGTTTCTCTTCCCGGCCCGTGAGTATCGGGCCTGTCCTAAACATTGTAATTAATTGTAATTGTGCCGCATAATCACAGATTGAGCCGGGCAGCCGCCGATCTTTCAAAGCGAAAGCCGCACAGACAGTTGGCTCTTTGAAGGTCCTTGACAGAGATGTTTCCTGTTTGACTTCATGGCAGAAGTCATGCCTGTTAGAGATGTGGCCTGCTTTGTTTCTACCTGCCTGTGCGATTCACAGCTGAGCTGAGAGTTCAGATGAGAGCTGTGATCATCAGAGTTGCTGCTTGACACTTTGCCATTTGAATGTTGGCCAGCAGCTCTCAGACCTTGTGCTTCCTCTGCCTCGTCTCCCCGCATCACTCAGCCTCCATCTCCTCTTTAACATTCTGTTAGAATAAAACTGAATAGGAAAAGTACTAGAGAGTGTTGCATTAATTATGCGTTAAAAAAGTTATTGTTACAGGAAAGTATCGGTTTGGAGTTGATAGACAACACGGTGTAGTGCTGGTCCAGTACTCCGGCAACTAAATTGAACACATTTTTGTTCATATTTCTCTCATTTGCTAGTTTTTAGCTCATTCTTTACTCCTAAATATCAAAGCTCCCTCAGTCTAGTCATCAACAGAGGGCTGATATGCAAACTGTAGAAGCTGTCAGTTAAAGAGGGAACCATGTTTATAGTTCTGAAGGTACACTTTACACCTGACATACACCTGTACTCATTTGGTGATACTTAAAATAAGTTAGGAGTTTGCAAATAACTTATAAATAGTCTTTTCAATTTTGAAAACACAAAAGAAAGTTTTTAAATACACACGAATTTGGAATTTCAGAAAACAGGTCGAAGTGGACTGAATGAGTTCAGGAACAATGAGAAGATAGTAAGAAGAACATTAGGAAATCAGTCTCTCAGCGAGCTTGAAACCTTAAGACTGCAAATGACATTTTTTTTCTATCTTCAGTTAATCTGCTCAGAATTTTCTTCATTAATTGTTTGATGTAAACAACAACAACAAAAAAGGAAAAAAAAGATTGGTAAGTGTCTTTTTCCTTTGAAACATGATTCATGATATTGAATTATAGCCCGGCCTTCAGATTGATGTCCAACTAACATCCCGGAGCCAATATATTCTGTCACTGAAGGAAAACAAAGGAGCAAATACTTGAATTGAGAATATTCTGTTGATAGACACCATTCATCATTTAAACTGCAAAACTGTCTCTTTTCCTCTTTTTAAAATGTTCTTTTGCAATAAGCACATAGTAAGAGCTTTAAAGCAAATCAATTCTTCACTCTGCTCCCCCGGTCCTTGCCGTGTGACACTGGACATAACCACGGAAACTTTTCCTTTGCTAATGTAATCATCTCGTGGTTTAAACATTATCCGATCACTAAAAGCATTCCTCTCCCCTCCTCTCCCCTCCTCTCCCCTCCTCTCCTCTCCTCTCCAAAACTGTAGCTGCTATTGTCCCAGCAAAAATGTACACAAACATTGGCACATATTTTATTAGACAAAATCCCTATATCCCCCTTTTTGTCTGCGCCCCCCTCCCTTGTATCTCTCTCTTGTTCTCTTTCACACACACATTTTTCCCACCCCTTCTACTGGCCGGCCCCCCTGGCTCCATCCCTTCTTCCCTCTCTCTCTGTTTGAAACTCTGCTTTCTGCCGGCTCCCACAAACTACAATCCCTTCCTGTCCCCCTCGCCACTTTTTATTCACTCTTTTCATCTACACGCCCCCCTCAATTGCAAAAGCTGCACTGTCTACGTGTACACACACACACACACACACACACACACACACACACACATACCGTGCCTCTTCCTTTGTCTGCCTGCCTAATTTTCCAGCGGCAGTTTAGTTTCAGGGGATTAATGCGTGTAAGACTTTTAAAAGTGCAAGACACAAATAGGGTTGCAGTGTATATGTTATGTGTGTTATAGATTGTATAGGAGATGTGAGACTGTGTGCGCACGTTTTTGTTGTCTATGTGTAATAGAGAGTGTAGAGGGAATGTAGGGCGCCTTTCTTCTTCTTGTCTTTAAACTGAGCACAAACAACCAGAAGTTCCAGCAAAAACAAATGTGGCCTTCAGCAGGTTGGGTGAATCGAACAGAAATCACAGCTTTTTGTCGTCAAGCAAAGGCGTCACAATGATTTCCACTGGCCCGTTCAGAAAGGATGAGGTGGCTGCAGGTGCTCTCCCCATGCAGGAGCCTCACAGAAGCCTGGAGGGCAGGCAGGGTGCAGCACGTCAGACGCTTCCGTTCTCATGTCCTCAGAGCACAGCTGGATACACGACAACAGACAAAGATTGAGACGTGGGATGTGCGCTGCATGCAGGAGTCCCTTTGCTGCCGAAGAGAGACGTCACACATCAGCTGCGATGTTGGTTTCCTCATCTTCAACTTGGGTTTACCTTCTTGCCCACATGGGCCGTTGCTTGGTCATGTTCCTGCTGTCAGGAAATTCCTTTCCACATTCTTTCATTGAAAGGGGGACATGCGGTTCGGGTGCAATAGATGGCCTGCTTTTGATGTGTGTGTGTGTGTGTGTGTGTGTTTATGTCTGTGTATAAAAGATAAAAATAGTGTGAGAGGGACAGAGAGAGAAGAAGGAGTGAAACATAAAGTTTGTTCCAGCCTGCTGGTGTGTGTCTGCTATCTGTGTCTGTGTGTGTAGGTGTGTTTGTGTAAACTTGGCGGGTGAGAGACTGTGATGAGGTTGAACGTGTTTGATGTTCTGTGATAACTCTGACCGGTATGTGGCTTCCATGGGAACTCCTTCCCCTGAGGACATGAGCGAATAAGCTCCTGTTTAAAGGGCAACTTCCCTCTCTTTATCGCCTGTTGTTTTTCCCCCTTTATGTTCCTCACATCCTGTTGGCCTTTACCTTTTCCAACTCACTGTCCACTACAGTACGTCCTCACTGGGTTGCTTCAATCAGTATTTGATAGAAGATTAATACAATTTTGATAATTCATATTACTGCTTTTTTATACTGTAATTTTGAATTAAAGGCCTTTGGGCTTTCAGCTGTTGGTTTGACCAAAACAAATCAATTTGCATAAATCACCCCAAGCTCATGGAAATGTTATCATACATTGTTTGCTATTTTCTGACATGTAATTTATTAATCAAACAAAATATACAATATATATGTCATGAAAATAATCACAATACACAATAGGAACTGGTAAATACTTTTAGTTTCTGTCAAGGTAGCTAACACTGTAATATGTGTTGCTCTGCAGTACTAGACCCTCATGGTCCTAATGTCAGCACTGCTTTGTGTAAATACTACTTAAATATTTACGTAAATATTCACTTACAGGTTTTTCTAACATTGCAGTACCATTAGACAAGTATTTAGGTCATTGGTTGAGCGCAAAACACTTTCATCTCATTCAAACTTCCAGAAAATAAACTATAGAACAATGTACAGTATATACTGTTTCCTATTTCATAAAGCACTTAAAGTCTAATGTGACAATTTTATCAAATGGGTCAATTGATTACATAATAAAGTTTCTTGCAGTGTCCTTTAGCATGTGTCTGGGGAACGTAGCTGAACTGGAATTCCTCCTCAGGAGCCTCTTCTCAGATGGTCTAACTTCAGCCTATTGTGCTTTTCATTTGATTGACAGCCACTAGCATTGCATTTCAGACTCATTTGCTCTGAGCCTGGAGAGACAACCGGCCTGACGTGAGTGTTAATGGCCGCCTAATAAAAGGGATCAAAGCTGCTGTGAGCCACTTGATGAGCCCCCAGTGGTCACGGTGGCTTTGCTCATTAAAATTGCAGAAATAAAGTCCAGACTCGCTGCAATGACTTTGACCGAGTCCGTCTGCCAGTGAACGGCACATTTCAGGCGCCAAGTTAGACATGTGTGTAGGGATGAGAATTGATAAGATTTTAACGATTCCTGCTTGTCGATTCGATTCCTTATCGATTCTTTTATCGATTCTTATTGGGCAAGGGGTGAAAAAAAAGAGCACAAACGGGTTTATTTACATTAACTTTCTTTTATATAATTTTCGATAATGCTGCACACACCATATACAGTATGTATACATACACATTTACATTTTTTTAAATAACCAAAAACATTTATACATATTCCTCTTGAACTTAAAATAAAACTTAAATAACATAAATAAAATGTATTCTGTTTAATTTAACCCTTGTGTTGCCTTAGGGTCAATTTGACCCGAATCAATATTACACCCTCCCCCCGCCTTAGGATTAATTTGACCCCATTCAATGTTTAATGTCGGTGTTCTTTCGGTAGTCAACAAACAAACATAAAGTACCTCACACTTAAACTTGGAAAACAATATTAATTCTAATAATTTTCTGGAGGTTTTAATTGCTGGCATCAAATTGAACCCAAAGGGTAAAATATGTTAGTAAATATAAAGGTAACAGGAGGGTGAAACATTGAATCGGGTCAAAATGACCCTAAGGCAACACAAGGGTTAAACATGTTCCTAGAAATTACAGTGCTCCTTCCTTTTTTTTAAAGGGTATATGAACTGAGCTGCCAAAAATGAAACTAGCAGTGGCAAATACCAAGTGTGCAACCATCAATTGTATGGATCATCAACAATTCTTGTGCAGAAAAATAAGCATGTCTGCTTTCTCCGGGAGGATACGCGATCTCTCAGGAGTTATTGTCTCTCCAGCCGTGGAGAACACTCTCTCAGATGGGGTGGAGGATGAACACAAAGATATGAGGAGGTGTACAAGACGTGCTAGCTGTAGCCTGTGACCCAGACAGACTACCAGCCTCTGAACCGGTCTGACTCTGAACCTCATCATCTAAATTGGATGGCAATGGAGATTATTTATATTGTGAAAGCTGGTTTACACAATGAAACAAATGGCACTAACAAAATCGCTGAATTTGCTGAGCTGACATAAAGCCACATTAAGAGGGGAGGCAAACACGACCTCTGCCTCAATGTAGGGGGCTGAAAATGGAAGATTCTGTAGCTAAACTAGCGTAGCTATATGCTAAGTTTAATAATGGATTAAAAATCGATATGCTCAGTTTAATAATGGGTTAACACGATAACGCGAACGTTTGCTGATAACACACGCCCTCCGATAATTAACACCGTTACGATCAAACATTTCTCAAAACTGGACTTTCAATCCAAACGTGAAGTGATCAATAATGGGACCAATGCCGGAGCTCAAATGTATGCTTCAAACGAAGGGACAGAAGATAACTTGATCGACTACACACAATAAAGGCAAATGGCTTCACACAGTGAGTGGTTGTGATCACTTTGGAGGAGTTTACCTTGGACAGAAAGAGATGAAGCGCCGGCGTTAGCTGAGCTGCTGCATCGAACACATGACATTCCTGTCATTTAATTCCATGCTGTGTTCAAATGCTTCTTCATATTTGTTGTATTTCCTCCCTTCGACAAAATAGACTTTTTACACACGTTACAAGTGGCCTAGTTGTCATTTTGTCATAGGAAATAGAGCCAAACTTTAGAACGCTTCTGCCTAGTTGCCATGTTTGCTGCAGTCTGAAGAAGAAACTAAAAAAATTCGCGCATGCGCAACGCCACAGAGGACCGTTAGCAGAACCGTTAAAGAATTTGGCTGACGATCCCAAACAATCGGTTCACTGGGAACCGGTTCTAAAACAGAACCGGTTCTCGATGCCCATCCCTACATGTGTGGTCCTGGAGAGCTTCATACCTCAGAGTGCTGTAACCCAAGCCATGCAGTGGCCCTTGAAAGTCCCACGTGTTTAGTTGTAAACTAATATGCAATATAAGTTAATACCATGTTCCGGAGAGCATTTTTTACTTTCTATTTACCTCACCGGTACACGCCCAGGACAGAGACATTCCTTCAGAGCAGAGCAGCTTTTGTTGACTTGGTAACTTTAGGCTTTGTTGCATCTGTATTTGGCAGACCAACCTTGTCTCCTAGATATTGGCTCCAGAGTGACTTCAGTCTTGTAGACCTCTTGATGACACAGCTCTGAGGCAGCCACCCAGAGACCTGGCTGCCAGAGGGCAGAGGAGATACAGTACCGAGGGACAGATGGAGAGTGGAGGAGTGGAAATAAAGATGGCATCAGAAAGATGCCTACTAGTGTGGATACATACACACACACACACACACACACACACACACACACACACGCAAACAAAAAGTGTGAATGAGCATTGCATGGATATTGCCATGTCAGAGGAAACCTGCTGCATTCAGTTGCACCTCCTGCTGGCAGAGGATAACACGGATACAGATACAACTATCACCCCGCCTGGCTGTGCACTGAGTAATGCTGCCGGCTGATGTCTGTGCTGATGATCATTATATTATTGTATATTTATGAGCTCTTTGTTGCAGATGTGTGTAAGTCACTCCAGTACGACCGGCAATCCCTCCGCAGATTAATTATTCACACTCAACCGGCCCATAGTTCATCATCCAATATTTAATGGTTGGGATCACAGACTTCTAACTTTCTGTCGAACACAACTTCAGCCGCAAGACACTGATAAACATGCACTTGATGATTGATGAAGTCATGAGTCATTCTTGACCAGGCAAGCTGAATATTCTTGGAGGAGTCTTTGGTTAAGTGTCAACGTTTAGCCCAGAACAAAGATGAAGCTTTTCTTTGGCCGATTGAGCAGATTAAATGGTTGCTCTGCTTTATGGGTTTTGGGAGATTCTTCCCATGTACGGGTACAAACTGGGTGGCCAGAGTTCACGACTGAGTTTGATTAACATTACCAAATTAATTAACTCAGCTTACAGACAAGCGGCTGTGGAGAAATGCCATTTACAGACGTCTGTAATGAGTTGCATCTCGTATCTGACATTCGAACCAATTATGGAAATCTTCAAATCTACTCACATTAGGTTTTCTTTCATGTTAGTGAGCTCAATTGCTAAAAATACTTGAGCAGAAGTTTTACAGGCAACCCACAATTCATGCTGTCAAGATAAATTCCAGTACTCTTTGTATTAGCAGTGGATAGCTTTACAAGAAAGAGCTGCCACCACTCTTTAGTTCATTATTGCATATCTCATCTTATCCAGTGTACACATACTTTTACTCAGACTACTCTGACAGTTTTTCAACAGTTCTGTGAGGAACGTCTGAGAGTTTACTACTTCTGTGATGTTGGTCCGTTTTGTCCCTTTATTAAATGTATCTCATCAAACCAACAGAAACCCACTGACATTTTTCTCGTGAAAGTTAAATGTGATAAGACCATCACACTAATTCCTCTGGCTGAATATTAATCCAATGTTTTGTGTCTGTCTTGCAGGGTTTACTTGAAGATATTCAGCCAACAGTTTGGAGGAGAAACTCAGCAGCGTTCCCAACGGGCTTGAACAAACTCCTGGTTAAGTGTGTGTTTCTAAGAGCTGGGAGACGTGTGCTTTACTCTGATAAGTACTGCAAGTACGTGGATATAAAGTAAATGTAGGACATGGTGAGGAGGAAAGTGAGGATAGAAACGATTCTCTCACAGCTGTGGTCTCACCCTCCTGGAGAAAGGGGGCCAGAGAGTGGAGGATAAGTTGGCGATGTGACCAGTTTGAACAAGGGCGGCCTTCAGTCACCTGCAGCACTGGAAGAACAACCTGACGGGCGCGAAGGAGTGAGTGGGTAACCACCGAAAGAGAGAGAGGCGGGGACTGACGGAAGGAGTGAGTGGGTAACCACCGAAAGAGAGAGAGGCGGGGACTGACGGAGAAGCAAAGGTTTGGAGGAGGAGGAGGTCAAAGAGGTGTGGGAAAGTCCATTCCCCATGGCTACCGACTCAGGAGAGCCCACAGGCACCGAGGACTCCTCGGAGAAACCTGATGGAAAGAAGGGCAGGGCGGACCCACAGAGGGGAGACAGGACAAACAGCACCCCCTCGGACTTCATCTCCTCCCACACTCAGGAGAGGAAATCAACAGGAGGAGAGGATGGACGAATCCAAGGAGAAGGAGGCGAAGCCTGCCCGGACGGTGAGGAGAACCCAGTCAGTCCGATTTCCTTCTCCGCGCCCTCCTTACCAGCCGACACTGGCCAGAAACGACTGAGGAGGGAGAAGCGCTTCTTCAGGAAGAGTGTGGAGCTTTATGAGGAGGACAATGAGGTGGAGGTGACCCCAGAGGCGCCCCACAGTGCCCCTCACCTGGAGCTGCGCTCCTCAGACTCAGTCTTCACCAGCAGTGCCCAGCAGCCAGGGGCCGCTTCATCCTGCGCTGCCGTGGGCCATGACTCGTCCAGCCCGAGCTCCACCCAGGAGCCGGACGTACCTTCATCCGCATCCACCCAAAGGGGGAAGGAGAGGGAGCAGGAGGAGGAGGCAGAGATGAAGGCTGTGGCCACTTCTCCCGGAGGCAGGTTCCTCAAGTTTGACATTGAGCTGGGCAGAGGAGCCTTCAAGACTGTGTATAAAGGCCTGGACACAGAGACGTGGGTGGAGGTGGCTTGGTGTGAACTACAGGTAAGACGAACGTTTCACTTTCCGACACTTTCATCACACCATGATGCAAAATATTGAAAGTGTATCATTATATAATCTGCATTAGCAGACCAAATTAGCTGTACGATAGAATAAACCCCAAATAATCAGTGCACACCCCAGCATGTGTACACAACCCTGAAACCTGGAAATACTTGATATCCACAAATAATATTTCCAATTAGTGTGCATTAGAGAGCTGTCCATAATCTATTTATGGTGAATAGTATTAGATGTGTCCCCTGAGCTCTTCATCCAGGAATCTCAGCACGTTGTCTGCTTGCTATTCATACTGCAGACTGCAGTTCAGTGGAGACCGGGTGAGAAGGAGGAGCATCGCTTGGAGTTAAGTGACAGCAAAACATTGAAAGTGGAGACGTTGCCTTTTCTGGGACTATTATGAATAATAGAATCATGAGCTGTCAGTGCTTCTTCCTGCTGTGATAGTTTATCTTTCTAGAATCACAATGGTGTGCATTAGTCGTGACACTTAAGGTAAATAATAATATTAGGGATTCCATTAATAGTTTAGTGCAGTGCTTTATATCAGGTAAGGGACCCCACGACTCTTAAGAAAAGGCATCTTGAAAGATAAAGAAGATGTAAATTCACTCTTGTTAGTTACGAGAAAGATCTTTTTGAAGAAGCTGTAAGTTAACAAATATCCCAATATTTTGACCAAATTCCTGACTGCGAAGGCAAAACAACGAAGCTGTTGAGGCTAATTTGAACATGCTTGCGTAAAAGCGAGGGCTACAGTACATTTCATAGTCGACTCTTGTCTATTGTGTAATATAATGAAGTCTGAAATGGAAATAGTCACATGAAAGGGAAGCTTTGAATGGGATGCATTTTGTGATCACAGAGCAAATAGGAACATTGTATCAGATATACAGCAAACATTACTGTAAGGGACTCTTTGTCGCGCAGTGGGAGGAAAATAATGAACGTTTTTAAATGTCCAATACCAGAGCACTGTCAAAGTATTTACATGCTGTGGCCACCCGGTTGTATTATGGAGAGATGTAATGGGAAACATTGTTAGATGGTTTAAATTCAACATGTGGTGGGAGACAGACTCGTGGAGGAGAGAAGAAATGCGTCCCTCTGACTCTTGGCCCCACAATAGAGCAGTGTAATGATAAGCCACCCGATTTGACTGCAGGCTTTGTGTGAGAAAAGTCAGTCATGTGTTTGGTTTGGGACTAATTCCAAAAAAAGAGCCTGGACTAATCCTTTAGATCAAGCTCTGTTTGTTGGACTGGCAAACAGAAAGCATGCCCCAATCATTTTTTCTGGTTTCACTTCAACACCTAGTGAATCAGATTCACATCAGCAGTTCTGCTACTTCGTACATCATACTGCCACGGATCAAGATTCAAGATTCAAGATTCAAGATGTTTTATTTGTCACATACACACACAGGGTGTGCAGTGAAATGAAAGTGGCAATCATGTTCCGACTTGAAAACTTCATGTGTCACGCTTTTTCAAGAGATCTGCTCAGATGGCAGAGGTAGTCGGTTTCACCTCCATGAAAGAAAAGCACTGTTTATAGCCTTGGCTCAGGAGTGCGGGCATATCTGAGGTGGTAAAACAGTTTTTAAATGACAAGACAGCAGGCTGAAGCTGATTTGTGCACCAATATTGGATCTGCAAAAGTCTATTTTTAGATTTATTTTTTGTAAATCTCGTGAAAAAAAAAGTTGTTACTGGTTATATGTTCATTTAGCATTACTGGCATGACATCAGTCAGAAATTACTGAGACAATTAGAACCACTCATGCATATTTTACTGTCTAATTAAATGTATATCATACACAGATAGGAAGACAGCCAATTAGAGAAAAACAGACTGAGATTTAGACAAGTAGAAGTAGTAGGCAGAGTGATAAAGACAAGCGAGACACGGAAGATGATGGTCAGTGAGAGAGAGAGAGAGAGAGAGAGAGAGAGAAAGCGGGAGACGACGGGCCATGTAGAATTACCATGGCATCCCTCCCAGAGAGCAGTTGAGTAGCTAACAGTGAGCTACCACATGCAGGGAGACACATGCACACACACACACACGTACACATGCACACAGCACCCTGGTAACCCACCTATGGATTGAGTCAGTGTCACATTCACGGTAACATTCTCGTCACTCAGGTCACATGGTCCGTCCTATTTAGCCGACCTTACCAAAGCTTGTACACAGCTTCAATGACAGGTTAAATTTAGTGATACAATAGTGATCAGAATAGTAATGGTTAATAATATTATCGATATATATGTTGATGGATTGAATACACAGGACCATAGGACAAGGTACTTGTTTATCATGTCTTATGTTTGATTTACCCTGTTTAACTTTATACTGATTTATTACTTTAGGTGAGAACCTTGTATAAGCCCTTTGGCTTTCTTTTCTCACCTGCACTCATGTCTGTGTCTTTTTTTACAATTCAATTCAGTTTATTTGTATAGCCCAATTTCACAAATTACGAATTTGTCTCAGAGTGCTTTACAATCTGTACACATAGACATCCCTGTCCCAAAACCTCGCATCGGATCAGGAAAAACTCCCAAATAACCCTTCACGGGGAAAAAAGGAAAGAAACCTTCAGGAGAGCAACAGAGGAGGATCCCTCTCCAGGATGGACAGATGCAATTGATGTAATGTGTACAGAAGGACAGATTTAGAGTTAAAAACTTAAAATACATTCAATGAATATGACAGAGTGTATGAATAGTTCGTAGTAAGCATATTCCACGATGGAGACCTCCACGATCCATCAGGCAGATGGAGGTAAAGAGGAGGAGTGGGCGGAGTCTCAATATTTTAATAAGTTAATTCCAATTAAAGACACAGGTCCCAGTAGTCATTCAGAAGAGTCTGTCCAACGCCTCCAGTTTGAAGGCACTGGATGGGACAGAATGATCAACAGCCTGCACACGATGAGCCAATGTAATATTGAATGCTATATCAACGATGAGATGCAGCCTGGGAGCACCCCTTGCTCTACCTCTCCTGTGTCCACGTAGAGGGGACTGTCCAAATGCAGTTTGAAAGAGTGTGTCATTAAAGTTCCCACCATCTTTTCTCTGTCTTTCTCTGGGAATCCCACCTCTAAAAGGACAGAGCTCTACATCTCCCTTGCTACTGCTTTGGTTGTATATGTTTGCTGTCCGTGCCCCTAAGTGGATGTGTTTGTGTATGTCTTGTACATGTATTACATTTCTGTGTGCAAGCAGTTCCCCTCTGTCTGTCTGTGTCAACATATGCCACTGTATGTGTCTGCCTGTCACCCTCTTCCTCTCTCACGCTCCCTCCCTCCATCTATCACTTTGTTTATGAATGAGCGAGCATGCAGAGTGATCCAGGGAGTTAATTACAGTGGGTGCTCATAAGGCTGTAACAAAAACTCTGCACAGACAGCATAACTCGGGAGGCAGACACCAGACTGGTTCAACCCAGTCATCCCAACTGGTCCAGCTCAGCTCAACTGAGCTCAGCTACACTCACAGAACGGCAAACGTCAGAGCAGCATTCACGGCCATGCTTAAGTTGCCATGATAAAGATGATTACCACCTCAGATACTTGATTTAGCATGTATTGTTATTGAGCCTTTTGGATTCATGTCTGCAGATACATGCTACAATCACAGTTTCTTAGTGAAATGCTTATTAAGGCCATAAGAGCCTCATAGAGTTCAGCATGCAGCCCACAATGTAGACCCCTAGTTCATCTCCAGTCGATACCCCCTGTTTGGCAGTTGACATCATTATAAGCGAGCCTTTCAAAAGGTTGAGAGATCATCTCTGGTCGCCGCCTGCTGCTTACCTCGTGTTATCATTGATAGCTGTATTTCTAACCCTTGGTAAGAACAATCAATGTAGACTGGTTAAAGTTTTCAAAAGAACCATATAATTTGTAGAACAAATTTAATCATTACATTATTCTTTGGCCCAGTCTAACAAATAGCAGCAAAAGACAATATGGGGTTGGCTTGGTAAAGCAAGAACAGACTATTGATGGGTGACTAACATTAGGAATCAGATGGACTACAGCTGAACTGACGCATGGCTCAAATAGGGCGCCAACGCAAGTGACCCTCAGGCTACATGTTCATTACCTAACTCACAATGGAGATTACATTGCGACTGAATGTTAGAGCGATTACCACATACCCCAGGAATTAACTGTATATGCTAATCAAACAATCAATACATCTGAAGAACACGTGCTCAAATTATTATGACGTCATTTTGATCTCAGGCATTTGACAACAAAAGAGAAAAAGTCCACAAAAGAGAAGAACTCTGTGTCAGATTGTAAGATACATTATTAAGGTTACATTGATTTCCTTTATTACACCTTTTCACAACTCTCTATATGAGAAGCAGGATTCAGTACATATAGTACATATATATTCAGTACATGTAGAGAAAAAAGGCCTCCTGCAAACAAGTGGCCAGTGCAGCGCACAAATGCCTCGAGGTTAGTGAACTTGGCCGATTGGCTTCAGGTTCTAATCTGGCGTGTGGGCGAGCCTTTTTCCAACAATCTATCCTGTTAGTCTGAGCTGTTGAAGCTTTCAGTAATCTAATTGTAGCCACCCACCACCTTGGATTTTCAAATACTGACATGCTTTTTCCCACATTCAGAGCCATACACACTACATACATGCTCATCAATAATATTCATCTCCAGCAGAACTAATGTTCCCCTATGCGTTGACAGTGCCCTGAAGCAGCCCTTATTTATCAAGATAAGAATGTAACCAGAGAAGCCACTTCATCATCAGTCTGTATGATATCTGATATTCCTGCAGTGTTTGCCAAAATAGTTGTTTAAAAGCTCATATTTGCATTAATTATTCTAGCCTTTCATCATCTATCAAATGTGCCTTGTAAGCCATATCCTGTCCATATATGAGGCTTCTGAGGCTTGTGAAACTTCTAATGTTCTGTATTTGTTGAGACTGTACGAAGGGAGTTCCTGTATTGTCGAGGTGTTCTGATTTTGTAAAGTGATCCTGAAAGCCTGACTGCTAATTCTAGACAAAACAAAGGACAGACAAAGAAAATGACGCAATCTCAACAATAATGTAACATCATAATCTTCTTGGATTGCATCACGTTTTCACCACAAGGCAATGGACATCTTGTATGTGGCTCACATGGTACATATAGAGAGGAGAGAGAATATGTGCCCCTTACTGCTTGTTTAGATTTTAATTGCAGCACCCACGTGTATGTTTGTTTACCTTGTTTATTGGTATTCATTGTGATTTTATACTTTTTATATGGGGTGAGGCTTAAATTGTCTATGACAGCACCAAGACCTCCATGACACAGACAATAAAATATGAATTAAAAATTCTTATTGTATTGTATTGTAGTATTCCCTTAATTGCATCACATAAATCAGTGTGAATGAGGCCTCCTAGCAGCAGTACTTGTATTTGTGAGCGCTTGGCAATGGAAATAGGACTGCGACTTATTTATGTCACATTGCCTTTTTTCTAGAGATGTTTTAATTGTTGACATGCTTCTCTTTGTGTGAATATATGTGTGTGGGTGTGGGTAACTATAATAGGAAGAAGGTTGGTGTGTGTCTGTCTAGACACAATCTCGCCAACTGAACTCTTCGTGACCTTTGTTGACCTTAAGGCTGTCTGATGTCACACTCAGTGAGAGACACGACAGATGCTGAGGAGGCAGCAGACAGGACACGCGGCCAAACACTGAGCAAGACAGTGAGGCAGAGTGATGCTCTGACCAAAGAGTGAGACTGAGGACTCAGGCACCCAAACACAGTAGTCCCAGACGAAATAAAGCACTTGTAGATATGGCTAGAGCGGCTGTAGAGACCGACAGTATTGGGACCTAAGCATGGTTAGATAAACCTGCACACAGTCAGGTAAACACATAATTGCTTTACCCTTGTGTTGCCTTAGGGTCATTTTGACCCGAATCAATATTACACCCTCCCCCCGCCTTTGGGTCATTTTGACCCGATTCAATGTTTCACCCTCCTGTTACCTTTATATTTACTAACATATTTTACCCTTTGGGTTCAATTTGACGCCAGCAATTAAAACCTCCAGAAAATTATTAGAATTAATATTGTTTTCCAAGTTTAAGTGTGAGGCACTTTATGTTTGTTTGTTGACTACCGAAAGAACACCGACATTAAACATTGAATGGGGTCAAATTAATCCTAAGGCGGGGGGAGGGTGTAATATTGATTCGGGTCAAAATGACCCTAAGGCAACACAAGGGTTAAGCACGCATGCACATAATAACATGAGCTAGTTGGTGTTAAAGGAATGAGCACACAAAGGCTAACTTATTCTTAGCCATAATAGTACAATGAGGAACAGGGAGGTGTAGAGCAATTGCCTCCACCAGTACTTCCAGAAAAGGAGCCTGAACCAGAATAGACACAGAGAGGAAACGATGAACCACAGACACAGGAGGGAAGAGAACTAGAGGTACAACATCAGCGCATGCTGGAAAAGAAACAAACCCATATGATAAATATAAAAAGGTATTGGCAGAGAAACTGCATTACATGAACATGTATACACATCTAAACATCTGCAGGACAGCGTAGCGTGTCCCTTTCGGGAAATTTGTGGAGAGAAAAAAAAGCTCAACATCGATGGAATCGATCAGTAGAGCCAATGTTAGACTGACTTCTATTTATAGCTTTGTCTGTTTGTGACATGACAATGGCTGCCACCACTCGACTCCCTGACACACTGTCAGACACACTGTTTAATTTGTTCTTCTTTTCCTATACAGTATTTTGCTCTTTCATAAATGGTTAAAGATTGTGTGTTGTTACATACAAAAACATGACAATGGACTCTTGAAGTGTTTTCTTTCGATTTATACTTTTCAATATCATAAAGAAATGCTCTCACAGAGCAAGTCACAAGGTTAACAAAGGTCAAACATCTAAAATTCTTTGTTATTTGTACACATGAAAATAGTAGACACCAACAACAGTTGCTTGTGTAAAGTCGAAAAATACACAATGACATAGTAGGGCCAGTCACTATTTCCTGCACAGTAAAATGCTTTAATTGTGAGGATTATGTTTGAAGAATACAAAAGAATACACAAGCAATACTGATTTTTTAAACTGCAGAAGCGAACACCTTCTCTGCATAACATGCAAGAGTCTAACATCGTATAAACAACCGATGGACCAGTGTTCAACAGCGGGATGAGTCAATGGCTGTGTCTGTTCCTGTGGGATTCTGCCTGTGCCAGTGAATTGGATTTCTGCCACGTCCACTCCGGCCGCCATACTGGGGATGTGTGGCAGATGCAGCAGAAATGTGTTTTATATAGCCACTGGTTGGTTGGGTGTTGTCTCATGACACGCAACTCTGGATTGTTCGCACCATCTAGTGGCAGTAACAGTGTTTGCAGTTGTGGAATTGAGTGAGAGTATAGGAGTCATAACCTCTAAAGCTCTGGGGGAGCAAATGTTCACAGTCATGCCATATAACTTGTTCATCTCCTTTCAGGACCGCAAGCTGACCAAAGCAGAGCAGCAACGCTTCAAGGAGGAGGCCGAGATGCTGAAGGGGCTCCAGCACCCCAACATCGTACGCTTCTATGATTCCTGGGAGTCTGTGCTGCGTGGCAAGAAGTGCATCGTGCTGGTCACTGAACTCATGACTTCAGGAACACTCAAAACGTTAGCCCAACTTCCTCATTTCTATTATTCTTAACTCTATGACAGTCCACTATTTTTCTTCTTTGTCATGTCACCACACCCATTAAAGTAAATGTCACCCATAGGCAGCAACTCTGTACTGCAAATTGTTATAAATGAATGAAGCGCTTAGAATTACCAATAAAACAGCGCTGATGTACAATCAATCAATCAATCAAACTTTTATTACAGACTCAATGTCCAGATATTACAAAACATTAAAATATAATAAAATACATACAAAATCACAAGTAAAAAACAAACAAAGAACTGCATATGCTTTATAAATAGACAGCTGTACCAGTGTCTCCACAGCTGGTACTGGTAGTGTGTAGTGCTGAATTTTATGTTACAAAGTACAGTATGCATCATCATTTACATGTCGATGAAAGGCCTAGAAGAAATAAAGTAGTTTCTCTCACTTACATCATCTGTAGCAATTGTAGCTTCAGTGCAAAAACCATAGCTGTACACCTGCTGACTATGAGCACATGGTGTGGATATTTGCTTACTATAAAGACATGGTGCTCCTCAATCCTCTCCCAAAACAACAACAAGATAATCAACCTAAAGGCTTCTGCAAATGGACTGGTGTTCTTTTATTTTAGCAAGTTATACTGTGAATTTTTTTTTAAGAACCAACTTTGATTAATAGAGATTATGATTACAGTAAAATAATATTTCACTTATCTTCATGGTGAAGAAAATGAATCTGATCAATCTAAGTCATTATATAGAATTTAATATTCAAAGTGATTTAAGAGAAGTCCTGCTGTCATATCATTGGAATTCAAAAGTATTTATGGTAGTGTTTTGTTTCATGGGGATCATCTAGCTGTCCATCGGTGGCTTATTACAGTTTCTTTGGTTTTCACTTAACAATCCTGCTCTATCTCTCTGCACAGTTACTTGAAGCGCTTTAAAGTGATGAAACCCAAGGTCCTGAGAAGCTGGTGTCGGCAAATCCTGAAGGGCCTTCACTTCCTTCACACCAGGACTCCTCCAATACTCCACCGGGACCTTAAGTGTGACAACATCTTCATAACAGGCCCCACAGGCTCAGTCAAGATAGGTGACCTGGGACTGGCAACTCTTATGCGAACCTCCTTTGCCAAGAGTGTCATTGGTAAGCCTCATCAGTAGACCAAGTACCTCCACACTTCCTACGCAGGATAGAAAAGTTTCAGGGAATTCTTTTGTAATTTCTATGTCTATCTGTTTAAGTATGGAAAAAGGAAGAGTATATGGGAAACAAATTGTGTTTCCAGGCTATTGTTCCTATTCTGTTTTCTAAAATATATCCTTCTGAATTTGAAAAAATAAATGGCCCCCAGCGCAGCCAAAATGTATGCCACTTTGTGAGAGAGCACGGGCTCGAGCGAGCTTGATGTCATTGAAAAGAAGGTAAGAAGAATGGAAAGCAACGAAACGCACACCCCTCAGTGCAAGTTATTAGACCGTGTACCGCGTACCGTGTAGTAGGGCACTGACGTTTTCCAAGGGCTGATATGAATTTCCCTAATTCAAAGCCTGATTGGCTACGGATTCCAAATGGGAAAATAAATCGAGATGCAAACTTTGTGTGAAATCGTCTAACCTTTCCAACACGGAGGAGGCGGCCATATGCAAGGGTAGTCTTCGTCTTGAAGTATGGAATTTTTAAATAAAAAAACGTTTCCGTACCCTGTGATCTTCTGAGAGAAATGCCAAACATATAGAAGCTGCATCAGCAAACTGAGTCAGGGCCTTTATACTTTTCTCTGCATTCAGCACTGTTCATATTTCTACAGGGGTCATCAGCTGTTTGAAGGCATCGATTATTATTGATAGAGTCACTTTAATATCTATGTGAGTTGCACTTAACGCAAACAGAGAACACTGATGAGGTGTTGGCTCTGTAAACCAACTCAAGCAATGCACTGTGAGTAACATTTAGCTCCATAAGCAACTGCGGAAGCCAGAGCGATCACCAGAAAGATTGTTACAAATTCCTCCGTTGACTTTGGGGCATTAGTGCTCTGCAGACATTGTTATGTGACAGTAAATACAGATTGTAACAGTGACAGCTCTTCTGCTTATAACTCACTGTGAACTATAATCTGGTTTTAACAGGAACGCCAGAGTTCATGGCTCCAGAGATGTATGAGGAGCACTATGATGAGTCTGTGGATGTCTACGCCTTCGGGATGTGCATGCTAGAGATGGCCACTTCAGAATACCCCTACTCTGAGTGCCAAAATGCTGCTCAGATCTATCGCAAAGTCACAAGTGTGAGTCTCTTTGAATCTTATACAAACTCATTGCATTTGTGGTGATGACATGTGTAAACTTATTCTTTAATAATTTATTGAAGTGTGATCCAAACTCAATACATTCAATGATTAGATATCCCAGAACCTGATTCCATAATTTCTGCAGGGTATAAAGCCAGCCAGCTTTGATAAAGTGACTGATCCAGAAATCAAAGACATCATAGAAGCCTGCATTCGTCAGAACAAGAGTGAGAGGTGAGCAGGTCTAACTTTAATTACATAACATACTACATTGTCACAAGCTGAATTCCTGATCAGGATCATT
Organism: Pseudoliparis swirei; assembly: GCF_029220125.1. Lineage (NCBI taxonomy): Eukaryota > Metazoa > Chordata > Actinopteri > Perciformes > Liparidae > Pseudoliparis > Pseudoliparis swirei. Next base: position 13,298,626 of record NC_079396.1, read on the forward strand.
AAATATGCTGATGCCTGTTTCATCATCCCTGCTCCTTTTGTTGTCTTTCCCTTGACAGACTTTCCATCCGAGACCTCCTGAACCATGCGTTCTTTGGGGAGGACACAGGGGTCCGGGTGGAGTTGGCAGAGGAGGACAGAGGCACCCAGGACTGTCTTGCTCTCCGGATTTGGGTTGAAGAGCCCAAGAAGCTTAAGGGGAAGCACAAAGACAACGAGGCCATCGAGTTCAGCTACGACCTGGAGAATGATAGCGCTGAGGAAGTGGCTCTAGAGATGGTGAGATACAGGTTCAATTTAGGCCAGAGTAGTCGAAAATGGTGTCCGTGGGAGGATCCAGTATGGGATAAGGTGGACCTGAAAGTTGCATTGATGCTTAAAAACTTGCATGAAGGTAATGAGGGAAATCCCTAATTTATCAGCCATTTCAAGGCACCTCAAGCTGACCTAGATTCCCTCAGCCTTCCTCTAGTCATTAATCTCTCTCTCTCTCTCTCTCTCTTCTCTCTCTCTCAGGTGAAGTCAGGATTCTTCCATGAGAGTGATGCCAAGGTGGTGGGAAAATCCATCCGCGACCGTGTAAATCTGATAAAAAAGTCACGGGAGCGTCGACAGCAGCAGCTCTTCCAGCAGCAAGGCGTCAAAGAAAAAAGAGACCCCACTCTCACCTCCTCCAACTTTCCTCATCCATCCTGCCCATCCTCACTGGGGCCAGGGGCAGCTGGACAGACTGGAGGAGAAGGAAGAGGGCAGGAGTCTGAGGAGCTGCCTGTAGTGGACCGGCATGTCAGGCAGCAACATATTTTCAGTGGAACAAACCTGAGTCTGCCAGGTAGAGTATGCCTCTTAATTATATATTTCATACAACAGTATTTTGTAAGAGTGGTACGCTATGAATTAATACGCTTTTACATTTCTTCTTTTTTTTAATCCACTTTGAAGGTGAGAGCATTGAGTGTGCCAGCTGTGAATCTTATGCAAGTGGACAGAGCCAGTTGTATTCCCAACAAGGGGAATCATACACCCGCTCCCAGAATACTCTCCCCCCTACGGCATCTGTACGTTTAGACGTTGTTTTCTTCACACCAAGCTGATGAATTGATCACTGTTTGAAATATTGGTCTTGATATATCACATTGTTTATTAACTATTTTCTTGCTCTTCAGAGTACTGGTGCATTGACTCAAATGCTCCCAATTGGTGAGAGTGGAAGTGTACCAAATGTGCCTATTGGTCAGAGCGTTAGTATGTCCAACATGTCCGTAGGCCAAAGTGGAGGAGGCCCTGTTGGTCAGACATATCTTCAGCCCAGTACCATGGTTCCACAGGTCTCAAGTATCCCACAACAATATTTTCAGGTGAAAATGATGATGAAACTAATTAGTATTCAAATGAAACCCATATATTTATACTGTGGCTACAACATGTATTATTATTTTCAATGTAAGTAAAGCTATGGTTCCAATACTTAATCAAATGTTGGGCTCTTTACTCTTTAATACCTATTTACCTAACCACAAATCATCCTGTTAATGGTCAAAGATAGACCATCTGATTGTATGTTGTACAGGGTTTCCCCCAGGGGATTAGTTAGTTGGTAATATGTAATGGTGAAATTACCTCTCAATTAACCCTTGTGTTGCCTTCGGGTCATTTTGACCCGATTCAATATTTAACCCTCCTGTCGCCTTCGGGTCAATTTGACCCGATTCAATGTTTAATGTCGGTGTTCTTTCGGGAGTCAACAAACAAACATAAAGTACCTCACACTTAAACTTGGAAAACAATATTAATTCTAATAATTTTCTGGAGATTTTAATAGCTGGGGTCATATTGACCTCAAGGGTAAAATATGTTAGTAAATATAAAGGTAACAGGAGGGTTAAACATTGAATCGGGTCATATTGACCCGAAGGCGACAGGAGGGTGAAACATTGAATCGGGTCAAATTGACCCGAAGGCAACACAAGGGTTAAACATACTGTATAGACTTGCCATGTGAAATTAATGTTTTACTTTATTAAATTGTACTAAATTCTTTGGACACATCTTTGCAGTCTATTTTCAGGTGAGGCAGCCTATCTGCGCCGTAAACCCATGTGGGAAACCCTGTTCTATAACATTAATTGTGTGGATAATTTATCCTCCCTGCCAAAGCTAATTCTTACCTAATTTTTTCACCACTTTCTTTTCCCTCTTCATTCAACATCAATCATCATTCTGTCATTACCACTGAGTAGTCACAAACATTCCCATCAGATTCATTTCAAACTGCCACCCCCCATGGGTCATTGGCCCCCTCACTGTCATACATACCTGTTACCCCACAAGCACCCATTAATGTTCTCACTACATCCATATCAGTCAATGATCCTGCTGGACTCGGGGGGACCATTGTGCCCCTCGCTCTGCAGACCCAACCCCCTGCCACTCCCATGCAGCTCACTGACATCATTCCCCAGGCAGCACCCCAGCAAACACAGCCTGTCATGACCCCTCAGCAGACTATTGTCCAACAACAACAGATAGGGATGGATCCCCAGAACACCACCTTTCAGCAGCAGCTGCAGCAGCAAATGGAGGCCCAGGCTGCTCTACTCGAACAACAACACGTTAATGCGACTCAGCCACCAACGGAACATCATCCACAGAGCCTTTCAGCTGTAGCTGTCCAGAAACATCAACATGAGCCTCAGCAGCAGATCTATGTACAGCAACCTGCTCCACCTGTTCACGCAACTCCTCAGCAGCAAGTAATACCTAGCCACACAGCGATGGAGCAGCGAGCGATGCCATTGCCACAGCAGGGGGAACAGACCATGATACAACCACAACTGCAACAACAGTTTCAGAAAACTCTGTTACAACAGCAACAAGCTTTATTGCTCGAGCAACATCAGACGTTCGTCCAGCAACAGCTTGATCAGCAGCAACAAAAAACCCTGCTTCAACAGCAGCAACAACAACAGGCCCAACTACAACAACAGCAACTGGAGCAGCAGCAAGCACTTATACATAAGCACTTGTTGGATCAACAACAGCAGCAATCTCTTATTCTACAGCTACAAGAAGAGCAGCAGCAACACCAAGGTCTAGTACCACAACAAGCAATTGTACAACATCAGTCAGAGCAGCAGCAACAGCAGCCTCCTTCACAGCAAAATCAGCCTAATCCGTTTTATCAACAAATTGTACAACACCAAAGTGGAATACAAACAGAACCAGAGAAGCAACAACAAAGTGAACAACAGCAGCAACAACTTGTATTACAGCAGCAACCCCAGCAGACTCAACAGCAAGCAGAACAATTGCCTCAGCAAGCCTTACTCCGACAAATGGAACAAGAACAGCAGCAAGCACTGACACAACAGCACCTGCAACAGCAAGCTGTTTTACAACAGCATCAGCTACAACAGAAAGCTCAGCTCCAGCAACAGCAACATGAGCAGCAACAAGTGCAACTCAAACAGCAGATCGAGCAGCAGCAGCAAGCCCTGTTGCAACAACAGTTTGAGCAACAGTGTCAGCAACAAGTCCTGTTACAACAACAACAAGCAGAGAGATTGCAGCAACAGGCTTTGATACAGCATCAGATTCTAGAGCAGCGGCAACAAGCAGCCATTATTCAACTTCAGCAAACTGAGAAGCAAGAGGCTGTCCCTATTCCCCAAAGTAACAGTAAGCAGCAGATTCAGCAGCAACCAACTGATGTGCAGCACACGAGCATCCCAAAACTAAACGCCACTCAGATTACACCTCATGTCGCTCTCACTCAGCATCAAGTGATGGATCAACAGCAGCAAGCAGCATTGATTCAGCAGCAGCAAGCATGTGTTGCCCAGCCGCAGCATCAAACCTCTGTCATGGAACCTCATATGCCAGCCGGCACTGAGCTGATTCAGCACCAAACTCAAAGATTATCACAGTCCCAGGTCCCCATGGCCATTCAGACTACGCACATCCCTGTTCAGACGTCTGCTGTTATCCCAGCTCAAGTCATTACCCAGCCAGGACAAAGTGAGAACCAGAACCAGTGCCCAGTCCAATTTATCGCCCAGTCCACAGGCCAAGTAGCTCAGGATCAAGTACCTCCTGCGGCAGTGATCCAGCAACAGACTCACGTCATCCAGACCCAGCAAATTCCTCAACAGACTAATTACCCAGCACCTGCCACACTCACACAGAGCCAGGTAACTGCTCCACCATTAATCCAGACTCAGCCACCTCATGGTCAGGGCCCAACTGTGGACATTCAGATGATGAGTCAGCAAAACCAAGGTCTAGTCCAGCCTCCAGCTGCATTTACCTCAATTCCCAATCAAATCCAACATGAGACTCTTCAGCCAAAGGCTCAAATGCCAGGACTCATGCAGACCCAGCTCCAGCAACAAACTCATGGCCAGTCACCAAGCCAGATGCATGCTCAGGCTACTGCTGTCCTTCTGACCCCTCAGTATGTCTCTCAGCCTACCCACCAAGCCATGCCATCTGTACAACAAGATGCAACTCATATTACACAACAGCCGCAGCAACAAGAGCCAGTTCTACAGTTTCATCAGATGATTATGTCTCCTGGCTCCGCTGAAGGTACTGGAACAACAACCGATAGTCTCAATTCTATAGTTGACCCTGCAAACTTTGTTGCGATTCCTCATCCTGTGCCGCAGGTGGGACACGACTATGTTCAAGCCCAAACAACACTACATCCAGTTGTTCAGCAGCACCCCCCAGGAGGCTCTGCTGGCCCTTCAGTCATTCAGTCCATCTCCCAGCCTCCTGTGCCTCAGTCTGCTGTGCAATACCAGCAACAGCTACAGAAGCTTTCTCAAACGCAGCAACCATTAGCTCCACCTCCTGCACAGGCCCAGTTACTCGCACAGCCCATCCAAACTCCCATCGAGCAACCTCTTCCAATGAAGCAGAATATGATTGCCCTTGACGAGGGTCAGCTGCTCTCACAATTTCCACCTGCTGCACATCTGATGACCGCTCCTTCTGCACAGGCAGTGGCAGGTGCCCCTCCGTCTCTGCAGCACCAGGCCAAGCAGATGCTGCCAGCTCACACACATTCACAAACCAGCATTCAGGGCCAAGCAAACTCCCAAATGCAGACACATGGTCAGATACAGGCTCATGCTCACACTGAGACACCTCTAGCTGAACAACCTGTGCTACCCCATGCTGTCTTCCCTGCACAACAAATGCCCCTCAGCCCGTCTCATACCTCATGTCCCCCAACATCGCTCCCATTTCTCCCATTCCTACCATCCCACTATCCTGCTGCTTTCCCTGTGCCAGAGCTGCCTCCATCTCCGCCAGCGGCCCAGGTAACCTTACCAGGGCAGGCCGACTTTATACCCACCACCCATCCACCTGTCACTGCTCTTCAATCGCTTGACTCTAACGCCCCCAAACTATCCCAAGCCTCGCTGCAAGACTGTGACCTTTCCCTGCTGGGCATTGCTCAGGTACAGGAAGAATGAAAGTGTGCTGTATTAATTATAAAATGTGTTGACAGAATGATTGAGAGTATTTAATTATATGAAAAGGCTTTAACTTTGTCTTTTTAATTTAAACTAACAATTGTTAAATGTTAAAACATCAGTATATGCATTACACAGTATATTTGTTATTAAATGCAATATCCATTATTACATTATAGCTTTACTTGCATCTGATCAGTTGCGAATGTTTGTTTTTGTGTGTCTTTTGTTCTTTATATCTGTGTATTTGTGAATGTTTTCATGTTACTCTTCAGGATGGTCTGTACCTGTCGAGTACAGAACGTCATTCTTCTTCATTAGGGTATGTCTGATATCGTTACTGTCTGACGTTAACTCTGTTTTCTCGATTATTCTGGTTGCATGTCCAATCACTCAGTATGTTCATTCGTCATGATACACACTATGAGAACTGATAAGGACAGGTTCGAAAAGCTTTCATTTGAAAGCAGCTTAAAAGGGCAAACACATTTAGATGTTCAGTCCAATTACACTGGACAAATATCAGAACATTTTAGTAGCTTGCTAATGCAAGTTCCAAGTCAGACTCACATAACTCTTAATTAATGAATGCCACATATTAATGAGAAAGTGCACATTTGTAATATTTGATCATTTGTCTAATCCCCACTTTAAAATTGCCATATAAGGCTGCCTGTTTTATTCACAAAAATATCAAATAACGCAATAGGAGGTTGTTTTTCAGTGTCAGTAGTTAGAGGTTCCAAACTTATACGAACATAGTACACTTAACAACAACACTTTATTAGAGCAGAGCTGCACTGTGACATAAATAAAGCGAGTTAGTTGCTTTACTGAAATATGTCAATACAAATCTGGAATAAATTCAATTAAATTATCAGTAAATTGGCATCACAGGATTATATGTCAAACTGAATATAGTTTTGCATTAAGACTGCATATGTTGCATATTTTATTGACTGAAAAAGGCATATTTAAACTCAAGTTAAAGGTAAAGTTAGCATTTTTTGCACTGTGGAGAAAAGCAGACCTGTGTTTGCACATGTAGGACTCACACGACATGTCTGGACCACAGAAGAGAAACTTAGTGCATACCACATATTCTTATAAATAACTTGAACCAGTTTGCAGGAGGAGTTCTTGCACGAGGCCTCATAGTGTAGTCTCTTCACACAAACCTGTATAATGCATTTACATTCATGTGTTTTGTGTTGTAAATGCACAGTATGCTGTTAACAAATCTATGTATTACATATGCACATTTCCAGAGACTTACAGACAATGCAGTTACACTACCACTTTATCACCCACAGGTCTGTTCCAGCTAATGGAGAGGAAACATTTCAGCTGTTAGCCAATGGGAAGTTTGAGAAATTAAAGACTCAAAGGAATGCTTCCTCTCAGAGGCCTGAGAAAATGTCACATCAGTTTCAACTGAGCATGCTCCAGGTGAAAAAAACTGCAACAAATAACCCCCTGTATTGCTAATCATGTGTACAAATAGATTTGTTGAAAATGACAACTATATAATGTGCATGTGTGCTGTCCCCCCCCCCCCCTCCCAGGTGTCAGGCAGTGGAGACAATATGGTGGAATGCCAGTTGGAAACCCATACCAACAAGATGGTGACATTTAAGTTTGACATCGAAGGGGATGCCCCAGAGGACATAGCAGACTACATGGTAGACTGCTCATTTCTTACCATTGTCTGAATTACTTTTTCAAAAGTAGTCATTCTACGCATAAATATATTTCTGTTTGGTTGCATTTTGTTTTTAGGTGGAGGAGGACTTTGTCCTTGATGTAGAGAAAGAGAAATTTGTTGAAGATCTTAGAGGCATAGTTAAGAAAGCTCACGAAATTCTTGAAACACATTCACAGGTAGATTGATTTCTATATTTCCATCTATAACCTTCTTTCCACTCTAAATTGTTCAATGGATTTAAATATGTATGTCTTTATTAGACTGGATCATCTGAACAGTTACATATGAGCACTTCCACTAGCTCTTCAGGTGAGTTATGGATATATTGTTTCTTTGTCACGTAAAAGTGTCATTACAGTATGCACAAATGCTGTACTTATTATATACTGTTATGTGTTGTAAAATGTCTTTATGGTTTTCAGTGGACTCAGTGCCCCATTCCTCTCCAGTGGGACGCTGGCGCTTCTTTATAAACCAGACCATCCACCATAGAGACTCTCTCTCGAGTCAGGGAGCAGGCACGCCACCCCCCACTGCAGAGAGCAGGATACCACAGTCTCCTAAAACAGAAAGAGGTAAGCTCTACTGATGTCCCTTTGAATGCTATGGCTTTTTAATATGACTGACATGACAGCATAACAGAAACTAACAATGTGTTCCTCTCTGCGGCTGTAGAAAGTGAAGGATCCCAGAGTCTGGAGTCCTTGACGGGCATGGCCTTTCCCCCCCGCCCCCCTCTTTCTGCCACCTCCCCTCCCGTTTCAATTGTCTCAGCCCCTGCCTCCATTGTCCCCTCAGCCATCTCTGCCCCAGCTCCTCACACCACTGTCTTTGAAAGCATCTCTGCGCCCGCCTCCACTCTCGAGGCCTCTGTCACTGCTTTAGGTGGTCTTGAACCGCCAGTCCTCACCTCAGCTTCTATTGACCAAATGCGCACTGTTCCCTCATCAATAGCAATACCTGCTGCTGCTAACTACCCCACATTGTCCACTGCTCCTAATGTTGTGTTTCCCACACCCACCACCATTCTCCCTGATGCCATCACACCTCCTGGAAGCACTGGTTGCTCCACTGCAGGTCAAAGTATAGGGGATACAGTGACAACTGCTCCAAGGTCATGTGGGCCTGCAGCGGCCCGGTCGTCAAGCTCTTTTCATTCCCCTCCTCTTGCTGCTGCCGTGACCTCTTCTGCACTTAGCACACTTGGCATGGAGCAGCAGCAGACTCTCACTCAGATGGACAAACTAGTCTCACAACAATCGAAACTACCGCAGCCACGACTACAGCCTGCATTACAGCAACAGGTACCAGTAGTTCAACAGCAACTGCAGGCAATGCAGCTTGAACAACAGGCACAGCAGATACAGCGGGAAACAACACAGCAACAACAGCAATCTCAACATCAAGTGTACCAAGAACAAATTCAGCTGCAACAGTCTCTCCAGCAGTTACAACATCAGCAGCTAATGCAACAACAAATACCAATTCAACAACAGATGACTGAGGTGCAGATGTTTTCTCAGACAGGTCATACAGAGTTGTTACAACAGTCTGTGCCTCTTCAGTCGTTTCTGCCACCAATATCCCGACAGCAGACCCCACAATCCATTCTTCAACAGCAAACACCACAGTACACCCCACAGTTACAGCAGATACCGCAGCAGGTTATCGCCCCCCAAGCTGCTGTCGTGCCTCAACATCAGACCCATATTGATCACCAGCAGCAGCAACAGCTAAACTTGCATCGTACGATACACTTACAGCAACAGCAAATGGTGCAACAGCAGTTACAGCAGCAGCACCATCAGTTGTTTATGGGGGCTGTGGCTTTAACACCAGATCAGAGCCAAATGCTGCCCATGTCAATTAGTCAACAGTTTCTTCAACAACAGGCACAGCTAAGTGGTCAACCTGTACCGCAACAGCAGATTCCACAACAAACCCAGAACCCTGCTGAGCTGGTACAACAACATATACAGTCACAGAAACAGCTGCAGCCCTCTGAGCAGCAACACGAGACGGTTATAGCCATGGACACACCTCAGAAGCAGCAGCAGCAGTTTCCGCTGCAGAAGCAGTCCTGTTTACAGATATCTGAATCAGAAATGTCCACGGGAGAGACAAGCTTCACAGAGGACACGTGCAGTTACTCCGCCCCTTTTCAACCTTCCTCTGACTCCTCGCTGCCACCTCTCCATATGGGCACCGCTGAAGCCACCGTACCCGCTCTCTCCCTCACAATGACACCATCCCCTGCTCAGCCTTCCTCTGTGGCCGAGTCAGACAGTGAAGGCCCCCCCAAAATTGAATTTGTAGACAACCGCATAAAGACTCTGGATGAAAAGCTGAGGAACTTGTTATATCAGGAGTATAGTAGCGGGGCAGCCCCGGCCGGGGGAGCTGCCTCTGGCCCTACATCGACTGCCTCCACATCAGTAGGAGACGAGTCATCTGAGCCACAGTCGCTCCACCACTCGTCTTTTCTCCCACCTGCCTCCTCTTCAGATACCTCCCCTCACTCATCTTCCTCCTCTTCCTCCCCCACCACCTCCCGCTCCTCTTCTACCTCCCCTGACCCAGAGAGAGATGGCACAGGAGGGAAAGCTTCCTCGGAACGGCCCAGCTTTGCGGAGATGGGCCCCGTGGAACAGCAGCCTTGCCCATCTCTCCACTTCTCCTCTGCTTCGTCCACCATGCCTACCTCTCACCTGCCTCCCAGTCAGGATGAATCGGCTGGGCTCCAGCGTCCACCTGTACCAGGAGAACCAACCATTCTTGTGAGTGAAAACCACGGATGACATTTTCGATTGTTTTTATAAATGTTCTCTTTCATTGTACTCATACTGAATTAACTTTTTTTTTTACAAGTTCATATTTCAGTGTATTGACGTATTATTTGTTGAGGTTACATATTTGTGTCTCTCCGTTTTGAACTACTCTATGCCATTTTTAATTGTCTTAACTGTTCTAGGCTGTACCCCCATACTCTGATACCAGTACCACTGGAGACGCATCATGGCCCCCCAATCAGCAACCGATCCCCCTCCGGCATGAACACCAGAAGCACAATGCAGGAGGTGGATATATTGGCCTAAACCTGACATGTCCTAGTATCAGAAATCCTGTTAGCAAGAAATCCTGGACTCTCAAATTCAAAAACTGGGCATGCAAACTGCGCCACTCCGCCAGCTTGTTCAAGAAGCCCAGAGTCCAGCAAGGTAGCGTCCTCTTAGAGAGAGAGAACGAAAGAGAGAGAATGGGTTGTTGGGGCATGGACTTAAATCTAATATCTAGTACTAGTTTAACGTAGTAAAATAACCTTCTTAACCATCTGGAATTAATACCTGTTAATGTCAAATAATTTTAATATTTACAGCTAATTAATCTTGTTTTTGTTTATTGTAATGTGCTAATATTCTCCATGCAGTGTAAGTGTTGACATCACAACATACATTATTGTTTTGTTTTCTTTGTTTCTTTTCTTAATTCCTTTTTACTTATTTTAATTTTCTTAGCAGCCTTTCCTTTTGCATGGGTGCTCACCTTGGGGCGAGAACAGAGGAGAGTGGACGAGGGTTGAAGAATGGCACAGTGTCATTCCAGTGCAGATGAGCTCTGGAGTAACGCCCAGCAGTGCCCGTGACCATGACATACCCCTTCATATGACACCCCCCTTTTTTCACAAAATTCATAAGCACAGCCAGCAGCAACCATCTCACCTCCACATGTCGGCTCAGTGTAGACAGCACCATGCAGCTCACGTCATATCACAAATAAGATAGATGCTAAACTATTATTATGTAATCAGTTCAGAACATATATACACTTTCTATGTCAGCTCCTACAGAATAGCATTGCTCCATGAGACTCAACTGTATCCCAAAGTTGTAGTTGATGCATTCATGAAGATTACTTTCTCAATTGAATTATCTGTATAACATTTTGAGATAATGATACAAGTCCTAATTTCTAGTAAATATTGGGCATATTACCCAGGATTTATGAGTTACTACTAGTGTGCATGGGTAGGCTTTTCATACAGCTAAGATGTATCTCACTGTTCAAAGTATTTCATTCATCTTGCATGCATTTGTGTTTCTATGTTTAATATGTATAGGTGTAGCTTAGATCCTTTGCTACAAGTTCACCTGCATGACCGTGTATGTTATGTTCTACCCAAGTTACTAATAATGGATTGTTATCTGTAAGTAACACCTACATCAGGCTCCATATGTCTATGTTGAGTTTAAATGATGCAGTGACTATCCATGGACTTACTTTGCTAATGTAGTAATCCCAAATATCAAACACACTGAACATTATCACTGTGGATCTTTGCTCGGATCTCTAAGTGATATTGGGCTTTGTTGTCTTGTATATGAAAGGGAATATATGGTGAGAATGAGAGAGTGGATGTGGGGGTGGGTGGGGGTACAGTGTTGTAAACATTCAACTGCCATTTCACACTGTGTTTTCTTTTAATTAATCTACTATCATTTTGTTTGTAATGAAACAAGCATTTACCACCCCGTCCCACACGCCCATTACACATCTCTTAAACATGATTTTTTTACATCCACAAAAAAACATGTATTCTTCATATTGTTTTGTTGTTTATAGTTTAAGAAAATGACGGCCACACAACTCAACATATAATTATACATTTCACATACCTGCATGCAAGTCATAACGTTGATGATGTGTGACATTGATGGGTGTGCCTTTGTGTTCGTGCCCCATGTCTCCATGTGCGTATGTGTCTCTGTCATACACATTTTCTGTGTCTTTGTGTGTGTGTGTGTGTGTGTGTCTACCTTGTCATGTATGTGCTCTTTATACTTGTGTCTCTGTGTTCCTGTCTCTGGGTCCGTGTCTCCCCTTTTTGTTTTTCATCGCTGTCTTTTTATCAGATGGAAGTTCCAGCAGTCAGACACTTAGAGAGGAGAAGGAGGCACCACAGCCAAATCCACTTCATTCAGACAAAGGACGATTTCGGGTAGGAGCCAAACTGCTGATTTGATCTTTGCTACTCAATTAGTCTGAATAGTCATTGCAGTCTGGACGGGCCAGTAATGCGTCCTCTGCCATCAGGTGACTCCAGTGACCCAGTCCTCCTCCCCGAAGGCTGCGCCATCAGGCCATGGTAGCACTCACAGGAAAGTGGGCCGCTTCTCTGTAACCCAGGCTGAGACCAAGAAAGAGCACGGGAAGACTGACAGCGCCCCGGTGTCTCCTAATTTGGAGAGGGAGAGGAGGAGATCTCGGGCGAAGGACGGAGAGAAAGATGAAAGTAAGAAGACCCCAGCATTGTTTCACATGCCTCGAGGTCATGGACACAGCCACTCACCCCTGGGCAGCAGCGATGATGATGAGTGTGAGCTGGATGATGAAGACCTGAGAAAAGAACTACACAAGCTCAGAAAGAAGTAAGTCAGTGAAGGGAAAGATTTAACATCATTATTTCAGAGTTCACAAGATATGTGTCTATTCATTAATTACATGTTCTCTCTCATGTCTCCATTAGTTGTTGTATCTTGGCTTTATAAGAAATGTGTAAAGTCTTTCTACCCTTTTTTGTTTTGCATATTCATTGCTATTTTTTTTCCATCCTCATTTTCAGTTCATGATTTTACTGAATCTTTCCCCACCTGCTGCTCTGTGTTTTGCATCTCTTCCTCTGCAGGCACATCAAAGAGGTGGTATCCCTTCAGTCCCACCAGAACAGAGAGCTGCAGGAGCTGTACGGTCAGCTTCGTTCCCTCAAAGACCAACGCTATAGTCTGCCTGTGTCTTTGTCCCGAACAACTCCTCTTCCCATGGGACCACCTGTGATGTCTCCTCGAAGGCCCAGGCCAGGCAAAATCAAACTCCGGCCCCGGCCTCACTCTCACATGGATAACAACGGAGTTACACACTCGGGTACACACTTTTATGAATGATTTCCCTTTCTATTCTTCTGTTGCTTGCTTTCTGTTTGAATGTTTCTTGTATCTCCCGTCTAGGGATTCAGCAGTCAAGTAGTTTCTCAGGTGGTGAACAGAGTAGACTGCTTCTATACTGCAACCAAGAGCACTGCACATCACTGCCTGCTAAAAGAGGTACCGTTTGTCATCAATATATCAGAACAACACATAATGTTGTGACAATCAGTGGTGTGATACGTGCCCTCCTTTTTCCACAGATCACAGTCCTCTTAGAAAAAGCACATTCACAGATGAACTGCACAAACTCGTTGATAATTGGACGAAGGATACGATGGGCCCCGCTCCGCCCAAGCCTTCGCTGAATCAAATTAAGCAGATTCAGCAGGTGCAGGAGTTGGGAGGCTGGAGTCAGCCGACTGAGGTAGGACTATGTAGCATGCCTTCACTTTTAATACTGTATGAATATGACCTTCAATATATGATCAGAGGGATAGTTAATGTGTTATCATACATACAGTGGAGAAGGTTTTGCTTTTCCAAAAGAAGCTAAACATTATTTAGTTGGTTCTAATGTGGAGTAGCAAAAAGATTTGGGCAGAAATAAAGAGACATTGTTCCGAGAGCCAACAGTACCAACACATTATTATTGCCCTGTAATATTCCCTCAATACTCATGACTATATTCCATACAGGTGGCTCCACCAGGTTGGTTTCCAGTGGCACCACTGAACCCCCAGGCCCCCCCAACCTCTTCCAGCTTGCCTGTGGCAGCCCCTTCCCAAGACACAGGTGGAGGAAGCCTGTCCACCCTGCACTCTCCAGGACCACAACCTCAAACGCACATGGCTCAAGTTCCACAGATGCAGCAAAGTTTACACCTCCATCAGTCTCTCCCCCTCCAGCAGATGACCTATCAGCAGTCCCCACTCCGCCAGCAGATACCGCAGCCCCAAATGCAAACACCCATACAGTCCCAATCTCCGTCACAGACTCAACCCATCACCCAACTGCCACCACCTCAAGTCCAACCACCACTGCCTTCCCAAATGCCCACATCTCTAGTGTCCACGGCCAGTGGCACAACTGCACCTACAGATAGCATTGCTGCTATCGGGGGGGCATTATGTTCATGTTCCTCACCCTCTTCAACCTCTTCCTCCTCTTGCTCTACTGCTGCTCTACCTTCCAGTGCCAAAATTCCCCCAACAGCCCCCACTTCTACACTTCCTCTGGGACAGAAATGAAACGGTGAAAAGGTGAACATCGAGGTCAATGTAAAGGTGCAAGAGATGAAAATACGAAGAGGATCAGGACGTAAAGCAGATTCCTTTGGAGTGCTTGTTCTGTGTATGCATGAGAGAGTTGAGACTGCAATGAATATATATAATACCAGTGTACTTTTGGATGAGATGGGAAGTGAATGCGAGAGATGATAGATTATAGTATGGACAGACAGGGGGTAACATGGAACACAGAGGCTGGGGTTTATGAATCATGATATGTTTGTGTGTTGAGATGTATACATTCTTAAATGTATGGTTGTGTGTTTATGAGTGTGAGTGTTCATGAAGTATCCAAGTACATATCCCTTGTGTCCTTTTACAGGAATTAACATTCACGTTTATGTTTTCAAATCTCCTCAATCTCTCCCTAAGCAGAGATAATAAGGACATACGTTTTGACAGTGTGTTTAATTTGTCAATGCTTACATTAAAAGGACTATCAATTTTAAAAGTGCAATTAGTAATGGTCAAAATTGATCAGCATGTATTGTATGGATGTGTCTGTAAGGCATAACATATTTTTGTAGAGGCACAATGAAAAACCAGAGACATAGAGGATCTTCTCATAACCATGACATGAAACTGAATGCCGACAGCACAAGGTGTTTCAATGGGCAACGAAAAGATCCAGACCACGTTAGTCGAGAAAGGTAAAGTTATCTACCACAATGCGACCAACCACACTCTTGCAGTGTTGTTCACTGGTACAGCATGTGCTTCATTTTTATTCTTTTATGTTTAACAATTGTAACATACTGAGTGATGGGATATAAATTCAGATCAATTAATGATATGATGGTACATTTAAATATGCCATCTGTATTCAGTGGATACCTGGATACACTCAGCCCAAGCATGCATTACCTCATGACTAACTTGCCAGACTGCAAACTGCTTGCACTTGCTGTAAATACATGAATCTCACATTTACTATTTGCACCAGTCATGAGTAAATGTGCTTTCAGTGCATTTGACATTTTTGCTTTCAGTTTGAGCTCTGCAATCAAGGTGTCATGCTAAGGGAGAAGATGAAAATTACATTTTTTTAAACTGCCAAGTTACTATTGTCTGGGGAGACCATATGAGTTACACCCATATTGCCTTTTGAATTGACTGCATTTGTTTGTGGGTGTGTGAGTGTATATATTTTTTCTGTGTGACAAAGCTTTGTGATAGTTGCATGGTATGAAATTGCATCCCTGTTTCTTTCATTCAAATGTGATTGTACCCAACCTAAAATGTGTAATATTTTGGGCTTGTTTCCTTGCTTGAGAGGTTAGGCCATATACTAGATGTAAGCCTGACATCGTTCTCAGAACCTCACTTGCCTATTTGCCAACTTTGTTTGGCGCTGGACAAATTCCTTGTTTCAATTGTGAACTATTTAGTCTCTGACCATAGGCTGTCAGTGTGAATGCATAAGTGTGGGCCATAATTGTGCTTTATGCACACTGCAAAAGGTTTACTCAAGTCAGAAATGTCCTATTCCTCTATTTCTATAACACTTAATTTGTAGATGCAGCGATACACAGAGTATTATATCAGCAGTGGATATATTACTGTACATTTTATTTGGTTATCAGTGCGATTAGCCAAACACACATTTGGCCAACAACAGTCAGGCGTTTTTTTTTGGCATAATAAATAGCCTGCAGTCAAAGCCACATTTGCGTTTTATTAATGATTACAAAACTATGTGCTACTGAAAACAACATATTGTTCTGGTTGATGAAGACTGCTTACATGGGAGTGAAACACATTTAAAACATGAATGTTTAATGAGGAAGAGTTTCTGCTAAAGGGTACGGTGGTTCAAAAATGACATAATATAGAATATAACACCATCTTTCTGTATTTTTCAAGACAACCCACTTTGTCACAGATATGTAGTTAATTATTAGTGAAGGTGAGATTCTGTGCTGTCATGTATGATACTAACATGTTGACTGCAAACTACAGCTTAATGATCATGATTCATGATGTGGAGCTGGCTTTGTCCTTGAAGTGTTACCAAAATGTTATCTAAAAGATAAAGAATATTTTTGTATTTTGAAATGGGGTTGTACAAATTGTCAAATTGTTTTTTTCATTATTATTAATCTGAGGTTATTTGAAACTAGAAAACACTGGTTTTCATCTGTGTTTACATGGGACTTCCCTATCTTGATATATCCTGAGTCCTGACAGGCCAGGGTCTTATAAGAATATAGTGAGAGATACATAACACACTTACACACGTCTTCCTATTAGGCTGCAGTTCAGATTTAATTTACTCACAAATGAATGCAACACAAATCCAGGGAGTCCCACAATGACATGACTGAGAACCAATGATAAAAGGACATTTGGGCAGAGTAACCTCTAAAAATAAAGTATGTTGCTGGTGATATAGCTTCTGTAAATTGCAACTAATTCAACCGTTGATTTTATTTATGTTTTGTAACTAATCAAAATAAATGATGTAAAACATCAAAGTAAATTGGTGTGTGGATTTTGTAACAATATTTAGCTTGACAAAACCGGATCCTGCAATTACTTCATTTATTTCCGTTATGGTTACTGTTGTTCAATCAGTTCATCCTCAACACAACAAGATGGAGACAGCTGTACAACATTCAAAGCCATATGCCAAAATACCACATGCCACATTCCCAACTATTAGGTGGCACATTAAACTTCATCAGACGTCCACATTACATACATTTTCAAATCCCCCAATATATATAATACAGGACTGTCTCAGAAAATTAGAATATTGTGATAAAGTTCTTTATTTTCTGTAATGCAATTAAAAAAACAAAAATGTCATGCATTCTGGATTCATTACAAATCAACTGAAATATTGCAAGCCTTTTATTCTTTTAATATTGCTGATTATGGCTTACAGCTTAAGAAAACTCAAATATCCTATCTCTAAATATTAGAATATCATGAAAAAGTATACTAGTAGGGTATTAAACAAATCACTTGAATCGTCTAATTAACTCGAAACACCTGCAAGGGTTTCCTGAGCCTTGAAAAACACTCAGCTTGGTTCAGTAAACTAAATCACAAGTATGGGGAAGACTGCTGATCTGACTGCTGTCCAGAGGACCATCATTGACACCCTCCATCAGGAGGGTAAGACACAAAAAGAAGTTTCTCAAAGAGCAAGCTGTTCACAGAGTGCAGTTTCAAAGCACATCCACAAAAAGTCTGTTGGAAGGGGGAAATGTGGCAGGAAACGCTGCACAACCAAGAGAGATGACCGCAGCCTTAACAGCATTGTGAAGAAGAGTCGCTTCCAGAATTTGGGGGAGCTTCAAAGACAGTGGACTGAAGCTGGAGTCCAGGTATCAAAAGCCACTGTTCACAGACGTGTCCGGCAAATGGGCTACAATAGCCGTATTCCCATGGTCAAGCCACTTCTGAACTCAAGACAACGGAAGAAGCGCCTGACTTGGGCTATGGAAAAGAAGCACTGGACAGTTGCAGAGTGGTCCAAAGTCCCCCAAATTCTGGAAGCGACTCTTCTTCACAATGCTGTTAAGGCTGCGGTCATCGCTCTTGGTTGTGCAGCGGTTCCTGCCACATTTCCCCCTTCCAACAGACTTTTTGTGGATGTGCTTTGAAACTGCACTCTGTGAACAGCTTGCTCTTTGAGAAACTTCTTTGTGTCTTACCTCCTGATGGAGGGTGTCAATGATGGTCCTCTGACAGCAGTCAGATCAGCAGTCTTCCCATACTTGTGATTTAGTTTACTGAACCAAGCTGAGTGTTTGTCAAGGCTCAGGAAACCCTTGCAGGTGTTTCGAAGTTAATTAGACAATTCAGTGATTTGTTTAATACCCTACTAGTATACTTTTTCATGATATTCTAATATTTAGAGATAGGATATTTGAGTTTTCTTAAGCTGTAAGCCATAATCAGCAATATTAAAAGAATAAAAGGCTTGCAATATTTCAGTTGATTTGTAATGAATCCAGAATGCATGACATTTTTGTTTTTTTAATTGCATTACAGAAAATAAAGAACTTTATCACAATATTCTAATTTTCTGAGACAGTCCTGTATATATAAAGTGTTGTTTTGACTGTAAATGGAATTTAAAGTTAAATAATGACATTCTTCAAAAATACATGAGGACTGATACCTTCAAAGTTTCTGTATTGACGGGAAAAAAGTCCTGGGATGAAAATTAAGTCAGGATCACGAGCATTTCTGAATGTACTTGCGTGTTGAATAATAAGTACGTTTACTGACATGTATTACAACATTACTATTACACAAACAGCGTTTGTTCACAGGTTACTGAACGCTTTGGTAGCCTATTTGATATGTGTCTGCAACTTTGTTGCCGCATAATCATTGCGCAACGTTTTTTCCTGAATGCAACTCCACATCTACCGTCTGCAACTTTATTGTTCTTTCAATAGCAGACAGCGACAAACGACCGTCTGACGCTGCAGCCTTTGAAATGGCGTTGATGTAGTTCAATACGCTGTTATTTTGTAGTTATTGTGCTCGTTTCGGTTGCTTCATATTTAAGTTTTATTGTTACGGGTGAATTTCTGGACCTGGCCTCTATATTTGGGCATTACGGAATTCATAAACAAAAATGTGGTAAAGCAAATTGTTTATAGTTTACGTTGCATAATAAGGCCGCAGCGACCCCCATGCTCGCGTAGGGATAACAACGGCTTTTGTACGTTTGGCCTGCCGCAGCTAGACTCCGGTGAGTTGCGAGCGTTAAATATCGATTAAGATAACTAACGACACTTCTTTGTTTGGCTTAAATTACTTAGCTTTGTTGGTGCATGCAGCGTTTCCTTGGAGGTGAAAAGCTAAATGAAGTGCACCATCTATCTTTTTTGTAAATTAAAGTTAACACATTCACACTCGCTTAGTTTAACTAACATCGGTAGCTGAGAGGAAGCTAACGTTAGCTGCTAGAGCTAACAGCTACCGTTAGCTTCCGAGCGACACAACATTCACAGCTTGTTTACAAACAGAGACAATGTTACGACGCTAGTTGGCTGCAGTTAACGAGCGTTAGTTAATAGACGCAACGTGTTTCTAATACAGGAGAGAAATAATAGAAGTGGTACCTCTTCTATAATATTCTACCGTTATATACAAAATGTAGAATAGTGCTACCATTATAATTATTGTTATTCGACCGAGACGACTTATTTAGTCAGCTAGCTAAGTTGACTGAGCATCTCAGGGGGCAGGAGTAGCTACTGTGTTTCAATGTGCTTACATTACGCACCAGTGAGCTTTTTATGTAAGTCAGTTGTGTTATGGAAGTGTCTTATGGCAAGCTATGACATATTTTGTTTCCCCTTTGTTACATTTCAACAGGTTTCCAAGTGAATCCCGGTGGACATGTGTATCAGTAAGGAGGATCTGGAAGTGAATTCAACTACAACCATAACATTAACGTGTCATAATTGATACATCATTTATAGTAGTCTGTTTAGAAGTCCTTCCCACCTGAGTTAGATTTTGACATTGGTTTCGAGCTTATTCCCCCCAAACACACTCAATATGGCATCGGTGCCAGTCTACTGCTTGTGTCGCCTGCCATATGATGTGACACGCTTTATGATCGAGTGTGACATCTGTCAAGACTGGTTCCATGGAAGGTAGGTCACTTTCAGATTGAACACTGCGTTGATCTTATTGTTGTCCCTGTGCAGTGAGATTTAAATACAATGTTGAGTCAATGATGATGTAGTTATATCTGTTGTCTTAGTTGTGTGTTTCCTGTGGGTATATCCAGTATTTGACCCATCACAGTTTTTTATCCTATCTACACATTCTTCTTTTGATACAATAATGTTTTCTGTGTAGCTGTGTTGGAGTTGAGGAGGACAAAGCAGCTGAGATTGACCTGTATCACTGCCCCAACTGCCAAGTCAGCCATGGGCCATCTGTCAGTAAGTTAGCATTACTTTACTATTTAGTATACCTTTCTGAAATTGTTATGATCTTATTGGTTTACTTTGACATAAAAACATGCTTTGATCAGTTTTATCTGCCTCTCTTTTCTTAGTGTGCAAACGCCGGGGAGGCAATAAGCAGATGGATGGTGCTGCTGCTCGAGCAAGAGATCCAAGTAGGCCCGTTAAGACAGGCAGCTCTCAGTTTGTTAGGGAGCTACGGAGCCGCACCTTCCCAGGGTGAGTCTCCTGCAAAGGTCAAGAGTTTGTTATTCACAAGTTTAAAGATTAATTTGTATCCTTATCCTCTGTTTCTGCTCTTATGTTGGATGGCGTGCCAATGTCGACCTTTAACATAATTGTTAAGCACTCAAATCTGAATATTTTCTTCCAGTGATTACAATCAAAACGTGTGCATGTGTTTGTTTGTGTTCTATGACAGTGCGGATGAAGTCTTGCTAAAGCCGTCTGGGGCCCAGCTGACAGTGGAGTTTCTTGAGGAGCATTCATTCAGTGTTCCTGTTATGGTGCTGAGGCGTGATGGCCTAGGCATGACCCTTCCTCCAGCATCATTTAGCGTCACTGATGTAGAGCACTACATCGGTAAAGTTTTGACTACTTAATTGAAACCCATCGATCTGCACTGATTTCTGACACGATTTTGAGGCTACTGTGTATTTGGGACATTCACATTTGTATTCTCAAATCTGTTTCTTTTTCTTTAATTACAGGTTCGGATAAACAGATTGACGTGATCGATGTGTCTCGCCAATGTGACCTGAAGATGCGTTTAGGAGACTTTGTTGAATACTACAACAGCCCCAACAGAGACAAAGTGCTCAATGTCATCAGCCTGGAGTTTTCTGAGACCAGGTACAGAAAAGATATACACTTTACTCACCGTTCAGTTCACCATTATGATGCTGTGCCTTGTTATGTGTGTATAATGTTTACTTCTCTATCTAATCAGCTGCTCTAACAAAGTGATAATTAATTGTTTAAGTGCAGTTGTGTTGTCACAGTTTAGAGTTGGATTGAAGTTGTGTTTTGAAGACGAAAGATAATTGCTGGACTTGTTTAAGGCTCTCGAACCTGGTGGAGACTCCAAAGATTGTGAGGAAACTATCATGGGTGGAAAACCTCTGGCCTGAAGAGTCTGTGTTTGAACGCCCTAACGTGCAGAAGTACTGCTTAATGGGAGTGAAAGACAGCTACACAGATTTCCACATTGACTTTGGAGGCACCTCAGTATGGTACCATGTCCTGAGGGTGAGAAGGAACATTATTTCAGTCCTGTTTGGGAAGTTTTAGTCCTTTTTTTCTTTTAAAGGAATTTGTATTTATTTTTAAGACCTTGTCTCTCCGTGTTTGTTCAGGGCGAGAAAATCTTCTACCTAATTTCCCCCACTGCAGCCAACTTGGCACTTTTTGAGCGGTGGAGTGCCTCATCTAACCAGAATGAGATGTTTTTTGGAGACCAAGTGGATATGTGTTACAAGTGCTCTCTCAAACAAGGAAACACCATGTTCATACCAACAGGTGAGCCATAATGCTTCCGTTTGTTTTGTTAGTTAATAATAATAATGTACACTTTATTGATCCCACAGTGGGGACACCCTTCTCTGCATTTGACCCATCCTTAGTTATTAAGGAGCAGTGGGCTGCAGTGAAGCACCCAGGGAGCAACTGGGGTTTAGTGTCTTGCTCAAGGACACTTCAACATGCAACTATGGGGAGAGCGGGGATCGAACCGGTTTTAATATAGTTGTGATAGTCTGACTCAAATATTGTTTCCATTTTTGTCATTTGTTTCAGGTTGGATTCATGCTGTGCTGACTCCAGTTGACTGCCTGGCGTTCGGAGGAAACTTCTTGCATAGTCTCAACATTGATATGCAGCTACGGTAAGTTTCCTCAGGACTGTTTCCATGCCAACTCCATGTAATCTTATTGTGCCCTTTTTTGAATTGCATGTTCTTTTGATGTTATTGACAATCTCACTAGTCTATAAGAGCAAGAAAAAGAGGGCGAGGGTGAGAAATCCAATTGAAACAACATTTTACTTGCTAATTGTTTCAATGTAGTTCCACACTTGGAGCAGAAAATTAACCAGGAAAGACCCACTTGGCAGATCCCTGCTGCACTGGAGACAGACAATTGGCATTTTGGTGTTTTCTGCCACAATCTTCCACATTAAACTTGAATTTGACTGATCTCTATGAATATTCCGATAAACTCAAACATAAATGCTCCAAAGAAACTTTTCGACCCTGGAACGACTGTTGTTGAATGTCGATGCTCACTTCTAGTTCATTAGGCTATTACTATTTCTAAATCTGCAAGTTTGTGGCAATAACAACTAATATCTGGCTTTTCCTGTGCTGTCTGTCCATTTTTAGGGCATATGAAATAGAGAAGAGATTGAGCACAGCAGACTTGTTCCGTTTTCCCAATTTTGAGACCGTGTGCTGGTATGTTGGAAAGCACCTTCTGGATACCTTCAGAGGTGAGGGAGTTCAATTAATTTCATAACATTCATGTCATGAACTACTTGAGTTGCCATGTCATTTTGATATCATTAACCCTGTGCTATACTGTCTCACAGGTTTGAGAGAAAACCGCAGACATCCTGCCACTTACCTGGTTCACGGAGCTAAGGCCTTGAACAATGCCTTCCGCATCTGGACCCGTAAAGAGGTTGGCAAAATCGTATTTAGGCCTTTCCTTTTTGAATATCACTCCTCGCTTCCCTCTTTTTCTCATTACTCAATTTAATAATAATAATAGTAATGTACACTTTATTGATCCCACACTAGGGAAATTCTTCTATGCATCTAACCAATCCTTAGTTACTAAGGAGCAGTGGGGTGCAGTGAAGCGCCCAGGGAGCAACTTCGACATGCAAAGAGCGGGGATCGAACCGGCTACCTTGTGGTTGCGGGATGACCACTTTCCCCTTGAGCTTCTCCATAACTAATTGTGAATTAAGCGTGCTCAAATTAGTTTTCATTTGCATCAGACTACATGGAAGTGCCAACATTATCATTAAATAAAATCATCTTTATGTTAATCATTAAATAGAAGTATAAGATTTGAAAAAGGGTTAATGCACATTTTTGCATTATTGAAACATTAAGTACGTTATTGCCATATTGGTGAATACACTAATTCACTTTCTGGCTGAAAATAAGAACATTATGCTCACACATATCTGTCCGTTAAATATGAAGCTACAGCTAGCAGCAGCTTAGGTTAGTTCAGCACAATTAATTTCTACCAAAACCCCCTAAAGCTCACAGATTTTTTTGTTTAATGATTACAGAAATGATTTGTTAGGGGTTTACAGGGGATTATGTTACTGACTGTTTCTTGACTGAGCAGTTGCCAGGCAATCAGCTCAGACCCCAGTTAATTACTTGGTATGGTTTTGAAATAATCTAGCATATAACTGTTTTTTTTACACAATTATGGTATAATGTGTTAATTTGTGATCTTTGGAGGTGTTGGGAGGCAGATTTCATTACCATTTGTCATTACCATTTCTCCAGCATTAGCTGTTTCATGTTTCCAGTCCAAGCTAACCAGCTGCTGGCTGTAACTTCAGTGAATGGATAAAAGAATGAAATTGAACTTCATTCAAAATGTCTTGTTTTGTGCACCATAATATTAGATGTAACTGCAAGATATTGTGTAAATTGAATTATCGTTGTCTTCCTAAACTCAGGCCTTAGCAGATCATGAAGTGGAGATTCCAGAAACCATCAATACTCAGACACTAGTGAAGGACCTGGCCAAAGAGATTCGTCTGGTTGAGGTACGTGGCCGAATAATTTAAAGTGTGTGCATGTTTTTAGTTTAGTTAAGATTTTTGTGAATATGTTTATAGAAATAATATTATAACATTTTAGCGTTTACTCACTAGACGGTTCTCTCTCTTTTTCTTTCTGTCTCTCTCGACATCAGGACATCTTCCAGCAAAACATTGGCCGCACTGGACCTCAGTTTCCTGGTTCGCCAATCTCTAAAGCTCCCCTGACCACCTCTCAGAATTCAGGACGCCCCCCTGGAAAAAAGAAAGCACTGAAGCCCAAGGAGATGATGGGGGGTCTCGGGCCTCCAGGAACTAAGAAGAAGGGTCAGAAGGGGCTACTTAAGGCAGAAGCAGGAGAACTTGACCTCATTGAGATCCACACCAAACATACACTCAAAAAATGTCAACATGGAAAGTCCAAAAACAAGAACAAGGTATGCCATTTTCAGACAGAAATATGTCCCCAAAGACTTGTCCAGCATTTATTTTGTTTGTGTGCTTCATTCTCATATTTTCTGATAATGTATATCTGTCTTTATAGCTGGAGTTGCCTTTAGATGAGTTTGAAGGGAAGCTAAAGAAAAGCAAACTGAAACTTGTCCTGACCAATGGAAAACTCCATGGGTAAGCTTTGCAGTCATTTTGTGTGTTTCTATTCCTTTTGTGATCTAATGGTCTTTTAAGGGGTTTGTTTCTAACCTGCTGTTTTAGTAAGAAGGTCAGCGGCAGTAATGGTGCAGGAAAGGCAGGGAAGTACAAACATCTTGCCATGGAGGGATCCAGTCTGTCTGACTTGGAATCCGAGGATGAGCTGCAGATTGACGAGACCCCTCCTCCACGACGCAAGCCTGCAGGACCTAGCAAGAAAAAGAAACTTAGTGGTGAGAATTAGACTTTCAACAAGAGTTTCATGAATGTTTAAATGAATATTGAAGGGGCATATATATTTTTGTATTCCTTCAAGTTTGAGAGATTAGAAAAAGCTATTTTAACAATTGGATTGTTTGCTAGATGTAGATCCTAATATTAAGTAGGATGTTTTAAAAGCTACCTTGCTACTGTTCCCTAACTGTTAAAATGGGCTTTCAGGTCTTCCGAGGAAGCTGCCCAGAGCCAAACCCTGCTCTGACCCCAATCGCATCAGGGAGCCAGGAGAGGTAGACTTTGACATTGAGGTGAGGTTTTTATGGATGCACCAATCAGGTCTTCTGTAGCAAGTTATGAATGCCATTGTTTAGCTGTCGTAGCCAGTATCAGTAAATCAGTCAGCCTTAATGACAAATGAAATTATTGATGTCACGCATTCCATCTCGAATGAATCTGTGATTGTGACTACATGATGGCTTTGAGTTTAAATTTGTTATGCATTTCATACCAAACATACAAGGTTCTACTTCCAAGCTCAGCATCTAGCAGATCACAGGTCATCACAAATGATGTTGTTGTTGTTTGCTTAAATTTACTTTACATTTTTCTATGAGTCAATATAATCTCTGCCCTAAAGTGGACTGCATAATTAATAACTCAGTTATACACTTTAGAAATGTGACAGGAATGTATCTACACGTTTATCCCCGTCCGTTTGATTATTATGACACATGTCGTGCATTTATCCACCAGAACTTTACAGCACTGGTTCAATACTAACAATATGCATGTGGCTTCAGGAGGATTACACCACAGATGAAGAAGCACTAGCTGCCCACGGGGTAAAGGGTGCAGGGGGAATTCTGGATTTATTGAAGGCCAGCAAGCAAGTGGCAGGCTTGGACTCTGCAACACTCAGGTCAGATCTCCTTGATCACAAGGGATTCTTTTGATTTTGTTGTACTCTCAAATATAGGAAGAGTCTGTGATGATATTTTATAAGTTTATTTGTGTTTAATGTGATATATTTAAAGCACACTTCCCTAAATGTTGGATACCTGCGACAAGCAATGCATTTGAAATATAAGCTGGAATAAATGTCTCTCTTTGTTGTTGCAAGAATTCAATAACCTTTTAAAATGTGCATAGTTCACATATTTCCAATGTCTCTGACACTGTGCTATGTTTATGAGGTTTTTTTTGAGATGCTGAGTGATTGCGATTGCTCAACTCTGTCCGTCTCTCAGCGAGGAAGCCCCAGCCTCTCCCAGTACTCGTGATGCCATACAGGGTATGCTGTCCATGGCCAACCCCCCTTCCTCGTCCTCATCTTCCTCCTCTTCATCTCCGTTATCCATTTCTGGAGGCCTAACAGAGGGATTGGGGGTGGTCAAGGAAAAGGGTGGCAAAGCAGTATGGGTGACTGGAGGTGTCAAAAAGACAAGAACTCCTGAGAAGAAACCTGTCATCCAGCGGCCTGGGAAACGGCCAATTAAACGGCCAGCCCGTCACCTTAGTGACGAGGACAGTCAAGATGAGCAAGAGGCTCTGGGAACCTGTTTTAAAGATTCAGACTATGGTGAGCGAACAATACACTCAATGACTAAAACCTGCTTCCGTCAGAGCACTAAAGTTGTTATTGGTCAAGCTGATGTTTAATTATGATATTCATTTTTTTGTTTAAGTTTACCCGTCCTTGGAGTCTGATGAGGAGGACCGTGCTAACAAGGCTAAGATGAAGCGGAAGAAAAACTGGGATGATACACCTTGGAGCCCGAAAGGTACCTAGCTTGAACATATTGGCAAGATAATGCCTTTTAGCTCTCTGAGAGTTGATCTCTTAAGAATGTGTTTTCATTTGTAGCCAGGGTGATGCCTACCCTACCGAAACAGGATCGACCAGCCAGGGAAGGGGCTAGAGTCGCAGCTGTAGAAACTGGTCTTGCCGCAGCTTCTGCAAAGCTAGCACAACAAGTGAGTTGGGAAACAAAGCTCATTGGTCTTGGAAGTATGTGCCCAGTGAATAATGAGTAGAGGCAACTTGCAATAAAAAAAGATAACTTTTTATTCTTTTTTTAAATTATGAACCAGGAGCAGCAAAAGCCTGCAAGACGAAAATATAAAAAAAAGCAGCGTCCTCCAGCTCCTGTAGCCCCTCCTCCCCCTGTTCAGACTGAGCCAGCCCCACCCTCACCAGCACCTGCTCCAGAGACTGCAGCAGACTTGAGCCCAGACAGGAGGATGGATTATTACTCTGCAAGTCTGTTGGACCATGAATACACTGCAGGTCCAGGACCATTTGGCCCTGGAGGCCCAAGAGGCAGTGGAGCTATGGCCCCTGGTGTATTCCTCACTGCACGCCGGCCTTCACTTTCTCCACAGAACAGCAGCTCTCAGTCTGGTTCATCCCCTGCAGCTTTAACCAGCCAAGGCACAACAGGAGTTCTTCAAGGTAAGCATAAATGTAAAGCATTAACAAAATAATATAATATCTGTGATGGCAAATTTTCTCATGTATTTTCCACTTTCACTTTTAATTTAGGGAAGCGTCCAAAGAAAGGACTTGCGACTGCAAAACAGAGACTTGGAAAGATTCTGAAAATTCATCGTAACGGCAAACTTCTCTTGTGAGAGATGTTGGAATAATGGCTGAAAACTTAAAAGTGGGAATAAATAAAAAGGCTTTAGTGAAGTAGGTCTTAAATAAATAGAGATAGTGATCTATATTTTGTACTCTGAATAAATGTTTACTGTTTTCAGCTGTTCTTGAACCTCACTATAGCTTGTCTTGTACACCATTTGCTCTGCCCATTTATCCATTTCTGTTAAAAAGGTGTTTCAAAGGCATATGTGTGACCCGTATACCATTAGACGTTGTCAATTGGAAATTGTGAGGCACATTTCAAAATCTAGGTGGACATGGATTTAACTAGCGTAATAAATTTACAAAACTCCATTTTTTTCATTTTTTTTTTTTGGGGTTCTACTTGAGTGAATACATTATACTGTCCATCATACATTTCAAAAAGTGAAGGAAAAACAATGCATTTCCTTGGTCTGGTAAAATGTAATGTCCGTTTTGCACCTCTTAAAACACTGTGTTTTCTACAATGATTACAGGATCCTAATCTCGAAAATTAAACAAAATGCAACATGTATTAGTTGTTTCTAAAGGATTTGTCAAAGAATGAACAACTCCTTCTCCATAAATTGTAGCTCTACACATGACGTTCTAAGCACTCAACTGATGCCAAGAGTAACATACAGCTCTATTTATTGTTATATTTATTTTAACAAGGCAGACTTTTGCCATCTCTCAGCTTGTGCATGGTATTCTTTACCACTTCATCGTCTTGGTCCCTA
Source organism: Pseudoliparis swirei (assembly GCF_029220125.1). NCBI lineage: Eukaryota > Metazoa > Chordata > Actinopteri > Perciformes > Liparidae > Pseudoliparis > Pseudoliparis swirei. Next base: position 13,326,984 of record NC_079396.1, read on the forward strand.
CTATAATTATTTTCAACCACTTAATACCTGTAAAAAAAATAGTTTTCATTGCTTTTTTAACAATTGTCATTGTAAATATTTGTAAAATTTGTAATTTATATAGCTACATTGGAAGAGCAGAACAATGTTTTGCGATGAAGAGACATCATTTGTGCCCCAGGTTTTGGCAGCATTCTTGGGCCACATCTAGATCTTTACACGGAATGCACTGGTTCTAAAATGTCAGCAGACGTGTAGATTTAACTGTGTGAAGGTGCAGGATTTGAGTTGATATGTAAATATATGTTGTAATTTAATTTCTTTTTATAGTTCAAAACATTTGAAATCTTTCTTAACATACCTTGTAGATGATACATTGCTCTATTTAGAAAATATCTTGAAATAGTTTTTTAAAAATATTTGTACGCAGTAATTGTCTTGCTGCTTAGTTTGTCATGTTGTCTTGTCAGTGTAATAGTGGAAATGTTCTGAAAAAAAATGCCCTTGTTTAATTTCATCCATTTATTTTTAAATATTGTTGATATTCACTTTTGTGTTGGTGTGTACTGTGTCTTTTAAACATGGTGTTTAAATACGATCTGGAAAAGATAAAATATATATTGGGCCAAAAAAATATTTTCAGTTGATTTTATTTTAGGACTACTTTATCACCAAAAAAGTGATTTGGTTTGTCAAATGCATAGTTTTCAGTTTACTACCTACTAATACGATTGCTACTCTAATCTACTGATAACTTTATTTTAATTGCAATCACCAACAAGTAGTGTGATGGGAATCATTGGAATTAATACAAAAATAATGAAATCAAATGAAAGTACAATTTCATATAGTTAAGCCGCTTTAGATTTTGCTTGAATTAGTGGCTCCTACTAAATCTTTTTTTGGTTGTACACACGTTTTTTCCATTGCGCAACTTTCCCAGTACACATAAATAAAACGTAAATGCATTTGTTGAGTTTTGAATACACTTTAATATTGAACTGAATAAAATAAAAAATGTAATCCTAAATCTTGGAGAACTCTTGTGTGCCCATATAATCAGAAGGTTACGGTTAGAAATGCCAGTTAATAAGGCCGTATGCCCTCTTTTAAGCGAAGACCAACTGGGTTACAAGGGAGTGCCCTGGGTAAACGCAGCAGCAGGTATTCTCGCGAGATCCAAAATTGCTCTACCACCACTCTAGTGCAAGATGGAGAAGCAAATGTAACACGCATTCGAGGTGAGCAGAAATAATTATTCCTTTGTATTGCCGTGGGTTTTAGCTAACTGGTGGCAAACGTTCATCTTACCTAATAACTGCAGTCGATGTTTTACAACCGTCACTAAGATCTGAGACCACACAATTAGTGTATTTTACGGCGAAGCTACGGATACTCTGCTATGTAAACCGCCATTTTTAATTTAGCCATGATCCCACTGATAGAGCATTGTGCGGAGCGCTCACCGCTAGCTAGTTAGCTCGCGCAAAACCCGCAAACATAAATGCCACACGCATTTACATACTCGTGTTTACTGTGTGCGGCTATGTGCCGATGTGTACAAGTTAATGCCAAAGCGGTACCCCCCCGTTGAATGACTAACAGCTACTTCCTTTCCTCGGGAATGATGATTCAATTAACCGGTGAGAGTCTAAATGTGTTATCGGGTTTCATATTTGACTTTTCGTAATCTGCTAGCGTGAACGTTAGCCGTCAGAGCCGAAATGGAGGCGAACTAACGAACGTTAGCTGTTGGAGCTGAATATGTGCCGAAGTAACGAATGTTGGCTGTGAGAGCTGAAGTAACACCAAACTAGCTAACGCTAGCGAGCTAACGTCACCTAACTAACTGGCGTTAGCGGTTAACCTCGCCGATGTTCGCTCCACCATTGACTTGGTTGGCTAACCGTAACTGCGTAACGTTGGGTCGCCACTTAAAAATATACTGGCAGGCAATGCAGGTGGCTTTTACACGGTTACAACGGACATAACGTGTGTTTACTAGTGAGTGGTGAACGCGTTAGTGTGGCACCGTGCATTGTAGTGTGAGTTTAGTTAGTATAGCGAACTAATGGCACTCAACCTAAGGTGCTCTCCACGGCCGTTAACGTCACTGTATTGTCTAAAGCAGATGATCAAACCAGTTCACGACTTCAGTATTCACGTTAATGCAGCGTTATTGTTCGTGGATGTTAATTTATTAAGGGAGGTGTCGTACATTAAGAGATGAGAATCATCGCACTGTCAAATAAGGCTTACAGCCACTTTTGATTTGTCATTGTATGAAAGGGCAACGATATTTTCATTATAATCCCAAATTGTGAGATAGGAAAGAGGAAAAAAGACTTCAACTAACTATTATATACGGAGGATGAATTAAAGAGTCTCGTAGTCAGAGGAAACAAGCTGTTTCAAGTGGTGTGGTTCGGCAGCTGATACTTCTGTATCTTTCCAAATGGCAGCTGGGTGAACAGGTTGTGGCTGGGGAGGGTTTTTGTCTTTTAATATCCCTGTAGCTCTTAGCAAGCTCCTTTTCTCACCAATATTCCTGATGCTCAGCAGATTGGTTCTCATGATGTTCTGGGCATTTTTAATCACACGCTGTAGAGTCCTCCTGTGCCAGTTTGTTATGTTTGCAGTCAGGATGTTTTCCATTGCTCCTCATTAAAAGTTGACAAGAATGTTGCACAGGAATGTTGCCTTAAGTTTCCTTAAATACAGCTGCTTATGAGCTTTCTTCACCAGGGTGGAGATAACCATGTTGTTTCTGATGCTGATTCCGAGAAACTTAAACCTCAGCTCCATTGATATAGACAGGGGTGGGCATCTTTGCCTCTTTTTTCTGAAATCAACAATCAGCTCCTTGGGTTTTACTGCTGTAGGTATTTCTGAGGTTGTGGATTTTCTCTATACATGAAGTCTCATCGTTGTTTGAAATCCGACTAACGCTCGTGCGATCTGCAAACTTCACAACAGAGTTCTCTTCATGTTTGTGACGACTTGACAACAATAATGGACTTGTTGATAAGAGTCCTGCATACTCTATCGATTTATTCTGTAAACTATGACATTCGGTGACTGACGTTTATTAATTCATACCAGTCCTTTATCTTCTGCACACCAGAGGCTAACTTTAAAGCTCATGCAGCTGTAAAGCGGACCTGTAAATGTTTTGTCTGAAAATATATGACCATATACAGCAAATTTGGGACACCTTAATTCACTTGGTCATACTATACATGTTGTGATTTTAATTCTAGGTTTTAAAAGAAGATGGTTGCACACTTGTAGCCAAGATGCAATATACATATTTTAAAAATGTAGCAGCATATGTCAACCATCTTCAGGGTATTGAGGTGATTGTATTGGTCTTTTATGTTCCAGACAATTTAGTGATGTCCTACAATGCAGAATGCATGTTGTGTCAATTGAAACAGGCAGTAATTCATAAAGATACATGGAGACTAGTAAGATGTTCTTTCTCCGTCCTAACTAAGGCCTGTCGTACATGCATAGCATGTTGGAATTTGAAAGTGTCAATGGCGAAAAAGTCCAACAGTTGAAATACAGGTTCAGGTTTTAATTTAAACATCAGGAAGTATGGATAAACAGTATGTACATGATAACAAGACAATAATTTGAAGTTGTAATCAAACTCTGCTTCCTGCTGTTGGTAAAAGTGCCAATGATCTATCAAGCTGCTTATATTTATTATCATATCTGATTTGAGTGTTTGTGTTTCAGATAGTTATAAGGAACTGAAAAGCAAGCCACGGATGAGAATGGTGGAGCCATTGAACCAAAGCTGTTTCTGGTATGTACTGCTAGCTAATTTACTATATTGACTTAAACTGTTCTGCATTTATTTCAAATAGACTTGATATTGCATCAAATAAGATATTTTAAATTATAAAATTGAATCTAATTCCGAGACCACATTTATGTGGCGCAATTTAATTTTGCTCCCTGTATACATGACAATGTCCATTTTAAAAGCTGATACTGCAGCATTTTCTCAAGAACAAGGCAAACATTCCATGTAATGATCCATAGATGTTGTGAAGAGCTTCATTGGATGGGGTTCACATATTTTGTAATGCATCGTTAACTATAACGCCAGGAATCTTTGTCTCTATGTCCTTTGCATATCTTGAGAGCACTTCTATTCAAATCTACTTCACAATTAATTGGTGTATTGCTCGGGACCCAAAGAAGTTATTTAGTCAAATCTGGTGCAATTTAGACACACAACACATTCAGTATTAATAAACTTTGAATAAACAAGTGAACAGCGCTCTGTGTAGCGGTGGGGCTTCAGAGTCCAGGGTGTCCTCCTCACTGGGCAGACCCAGCTCAATGGGTGCTTTTTATGCTAACTTAAAGGTCTTATGGTATGGTCCATTGAAGGGAGAAGGACAGGGGAGGCTTCCAGAAGCTGAGTGAGGAAACACCGGTCTAGTCAATTCAGTTATTTGTATCGCCCAATTTCACAAATTACGAATTTGTCTCTCCTTTTGCAGAAGTCTTTTTGGCACATACAAGAGGTGTGACACACAGCTGGAATCTAAACCCAGACAGGACTCTACAAATACAGCAGCACAAATTAATGGACAGATAATGCAGCCTTGCCCCACAGCCTATTTAATTGACGGCAGCAAGGATGTGTCATTTTGTTCAAGGCTCAGTGCCTCAACTCCTCAAGTCATGAGCAGAGAGCCAACTGAAAGCAGAATCCAACCGTGATGGATTTCACTTGTGTGACCGCGAGTAAATTGCGACCTGGGTGTATTTTTTTTCCCTCGAGTAAGGCTGTATTTCCCAGATCTATGACTTGATACTAATTTATAACATTGATAAGTCATTCTGCACTTTATAACCTTGCCGGTTATGTCAAAAAAAGTGACTAATACACCTATTTCAAAATAACCTCTTAAGTGTATTTTTCACTCAGGTTCCTAACTGCGAGTAACTGACTTTGGTGTGCTTTTCAGGGGTGGAGTTTGTGATTAAAAATGTTTCTGTACTGGCAGTAGTAGAACAAAAATCAACTTGAAAATGAAACTTGAAAGGAAAATGTACTGTTCGATATAAATTATGTTACTATCAAGTGAAGAGTAAGAGGCAATTTCCCAACCAATGTCCTTTAATTTACTATACATCTGTTCAAGATCGATCTTTTAATTATAATATGATGCTTGATAGTTTAACAAATAATAATGCGTTGTATTTTAATTGTTATATTGTTCGAGTCAAATCTGCTAAGTAACCAGTACAATTTCTGTTAATGTAGAATTACACGGTTTTCCTCTGACGTAGAAGTACAGAAGACGATAGAAGGTCCTTTTGTAACTTATTCTGACTTGGAAGGAGTTTAAATGTATAACAATTCAATATTTTTCATATCTAAATATTACAAGTAGATGGTCCTTTTTAGTTGGGAGGCCCCAGACATTTGCTTACATTGCCCAATTGTAAAGTTGGCCCTTGGATTGTTGTGTCTTGGTAACCAGAATATATTTCACACGGGTTTCTAACCATGAGTATCTGTAACTTGGCTGTGTGGCGGAACTATTTAATGACTGGGACCTAAGAAAACACTGACGAGGGAAGTTGTTTGTTTGACGGTTCTTGAGAAAACTGCAAGCGGCAACACAACTTTTATTTTGCATACAAGTGAACAAAGTAAATGCAAATGTGAAATATCAACAAGTGTCTTTGAGAAGAAATTGGTGTAATAGCTGATGTATCATTTAGAAACAGTTGATGTATCATTTAGAAACAGTCTGCTAAAGGAAGATTGTATTATGTGTAGACAGAGGAACACTTAAATAACTTTCTTTTTGCTCCTGTAGTTCATCAGTCTGGATAAACATGGCCTATTTGACATGATTACCATATTCCATAAGATGTTAAATTTAGAGAGCAGCTTGCTTTACATACCTGAGATTTCAACACTGTTATTACGTGCTATACTGTAGAGCAGGAATTGTGCTGGAAATTGTGTCTGAGATTTGATGGAATTTACAACGCTAATAGTGCTAATATGTTAAATTAATTCATAACTTTTTTCACCATCATAGTGTCAAATAATGTTAACGTTAGGTTCTTGCAATACAAACCTCAATCATATTTGTGATTTAATCCTTTATTTACATTTTAGATGAAATATGAGTGATATGTGCCAATATTGCGCTTGTGTTCTTTAATATTTGTTTTAGATGGTTAATCCTGAAAGGGAAAACTATTTAGCTTCAGCAGCATTTATGCATGCATGTAAGCAATAAAAGAAATACACAAAAATAGAATAATATTAAGTGAACTAACAAAACAATCAAGTAAAGGTATAGCCAAATAAATAACAGCGCGACTATGTTATAGTTGAGTGATTGATTATATAATCGTATAGCAGAAATGATGTCCTTGTAACAGCAGAGCAGGATGAGTCTTGGAAGAAGTGCTCCACTGTCTCTGCAGTAAGTGGTGGAGAGGGTCGTCTGGGTTATCCAATATGGATAATCATTTCTTCAGTGACCTCCTCTCCACCACCTCCTCTCAACTGTCTAGTTCCCAGCCAGTGATGGAGCCAGCCTTCTGAACCAGTTTAAGTCTGTTGGTGAAGTTCATTTCACTGGCCACAACAGACTGGTATAACATCTTGCTGCACACATTGAAGGATCGAAGTTCCCATAATCATCTATCGAGTTTCCATGCAATAGCCGTTAAAATAAACAAGTGACAAACATTGCTTCTGTCATTAGCAATAATGCATTGACATATGACTTAAAATGACAATTTTGAATTGTGAAGAGGACCGATGTTGCGCTTGTATCTTCATGTAGATTAATCAGGCTTACTGAAGGATAATGAATAAAGCACCTTACTGTTAGTTGAGATTGGCAACATTGCTCTGGTACATATGACGATAACCTGAACAATAGTTATCTTCTGAACTAACTGAATAATAATTACCATTGTAGTTAATCTCTGCAATTTGCGATCTTTACTCGGCTGGCTTTAAAAAGAACGGTGCTGAATTGATTTTTGCTTCATAGTTAGCTAGTCTAGTCAGAGCAAAATGTGCTCCTGCTTTAGTAAAATATGGTCTCAAAATATTCGCTCTGCAATATTTATACATGTATACAGCAGCTGTGGTGATGCGTTGTTTCAAGACTTCAGCATTTTTGGTTCACCGTTCAATCAACAATACACGTGAGGTCGACAGTTGTGCACCTGATGATGGATTTCGATGAGAAATATTTTACAGAAGTAGTCGTATTCATAATATTTCTAGTGTGTTTACTGCGGATGTTGTCTTGGAGACCTGTGTTGATCCTAATTGTTAAAGATAAAAGATGACGCGTATGCGTTACACATAGGGCCGATTTACTTCTATTAACATGCACTGCATCGATAAACAGTGACCACTCATCCCCTGCCGGAACGTTATTCACTTTTTGCACACTACCCAGAGTCATGACTGTGCCAACAGCGAGTGCCTGTGTGCTATGGAAACAAGCGCGGATACTCTGAAAAATAATGCAACGGACGGATGGACATTTCTTGATAGAGTATGTAGCCGATAGTCAATTTGCCTGAACGAAAACTGAACACCAAACTCGCAGTGTCACGTTTGAGCCTTCCGGCAATGATTCAGCGAGTTATTATGCGTTTGTACTGGCTATTCAAGTAACGGCAGCTAGCTTGCTAGCTAGCGCGTGCTACGACTGTCTGGTCGTGGAGCCCCGGGCATGAGCCGGAACAGTCACGCTGCCTGGCTTCACGGTCTTGACACGCAACCGTTTTATTGTCGCTGTTCACCAAGTGGTGTTTACGGTTTATGTTTTACCTGAAGCCGGGGTGGTGCAGTAGTGGGGAGTGCGGGCTTCCTTTGCGGCCTACACAGCCCCGATCTAAATTAGTCAAGAGTCAGGTCAGGACAGCGTGGTGAATTAGTTAGATCTGAATTGACAGCTCTGGCACAGATGACTAACATTGCTTGATTTTTGGTGAGCTCCATCTTATATTTTACGTTGACAACACTTATGACTTGTTTGTGACTTGGCTGAGTGATGTGGTCGGGTAGTATTAAAATGCTTTGAAGTATTTTTAAAAAAAGGATCGTTTGCTAACGTCACCGGTAGCTTGCAGCTAACCTAGCTGGTCCCGGGCTAAAACTCCGTAGCAAACGTTAATGAGCGATGTCTTCGGTACATTGAGCGTCCCAATGTCTTGTTTCGCCATACGTACCGCAAGCCAGTCCATAAGCAAACCGATGTAGTCTGTGATCGTAGCTACAGTCAACATATGTGTAATGCCTTGTTAATAATGGGTAAATAACGTTATGATGTTAGCAAGGTTGACGTTAGCTTGTTGGCTATGTGGCTGTAACATAAACCTTTAAGTCACTCTAGTTGATGGGGAAGCAGCATACATCTGTTGCTTGAGATATCACTTGAATCGGAGTGTACAAGAAACGTTAGACACATGTTATATGACAAAGTAGGGCCCAGTCTGATTTAATTAACTTCGTGTGCTATGCTGCTAGTTAGCCACTAGCAATTGATCAGCCTTAGTCTGCTTTGTGATGTTCAGACCTTGGTAACTTAATCAAATGTTGTATCGTTAACTCATTTGTATTAATGAGTATGGATGTATTATTAATCAGTATTTTTTTTAAATCTGAAACGTATTTTTTCAGGAAAAACATATACCCACTACCCTTACTTATTAGTGGAGTGGCTTGTAAAAAGGTATAGATTGGAATTAACTGACTTCTATTTATATATGTATATAAAGAAAGGTGCATGCATAAATGCAGACAGAATCCTGTCTTGAGATAAATGAATTGTTTTAATTATTGTTCATGTTTTTAAAATTATGTACGACACTGGTTATAGTTTGATTTTGTTTATCATTTTACAGATAACGTGACTGGATCATGCTGTTAAGTGGGTATTGCCAAATTCATTCTCTGTAAGTACATTTTTTACAATTTACATTGTGTATACACCTAAAGCTAAATCTGTCTCATTGGTTTTAGATTTTGTTTTAATGTTAAAATACAATTGTGTAAAATGCATTCAAATTCAGCATTGCGTGGTGTTTTCTGATGTACGTGGAACTTTCTCACCAGGAGCAACAAATAGAGATTTTTGACAATGAAGGTAGACAGAAGCAAGTTGAAGAAAACTCCTACGGAGGCTGTGAGTATGATTTCATTAGAGTTGGGATACCCAAACTGGGCTTAACCATGACCAAATGTGATAGGAAACCATAATGTCACAATCCAAGGGATTTTCTAAATAACGAGAGAGCTTAGTAAAAGGTGTTGCATACTATGTATTGGAGGTTTGATATTTGCATTATCAGCAATAGATGCCGGTCACCTGCATCTCTTTATGTAACGAGGAACTGTTGCTGTTTATTATACTATTCCTCCTTTCCTCCTCGCAAAATGATATGCTGGCTAGTAGATCACTAGAGATGCACCAGTCAATTGGCTGCTGATTTGAAATTGGTGGTTTTCAGCTATGCCATGATCTGCGACTACCCGATTGGTTAACTAGTTCATATGTTTTGCTGGTAACATTTACACATGTCCAGCTGCCCCATGATCGCCACATAGCGACACGGACGGTAACGTCACAGCCAAACACACAATATATTATCGTTGTTAAAATTCCTCAGCCGAAGTGAAAAGTAAATTAAGGTTGCTGTTTTTCACAAATGCAAGTCCAAAATAAGATGGAGTACCAACCGTAAAACATTGGAACACCTAACTTAATTGGACACTTATTATATTGTAATTCTTTGCCATACTTGCTGCCAAGCGTAATCACGACACAGGTTCTCTTGCTAGCACAGTCCTGCTTATAACGGAGCTAAACAGTTATCGTTAATAAAGGTTGCATTGACTTGCACTTGACTCTGCAGTCCTGCTTCCAATCATAGTTCTTATAATCAGAATCAGCATGTGAGATTTTACTGAAAATTGCAATCTGTGCATCTTTACTGAAAACAAGGAGTAGGCAGTCAGTTGGCAACCTTGATGACAATAAGGTTGCACTTCCTATTGTTGCTTGACAATAAGTCATCGCAATGGTATGCATTTGAGGAAGAGCTGGATACTTTCCCTGTGGTTGGCATTAACGCAGCTCTTACACCTCAGATAATGTTAAATGACAACAAATTCTAAAACTGTAAAGACTGGGTTATTTTGACATTCATCAAGAACACTTGCAGGGACATGAGCTGAAGTGGAATAGTGACATGGAAACCCTTAGAACATTTATACTCTATGCAGGTTTGTCCTTGTACAAAACCGCTATTCTCAAAGTTCAGTTTTTTTCCTGCGTCCACTTCGTTAGAAAATGTTGGCTGTGCCATGATTGCCAAAAATCTCCCACCCAGAACCCCTTCAAAGCAATGTGTCTGATGGTGTAACATCGCTCTAGCCATGTGGACACTTGCGACCTTCCCAAATGCTGCATTCATTTATCTTGCGCCTCCTGGCTGTAATGCTGCCAGTATTATTAATCAGAAATTCTTGTTGGATTACAACTGTGTTGAGCCAACCATACAAGTGCAGTGACACATTTAAGGTTGGTCATAGTTAGGTACATCTTCATAAGTTCTACAAAATCACTGGTATTGCAAGTCAGCATTGTTCTTCCCTACTTTAAGTACACAGAGGAAATGCAGATTTGTATGTCACGGCATCGCTAATGTGGGTTATATTATGCTAGTAGAAAAGAAACCATTGGAAGTCCATTCACTCACTAGTGACTAACAATTTGATGCCTCTTCTGAACCAACAGCCTGCCGACTGCAGGATACTTATAGAGAAGCTCAAGGCATGCAGTGATGAGCAACTGCTGGTTGAACTGCAGCACATCAAGACCTGGAATATTGGCAAGGTAAGCCCCAAAGAACATGGAGAGGCACCATCCTTATTCTTTTCTTTGGGAACTCTGTCAGTTCCTAGTATTCAATGATTGTGTGACATATCAGACATAAAAGGTGTATTGCCGGAACTTGACAGGTATTGGGACATGTCTTGGACTGTCTACACTAAATTATAATTTCTTTGAAAATACTGCTTTCATGAAAACTACTCATTAGTTTTTCTAGATTGTTTTTGTGAAGACCTATGCCATAAATAGAAACACTGCCAAATCTCTCCTACACTGTTATCTTTTTAGTTGTTAAATAATAAAATGGCTCATGCAAGCAACACAGCTGAACAAATCATTATTTATCGTCACAACGTTGTCTGCCCAAATCTGCATAACTGTGGATTAATGTAATAAGTGGAATAATTATTTATTTGTGACTTATTGATTATACATGTTGAACACAAGTCATTATCATGCTGCCCTGCTCATCATTATTTGTAAGCTTGTACATCCTCTTAAAAGATGCATAGATAAATACAGACATTTATATTTATGAAAGATTAATAATCCGTTAAGATTTAAAATGAGAAGACCACAGGGAAAGTTAGTGCTTTAGTGGGAATGGAGTGCTACGAAATATATATATTTAACTGGTTTTATGTGGATGTACTGTACTCTTGGACTGCTTGCTCACCAGGATGCCTTGGTTGGTCAAACGGTAATTACTCCTGTTGGTATGATCATTTTCTACCAGAAAGCCTAAAAAGTTAAGAATTAGATGGGCAGATGACAAGAACAGGTATGTACAGAGTAGAAAAGCAAATATCAACAGCGCCCTGGCTAAAGAGTGTTTAACGTTTCTTGGAAGGCGGTTGTTAGCAGTTTTATATGGATGCTATTTCCACATGTAAAAACTTTTGACTGTAACCACTTGAGATAAAAACAACTACAATCCAAACAGGCCAACTATAAAAAATAAAATATGGTATCGGAACATGATCTAATCCAAATAATTGTTGTATATAGAAAGCAGTCACCTGTTTTTGTTTGAGGGAAAAAAAATGTTGCCACGTTTGACCTTTTTTAATGCATTGATTACTGAAGATTATTTATATTCGACAGTGTGAGCTCTACCACTGGGTGGATCTACTGGACCGCTTTGATGGCATCCTGTGTGATGCAGGCCAGACAGTGGAGAATATGTCATGGCTGCTGGTGTGTGACCGTCCTGATAATGGACAGCTCAAAGCCCTACTTTTGGCAGTGCTCAACTTCACAGCCCTGCTCATTGAGTATAGCTTTTCTAGGCACCTCTACAGCTCCATAGAGGTAGGCTTGAACCTGGTACACTCTGGACTACTACTCTGCTTTTCTGGAAAAAGTAAAGCAACTAACTAACTTTACCTTTTTCCATCCATCACTCCCACCCTCTTTACAGCACTTAACCACCTTGTTAGCGTCATGTGACATGCAAGTGGTCCTGTCTGTGCTGAACCTGCTCTACGTGTTCAGTAAACGCTCCAACTACATCACAAGACTGGGATCTGACAAAAGGACTCCTCTACTGGCCCGTTTGCAACACCTGGCTGAGGTCTAGTGAACGCCATTGTTTTCCTATTGCTGTGATTCCAGCTGCCCCTCAAGAGAAAAAACTGTATTGTGTTGTCTCTTTGTTCTGTTCTTGTAGAGCTGGGGAGGAAAGGAGAATGGCTTCGGTCTGGCTGAGTGCTGCAGGGATCTGCTTATGACGGTAAGACGTTACAGTGTGTTTTATACTTGTCTCTATCACCTACCTACAGCTATGTGACTATTGTTTTATGTTCATTTATAAAGACTGTCAAACAAGACTAATTGTCCACTATATGTAAACTATCATCCCTTACTTTGCTAACCCTGAACAGAAGTACCCGCCAAGTGCCACCACACTGCACTTTGAGTTTTACGCAGAACCGGGCCCGGAGGTAAAAGTAGAGAGGAAGGTAAAGACCCAGATATATATTTATATAATCATTATGTAATGTAAACAAATGTTATTTTTAAAATATTGTTTTGTTGACTAAACTTCTTCCCTCACCTTTCTGAACTTCTTTCCCTAGCAGACAAGTAGTAACACACTACACTATATTCACATCGAGCAGCTTGACAAGGTACAGTCAGATTAGAATTGTTTCATTCACAGTTGAGCAATAATAATACTTTGGGTTCTTCATCCAACGCATGTTCTGTGTCTTTTAGATTTCAGAGAGCCCATCTGAGATTATGCAGTCATTGACTGTGTTGTATAACATCCCTAAAGACAAGCAGACCTTGCTGTTCACACATATTCGACTGGCCCATGGTTTCTCAAATCACAAGAAGAGGTTGCAGGCCGTGCAGGCCCGACTGCATGCTATTTCTATCCTGGGTGAGTAGTAGCTTTCTCTCTAAAATAAATTGACAATGGCTTTTGTTCCAAGTTCTGATGTTTTCTCTTTCTTTGCAGTGTATTCAAATGCACTCCAAGAATCAGCCAACAGTATTCTGTATAATGGCTTGATAGAAGAGCTGGTTGATGTATTACAGATTACAGACAAACAGCTTGTGGTAAAGTATTTAACGTTTTCAGCTTGATTAACATGTCATGACACAACATTCCTAAACTACATTAGCAGAAGAGCTATATTTGTGAAATTACATTAATAGCTTTTGCTGCCATGTTCCTTTTAGATAATCTTAATGTGTACTCTACATTGTCACGGCAGAAGTTTCATGAAGTCCCTTTTCAACTTCAGTTTTCTGAAATGCTGGGTTTGATTTTGTTCAGGATATCAAAGCAGCGTCTTTGCGCACTTTAACTTCGATTGTCCATCTGGAGAGGACGCCCAAGCTTTCCAACATTATCGACTGCACCGGCACTGCCTCCTACCATGGCTTCTTGCCTGTGTTGGTGCGCAACTGCATACAAGCAATGATTGGTAAGAATGCAGCCACAACTTTTTGTATCAGTTTAGTGTGTAATTTACAAGATAGCGAGACATTTTAAATGAGAGCTTGTTTTTAACTTTTTTTTTCTTTTTTTTTTCTAGATCCTCTGATGGAACCCTACCCGCACCAGTTTGCCACTGCACTCTTCTCATTCCTCTACCACTTGGCTAGCTATGATGCTGGAGGGGAAGCCCTTGTGTCCTGTGGCATGATGGAAGCCCTCCTGAAGGTATATCCTGATCTTACCAATACGTCATTACCAATTGTGTTTTATTTTAATAAATATTTTAATTAAGTCTGCCTTTGTATTATCTTACTTTGTAGGTTATCAAGTTTCTAGGTGATGAGCAGGACCAGATCACCTTTGTGACGCGAGCAGTGCGTGTCGTGGACCTCATCACCAACCTTGACATGGCTGCCTTTCAGTCCAACAGCGGCCTTACCATTTTTATCTCCAGGCTAGAGGTTGGTTGTGCACTTTGCATTACTCATTCCTGACAAAGCAACGTTCAGTGAAAGTTTTGCCAAACCTCTGAACTCACTTGTTCTTTCCTTCATCACACTCTAAATCACGTTTGTAGCATGAGGTGGACCTGTCGAGGCAAGAGTGCCCTTTTGTCATCAAGCCAAAGATCCAGAGGCCGAGTGCAACCGTTGAGTCTGAAGACATGGACACAGACATGGAGAGTAAGTCACTCGCCTTCATGAATTAATATCCATTAATCAAGGCTGTAATTTAAATTCTTAGCTATTAGTCAATATCGCCAAATAAGAAATAATCACCTGGTTGTTGTGTTGATATAACAAAATTATGTATTTTCAGTGTCAGAGGTTGCCATGGAAAGCAGCCCTGGACCATCCACATCTTCTGGTTCTAGACCCGAAGTAGATCTCCGAGCACAGACCAGTGCTGCTAACACGCCACGTGCAGGTAAATGGCAAACACATAAAAAGGAATTTAAAAAACCTGTGTCACGATTGTACTCCGTCGTCACTATGACACTCTGTCTCTCTAGGTATGCAGTGTATACCCCAGAGGGCAGCGCTGTTAAAGTCGATGCTTAATTTCTTGAAGAAAGCAATCCAGGACCCTGCCTTTTCTGATGGTATCCGCCACGGTGAGTTATTGGCAATTCTTACTTGTTGGATACATTTGAGATCACGATTGTATTATTCTTGTTACCTTCGCATTGAAAATGCGGAAGGTTATGTTTTGATCGCCATTTATTTGTATGAGTGTTATTCGCGTAACAAAAAAAGTTGTAAACCGAATCGCATGAAATTTGGTGGGATGATTGGTTATTATCCGGGGACCATTTGATTAGACTTTGGGATCGATCGGGTCAAAGGTCAAGGTCATGAAAAGGTCAAAAGCTTCTTTTTACCATAGCACGGTCAATTGGTATCCAATTGGCATGAAACTAATGCCAAAATGTTCATAATTCAATGCCCAATCTTGTGATATGCGAAGGTATGCGCTCTACTGAGTGCCCATTCTAGTTTATACATGAGGTTAATATTGTTGCCTCAAGATTTCACGATGCAAATGTTGGTTGTTAATGTCTACGTGTATTCTCTTTTTCACACAAGTAATGGATGGGTCGTTGCCTACCTCACTCAAGCATATCATCAGTAATGCAGAGTATTATGGCCCTTCACTGTTCCTCTTGGGTGAGTTCACAGTAGCCCTTCAGAAAAGTCCTTTAAGCACTCTTCTGACTGAAAAGTGCTCTCACTTGACTATAGAGATCTCATTAAACTTTGTCAACTGGAGAATTAATTAAAATGTAATACAATTTCTATTTGTGCTGATTAAATGTTAAATATGTTATGAATAACATGATCTCCTTTTTCTTTTTTCCCCACCTGCTGTTGGCTGTCTTTTGGGTTTGTAGCAACGGAGGTTGTGACGGTGTTTGTGTTCCAGGAGCCATCCCTGCTCTCCTCCCTGCAGGATAATGGTCTCACTGATGTCATGCTACATGCCCTTCTCATCAAAGATGTGAGTTTTCAGCACTTCCTTGCGTGCTGCCTTTTTTCCTGATGCCTCTTTTTGTCTCCGACAGTTCAATACTATCAGTTTCATTATCGCAGCACCATTCCAAAATTAAATAATATGAAGTTGTTATCAGTATTTCAGAGATTGCTAAAGGAATTCACTAATAATTGCAGATATACATTTCAAATTATTATTATTATTTAAAATTGAGTTGCTCTGGATAATGGTTGACTTTCAGTGCAAACGGGTTGCCCTGCGTCAATAGATCAGGTTACAGACCTGTGGATTTATTAATTTAATTGAAACCATGATAAACTTTAGTCTCCAGATGCATCAAAAACATTCCATAATCCTCGTGTGCAGATGCTGAATTGGAAGAAATGTAGAAAACTCCATTCAAAGTGTTTATAGTAATGTTGCACGGTGTATCGATACTAAAAATGTTGATTTGCTATCTGCCGATATGGATCATCAATTAGAATTCTCTGCATAAAAACATGATACGGAATCAGTTTATTTTTGATCCCCTTTTTCACAACGCAGACCAGCACTGAAAATGGGGACAAGTTTGTGTTCAAATCTATTTTTTTCTTTCTTCTTACTGTTATTGCATGTTTTTCATTGTGTCTCTGTCCAGGTTCCTGCGACCCGTGAGGTGTTAGGTTCTCTTCCTAATGTGTTTAGTGCCCTATGCCTGAATGCAAGAGGCCTGCACTCCTTCGTTCAGTGCCAGCCGTTTGAGCGCCTTTTCAAAGTGCTTTTGTCCCCTGACTACCTGCCCGCCATGCGACGGCGACGCAGCTCAGACCCATTGGGTAAGTTGAACTGTATATGTTGATATTCAGGTCTTTGTCTATGGAACCTACTTGAGTGGATGACATGTTCTGTCTTTGGCTTCAGGTGACACTGCATCCAACTTGGGCAGTGCTGTGGATGAGCTCATGAGGCACCAACCCACTTTGAAGACTGATGCTACTACTGCCATTATTAAGGTAGCGTGTCTTCATTCACAAGCAATCTTTCTAGTCTTGCTACATGGTTTTGCAGGGTAATTCAAGCAAAATTTGTGTTTCAGTTATTGGAGGAGATCTGCAACCTAGGTCGCGCCCCTGAGTACATCTGCCAGAAACCATCAATCCAGAAATCAGACGGCACTGTAGCGGTGCCACCAGCTCGCTCCAGCCACGCTGCTGAAGAAGCTTCAAGTGAGGACGAAGAGGAAGAGGAGGCCCTTCACACATTCAGCCAGCAGCAGGGGGAACCAGAGAGCAACAGACAGTCAGTGCCACTTGAACTGTATGACGCTGAGTTCATTACACAGTAGAATAGAACCACTCTTTACAGACTTTGATTTTCTTCACGTCAATCAACTAGTTTTCAGATTTTGAATGTCGTCATTCTGATGTTTGGATTCTTGCAGGGTCGTGGGCACTGAGGAACGGATACCCATTCCTCTCATGGATTATATCCTGAATGTGGTGAGTGGGATTTACTTGACAGTTTTAGTGTTGTTATAGGCATGTTGTGAATTATTCCACGCTATAAAGCAGAGATCACCCAGGTTTTCTCACCTGATTTCATCAGACTATGGTGGGTGGACCTGGGACCTTATAGTTGGGTCAGAGCACCATGCTATCATAGAAGATTTGGCAGAATACTACAAAATACAAATAAGGCATAAGCCACTTTCACGTTCTGAGCTGTACTAGAGCTAGTCGCTGCGCACTGCTGCATTGGGTACACGCCTGAAGAGGACCAGCCCGCTATCCTATTGTGAAACCAGAATTATCTTTGGTTAGTTTTGAAATGGTGGTGATGCAAAATAGACGTTCGTGTGCCACGACAGTCAGGGTTATTAATTACTGTTATTATTGACACTGCTCAATTCATTTCACAGTTAAGTCACTAACTTGCGATGCACATGTTTTTTTTTTTTAGATGAAGTTTGTGGAATCTATTCTAAGCAACAACACCACAGATGACCACTGTCAGGAGTTTGTCAACCAGAAGGGTCTACTACCTCTGGTTTCTATTCTGGGTCTGCCCAACTTGCCTATAGACTTCCCCACGTCTGCTGCCTGCCAGGCTGTGGCTGGTGTCTGCAAGTCTATATTGGTGAGCACAAAAGAAAGATCACTGCTGTGACTTTTTGTTGTATTTTATCAATAACTATCTAAATCACGATATCCTGTGCAAGATGTAGCCAAAAGACTTTATTTAAGATGTGTTTTTTCTTAAATTCTCCCCGTTAGACTCTCTCTCATGAGCCTAAGGTACTCCAGGAGGGCCTGTGCCAACTAAACCGTATCCTGACGTCTCTGGAGCCACTTCATCGTCCAATTGAGGTGCCGGGTGGATCTGTGCTTCTCAGAGAACTGGCTAACGCGGGCCATGTCACCGACCCTACGTTGTCAGCCCGTGCCACACCACTGCTACATGCTCTTACTGCAGCGCATGCCTACATCCTCATGTTTGTCCATACTTGCAGAGTAGGACAGGTAAATATGGATGCATTTTCTTAATGAACAAAATGTAAATCCATTTTATAGGCCCTTATCACAAAACTACCATCAAAGCTAGTGTTTACTGTAAAATCATTCATGTTTAATTTTAGAATGGTCCAGTGCTCTAAATGTTTGTGTTCCCTTTCTAAACAGAGTGAGATCAGAGCTATCTCAGTCAACCAGTGGGGCTCCCAGCTGGGCTTGAGTGTTCTCAACAAGCTTAGTCAGCTCTACTGCTCTCTGGTATGGGAGAGCACTGTGCTTCTGTCCCTTTGCACGCCTAACAGGTGAATTACTTAGCCGTTACCCCCTTCTTCTTCTTTTTTTAAACTGTTTGACTAGCTGTAATCCTGTAACGCCTCTGCCCAACAGTCTGCCTCCAGGATGCGAGTTTGGCCAGGCCGACATGCAGAAACTGGTGCCCAAAGAGGAGAAGCCATCTGGCAGTACTGCAGCAACCACATCATCTGGCTCTAGGAGAACTGGTAATTCAACCATTTAACTTTGTTTACTAAAAAACATCATGTCCTTGGAGACCCTCCAAGCACTTCAATCTCCTCTACCTTTATCTAGCAGAGTCTGAAGCAGTGACTGTGGATTCAACTACTGGTGGACTGTTGGAAGGCATGGGTCTAGATGGGGACACCTTGGCTCCCATGGAGACGGACGAACCCACTGCAACAGACCCCAAGGCCAAGTCCAAACTTACCCCAGCTATGGCCACCCGCATAAAACAGATAAAACCACTACTCTCTGGTGAGCTCATTTCTTTGTCACAGTCACGTTTTTATATCTGTTCATAATTTGAACATATTTTTCAAAAACATGTCATAAATTGCCAGCTCAAACTAACCTTTGTGTCTTTTCAGCTTCATCTCGATTAGGTAGGGCTCTAGCTGAACTCTTTGGCCTGCTGGTGAAGCTGTGTGTGGGCTCCCCAGTGCGCCAACGCCGCTCCCACCATGCCACAAGCACAGGCACTACCCCCACGCCTGCTGCCCGGGCCACTGCCTCTGCCCTGACGAAGCTCCTCACCAAGGGTCTGAGTTGGCAGCCCCCACCCTACACACCCACCCCTCGTTTTAGGTAAGACCAGACTAACATTGCTTCCATTGTCACATGTGCTGTGTACACACAAGTGATATGTAGTGTTTTTATTATTTTTTTATTTATTCTTTTTTTTGTCTGGCAGGCTGACTTTCTTCATCTGCTCAGTGGGCTTCACATCCCCCATGCTGTTTGATGAGAGGAAGTACCCCTACCACCTTATGCTGCAAAAGTTCTTCTGCTCTGGGGGTCATGATGCCTTATTTGAGTACGTCTCTACATGGGCAGTGACATAATAAGAACAAAAACAGTATTTCATCTTAAAATCCATAATATATAACTTTCTATGTTAAACCAGAGTTGTATTGGTTGTCTGCAGGACATTTAACTGGGCCCTGTCAATGGGTGGGAAGGTGCCTGTATCTGAGGGTCTGGAGCATACTGATCTACCAGATGGGACAGGGGAGTTCCTGGATGCTTGGCTAATGCTGGTGGAGAAGATGGTGAACCCAAGCACTGTGCTTGACTCGCCCCATTCCTTGCCAGCCAAAATGCCTGGGGTCACACCCACCATGCCCCAGTTCAGTGCCCTTCGGTTCCTCATAGTCACCCAGAAGGTCAGTATCCCTTAGCTATAGAAATCAAGTGAGGCAATTGTTGCCTTCAGATAAATCTTTTGAGTTTGCCTTTTTTTGATGGGAAGTCAATAATACAATTATATCAGAGATTCTTCCCGGCTCTCTTAGCAAATATGATTGTCCTTTTTGCATTTCTGCATTGTATTACCATGTTCAGAGAACGACAAGTAACGGATAAGCAAAAAAGTTCCATGAAATATGCAACTTTTAATATTTCATAATTCCACATTAATAGGGCATTGACGACTGCTGCATTTTCAGTAGTCATTGACTACTACTCTAAAAAGTTGGAGGCATAAAACATATTTTTTCTCACACAATAACAACGATTACTTATTTTCAAAAAGGTTTAAAATACAAGCAGTGAAGAGGTCTTTCACAAATGAGCAGATTTGACTAGGAGATACTCTGACTGCACTAGCAGCGTGTTTGCCTTCATTCACTGATGAGGAAAGACACTGCTTCAATACAGAATTTATTGTGGGTGTTTAAAAAAAATTATATATTTTATGGGAAACAAAATGCAGGTGGCCAGGTGACTCAACCGGCAGTCTTCTCAGCTTTGTTCTGGTCACAGATGCCCTAGGCGGCTGCAGACATAAGTAGCACATTTAGGAAATGCATGTGGCGGAAACCAAACAAAATGTGTCATGGTCAGTCCACAAGGGCTGTTTTTACACTTTGTCTCAATGGTGCACTCAGCGTCTCCTCATCCCTCATTGTGTTCATTTGTAGAAAAAGGCCCCACGGCTTGCTTTGGAAAGCAATAGAGTTTTCATTATTGAGCCTTATTGATTATCATATTTTGTGTATATTATAATATAACTTCTTTCATTTGGACTTCCTGTGAACATGGAAAACATGCTCCTCAAACCCTGTTTTAATGCACCATACTTTCTCTCTTAATATGCATTTCCAAACTCTGGCTGAGAGTTGGAAGATTTGTTATTGTAACTCTATCTCTCCTTTATCAAGGCTGCATTCAGTTGCATCCGCAGTCTGTGGCACAGAAGGCCACTGAAGGTGTATGGAGGCAGGATGGCTGAATCGATGCTAGCCATCCTCTGCCACATACTGAGAGGGGAGCCTGTAATTCAGGAGCGCCTGACCAAGGAGAGAGAAGGGGCGGTGCGCCCCGATGACGAGCCGGCTTCCACTGTTTCTTTGGCACCCAGTGGGGCCCCTGGAGCATCTACAACAGGTGGAGAGGCCCCAGTAGCAACTGGAACAGCACCTGCTGTGCCGGCAACAGGAGGAGCAGCGGATGATTCAACCAATTCTACCCCACGCCGTGAGCCCCAGGTTAACCAGACCCAGCATACACAGGTATGTGGGAAAGCTGTCTTGCACTCGGGCACCTTCCGCTGTTGATCCTTTTTTCCACTGTTACTGTGAGGAACTTTAAACTGGTTGTGAAACAATCTCAATTTACTACTGATGACTATATGGCCTTCATAAGTAAACCGAGGTCATGGGCTATTTCTAAAAAGTTAATTTAAATGCGACGCAAAATCATATGGACGACCTAGATCCGGCTTCCCTGGCGCCTTTGACTGTTTAAAGGAGGAGAGCTCAGTATCGGGCATTCTCCTCCTCTCCCCAGGAGCAGAGGTTTGCCTCACTGCTCCCAGCTGGGAGCAAGGGGGAAACACAAGCCTGCATGGAGCAGACTATCAGATCCAGCTTTAGTAAAATGAGCGGTTTTCTAAAGGAATTCTGGTGCTGGGTACACAAGGAGTGCCAAAGTCGAGCCAAAATGAAAGTTCCTTGCAGTAGCTTTAATGATATACTGTTTGCAAACACTGTCATAATTAGGGATGGGTATCGTTATCAAGGCTAATCTTACCGGTTCTTGATTATTTGATGAAGGGAAAAGACAATTAATCATAATCTATTGCTTTATTGTTCATATGCAAACATATAGTCATTCTTGAGCAACAGCAGCTATGTTTAAATATCTCACTATTGTAGCCTGTAGTATTTCAATGCCACCGACAAATGTAAATAAATCCACAAATATATAAAATCAACCATATTATTGGCAGCAAAGGGATCAATTTAGTTCAACCATACAACTTCTCCCCTTTTTTTTAAAACTATGTATCAATAAACTCTGTATACTCTGACAGACTTATTAGTTGTTACCTAATTCCCTTTGACTCCACTGATAAGAAGGGGTGCAGGCCTTTGACAATAAACTGTCACATACATACATTTCACATTTATGTTCTGCTTGTTCGCCAAATGTTTTGATAAAATGATGGTATTACCCATCTTACTTCTAAGGGTTTTATTGCATTTGCATCTACTCAAGCAAAATGGATTTTTGTTCTCTTCACCATGATGTAATTCTCACTGTCACTCCTGCATCTTGGAAAAACGAGCACAGAGAAAGAAGTTTGCAACGCAGCGTCTTTGCACGGATATCTTTCTCCAGACTTAACGGTTCTGCTATCGGACCTTTTCAATACTTCGGGTATTTACTTCAGTATTATCGGTTTCGTGCTTCAAACTTGGTTTCGGGGGCATCCATAATCGTCATTGCTTTTTAGACAAAGAACAATGCAGTTTGACAACTTTTGCTGTTTACAGACTGTAGTTTGTTCCTGCAGCCTCATTATTATTGAGCTGTGCCACTGCTGCAGGAGGTTTTGACAGCACAGGTTAATAACTACACAATTGTATAGTGGCACTATCTGTATGGCCCTGCAAGTAACGCAATATGACAGATGTGCTTTATTTAACAGTCATCCTCCCCCAAATTATGTATGCACTGAATCCTGGGCCACCATTTGTTTTATAACAGGAAAGGTGCAGAGAGAGAGAGGGAGGCGCACACCGGTCTGCCAGCAGCAGCTCCAGCAGGTTTAAGAGGCTAGGGAGATTAGGAGATATTTTGAGAGGGCAGGAGTAAAGAATAGAGACCGGTTGGAGAAGTAGGACTGGAAAGGGTAATTTGAAGAGGCTTGAGATTTGTATTATTATTTTTGATGATCCAAACATCAAGATAGTATTGTGACGGAAGCAGTCATTTGTGATTTTATTCAAGAGACATTTTAAAGGTTGAAACTTGAGTGCACTCATTAGTCCAAAAATGAATGGAAGACGTGGAGTGAGTGGGAGAATGTTGTCTCGTCCTCCATAATGATAGCAAATTTCAAGTGTCTGACTTTACCTCACTATTTATGTTATTATTGTTTAGACCTTAAAATCCCCCCTTTATATTTGGCCTTCATTCTTGACACTGTCTGTTGACTCTTGTCAAATATGCTTCTTCACCTTTTTTCGTTTTTCATTTTAGCTGATGGATATGGGTTTCTCAAGAGAACATGCCATGGATGCCCTACTGAACACCAGCACCATGGAGCAGGCCACAGAGTACCTTCTAACTCACCCTCCTCCACTTCTTGGTGGAGCAGTAAGAGTAAGTCTTCCTTGAAAAACACGTACACTAATAAAAAATAAAAAGACTTTTCATACATGCCTTTTTTACATCGGCGGAAGAAAACCAAGTGAAAATAGAGTTTAGGTTTCCGAAGGGAAGAGCTCCTATGCTTTCATGGCTGGTAATGATTACAATAGGCCTAATTGATATATCCTTTTTCTGGATAGTCATTTCTGCCTCAAATAATTTGAATATCAGAACATTTCCTAATGCACTTGGAAATACATCGTATGTTTACCCCTCTTCTGTAGGCTACTTGTAGAGTTTGTCAAAGAGGACACTCTTTTGCAAGACGAGAAACAAATCAATCCTGTTGTTGTGTGACGGTATGAACAAAAATATGAAATTGATTAGAGAAACTATTTATCAAGCAACAGTCATTTCATTCGATGGCTCTTTTTTTTTATCCACGTCCAAAATGTTCTGGAATTGAAACATCTTGTGTGTTTGGCGGTTAGAGGTAGATCTCTCTAAATTGACATGCAATTTATTTGTGTGAATTATCTGCATTTGGTCTGAAAACAGTCAAATTTAGGCATCTGAAATTGTTCTCCTTGTTTGATCCAGGACCTGACTATGTCTGAAGAAGACCAGATGATGAGAGCCATTGCCATGTCACTTGGGCAAGAGGTCAGCATGGAGCAGCGATCTGATTCTCCTGAGGTAGGTCACCTTGACTGCTCAAATACCATGGAAAAAACATACAACTCTGAACTGTCTGTTTCTCAAAGAATCAAGTATCTGAGCGGCAGTTGAGAGTGTTTATGTGTCTGCATCAGGAAGCAGCACGTCGGCGTGAGGAAGAGGACAGGAGAGCCAGGGAGCGGGCAGAGGAAGAGGAGGTCCGTTGCTTGGAGCGCTTCATGGAGGCTGAGCCGCTGGACCCCAAGGAGCTGCATACATTCACTGACTCCATGCTGCCTGGCTGCTTCCACCTTCTTGATGAGCTGCCTGACACAGTTTACCGACTATGTGACCTTTTGATGACCGCCATTAAGAGGAGTGGCCCCGAGTACAGAGAGCTCATCCTCGGCCAGGTTGTCCACCAGGTCAGTGGATGAATGCAGGTGTACGTTGCGGTTCGCTCACTAGAGCCCACAATGCATGTACTGGTGGAAAAGATGTGTGATTGTCTTGCACAAAAGCTTGATTTGTTAAAGTCAGATGGCTGAGAGGACTACTCTATATTTTGAAATAGTCTTTCATGCTTATTGGTTGTAGAAAGTCCTCTTTACAAATAGATGTTATTTAGGATGACGGGTTATGTTTTCACATGGAGAATAAAATGCTGTACAATGGTTCAACCAGACTGGCAATCGAAAGGGCAGAACAAGACACACACTCCTCTAAACAAACAATAGTTAAATGGACACCGAAGAAATCCCTAATCGTTGGTAAAATAAACACATTTTAGCATTGAAATTGGTTGAAGAATTAAATGGCAACAATTTCATCTTTCAGTGTCAAGTGCACATGACGGCTTATAACAAGCTGGAATATGAATAGGTGTGTACAATATACATATAAAGTTAGTGGATGGCTTTACTGTATTTTAATTAGATCTCAGAATATCAGCTGAACATACCATGGACTAACAAATTAAAGTTCAAACCTTTTCAGTCAAAACACTTAGTAGACTGCAGAGTGCTCAAACACATGTGGCTACCCACAACTATGTAATGCCCAAATGCATGCATCGTTGTGGTTCAATAAAGATCTTGGTTAGGCTTACTTTTGATCAAAGGATTTAGGGAGATGTGGAAGATTAGTTTGTTGTTTACTTGAGTTAAGTGACATCTGACAGATGTGTTTTACAATTTGTCTTTTGTAATTTAATTGTTATGTGTTTCAGATTAAATGCTTTTTATAAGTACCTAACATGTCTCGAGTGCAAATGAAGCTTTGTAAGCCATTATGTATGTTTTTGTAATGTATTGCAAGTGAAGAAACTTTAAAAGTGTTTGTGTTCATGTCCTCTGTAGGTGTGGGAGGCGGCAGACGTGCTCATCAAGGCGGCTGAGCCCCTGACTACGAGCGACACAAAGACCGTGTCTGAGTGGACCAGACAGATGGCCACACTTCCCCAAGCCTCCAAGCTCGCAACACGAATTCTGCTGCTCACGTTGCTATTTGAGGTAACAGAAATGCACTCGATGACAGTTGTAAACTTGAAATCTTCACTTTTTTAGTAAATATATATATATGTTTTTCTCATTGTTGTCCATCTACACCTATCCCAAGCAAACATGTGTCTGTCTCTGTTTTGGTAGGAACTGAAGCTGTTGGGCGCCAGAGTAGTGGAGAACAGTGGGATTCTTGATCTGCTCATCAAGCTGCTTGAGGTTGTGCAGCCCTGTCTGCAAGCTGCTAAAGAACAGAAAGACATACAGACACCTAAGTGAGTTTTGCACAGCCCTACATGCTTATCTTTACTTGCAAATGTTACACCATCTCTTTACCTTAAATTTGTTGGTATTGTGAATTTGTATTCAATCAGAAAAAATGACTTTTTTCTGCAGATGGATCACACCAGTACTGTTGATCATTGACTTTTATGAGAAGATGGCAGTATCTTCAAAGCGCAGGGAACAAATGAACAAGGTACCAGTCGGCTTTATTAAACTGAACCACAATTAGAGATTAGAATTGTAATGTTATATTCTGAAGTAGATACGCAACAATATTAGTTACTACTACTATAAATTACTCCAATGCTACTTTGCAGATTCATATTCTCAATAATGCACCATAGTTTAGTAGTTTATTCATATTTTATATTATATAGCCTAATTATTAAGCTTCACTTTTACCAGCTGCAACATTAAAGTTAAGTCATTAACGCATTAATAATTCTAATCGAATACATTATTTTAAATGGGCCATACTACATAAAGAGTATACTTTTATATTTTTTTTACTTTAAGTATATTTTGATACCAGTACTTGAACTCATTCTTGTACTCAGTGCTCCAGTAGATAATGTAATCATAAATACATGGTTGTATAGATATGAATAGTGATGTGATTAAAAATAAATGTTAAAAGTCACACGCTATTTGAATTTAGATTTTATGGTCACATTTCATTTTTCCATTGAAACATTTGTTTCAGCACTGTGCTATGTTAGACTATGGCACTGGATCTAGAGGTCACTTCCCCCTTTTAGAAGAGAAATACTGTATTGACACAAACGCAACAACATTTTTAAAAGTCATTGAATTAGCATGTAACGATTACATTGTACGGTGTGTGTTGTATATTGAGTGCATCTTTTGTACAATTAATGGGTTCTCTTGACTCTTCTTTAGTATCTGCAACCAAATGGGAATAACTGGCGCTGGTTTGATGACCGCTCGGGCCGTTGGTGCAGTTACAGTGCATCAAACAACAGTACCATTGACTCTGCGTGGAGGGCTGGCGAGAGCAGTGTCCGCTTCACAGCTGGACGCCGGAGATACACTGTGCAGTTTAACACCATGGTGCAGGTATACACAAACACTTTCTCCACTGCTGGTGACCATATGGACTTTTTAGTTGGTTATGTTTGAGGTTGCTGGGTTTTGCTTGTTTGATTCAAAACCTTTCTGTTTGGCAGGTAAACGAAGAGACTGGCAACAGGAGGCCAGTGATGTTGACTGTCCAGAGAGTGCCTCGCATGCCTAAGCCTGCCAAGACTGGTAGCATTACTGACTCAGAGAGAGAAGAGGTAGACAAGAGCAAAGCGGAGGAAACCCAGACTGACCTGGACTCCGGAGCAGCAGTGGAGATGAGTGTTCCGAAGGATGATTCCAGTCAGCTGAAGGAGACCACGCCTGCACCTCCATCTTCCCTGGAGTCTGATAACTCTCAGGGCGCTGATATTGTTGTACAAGGCCTGACTGAGGACATGACCACCGTCCTTATTCGTGCCTGTGTCAGTATGATTAGTGTTCCTGTGGACCCAGACACACTCCACGCCACACTGCGTCTCTGTTTGCGTCTTACACGCAATCACCACTATGCCATGATGTTTGCTGAGCTGAAGAGCACACGGATGATTTTGGGACTGACTCAGATTTCCGGCTTCAATGGCTTTACCCCCCTTGTTACACTGCTGTTCAGACACATCATAGAAGATCCGGCCACACTGCGGCACACCATGGAGAAGGTCAGTCTAGTCTTATACTGTTTAGATCAGTGGTTCTCAACCTTGTTTCAGTGATGTACCCCCTGTTAAATATGTTTACAGCCAAGTATCCCCTAACCAGCACGATGCATTTTTGGTTTGAAAAATGATGTAATGCACAGCGCTGGGCCAACAGTGTTTGATTTAGAATATATCAAATTAAGTTCATGAACTTACATTTAGATTTAATTGAATATTTATTCAATAAATAATATTTGTAAAGGATATTTTTATGGATATTAAATTTAAATATATTTAGAAAAATCTCACGTACCCCCTGGAGTACCTTCCTGTACCCCTAATTATGAACACTGGTTTAGATAATATTTCTGAATAGTAGTATAATATATAATAAGTATCTTGATACCATTAACACATTCCTCAATCTTTTGTCATAGGTGGTGAGGTCCGCCGTAACCAGCGGTGCAGGTAGTACCACCTCAGGAGTGGTGTCAGGCAGCCTTGGGTCCAGAGAAATCAATTATATTCTTCGCGTCCTGGGCCCTGCTGCCTGCCGTAACCCTGAATGCTTCACTGAAACCGCCAGCAACTGTGTACGCATTGCTCTCCCTGCACCCCGGGGAGCTGGCACAGGTGAGTGTTTCTGAGTAGGTGTGAAAACTTGAAATAGAGTTAACATTAGTAGTACCCTACACTGTAATGCACTGGTGTCGTTATGGCCTTTCTAATGTTTTGTTTATGTATACAGACTGAAAACAACCTTCCTTTTGCAGAGGTCAATAAAGAATGAATCTGTAAATTGTATTGATGGATTTATTTAGCTTTCCAGTCATGTCTGAGTGTCGGGGTTAAACGAAATTCAATCATTTTCCTACAGCTTCTGATGATGAGTTTGAGAACCTTCGGATCAAGGGGCCCAATGCTGTGCAGCTGGTTAAGACCACTCCTCTGAAACTATCCCCCTTACCCCCTATCCCCGAAACTATCAAGGAAGTCATCTATGACATGCTCAATGCGCTGGCCGCCTACCATGCTCCTGAAGAACGTAAGACATGTTCATAAGATCCTGACGGCTGGAAATAGTAATTGGAGCGTTTCAGCTAAGTGTGTGTGTTAATGCGTGACACAGCTGAGCGTCCAGAAGAACGAGCAGCAGTGGTGCCTGGTGGACCAGACCTGTGCCAGATATTGCAGGATGTTGGGGATGACGTTTACCAGCAGTACAGACTCACCCGGCAGGGCAGCGACTTTGACTCCCAGTCTGCATTCCATATTAATGTGAGTATCGATGGCCACTTGTCTTGTATTACAACAAGAAATATGTCCTCTCCCCAGTTAAGAGAATCTTGTGGCTTCCTCTCAGGCTCAAGTGTTTTCTGCTGATGGAGTTGTGGCTGAGTCCTCGCAGTCTGGCACACCACAAGGAGAAGGTAAGTCTTAAAGTGTTTTCTTTAGGTTTCTTTCGTTTTTTTTATGTATGCAAGAATAGATACTGTCAACTCTCATCACATCGTTTGATTGTCTGAGTTGTTACGGTTTGTTTATGGTAATGCCCTATATGGCATGGTAACATGAATGCCAACAACCAGGTTGCAACATTTTTGTTTTGTTTATCCTGTTTGACTCGCCAACAATATAATACAAAATTGTCAACTACAATATCAATCGCCTTGCTCTGGCATTCATCATGGATACACTGGTCATTTACACAGTTATTTGAAGTCATGAGTAACTGCTAAATCCCATGTGGCACACTCTTACAAGCCCACTGTTTTTTTCTACTTTTGCTCTCAGCATCCACACCAGAAGAGATTCGTGAGGAAAAGAAAGAGCAGGAGGGAGAGAAGAGTACCAGCTCAGAGGAGGGTAAAGCAGCTAAGGTAAAGGCAAGCAAGCCTCTGATGCCTACCTCCACCATTCTGAGACTACTGGCTGAACTAGTGCGCTCCTACGTGGGCATCGCCACTCTAATCGCCTCCTACTGCTATACTGCTGGACAGTCCGAGCTTATTAAGGAGGTGGGTAAAGAACATCTCATAAGTTTTTCACACACAATTATTCATTCTTTACTTGCTTTAACCTCTTTATCCCAACAGGACTGTAGTGTTCTTGCCTTTGTGCTCGACCACTTACTGCCCCACACGCAGAATTTGGAGGACAAAGACACCCCAGCCTTGGCACGTCTCTTCCTAGCCAGCCTGGCAGCTGCCGGCACGGGCACTGATGCCCAGGTAGCCCTGGTCAATGAGGTGAAGGCTGCCCTTAGTAGAGCACTAGCAATGACAGAAGGTCCTGAGAAACATGCCAGGTAAATGGCAATTGAAAAAATATATAAACCAACATCATATTGATACTCTAACCCTGCTGAGCAAATGCGCACTCCCATTTTCACACTTCAGTTTTCACATCTTTTTCACAGGCTTCAGGCGGTGATGTGCATCATCAGCACCATCATGGAATCATGTCCCTCAACGTCCAGTTTCTATAGCACAGCAGCAGCCAAGACGCAACACAATGGCATGAACAATATCATACGGCTCTTTCTTAAGAAAGGACTGGTCAACGATTTGGCCCGTGTGCCTCACAGCTTGGATTTGTCCAGGTATATGATTAAACCATATTCATTAAAAAAAATTGAATTTAGATTGTAATAGACCAGGCCCCTGTCTTACAAAGTGTGATCTGCAGATTATTCAGTTTAACGGGGCATGTGGAATTTCGTAACAAATTAAAAGATACGTTTGTATTTAAAAAGCATTGTGTTGATCTGTAAGGTTTAACACATTTTTCTATTGCATTCTATTGCAGGGACAGAGCCGTTGGTAACCCTGGCTTTGCTGCTTTAATAGTGTTAATCTTAGTGAACAAATATCACAGGACACACTTGCTATTATAAAACGTTACTATATTTAACTATTCTATATAGGAATAAAGTTGGTCTTGCGAAAACTAATATTCCGTCGAAGAAATATATGCAAAATAACCACATAATCTTCCTTTCCATCATTTGGTTTAGTCCCAACATGGCCAACACAGTAAATGCTGCCTTGAAGCCTCTGGAGACTCTGTCTCGAATTGTTAACCAGCCAAGCAGTCTGTTTGGGGGAAAAGGAGGCTCCAGCAAAAACAAGGCTGAACATGACACTGTGGGCACTGCAAGGGACAGCAACAGCAACATCCAGGACCAAGGTATGCACGGCAGAGATGAGATGAGATACCGGTAACACTCTAGATCCAGTGATTCCCATTATGTCTGTTGCTGAATTGTAGCATCTATTCCAGGAGAGTCTGGTGAGGCAGAGCCAGTGGGCAACCACAGGGTCCAGGGAACAGACAACGACCTGATGGATGGAGAGACGGAGGGGGACACGGTGGTCATTGCTGGTCAGCCAGAGGTTCTCAGCACACAGGCTATGCAGGTGATTGACATTGTATTACAAATAATATTCAAGAAGTAACTTTCCACATTACCTCATTAGTAACACTTATTACCCAAAATGTGAGGTTGGTAGAGTGCACTCACCCAATTGCCCCTTGCGACAAAGAAAACAAAGCGGCATTTATTCACCTTTTATGACTAACTTAAGTGGATCATGAGATATTGAACATTTTAATTAATCTGCATATTGAGCAAGACACTGATCCACCAGTTGCTCCCCGGGTGCTTCACTGCTCCTTCAATAACTAAGGATGGGTCTAATGCAGAGACGAATTGACCTACTTTGGGATCAATAAAAGTGTATTATTGAGTTCTTCTGTGTTTTGTCCCTTTCTTCGATGTGAATGGCTGACATTTGTATTTCATTTCCTGTGCTTGCAGGTCGAAAATGAATTGGTGGATCTGATTGATGAGCTGCTGGAGAGGGATGCGGGCACTGTCAACAGCACAATAATAGGTATTAATTTGGATTAATGGATTTATATCTCAATTAATGGTTAACGGGCAAGAAAAAGGGAAAGTTGTCTGCACAACATCTAAACTCCAGTTACTGGACACAAAAGCATATCTTTACAGTCGAATATAAAGGGTTATTGCACACTGGCATCAAAGTTCTGTATTTCAGATAGGCAAGGAAACCCAGAGCTTATGTATCACTTGTTTGTTCTGTCAGTGGGACGCGGTGAAGATGAATCTCAAGAGGATGTTTTGATGGATGAGGCCCCCTCCAATATTAGCCAGGCATCCACGCTTCAGGCAAACCGGGAAGGTAAGCCATTGGCACGACAGAGCTCTGTGTGTATTATAATAAATAACAGTTGTTGCAACTGCTTTCACAAACTTCTTCTCAGTTTAAGATTTTTTTCTGTTTCTCTCTCTTTCATCAGACTCTATGAACATCCTGGAACCAGAGGATGAGGAGCACACACAAGAGGAAGATTCAAGTGGCAGCAATGATGATGAAGACAGCCAGGATGAAGAGGAAGAGGAGGAAGAAGAGGAGGAGGAGGATCAAGTATGGTTTGATGTAATGAGGTTCAGTAAACTTATTGATTTTTGCTTAAACTTGAGACTCATGGCTGCTACTTTTCCTGAAGGATGATGAAGAAGGAGATGAAGATGATGATGATGAAGGGTCAGAGATGGAGCTGGATGAGGACTTCCCTGACATTAATGCCGCACCGCACATCCGCTTCGAAAGGTTTGACAGGGATGATGACCTCATCATAGAGTTTGACAACATGTTCTCCAACAATGGTAAGCAGGACGATTTCTAAAAAAATACTGAGATCAAAGTAGATTTGTGTACGAATGTCCCAGCCCCCCAAACAATCTCAGTTTTGGATGAAGTTTATTACATTCCATTTAGCTGACTCTGTTATCCAAAGCGACTTACAATCATACACGTAGACACAGCTACAGGGAGCAATTCAGGGTTAAGTGGACACATTGACTAGGGCCGTGAGCGGGGATCGAACCGCCGATCTCTGACTGAAAGACGGACATGTTTACCGGTTTATCCTGATCATTCAATTTGGCTTATTTGTCCCTGAAATCTTCTCTTTTTGATCCCCTAATCAGAACTCCTTCATACGTATAAGAAAGCACATATTCCGCTTGATCGGGTTCCAACTAAACATAACGATGTTGGCTTCCTCTAAAGTAGCTTTTCTCACATCAGACAAAAGCTTGAGACATAACAACTTGGCTAATTACAAACGCACACAAAACAATTAAGCAGAAAATACATTTTCTTTAACTTTAATTTCATAAACATTTCTTGGGGTTGTGCCATAGCTGTCCCCCTAATGTCTGCCTACTGTTTTCTGTTGTTTTTCCATCAGCTGACATCCCTCCCTCCCCAGGCAACATCCCCAGCTCCCACCCACTGATGGTGCGCCATGCAGATCACGGTTCCCTCACCCTAGGTGTGGCAGGCACTAGCAGCCGCCTGGCACAGGGCATGGGTCGCAGCCAGCGAACACTGAGGCAGCTCACTGCCAACAGCGGACACACCATCCATGTCCACTACCCTGGCAACCGCCAGCCAAACCCTCCGCTCATCTTGCAAAGGTGAAAATATGTTTTTTTTCTTGTTTTCCACGCATAATTTTTGCAACATCTGTGACACCACTATTCTGTGTTTAAGTTATAATGCTAAAAAACCTGCTCCTCCTCTACTCCATTCTTTAGATTGTTGGGCCCCAGTGCTGCAGCAGACATTTTACAGCTGTCCAGCTCCCTGCCTCTGCAATCTCGTGGTCGGGCCCGCCTTTTGGTCGGAAATGAGGACGTGCACATCATCGCTCGTTCTGATGACGAGTTGTTGGATGACTTTTTCCACGAGCAGAGCAGCACTGGGGGACAAGCAGGTGAGAATCACTAAGTTATTGATATGTAATGGTGTTTTTTTTAGTATTGGCCTGAGTGCCTAACATGGTTGTTCCTTTTGTGTTTTTAGGTACCCTCTCTAGTATTCCGACTGCCTTGACCAGATGGACAGATGAGTGTAAAGTGCTGGATGCTGAGAGTATGCACGACTGTGTTGCAGGTAAGTTGGTCCTCAACTGGAGACAAATCTTCTCCTAAACAGTTTTTTTTCACAAAGTACGATAATGATGTGACAACATGTAGTGGATGGCTATTGGTGCTTTTAGAATTATTTTTTTTGCCATTTTTGAGATACTGATCAATATTAATTTGGATTTATGGGCCACATAGTTGATTATATTCACTGTTCATTTCAGTCTCATTTGTGGTGAATGGAATCTCAAAGGTGCAGGACACAGTCACCTTCACTTAGGTGACAATGCTGTCGGAAGCAAGGGGGGGATTAACAAAGAATAGGCGTGAATGATTTTATTTAATCGCATATTATAATTTCATTTCATCCCAATTTTAGACCAGTTAAAATGAATGCACCAGGCTTAAGCTAAAGTGGCATTGATTTGACTTGTTACCTTGTAAGCTATAGCCACAACAAAGGATGAATACTGACACCTGTCTGCTTTCAGTGGTGAAGGTGCCCATCCTGCAGCATCTGGAAAGTTTGCGAGATGAGGAACTGGAAGAGCGTAGAGAGAAGAGAAGGAAGCAGCTGGCTGAAGAGGAGGAGTCTAAGCAGAATGAGAGGAGGGCCTCTGGAGCAGAACAGGCCAGGGAACAGAGCCTTCAGGTTGGCAAAAACGTACATGTTTGGTGGTTCTGTAAGAGGAGGATTTTTCAAACCCTGAAGTGCTTAAATCTTTTGCAATTTGTGTTCACTTGTTTGATCGTTTACATTTTTCCACAGGGCTCTGGATTGGCGACAGTTAATGGTGCAGAGAACACTGCAGGTATTTACAATAACATAGATTGTGTTTTTGTCAATCTCTGTCGGGTATTGACACATCTCGGGGACGTGCACCCAGAGGCAAGCAGTCAGCAAAGCGTGCTACGGGATGAGGTAGTAGTTTGTATAGTTTTAGGATCACACCAGATCTGGGAGATAACTATACAGTCTACTGTCTTTCCTATGGTAATGCCATACCAGCTGGACAGCTCCATCTGCTGCAAGTAGCCCATTCTTAACCTGCAAATGGTTTCTGTCTTCCACATATTTACATATCATCTCTGGAAATGATAGCTGCATGTTATGTATATTGTATGCCCTGAATGTTCCTGCTGCAGGCTGTGCTGTGGTGAGGTAGTAAGTTGTGTTGTTGTTGGGGATCAGGATTGTGCACCCCCGTTCAGGAGATAACTATACAACTTACTGCCTTCCTCAGTGGAGGTCCTTGTCATCCATGTCAGAAAATGATCAGTAACTACTAATCGGCATGTTGTTAAACATTATTACATTAAGTTCAGATCAAAAGTATTTGCGACTCAAGAATGCATAAAAACTAAAAACTTGTCTTCACATAATTTTTCTCTGGATGTTGCAGAGGGTGAGCAGGCTCAGGGTGGTACGGTGTCCTGTCTGGACCCCCCCAGGGTCTCAGAGGGCTTCCTTACAGCGCCTCCATCCGGAGAGGTCACTCCCACCATACCTGCTTCTCATGAACAGACCTTAGTCTCCCTAGAGACTCCGATCAGTCAGCAGGTCCACCAGCCGATTACTGACCTGCTACTGGCAGAGTCACATGCAAGCTCACTGGCTGCTCTGGCAGGGGCAGGACTTCCACCGTTGTCGGCAGCTGACAGGCCAATAAGTGAAGCAGAGGCATCGCAGATGGAAATGTCCCCGGCACCCACAATCGGTGAGAGAGTCGGTGGTGGAGGAGGAGGAGCATTGGATGAAGGCAGGGAAGGTAGACTAACTTTGAAAATTCTCTTTATACAGACTGACCAACAGTAAGGACACATCTGTAATGCTTTTAGCTAGTGTGCTATTAGCTAGTATCTGTCAAAGGGTTTTCGGAACACTGAAATAAATTAACTAACGAATTGTGGAACAGTACATTGATTCGCCTTGCCCTCACTTTTTCCTCTCAGCCTCCTTAAGTCCAGACATCGTGCAGACCTCAGAGCTGGCAATAGTGGGTGTGTCACAACTGGAAGGGTCACCCATGGATACTAGCAGCCCTGCCTCTGCCACTCAGGAAGAAGCTGCTCCCAACCCTGCACAGACCACCCATCTGTCTCAGGAGCTCTCTGGCAGCGGGGAGAGTGGGCTGACTGACCGACAGACAGACGCAACGACTGGGTTAGTAGCAAAGTATCATCTCTTGCGGTATCATGTCTGGGTCGGCTGTAGCTCAGTGGGGAGAGTGGTCGTCCCATAACCCAAGGTACCTGGTCGATCCCCGCTCTCACCATAGTTGCATGTCGAAGTATCCTTGAGCAAGACACTGTACCTCTGTCGCTCCCTGGGTGAATCACTGCAGCCCACTGGTCCTTTAATAACTAAAGATGGGTCAAATGCAGAGAAGAATTTCACCACAGGGATCAATAAAGGATATATTATTATGTACCTTGTATCTCTTGACCAGATAACCATAACATTTTATAAAAACACATACCCTCTTTTAATAGCCAGTACTTGGAACTGCTGTTTCCGACAAGGGGGGGGGAGAAATCGAGTTGAAAGTCATAATTTTCCACCCTCTTATTTTGCAGCGTCATAAAAATGACACGCCCTGTTTTTAAGTTCTTTTTAATGTAGTGTTTTTATATTCTTTGTAATTTTCAAGATTAGGATGAGTAATTCGTCACACATAGTAATGATAGCATTTATATATTTACAGCTCTACTTCTGTCTCATCACCTGGGGAAACGATGCCCAGGAGTGATGGTGCTGATAGCCAGTCTCAGGCCATCCAGGAGGAGCCCCTCCCATCCACCAGCAATGAGGATGCGGATCCTTTTGCAGGTAAAATGAATTGCTCCCCTACTTTTTATGCAGTTTTTTATATTCTTATTGAAATATTACATCTCATTGTGTATTTTTTGCCAGGCATCAGTCTGCCAGAGGGTGTGGATCCTTCTTTTCTGGCGGCTCTTCCTGAAGACATCCGTCGAGAGGTGCTGCAAAACCAGCTTGGCATCAGACCACCCTCCCGCCCCCCAGCTGCCACAACCATGCCTTCCACTACAGCACCTGTACAGGGAGGACCAGGGGTTACAGAGGTCAGCCCTGAGTTCCTGGCAGCCTTGCCACCTGCCATCCAGGAGGAGGTAAGAGACTCCTCACTGAAATGGGATTGCAGACAACACAATGCTTACCTTTTTTAGATATGAAAATGTGGGAAACAATATGCATACTTGCCTAAGGAGTGAAAGAATTACAGATAATTATTTCTCCTAACTGGGATCATCATTTGTTGTCTTAGGTACTTGCCCAGCAACGGGCTGAGCAACAGCGCAGGGAGCTAGCCCAACAGCCCCCACAAGGAGACACTCCTTTAGATCCAGTCACCTTTATCCAGACACTGCCCTCAGAACTCCGGCGTAGTGTCCTGGAGGACATGGAAGACAGCGTGTTGGCTGTCATGCCCCCGGACATTGCTGCTGAAGCAGCTGCATTGCGTAGAGAGCAAGAGGCACGCCAGAGGCAACTGATGCATGAGCGGTTGTTTGGTCATAGCTCATCTTCAGCCCTATCAGCCATCTTGCGCTCACCAGCCTTCACCAGTCGGTTAGGGAGCAATCGTGGCGTCCAGTACACTCGACTTGCTGTGCAGAGAGGAGGCACATTTCAAATGGGTGGAGGAACAAACCACAGGTGAGAGGAGATTGTAATCTAATAGCCTTTTTTGAGAATTAAAATTTCTGAGCATTTTTGAAAATGAAATGCTATATGAGCGATGGCATTGCTAAAATCATACTGCACTGTTGACGGGTAGAAATTAATCATATGTTATTTTGTTTCCTCAGACCATCAAGTTCCAGCGTGGACTCCTTGTTGCGTCTCCGCGGTAGATTGCTGCTGGACCACGAGGCCTTGTCCTGCCTGCTGGTTTTGCTGTTTGTGGATGAACCGAAGCTCAACACCAGCCGTCTGCATCGTGTGCTCAGGAACCTCTGCTACCACTCTCAGACTCGTGGTTGGGTCATTCGGAGCCTGTTATCTATCCTCCAACGCAGCAGTGAGAGTGAGGTTTGCGTGGAGACCACACGTCTAGAAGACTCTCGTGGCAAAAGGAGCACCCAGGGAAGCTGTGGAGGAAAAGGGTCAACTACTTCCTCCCTCTCCTCTTCCTCCTCCTCCTTGGCGCTCCTGAACAGAGTGGAGTCTCGCAGCTCCAGCCAGCTTTCCTGGCTCTCTGTTTCTATGGATGCAGCCTTGGGCTGTCGGACAAACATTTTCCAGATTCAGCGAGCATCAGGTAGGAAGCACGCCGACCGGCACTCAGCTGGGGGTTCAACAGGATCTGGAACTTTGGCAGGAGTGGCAGGCTCTGCTGCAGGAGTCGGGTGTGCTGGAGGTGGAGGTTCCACTGTCCACATCCACCCACAAGCTGCTCCAGTGGTCTGTCGACATGTTTTGGACACACTCATTCAGCTAGCAAAGGTGAGAGTTCATCTATATCTGAGTCATCATTGATTGTATGTTACAATTGTAAATATTTTAAAGCCAATTAAACTCTAGTAATTGTCCTATTTATTTCATTTCTGTCTATGCAGGTGTTCCCCAGCCACTTCACTCAGCAGCGCTGCAAAGATATGTTGTCATCTTCGTCTGACCTGGACTCTCGTCTTTGTTCAATCACCTCTGTAGTAGGGGGTGGGGGCTCCAGAACAGGAACTCTAAGTAACCCCAGCTCCAATGCCTCCAACACCCAGAACTCCTTCGGCACCACTGCTGCTACTCTCCAGTCTCTAGGAATCTCTACTGATTTTTGGGACCTTCTGGTCAAGTTAGACAACATGAATGTGAGCCGCAAGGGCAAGGCCTCTATGAAGACCGTGCCTCTGGGTGGAGGTGCAGAGGCTGAGGGGGCTCAATT
Source organism: Pseudoliparis swirei (assembly GCF_029220125.1). NCBI lineage: Eukaryota > Metazoa > Chordata > Actinopteri > Perciformes > Liparidae > Pseudoliparis > Pseudoliparis swirei. The sequence goes on from NC_079396.1 coordinate 13,365,450, forward strand.
AAGCCTGGAGACCTCTCCTCTCGGCCAGCTGATGAACATGCTGTCCCACCCTGTCATCAGACGGAGCTCCTTGCTCACTGAAAAGCTGCTGCGTCTGCTCTCCCTCATATCCATTGCCCTGCCTGACAACAAGGCTACCGAGGTGCCCGCTGGACACCCAACCCCACAGGCTGCCGTCTCCAACACGGCATCTAGCTCGGGAGTCACAGCCCAAATCCCAACACAAGGCACAGTGTCAGCAGTCTCTATCCAGCCTACTGTGACAGTCTTAGGGGCCTCTGTGGGAGCTGTAGTCCAGGGTACATCCTCAGGGGCAAGTCTAGCAGCCTCCCAGACATCCTCTACAAGAATCTCTATACCCACGTCCACTGGAATAACCTCTACAGGTATGGTTCATTCAATCCAAAATAAGATGCTTCAATTATTTGAGATTTAACATTGTAACATTGATTTCAGTAGAAAATATTGATATATTTCTGGGCCATTTTGCCTTAACAGGAAAACTGAGGAGCACTACTAGCAGTACAGAGTGTGACAACAAGATGGCCTCCAGTGGACTCACAGAGAAACAGCTTCAGCTCTCTGTGGAGGTATGTGGGAAAGTCATCTCATCTATACTGTCATCATGGAATGTTTGGGAATTTCTGAAACTTCATGGAATATTTTAACTGCATCAATTATTCTGAGTAAGCATACATTGAGGGAATCTAATTTGAAAACAAAGGGATAAGCAAGTTTTAAGTTGGATTGTTACTCTGGGTTTGCACTTGTTTTGTATCTTTCAAGGTTAATAAGAAATAGGTGTATCACCTACAATTAAAGAAAAAGGGGTTTAAGATGTGCACTGATGTGGTTTCTTTGAAACCTTTTGGGAGGCTATTCAGAGTTGACAAACAACAGCTGTTTTTTTTAGCCTTGCAACCTGTACTTCTGCATAGTCTGTAGATAGATCCGTTAGTTCAGTCATCCAGTGTACATTATCTGTGCTGTCAGATGCCGTTTCTTTCCCCAATTGGACTGACACAAAAAGGCTCTTGCTTGGGTGCTTTTATAAATAACTATTGATAAGATCTTCTACTCCTTTTTGTTGTTTTCAACACTGGGTAGTTGATCTGTGTTTCTTACACCTTTTTTGCAATTTTATTGATAATCTCAAAGGTTTTTTCTAATAATTATTTTCCTCCTCACAAGGTGTTGACATCTCACTCATGCTCAGAGGAGGGTCTGGAGGATGCAGCCAACATTCTGCTGCAGTTATCTCGAGGAGATGGCGCCACCAGAGACACTGTGCTCAGACTGCTGCTCAGTGGAGCTAGACATCTTGGATACACTCTTTGCAAACAGATCGGTCAGTGCTGGTCAACTACACAGATGCGAGTTTTTGTGCTCCAACTTAAGCAAAACTTTTCTCTTAAAATACATTGTTAAAGGATATATGATTTTAGATTCTGTCAATGGTCACTGTAACTTTTAACCACGGCTCAAGAATTCATGTGCTAAGAATGACAATTTAAAACAAATCTAAAAGGATCAAATAATAACTTGAAGACACTTTGGACATCAATGTAAAGGGCAACTTTAATGGTTGAAAGAGGCATAAACCATAACAATTTCTATCTCTCAGGCACATTGCTGGCCGAACTTGTAGAATACAACTTGGAGCAGCAGAGACGGGCACAAGCGGATTCCCATTCCCCAGATGCCCCCCCTGAGGATTCCTCCATCTCAGGAACGCTCACGGGCATGATGTCTAACAGGTTAGCTCGTGATGGTTCTGGACTTTAGGTCTCCAGTGCTCTCTCTACTATCCGTTTTTGCATGAAAGTTAATTTGTCACATCTACAATCCTTTACCGTGTATGCGTTTGTTGGCTGGGGCACAGGTTTGACGGTTCGGAGAGCGTGGTCATTGTGACTGCACAGAAACGCACTCTCGGGGGACGTGAACTCCAGCTCCCCTGTATGAGCTCACTAACCTCCAAGACGTCAACGCAAAAGTTTTTCTTGCGAGTGCTGCAAGTCATTATTCAGCTCCGTGAGGACACACGGCGCGCAAACAAGAAAGCCAAACAGACAGGGCGACTAGGTAAGACGTTGTGTATATGCACAGTTATATGTATGCCTACAATATCCTGGCGATATAGCAAGCCAAACTACCTTCTCCTCCCTCTCCCAATGGTCAGGCTCCACTAGTCTAGGCTCAGCCAGCAGTATCCAGGCTGCCGTGCGTCAACTAGAGGCTGAGGCTGACGCCATCATCCAGATGGTGAGAGAGGGTCAGCGGGCACGTCGGCTCCAACAAGCTCCCCCACCCACTGCCTCTGTTGCTGCTGCGGCCGGATCGTCAGTGGTGGCCCCCCATGCCCCCACTGGTGCTGCTCCCCCTGCTGGCACGACTGCTGCTTCCACGGTTAGCATGGGCTGCACTGATGGCAGGCGTACTCTTACTCACACAATGCACATATTTACAGTAGGACACCATTTCAAAGCTGAAAGTTAAACTTCTTATGGCCTTTCGGTTATCTGTTTAATGCACAGTGACAGCTGCTGCCATGATGAACATTGGCGGCTCTATTGAAATAACACTTTTGAATAACTATCTGCAGCTTAAATCCTCTTCTTTGCATTGATATGTTCGACTGTTGAAATAATCCAAGTATAAATTGTGCTGCCTGCTCCAAACTGTTTGACCTGTTTCACTTATGTTTGCTGGCTGGCATGGCTTCATGCTTTTGGCCCGCCTTCATTCCGTACTCTGTTCCCCTCTCTCAGTAGATCATGGGAATGTCATTATGCATGGCAACATCAGTCAAGAATGTTTCTCTTAATAAAACGAAGCAAATGCCATTTTTATCGTTTATTCCATATTTTTCCCTGTTCATCCTGTGACTGTCTCTCTGGTCCTTCCTGGTTTGTTTTCTGTAGTCGGAACTACAGTCCATTTCAGAAGCCCAGGCTGCCCAGAGAGATGATTCTCCAATGGATGTAGACCAGCCGTCTCCTCTAGAGCAGGACCCTGCACCTCTGGGTAAAACTTGCTTGCCAACTGTTGGTGACAATTTAAAACACGTGCTGGTTTGCTGTTCTTTGTTTTGTCAGTAAATGACCTTCACATCCAGCGAGCACAATACGGCTACCCTTCTCTGATAGTAACAGTAATAACTCAAGTCATTTTAACTTTGATCAACTACAGCAGTGGTCACCAACCTTTTTGAGCCCAAGATCCCTGACCTCTGCCTTTGTGACAGGCAAGATCTACCTATTGAGGCGTTGAGAGAAAACAACTGTCCAGACTGGACTTACAACTTGAGGCTTTGTATTTGGCATGCGCAGGAGTAACTTGTTAATGCCGTAACATAAACATTTACACTAAGGCACAGGCATTTCAACATTTATTTATTAATTATTTAGTTGTATGTCTGTGTGCTTTGAACTTGTGTAATATGTGAAGTTATCAATAAAGGTCTTTCTGCATTTCCCCCTGCGCCCCACCTGTAGTACCACTGCCCCCCGCTAGAGGGGCACGCCCCACCTGTAGGACCACAGCGTAGTTCCCCTCTTTCCCCTCTTTCGGGGAGCACAGCTGAGAACGGCTGTGTAAGAGAACCCGTTTTCAGGCGGAGATCTTTTCTGACGTCGATCTTTCGCAGTCAGGAAGAAAACATTTCAGAAGACACTTAAAGAAATGTTTGGAATGAGGAACAATGTGTTTCTGAATTTATTTTCATTTTATTTTGGAGAGCGACAGGGAACGTCTCAAAGACCGACGGGTTGGCGACCACTGTACTAGTCTATAGAATATAGACTTATTCACCGACACTGAAACTATATTTTTTGGGCTGTATAAATGACAGCATAACAGGAGTGCATGATTCAATATTTAAATAATTTTCCAGATGAAGATGGAAACGGACAGTCAGAGAGTGAGGAGAGACTCCCAGACCTCCCACTGCTCAGCGATCAGCTGTTGTTGGATGAACTATGGGACATGCTCGGGGAGTGCCTGAAAGAGTTGGAGGAGTCTCATGACCAGCATGCCGTACTGGGTAAGTAGAAACCTTGTAAAAATGCATTACTGTATGCTGCATGTGATGTTGATAGGAGTATGGTTGAACTTTTTTTATTTTTTTTACAATACATTTTTCTTTGTTTGCCCAGTTCTCCAGCCGGCTGTGGAGGCCTTCTTCCTAGTCCATGCCACGGAGCGAGAAAGCAAACCTCCTATGAGGGACACCCGGGAGAGCCAGCTTTCTCATATCAAGGATGAGCTTCAACCGCTGTCGCCGGCACCACTCACACCTGCCACACCCTCATCCCTGGACCCGTTCTTTTCCAGGGAACCATCTAACATGCACATCTCTTCAAACCTGCCACCAGATACGCAGAAGTTCCTCCGTTTTGCCGGTAAGCCTAAAAGATTTAAGTAAGTTTGTTAAAGCGTTGCTCTGTTGCAGTGTCTTAACAGGACTCATTCTCTTTCCATGCAGAAACTCACCGCACAGTGCTTAACCAGATCCTGCGCCAGTCCACGAATCACTTGGCTGATGGGCCGTTTGCAGTACTGGTTGATTACATACGCATCCTGGACTTTGACGTTAAGAGGAAGTAAGGGACATTTTCTTACACTATCTAATAAACGGTTTTTAGAACGGATTCTTTCTTTTTTTTAGTTACTGACTTTCTGGCCATCTGTGCAGGTACTTCCGCCAGGAATTAGAGCGACTGGATGAAGGTCTTAGAAAGGAGGACATGGCTGTGCATGTGAGGAGAGATCACGTGTTTGAGGACTCCTACCGGGAGCTGCATCGCAAAAGCCCAGAGGACATGAAGAATAGGCTGTAAGACTCAATTGCCCCTCTATCCACCTGCGTGTCCTCTCAATTCAGAACCGCTCAGCCCGAGTCATACTCCGCTCTCTTTCCATTCCAGATACATTGTGTTTGAGGGGGAGGAGGGCCAGGATGCTGGTGGCCTGCTGAGGGAATGGTACATGATCATCTCCCGGGAGATGTTCAACCCCATGTACGCCCTGTTTCGCACTTCGCCAGGCGACCGTGTCACCTATACCATCAACCCCTCGTCCCACTGCAACCCCAACCACCTCAGTTACTTCAAGTTTGTGGGTCGTGTGGTGGCCAAGGCTGTCTACGATAACCGGTTACTGGAGTGCTACTTCACCCGCAGCTTCTACAAGCACATTCTGGGCAAGAGTGTCAGGTATTTTAGCCGCTGGCGATTACAACCTATCCTAATTGTTCAAGACGTGTTCCAACTACACTAACAAACCATGCCGCATTGATTGCTACACTAAACGGCATCGCAACCAGAGACTTTTTCTTGAGTATGTACATAATATGGATGTATTCCTGTGGTCTTGCCAGGTACACGGACATGGAGAGCGAGGACTACCCATTTTTCCAGGGTTTGGTGTACTTGTTGGAGAATAATGTGTCCACGATGGGCTATGAGCTGGCATTCAGCACAGAGGTTGGTGTCTGCTCACTTAAATTAGCTTTAAGTGACAAATTGGTTCTCATGCCATATCTTCTTAACTGTTGAAATTGTGATAGCGCCTCAGGGGTTTGAATCCCTAATGTGTAATGCTGAGGAGCAGTGAACTATTAAGATCAACGAGTGATTCTGAAAGCCTGCTCTGTCTAGGTCCAGGAGTTTGGAGTATGTGAAGTGAGAGACCTCAAGCCGAATGGCGCCAATATCTTGGTCACTGAGGAAAACAAGAAGGAGTATGTGCACCTGGTATGCCAGATGAAGATGACAGGTGAGATTGTGGTTCTTTTCATCATATGTTTTATTTTTCATAAGTAGAAGGGCTGTAATACCCAGTATTACAAACAAAAACAATGGGTTCATCCAAATGGGTTCATCTATATATTCATACAGATGAGATTTTTGATCTTCATGCTGTATGTATATAATTCTCACTGGTGCACAATAACACCACTAGGTGGCAGCACTCTGAACGGAGTATGAAGCTAAAGGTGTTTCTCTGTGGAAGATGGCTGATTTATCACATGCAGCACCCTACAGAAAGATCTCACTTAACATAACACATAATTTTTTATTAGGTGCGATCCGCAAGCAGCTGGCAGCCTTCCTTGAGGGATTCTACGAGATCATCCCCAAGAGGCTGATCTCCATCTTCACCGAGCAGGAACTGGAGCTGCTCATCTCTGGCTTGCCCACTATTGACATCGATGACTTAAAAGCCAACACTGAATATCACAAATACCAGTCCAGCTCCATCCAGGTATGGATGTGTATACATGTGTACTACATTATTTTATTGTCTTCACTTCTACATACTTTTGAAAGAACTTCAATTTATATATATATATTATACTTTTATATTGTTAATGTCAATACAGATTATGTACTCAGAATCTATAAAGCCACATTTGAATTGTAGAGACATTAATAACTGATGCGTTTCTTTTTTGTGTGAAAGTTTCTATTTATTAATTTGTGTATCTTTTTTTAAAATTCTGACTATAGATCCAGTGGTTCTGGAGGGCATTGCGTTCCTTTGACCAGGCAGACCGAGCCAAATTCCTACAGTTTGTCACCGGCACATCCAAGGTTCCCCTCCAGGGTTTTACTGCTCTGGAGGGCATGAACGGCATCCAGAAGTTCCAGATCCACCGTGATGATCGCTCCACTGACCGCCTACCATCTGCTCATACCTGGTAAACGCAGCAAAGCAAACATCATTTGAACAATATTGGAAGAAAAAAATAGTGAAAATGTAACATTGTTTTTTTCCTCTTTCTCACTCTCAGCTTTAACCAGCTGGACCTACCAGCTTATGAAAGCTACGAAAAGCTGAGACATATGCTGCTGTTGGCCATTCAGGAATGCTCGGAGGGATTCGGACTCGCCTAAACTATGAGACGCCTAACACACACACACACACACACACATGCATACAAACACTTGATTTAGATTTGCCTACTTCAGACACATTCACACTGATAACCTTTGAACGCACGCACACACACTATCATAGACATTACTGAATTACTTGTTGAACGGCCTAGACTTACTGGTTTCTATTCCATATAAAACAGATAAAACCAGCAAGAGAGATGGACTGTTTGACATCGAGTACAACACAGAGAGCCTCATGTTGACACAGTTGTGTCTCCCTTCCCAATTTAATGGCAAATGCAAGAGGATTCAGAGGATAAAACATGGACTAATATAAGAGACGTTTTCTTCATTTAGTTTGAGTTCTCTGTACAAAAGGTTTGGGAGTTTATGTTTAATCTTTTTTGTTCTCTGGCTGTGTAAAAAGAAAAAAGAGAATGTTGTTTGAAAAGGATGGTTATAAAACCTTTGGGGAAAAAAATGTTGGTTGTTGTTGCAAATTTGTGACCTCGCAAGCCTTGATGTGGAACATTTTTATCGGGGGGGGGGGGGGGGGGTGAACAACGAGAAGTTTTAGAGATTCACAAAAATGCACTTTTCAAAGTTTTGTGGCATTTTAGGGAAGGATGGTACAAAAAATGATGCGAGAACCTGAAGGAGATAAAAAAAGTACAAAAAGTTAACCATACATTCTAGAGTATTTTTGGCTAATAAACCGCTGACCCAGCCTTGAGCTTTTGAATCGGAGTGGAATAACTACATGAATAAATGCATAAAATTTCGTCCATTGTCTCTTTTAATAGTGTTTTAATCATTACTTGAAGTGAATTAATTTCATCAAAATTGAACGTTAATTGTACAATTTTATTATCAGACAATTTAAATAGAAATATTTAGTATTTTGATCGTCAGTTTATGAAGCGAGTCTTCAAAGATTCTGACAATTTAAATCCTTTCCGCAGTTTTCGCTGACATTGTTCCATCTGTGAATCAAACTGTCTTATGACTAAATCCACCAAGTACATAAACGCCATCTTTATGTACTTGATGGATGAAATCCTGCCTCACATTTATTCTGCGCTGTCCGAAGCCTTTAGGAGTAAACAATGAGTTGGCGCATAAAGGAGCTCATTGCAGCCGGGCTCACACAATAGTCATACTGTCACACGGCGTCAGTATTGACGGACTGAATATAAGAAATGACAAACTGACTTGAATTTCATCGTATGACTTTAAAATGTTCACAGCAGACATATTGGCATGTCCTCGCAGGAAAAGCACAACGTAATTGACCCAAAGAAACAACAGTACCTAGTTCCAGCTAGTGTCTTGGTATTATTGTGCTTCTATATTTTTCTCCTATGCAATCAAAATGTCAAGTCTATTTATTGCCTTGGTTTGGTTCAGATGAAGACTAAAAATGAACTTTTTGATTTGCCTCAGTTTTCAAATCAAAGGCTGGAGCGGTTTGGTGGGAGTCACCTTGTGTGATTCTCCTACACTCCATCCCGGGGTGGGGTTCGGAGAGCCTATCATTTAACACACGCACCGTGTCTCAATGGCTGCGTGACAAAAGCAGCCTTAACTCAGATTATATATGTATGTATATATATAATTATATATACATACACATATAATGGGCTGTCTCTAATAGACCCCTGGCAACACATGAAGGCTGACTATGATTGGAAAAAAAGATCTAACAAAGACCAGCCCTCCAAATCTCAACCTGGGGCTGGAAGCAGTGCAACCAAGAGGAAAGCTATGAAATAAAGAGTATAACTCTTACTCTGGGGAATAATTTAATACTTTTTTTAGGGGTTGGGGGGAACAAATTTTGAAATTTTTTGGGGTTTTTTGGGGGGAAAATTTTAAAAAAATTTTTAAAATTTTGTTGAAAAGGTTTTTTTTAAAAATTTTAGGAATTTTTTAAAAAAAGGGGGGGTAAAATGAAAGTTGTAAAATTTGGGGATTTTTAAAAAAAAATTTTATTTTTCCCCCTTTTTTTTTTTGGGGGAATTTTTTCAAAAAAAAAATTTTTTCATTTAAATTTTTTTAGAACAAAAACGTTTCCCCCCCCCTTTTGGTTTTTTGGGAAAAAAAACTTTCCCCCTTTTTTTTTTTAAAAAAATTTTAATCCTTTTCCAATTTTCCCCAAATGAGGGCTTGGTTTTCCCCCCAAAAATTCCTTTTTTCCCCCTTAAATTTAAAGGGGGAAACCGAAAAATTTTAAAATTTTTTGGGGAGGGCCCCGGGAAAACGAAACACGAAAACCCTAACAAACTAAAAATTTTTTAAAAAAAGGAGGGCCCAAAAGGGGGGGGAAAAGGAAATTTTTGGGGAATGGGAAAAAAAGGAAATTGGGGCCCAAAAAAAAAAATTTTTTAAAGGGGGAAACCCCCGGGTTTTGGGGGGCCCCGGGTCCCCGGGGTTTGTTTTTTTCCCAAGGAGGAGTTTTCCCTTTTTTAAAAAACCCCCGAACGTTTTAGCTTTTTTCCCCCCCGGGTTTTTGGGTTTTTTTTAAAAAGGGCCAAAGGAAAAGGGGGGTTTGGTTTTGGATTTTTTAAAAGAGGGGGTTTGGAAAAAACCCCTCCCTTTCCCCTTTCATGTTTTGGGGGGTTTTTTAGAAAAGTCCCCTGGGGGGGGGCCCCAAAAAAACCTACTGAAAAAAAAAAAGGGGGGAAAAAAAAACCCCGAAATTTGTAAAAAACTTTTTTTTTTTTTGGGGGAAAACCCCCCTTGGGTCCCCCCCCCGGGGTTTAAAGGGGTTGTGGGATTTTGGGAAAGCCAAATCCTCTTGATGCTAGGGGCATGGGTTTTCCCAAGCTTTTTTTTTGGCTGGTGAAACTTTTAAAAAAATTACTGTTTAAAATTTGAAGAAATTTGAATACGGCCCAAGGAAAACTTTGGCAATGAAGAAATGTTTTCGGAAAAGGAAAGGGATTTTAAAGGACTTTATTAAAAAGATTTATTTTTAAGAAAAATGAGTGGAAAAAAAACCCCCTTTTTAAAATTTTAAAGAATAAAATAGTTTAAAGGGAAATTTAAAGGGTCCTTTTCAAATGAAACCCGGTAGTTCAGAATTTATTCCCCTTTGTGATGAAATAATCCCCCCCCCGGGTCAGTTTTTTTTAAATGTTGATAGAGAGCCTGTTAATCCTTAGGGGGGGGAAGGGGGGGAAGGTGGGTTTGGGGAATCTTTTCCTGGGTGGCGTTCCGGCACCCATTTTAAATAACATTACAAAAATAAGAAACTTTCCAAAACTAAGGAGATTTTCAAGGGAAATTTAATTAAAAATGAAAGCTGCGGGAAGGGGGTCAAAAGTTGGAACCCCCGGGAATACTTCCGCTGATTCCTTTCCAACTGTTCCCAAAGGTATGAAAAAAAAACGTTTGTTAAATTTCCAAAACTGTACCCGGTTTTTTACCTTTGGTATCCTTAATTTGTGATTTTGTGAGGTCCCCTACCTCTCTGTGGACCCTTAACCTGGTTGCGTGGGGCTTTTTCTGATGGGACAGTTTCCCCCGGTAGGGGGCTGTAAAGGCTGAGGGCCCGGGGGCATGGGTGAGAGGGTTTTGCACGGTATGTTGGAGTTTAACCGATAAAGCTCCCCAAATAATAGGCCGGGAACTGACTAAGGCGAGTAGGGAAATATTGCCTCAGCCAAAATAATATAAAACTATTTTATCCACCAAATAAAAGTTAAAAAAAACGGTAAACAAACATAACTAATTTCTTTTCCCCTGATGGGGGGGGGTGGGGTGGTAATTGATTATATACTTTTTGGTCAGCCAAACCCCCTAAACATTTAATGGGGTTCTAATAAAAAAAATTTGGAATTAAAAGGTTTTTGGGGAAGGAAACGAAGAGGGTTTTAAAGTTTTTAATTTAATAAGATAAAGAGATTAATGAAGTGGGAGGGGATTTAACCCTTGCAAATCTCACCCTTTTGCTTTTTTCCGACCCGAAAAATAATTAAAGGGAAAAAGAATTTAGTTTTTCAGGCTTATTTAAGTTCTTAGGGGGTTTTTTTACAGGCGGAATTGTCATTTGTCCTTTTCCTTTTTTTTTAAAATTTTAAAAAACTATCCCGGACTTAATTGAAATAGTGATTTTCCCCCCCTTTTTTTTTTAAAATTTTGAGAAGGAAACCCCATGGCACCCCTTTTTACCCAGGTGAGGGTTGGGGGTTTTTTTCTGTGTGTTTTTCATCCCCCTTGATTACCGCTCGACCTTGGGAAGGGGCCGGAGGAACCGGGAACCATGCAAATTGTATTTCCATGAAAATTGAAATGAAATTTTAAATTTTTCTTTTAAATAAACCCCAAATAGTTTCAAAAAACATTTGAAAAAATCTTTTTTCTGTTTCCTTCCTCTTAAAAAATTTTAAATTAAATTTCAAAGTGTTGTTTTGTTTAAATTTTCATTGGGGGCATTTAAACGGAAGTTTCAGATTTTTTTTGGGATATAAATTAACCCCTGAAATTATTTTAGGTGGTTAATTTTTAATGATCAGCTAAGAGGGCTAAAATTTCGTGATTTTTGAAACATGCGTTTTTGTTTTTCATAGAGGGACAACGGTAATTTTTTTGGGGGGCATTTGGTGGATTGTAGGTTTTCAGGTTCAATTAGGAAAATTTAATTTTATCTTTTTTTTTAAACATAAGTAATTATAACATTGAAAATTAAAGAATTTAATTACTACTTTTTTTTCTTTTTAATGAATTCCAAATCTCGTAAGGGTTTTAACATTAAAAAAATTCAATTCATTTATTTTCCACAATGGCATACAAATAGGGATTTTAATTAAATTCTTCAATTATCACAAATCCAAAAACCTCATCGAATAAAAATTTCCGAAAAAAATTTTAAAGGCCTACCCGGCCTCGGGTTGGGATTTTTTTTAAGGGAAAATTTAGAAATGGTTATGAAGGGTATGGGGGGCCATCTGCGGGGAAAGCAAATAATCTTTCTTCTTAAAATGTGGGGCCCTTGGGCCCTTAAATTTTTCTTTCTTAACACAACAGCCTAAGGGTCCCCCGGGGCCAAGGGTTTTTTTCCTACACGCCGGGGTTTTTCCCTTTTTTTCAAAAATTTCACCGAGCTTTTTTTTTTTATTTGTTGGCGCCCTTTTTTTTTTTGGGGCCCCCCTTTTAAACCAAAAATAATTTTTTTTCCCTTGCCCATTTAATTTTGTTAGGTAGCGTGTGGAATTGAAATTTTGGGTTTTTTTAAAATTTTCTTTGCAAATTTGTCTTTCTAATGAGGGAAAATGATGCAATGCTAGAGAAGGTCAAAAGGGTACATCAAGCATTCTTCATTATTGTATCGCTCCATACCAAATTAGAATTTGTCGAGGGCTTTACATGTAAATGCATTGTCCATTGTCTCTGGTTAAAATAAGTGTTTCTAATATTAGCTTCAGAAGTAACAAAGGGGTTTCATCAAATTGAACGTTAATGTAACAATTTTATATAGACATTATGAATATTTAGTATTTTATGCGTCACTTCATGAAGCTCTTTATGATTCTGACAATATTAAATCTTTCCGTTTTTCTGCATTGTTCATTTTAAGCAACTCCTAGACTTATCTCACCATACATAAACGCATTTTATTATTTAAAAACCGAACATATTATTCCCTCGTTGTCAAGCATTTAGGAGTAAAAATGAGTTCAATAAAGAGACAGACCATGTGTAGACATTTCCACAAAACAAGTAGTCATACTTCCACTACGCTGCAGTTGACCGACTGCAATGTAAGAAATACAGCGGGATTAATTGCATCATGACTTTAAAGTTAAGCTGACTTTGGCTTTTCTTTTCTATAAACACAACTTTGAGAAGACATAAGTCATTTTGCTATTTTCTTGTATTATTTTGTGTTCTATATTGTTTCTGTATGCTCAAAATGTACAAGTGTCCTCTTCTATTCCTGTGGAATTGTTCAGTAACTTGAACTTTTCTCTTGCCTCAATTCCAACTGCTTGATCACTTGTGCTGATTTCCCAACACTCCTTTTCCTCTGGTTAAGCCTGATCATTGTCCACGCACCGTGTCTCAATCTGCTGACATATTTCCATTAAAACCAATTAATTGTCATCTATTGCTTTTACATACATATAATGGCTGTCAATAGATCAATACATTGAGTAAGTTGAAAAAAATCACTGCCACTCCAAATCTCAAGCGGAAGCAGTGCAACCAAGAGGAAAGCTAAAATAAGAGTATCTTTATGAGAGCTATTTAAACATAGGCGGTATGTTTAAAAATTGACTATGTTTAGGCACAGATGAGCTTGCTTGACGGCCCCCATAAGGCCGTGATGGGATCTCCTGCTACTGAATGAGGATAAATTCCCATCTAGACTGATCGTTTTATATTTATATCTTGAGTTGTAATTGAGCTTTTTTACAAAAGTATTTTACACTCTTTTTTTGCTCTCAAACAATCTGGCATTTGTAGCCTACACAATTTGTAACAACAACAAAAATAACCTTGTTTCTTTTGTGTTCAAACTTCAAAAATGAAAAAAGGCTTCTTCCTCAGACAGCTAAGTCTTGTGGTTGACCGGTCAGTCGAATTCTGAGCATTGTTAACCCCCACTGTGCAAAGAAGTTGCATCTGTTCAGGGTGTTTCGGAGACCATTACTTATTCCAACATTACGAAAAACCTCGATAGCTTCACATCTCCACCCATACACCCTTGTCCAATGTCCAACCCGGGACAGATATGCTAGAGAGGTTCATGACATTTATGTTCGCTTTCTCTCATTCCAGGCTTCCTGATTGTGTTCACCTGTCATCACACCTGTCTCCTATGCTCATCAGTGTCAGCCCGCCTGATTGGTCCCACCTGTGTCTTGTTACCATGTGCTTAAATTCCCTGTCTCCCAGTGTTCCTTGTCAGTTCGTCTGGTCTTTTGCCATGATCAGGTCGGGTTATGTTGTGCTCTTGAAAAGTTTTGATCCCTCACTACGTGAGCGCTTTCATTTTGTTCACGGCAGAACCGAAAATAAAGTACTTACAAATACTTTATCTCTGTCTCCCGGTCGTGCAATTGGGTCCTACTTCCTAAGTGTCTGAGATCGTAACAGAACGAGACTGACCACATTATGGACCCAGCCGACCCAAGAACGCTTCACGCCGCTCTGTCGGTACAGGCGTGACGATTTTTCATCACGAGGAAAAACTGGACAAAGTCAGCCGGAAATACAAGAGCTGAGAGGACGCCAGGCGGGGTTCAGGAAGAATTATCTACACAGATGCAACAACTGGTTGCCCAAATGAATAATTTTTCACTCAACAGACTGCTCCTCGGTGGCGTCATCCACAGCTGAGAATTTGCCTGTCAATACTCCAGCTGACGACCCAGGTCAGGCTGTTTCCTCCCGTTACGGCTGGCTCTTCCGAGAGATTTTCCGAGACTCTTCATTGCAGAGCCTTTCTGGTACAGTGTGATCTGCATTTTCAACACAACCCAGCAGCTTTTTATCTGAGCATGGTAAAGTGGCGTTTATTGTGTCTCATTTAACGGAAGAGCTGCAGCCTGGGCTACTGCAGAATGGTCTAGAGACACCGAACTATGTTACTCATTGGCCGATTTCATAGAGACTATGAGGCGCATTTTGACCACTCATCGCTTTACGGAGGCCAGCAGAAGACTGTTTCAAATCGTCAGCTCAACCGTCAGGTGGTTGATTATGCCATCGAGTTTCGTACAGCAGCAGCGGACAGCGGATGGAATGTTCCGGCTCTTCGTGACGCCTTCATGACAGGACTTTCGAACCGATAAAGGACCAGCTGGCTCCACTGGAGACACCCGATCTGGAATCCCTCATCGCTGTGGCCATCCGGATCGATAACCGTCTTCGGAAAGAGAGGGAGCGTCGACACAACCGAGATGTTATTCCCAGCTTCCAGAATTCGCCTCGGAGGGTCGCGCCAGCGGAGGATTTCCAGCTCATGTTACGGACCATCAGAGGACTACACTTCGAATGACTCGGTGAACCCATGCAGCTTGGAAGAACCAGGCTTTCTCTGGAGAGGCAGCGCCGTCTACGGGAGGTTGCTGTTTCTACTGCGGCCAGCCGGGTCATCAACTCGCTTCATGCCCGGAAAAGATCGTGCTCACCAGTCAAAAGGAGGGCGCTGGTGAGCAAGTTTCCAGACTTCCTCCTCGACCTGTTACTCAGGTAGACATTTGTATTAACAATCAGACCATTGACCAGGGTGTGTTAATAGACTCAGGGGCTGACGAAAGCCTTATAGACTGGGGCCTAGTCAAACAGCTAAAAATAAAACTGTCCGCTATCTCATCCTGTTAGTGCCAGTGCCTTAGATGGCCGCTTGTTGTTCACAGTTACCCATTGCACTGAGCCCATACGGATTACTATAAATAAGGACCATACCGAGCATGCAATTTCATATTTTTGAGTCGACTCAGCACCCGATTATTTTGGGGTTTCCTTGGCTGAAGATCCACAATCCTCACATAGACTGGCCTTCAGGGAAAGTTAAGGAATGGGAGAGGATTGTAAGGGCAGGTGTAAACTTACAACCTGTTAATGCACCAACAGACTCTAGTAGGATCATTATAGATCACCCTGACTATCCTGATCTACACAAGGTACCTTCCTGTTACCATGATTTAAAGAAGCGTTTAACAAGTCTAAAGCCTTGTCGCTACCTCCTCACCGAGATTTTGCCTCTCCCATTGATCTCTTACTGGGATCCCCCATTCCCAATGGGAGACTTTACTCGATTTCGAGACCTGAGAGAACAGCAATGGATGAATACATCTCCTCTTCACTCAAATCAGGGATTATCCGTCCTTCATCGTCTCCAGCCGAGCGGATTCTTTTTGTGGAAAGAAAGACGGGTCTCTGAGACCTGCATAGACTACAGTCCACTAAATGACATTACGGTGAAGAACCGCTATCCTCTGCCACTCATGTCATCTGCTTTTGAACTGCTTCAAACGGCCAAGATATTCACCAAGTTGGATTTAAGAAATGCATATCACTTGGTTAGAATAAAACAAGGGATGAGTGGAAGACTGGATTCAACACTCAGAATGGTCACTATGAGCACTTGGTAATGCCTTCTGGACTGTGCAATGCACCCGGCTTGTTTTCAAGCTTTTGTGAATGAGGTTTTGCGGAATTCTTGAATATTTCAGTGTTTGTGTATCTGGATGACATACTGATTTTCTCCCAGACGCTAAATCTCATGTTAACCATGTCCGCCAAGTTTTGCAGAAACTACTGGATAATCAGCTATATGTCAAGGCAGAGAAGTGCGAGTTCCACACAGAAGAGGTGTCTTTCTTAGGATACATAGTCTCACCTAATCATATCCAAATGGATCCTGCGAAAGTCAGTGCAGTATCCCAGTGGCCCACACCAGACTCCAGGAAAAAGGTTCAGCAGTTCCTAGGATTTGCTAACTTCTATAGGAAGTTTATTAGAATTTCAGTTCTGTTGCTGCTCCTCTGCATGTTCTGACTTCTCCTAAGGTTCCTTCAAGTGGACCCCCAGGCGGATCTTGCTTTCAAACTTCTCAGAGATAGATTCACATCAGCTCCCATACTCACCATTCCAGATCCCCAGCGCCAGTTTATGGTCGAGGTGGATGCTTCCAATGAGGGAATTGGAGGTACTGTCTCAACGTTCTGCAGAAGACAACAAGATGCATCCATGTGCTTACCTGTCGCGGAAGTTGACAACGGCAGAGCGGAATTATGACGTGGGAAACAAGGAATTGTTAGCTGTAAAGCTGCCCTCGAGGAATGGAGACACTGGCTAGAGGGTGCAGAGCAACCGTTTTAGTCTGGACAGATCACAAGAATCTAGAATATATAAGAAAGGCTAGCGTCTCAACTCCCGTCAGGCCAGGTGGACACTTTTCTTTAGTAGATTCAACTTCACACTCTCTTTCGTCCCGGTCTCAGAATCAAAAACCCGATGCTTTGTCTCGCCTTTACGATCCCGAACCACTTGCGGTGAGCCCAAGACCATCCTTCCACTTAACCGGTGATCGGAGCCTTTTCCTGGCAAGTGGAGTCAGACGTTAAAGAGGCAAATGTCATGAATCCAGCGCCTAGCGAGTGTCCCAACAATCTGCTGTTTGTTCCTGAGGCTCTTCACTCCAGGTCATCCACTGGGCTCACTCATCTGTGCTTTCGTGCCATCCGGGAGTAGCAAGAACAATGTTCAGGATTCAACAACGTTTCTGGTGGCCATCCATGAAGAAAAATGTGGCTGTGAATGTAGCTCCTTGTCCGGTGTGTGCGTGTAATAAGACCTCATCTCAAGTTAAGATGGGCTTGCTCCAGCCGCTGCCGATTCCCCATCGTCCTTGGTCACACATTTCGATGGATTTTGTGACAGGATTTCCCTCATCCAGAGGCAAGACTACGGTTCTAACAGTGGTTGATCGATTTTCAAAGATGGCTCACTTCATCCCATTGACCAAGCTTCCTCTGCCAAAGTCACCGCAGAGGTCATGATGAATCACGTATTCAGGATCCATGGATTCCCTAATGACATTGTTTCCGACAGGGGTCCACAATTCATTTCCGCCTTCTGGAAAGAGTTTTGTCGACTCATAGGTGCCACCGTCAGCCTGTCATCAGGATATCACCCTCAGTCAAATGGACAGTCGGGCGTCTGAACCAAGAACTAGAGACTACGCTCGTTGTCTCGTCTCCCGAACCAGACCACCTGGAGTGACCACCTCACATGGGTCGAGGTTGCCACAATACCCTTCCCACGGCGGCCACAGGTCTCTCTCCATTCCATTGTGTCAATGGTTTCCAGCCTCCACTTTTCCCTAACAACGAGGAAGAGGTGATGGTTCCATCGGCACATGCCATGATCAGACGTTGTCGCAGAGTTTGGGCTGGTGCTCGCCAGTCTCTTCTCCAGTTCAGCTCGGATGAAGGCTGTTGCGGACGTTCATCGCAGGGTCGCTCCCTCCTACAGTCCAGGCCAAAAGGTTTGGCTCTCTACCAAAGACTTACCACCCATGTCGCCTCAAAGAAACTGGCTCCGAGATTTGTGGGTCCGCTCCCAGTGTCCAGAGTCATCAACCCGGCCGTCGCTTGCAACTCCCAGGACCTTGAGAGTGCACCCAACGTTTCACGTTAGTAAAATCAAGCCGGTGTGAGCACACTTGTTCCGCCTCCAAGCCCCTCCACCGCCCCCAGTTCTTTGAAGGGGTGACGTTTACAAGGTCCGTAAGCTACTGGAGGTCCGTAATAGGGGGAGGGGCAAGCAATTCCTGGTAGACTGGAAGGGTTACGGTCCTGAGGCTAGAAGCTGGATAGCTGCTTCATTTATCGTAGACAAGACTCTTATCCACGACTTTTACAATCAGCCTGGGCCATCAGGAGTTGGCCCTAGAGGGGGGGGTACTGTTGTGCACCGACAGAT
Organism: Pseudoliparis swirei; assembly: GCF_029220125.1. Lineage (NCBI taxonomy): Eukaryota > Metazoa > Chordata > Actinopteri > Perciformes > Liparidae > Pseudoliparis > Pseudoliparis swirei. The sequence goes on from NC_079396.1 coordinate 13,383,773, forward strand.
ATGCTAGAGAGGTTCATGACATTTATGTTCGCTTTCTCTCATTCCAGGCTTCCTGATTGTGTTCACCTGTCATCACACCTGTCTCCTATGCTCATCAGTGTCAGCCCGCCCTGATTGGTCCCACCTGTGTCTTGTTACCATGTGCTTAAATTCCCCTGTCTCCCAGTGTTCCTTGTCAGTTCGTCTGGTCTTTTGCCATGATCAGGTCGGGTTAGGTTGTGCTCTTGAAAAGTTTTTGATCCCTCACTACGTGAGCGCTTTCATTTTGTTCACGGCAGAACCGAAAAATAAAGTACTTACAAATACTTTATCTCTGTCTCCCGGGTCGTGCAATTGGGTCCTACTTCCTAAGTGTCTGAGATCGTAACAATACTCCCGCAGCATCTCGACCTCGTCCTCCAGACCCGTCTCCCAGTCCAGGACCGGCTACCTCCACCTGTCTCCTCAGGGTCGTGGTTCTGGAGGAGCACAGCATGCTGACCTGGTGTTGTGCTCTCCTCTGGATCTCTGGCCCCGTTCAGGTTCAGTGTGCTTAATGTCCAGCATCATCATCTTCATTTAGCTCTCTATTGATTTTCCGCACTATCTTTTTTAATCTGTAGACCTCCTCGGTCGTAAGGCCTCCCCTGCTTCTCCTTATCAGAGAAGTGGTTCTCTATCTTCACTCCCTTCCTCTTCAGTTGGTGAGCTTGAAGCTTCTCCTCTTCCTCCTCCATGTCAACCTCACTTTCTGTCAACACAACATCTTCGACAACTGTTTTTTGCCCACATTTTTCTTTGTCCTGTCTCTCACCGCCTCCACCTGCCCTCCAGTTCCACCTTGTTGAGCTACACCCACCTCTCGCTGCCCTCCCTTGTTGACCTGATCTCCCCGCCTGCCCTACCTGCTGGACCCCCCTGTCCTTCCTGATCCCCCTCATTTCCCTTCTGGACCCCACCCGTCTCCTTCCTGCCCCTCATGACTGTCCCCTCCGACGCCCTCACAATAAAAACATGGCATTAAAGACATTACAGACATGAAATACATTAAAGACGAGACATTAGAGACATTAGAGACATTGAAGACAAGACATGAAAGTCATGACATGAAAGACATTATCTCTATTGATTGGTCCGAGTAAGACTTCCTTTAAGCCGGACGCTTATTTACTTCCATCTTCCACTTGCATCTGCCGTCTAAATAATACAGTGTTGGTTAATGTTTTAATTGCTTGGTCTAAACAGAGGCTGGAGATGAAATGACTCAGTGTTTCTGACCGTTAAGTCGTAATAAAGTAAAATGAGTTTTCTTACAGTAAAATTGCCTTTATGGTTAAGTTAGTTAGTTGTTAAGTGCGCAGCCTAAATGGATTTACAAGACACCAAAGACGTACTGTTGAAATAATGAAACCTTTTTAAGACACAAATATAACTTATTACAGTGCAAACAAAGTTATTATAAAATTATGTCTCTGGAAATAAAAAAAGAATTTCCTAACTTCCCTCAGAAATCAAATCCACCGCCGTCTTCTTCTTTTCAGTCGTTTCTCTTCAGGGTCTCAAAATGAAAAAGATCTTTTCCTGATTACTTATTTAATGTAAAACAACAACTGTATGTGATTCCAGATTAATCCATCATGTCCACTTCATGTTCTTCTCCAATCTCACATCCAGTTTTTATTTTTCTGTCTCCTCTCGTGGCGTCGACCCAGCCACAGCTTTGACCCTGAACTCTCAGCCTTTCTTCAGCTATCCAGCCCCTCCGGAGGATAATGGCGGATGTTCTCAGCTATCAAACTGGCTTCATCAATCATGAGTCCCATGCTGTCGGCTCCCTTGGCAGCGTGTGTCTGCATGCCTGGCATATCCTCTGGTACCAGTGGCAGATGGGCCCGCTGACACCCTCAGGTTGGAAAGGCAAAGACAAACTACAGCAGCTCAGTGGGAATAGGAGTTTTCTGACTGTACATGGTGCTGCCCCAATTATTGTTCTGTGTATTTTTAGGAACCAGTTTGGAACGATTGTGGAGGCAATGTGTCCTCATGTCTGTTTCTTTCTTTCTCTTTTATTCCAGGCACAAAATAAAACAGATTTTTATACGAGTGTTTGTGTATTTCTTGGACGGGTTCCCCCTGAGTGACTGTGTTGTATTTTATTTTATTTTTAAGTCTTTTGAGCATTTAAGTGCCAACTGAAAAATAGATATATTGTACAAAGTGCGATGAACTAAATTATTTAAAAGAAAATGCAATTAGATGATTAAGGAAAATAATTATTTTGATATATTCTAACAAAACGAAGTCTCTACAGCTTGTGAGGCTTCACTTCGGTACAGTGGTGATTAGAGATACATACGTTGACATGCAGCAGGTATATAACGTTCCAGCTCAGTTTCATACCCAGGGCGTCAAATATTTCAAGTCTTTTTAAACTCATCCCTGTCATTATTAGACGTTCAGAAAAGTTATTCCGGGACTGCAATGACACTCACGGGGCAGGAGGGCAGGGGGTCAAGTTAGTCAGGTGTTTTCAGTACTTATATTACTTCTACAAAAATAGTTGTCAGGACATTTTATTCTAAGGGATACATGTCAACCTCGTTATTTATCATCTTGACAGCCTGGCATTGACGTTCAGATAACCTTGTTACTAGCTAATAAAAATGATAAATAGCATGATTGTTTAAACTACATATGTGTACATAGCCCTGCACACATTTAGTAGCATGAAAAAGCAAAGATTACAGGAAATCCAATATCATTTAGACACTATTTGAAATATATGTTTGAAATATACCTCAAAACAGAGGGCTGAGCTGCTCAACAGGCTGCAGGCAGCAGTGGGAAACAACTCATTGAGTTTCAGAGTTTAACTGAGACCAGGAAATTGAAAAGAGTCATTATTTAGAGGATCCAAAGGGTTTTGAAGGTGGACTTTGGAAGGTTTAAAATATAAACTGTTCCCAGTTCATGCATTCCTTGAAAAACAAGTGGAGGAAGATTCACTTTTGTAAAACTGGATTTGGGATGAGCTGGAGGGGAAATAAGGCCAACTGACTGACACAGACATTCACAATCAAGTTTCAAATAGATAAAAGCATGTAAAACAAAACACCTACGGATCGCTATCATCCTGTGTTCAGGATCACAGTCACCTGATGACATTTATCTTGACACAACAGTCAACGCAGCCAGATAACTCCTGGATTTCCCAGCCATTTATTACCCTGAAATCAGTGCATCTCTGCATCTCATATACTCCCCTCCCCAGACTCAGATATGAGATGGCAGTAATTCTTTAATTATTTGTGTTCACCAACGGTAATAAACATTAATCCCAGTCATACCTTTGATTACACTAATGAACTGAAGCTTAATGTCTTTGTGGTATAACCAATTAAAAGAGCTTCTAGAAGTTGAGCCCCGTCGAGTGTAAAGAATACCAACACACAACCTCCTTTGGTCATTATTTCACCTTCTTAGTCTTTGAGCTCCTTGATGATGCAGGAAGAGAAGGAAGGAACATGGCTGTAGAGCCACAGGCTCTGTGCTCTATGCTAAGTACAGCATGCATTATTATGCCTGGCACATGGCTGAATATAAAAGCAGCAATAAGAGCAGCTCGACCTCTATTCCAGACTGTATATAGGGAGGAAGACGAGGACAGAGGGAATAGATAGAGGACAGGAAGGAGGGGTATAATAAAGGAATGGTCAGAATCCACAGGGAGTGAGGTGAAGAGAGTGAGGGAGGGAACAGAGGAGGAGGAGGGAGGGAGGGAGACAGGCAGAGAAGAAGGGTGATGTCACCTCTAACAGGCAGCCAATGAGAGTCGGGGAGGGAGAAAGAGAGCGGCCGGAGGAGGGTGTGTTTTCTATCACTGCAGCATCAGCAGAGAGGAGAGGGACGCAATCAATTTCATAGAGAAGAAGAAGAAAAGGCACAAGTATACAAGGAAGAGAGGGGAAAAACCTAGTTTCCAGATAAGGTAAGAGGATCTTTTTGTGACGAGACGAACAGTTTGTCATAAAGGGAATGAGAGCGGATTAATTAGGCTGTTAGGTGGAGGTGGCTTGATGTGGAATTGCACCTTTGCCTCATCGCCCACTAACAGTAAAAGATGACAGTCTTGTTCATGTAAATGACTTAAACAGCGATGTGAATGTCTTCTCTCTGGCAATCTGTCTTATTCCCATCAGGTGTGTTTGATGTTGAAGGAACTATTAAATGACTGCTATTCCAACACACTGAGTTTGAAAAAAGAAAAAATTACACGGATTTCAAAACAAATCTTTATCGACGTGGTAGTGGGGCTTGTGATGGATGAACAGTGAATTAAATGTCACATCACTTGTAAAAATAAATGGTGTGTCTTGAAGCCAGGTGTCATGGAGAACCTGTTGGTACACATTACTTTTAGAGAATTTTTGTTTCCTTTTTTTGGTGTATTTATGAGGCTGATTTAACATTCAGTACATTGCATGAAACAGTGTCTGCTCTGACATTAATATTGTAAATACAGCAGTGTTCTACGATGTTGTATCATGCCATTGAACACTTTATTGGCTAGATTATAAAATCATTTTACAATGTGTTGTTGTCTGATATGTGTAAAGTTGGTATAAATTGTATGTGATTTGGATTACTTGTCTAAATAAAATAGATTTTTAGTTTGTCACAGCACTTTAAATCTGTTACACTGTTGCAGAAACAGCAAAGACAGCCCTTCTTTACAATTTTGAAAAGAATATGAAAAATATATAATGCACTTTAAATCAGCTCCTTTTAAAGTAACATTACACTGCATTTCTCTGCAAACCGCTGGTAGTTTCTCAGGCAAATGAAATGCCTTGGCTCTCCTGCTGTCATGCTACTACTTTAATTCCTTTTCTCTCCACATTCCCCTCCCCCAGCTAATATCTGAGTGGCTTAATGTTAAGTACTGCCCATGATTACAATGTCCTGCTATGATTTTCCTTTATGTGGAGGATGTAACGACAAAGCGGCGAACACGCAACAATTTTCTCGTCAACCAATCTTATCTCCTGCAGTAGGTCTGTTTTCCCAAAGGAGAGAAACCCGAAACTATCGGGAAGAAAGACAATAATCTAAAAAAGAACTGAAAGAGTTAAAGAAAGCAAGAGATATTCTGATATCAACAGGAGACTGAACAAGTGAGATATTTATACGGGAGGAGATATCGGGGGAAGTGAAAATAAGGGTGGGGCAGTGCTCGCAGCAGACTATGTGGATGTGTTCTAAGGTGGAAAGGAGGCACTCACCTGGCTCCATGCCATGCAGCTGCCCGCTGTCACCCTCTGTGCCCTGTTACACATCTGTTCTGCCCAACGGCAGAAAATAGATGATGTTCCACCAGTTGTGTTAATGGTGTAGAAAACAGTCGTGCCAGAAGCAGCTGCTGAAGACTGTGAGCTTGCTCCGTCTCCCGGTTGTTTGTGTATGTCTGGTGTTTTATTGCATCTGCTCCTAGCCTGCAGCCCTCTCCTAAAGATATGCCCAGATACACAAGTCTGTCTGCTCATGTCATGCGAGGGCATGTGTGTGCTCGTGATGCACTGAACCCAGACTCTCCCTCCCTGCCGCCATGCCGCCCTCCATGCCTCAATAGCCTGCAGCTCGTCCCAGATGAACCCAGTCAAGGAACTGGAGGGAAGGGAAGGCACCGAGCCTGACAATGACTTGTTACCATCTGTACAACATCCATAAACATACTGCACTGCACACATTCACACAATAGATCAAGGTACCGCTGCTGCTGAAGAGGGCGTGTTAGAGTGAATGAGTGTGTGTGCGTGTGTGTGCATCCTCTCCGTGGCAGCAGTGCCCCAGAGACCCACTGCTGGTCCCATTACCATACTATTTAATGCAGGAGGGTTTGTATGGCAGGGACAGCCCGATCTCTGCTCTGTGTCGGGAGCTGCGAGTGGAGCAGGGATGTTGTTGTCGGAGTAGCTGGCTAGACTTGGAGTGTATGATAACTCTCGTTTCAGTACGCTGCAGAATGTAATCTCCCCCTGGACACGGGGTGGTTAATTGAGCTGTTCCATCAAAGACATGGATGGAAACGGGGATTTATGTTCGGAGAGACAGGGATCTGCAACGGAAAGAGAGAGAAAGGGCAGCTGAGGATGGTGTAAGCAACATAGGAAAGATAACAGAGAAAGAGAAGAAGGTGGACTGCCTTTTGAAATGCAAATCACATTGCATCCTTTAATGCATGTTCACTGCTGTAGGTATTGAAGAAAGTAGAGAGAGAGAGAGAAGGAGGGATCGCGTACGTTATTGCAAAGGATGGGCAAAAGAAAGAACCATAGACGTGGAAGGAGAAAAGATCAAAAGGAGCGTTCTGATTGACGAAGATTAAAAAAGAAAAGCCCTGCAATGTATGGTCAGATATTTACGTTTTTTCTCTCTACTATTTTATGGGATGAAAACGTCAGAGTCTGGCCTGTTTCCAAATGCCTTCAGTTCTGCAGTTGAGGTGGAGAGCTGGTGTTGTGTCGGAGGAGAGGAGGGATCTTCTCTCAATCTGTTGGGAGCAACGCAGGGACGAGCAGTGCTGCACTAGCCCTTCGCTCTTAAGCCACCTGTTATTGCCTCAGGGCACCTTTGGTCGTCATCCTGCTCCACAAACACAGATATATTAACACATCCATCACCACATCTGAACACAACTTCTGCAACTCGCACGAAAAACCCCTCTGCAAATACTAGCTGCAGAGATCCTGTTGCAGTGCGCCAAATGAAAGATTCGGTAATGTTGCCTCCCCGGCCTGATTACTTAAGCGTCTGCTACTGATCAAAGGGCGCACTTTCCACTTAAAATGGAACCCCAAATAAGGGTTAAGAGAGAGAAAACTATCTTAGACTGAAGTGTCAACAATAACTGTTTCATCTCTGGTTTCCTTTTTATCCTCCTTTGAGAATAATAGTTGTAAAGTTCCAAACTCTTCCACAGGCTGGTGAGCGAACTCTCTTGACTCATCTTTCAGTGTGCGTACGCCTTTTTAAAGCTGTGCATGTGTGTGCGCAGAGGTTGCATCTCCACCTTCAGGATGCTGTCAAGATGGAGAGTCAGTCCCCTCCCCAACCCCCCTGGTTGCAGTTTGGAGGCTGTTTGATTTAGGTTGTGCAGATGGGAGTCAGCCCGCTGGGTGTCAAGTAGGGGGGGGTCGTGTCGACATGCTGTCAGGTGCTGGTGGAGAATACATTGTGGCGATTTAGGGAGCTACGGGTCAGATGGATTGACGGGCCAGCCACGGGTAAATGATTAGAGGATTGAGGAGGAGGGCAAAAAAAGCTAGAATGAAATTTGCAGAGGTGAAGTGAAGTAGGCAGGGAGGAACACCTAAAGATTTAAAACGACTGATTTAAAAGGCAGCAGGATGGAAATATAAAGGCTGTTATGTAAGATGAGGCAAAGTGGAAGAAGTCTCTCATGGCAATTTCTCTGAACCACCTTGTTCCAGCTGTCACTTAAGAGTCCGGTTCTCTCTGCCTTGACAGCGATAGCAAACCTTTTAACCTCGGTAATCCATTTATCCTTTTCCTGTCTCTGTCTCTGCATTGTTCCCCGTACTCGCCATGCAGGTTTAGGGATTCACTCATCATATAAATAAATAAATATACACTTTTATTTATCCCCAAGGGGAAATTAGTTATTTGCATTTAGCCCATCCTTAGTTATTAAGGAGCAGTGGGCTGCGGTGAGGCGCCCGGGAAGCAACTGGGGGTTCAGTGCCTTGCTCAAGGACACTTTGACTTGCAACTAATGGGGAGAGCGGGGATTGAACCCACAACCTTGCGGTTGCAGGACGGCCCTCTTACCCCACTGAGCTAAAGCCACCCTATCATGAGGCATGCAGTGGTGGACAGAGAAGCCCACATCTGGCTCTCAATTCATATAATGACTAAAGCTCCTGATTGCGTTCCTGGACACACAAAGCCTCATAAATCCACCTCTATTCTACAATTGAAGCTGTGACGGAGAATAGGGCACAAATAGAGGCGTCATGTATGGAAATGAATTTCATTTTGGCGGAGTGAATTACCTTATTACAGCTATCAGAAGTGATGCTATGAGAGAGTACACATACTAGATTTCCCATGTGTGACAAATATGATAATAGTGGATAAAATTACAAAACTGGAACCCCATAGGGGATATTACTTGAAACCAGGACATAAATTAATTACTGCCAAACCAATAATGCAGTTGGAGGTCCCCGGTATTGGAAAAAAGAAGCGTTTTTTATTTGATTGTTATGGAGCAAAATCAATGTCAAATGAAGGTGCCAGACTGGTTAGCAGCAACAATATACATCTACAAATTGTAAGGATTATGAATCGTGGGAGGTGTGAGACTCCATGACTGTCTTTGCCTCCATGATGTTGTCATCATCCTTTTTCGGTCTTTGACAAAATCATGTCTGTTTCTGGGAAACGGAGAATTCCCCTTATTGTCACTCCATCTGCACCACAGTCAACTCTTTCAGAAAGGCTTTATTGTCCACTTCAGTGACTATAATTGGACTAAATTGACCCTTTGTCCAGTCTGTTTCCCAACTCCGTCTATGAAGTGTTCTGTTGATCTTCAAAGATGTTTTTCTCATTTGTGTGCGTGCGTGACTCAACCCATCCAGGAATGAGATGCCCTCATGAGTGAATCATCTTCAAATAAAATACCAATGTTGGGTTATTGCCTTACACTTGTGAAAGATGAAGTCAAGTATCTGATGGCCACATTGCTGAGGTACAGTAAGTCTAAAGCTGAATGGCTTCTAGCTAAAATAGATTAAACATTACATTATGTTTTACCATTCACAGAACGTTATTAATTCTTTGGTTTTGCCTCTCAATCTTTCTACCGTAAAACTCTTTGTTATTTATTTTAATACAGATGCTTAATAATGTTCATCTTTTTCAAACTCGTCTCGGTTTATATAGCTTATCTTCATCTCCTATGGAGTTAGATACACTGATCAACAAAAACAAAAATAAATACATAATCTAACTTTAATTATTTCACCTTATGTGCCAATTTAGCACCAATAACATTATAAATGAATATGTGTATTTGTTATATAAGCTGGTGTATTTGCTACGGACACCATGACACCATCCTGGCTTTAATTACATTGGACAGGCTGTTTATTAAGGAGACACGACAGCATTGGTTTACAAATGTATTGATTTGTTTCTGCAAGGCCAGCTGCATTGTTTATGAAACTTGGGGGCACGATGTATCTCAAAACTGTAGGATACTTCTGCACTGTTGCTCTGCACTAAGTTACATCATATTGTTCTGGTAAACTTTTGTTCCTGATAGTGCTAACTGTGCTCCGTTTCCCCTTCACAATGTTCCTCAATGTCCTCCTCATGACTTTCATTCCAGCGAAGAATTGTTTTCCCTTAGCCAAAGCAATGAGCGTCCACCCTTCATACGTACAGATGCATCTCTTGCACAGGTAGTATTTGACATGTCATCAAGTAAAGTCAAATGTATTTCTATAGCATATTTAAATTATCATGAGCTGACCAACATGCTTTACAACCATAGGCAGAATGAAGCATTAATGTCTTCTTCATGTGGCCATTCTCTGTTTCACCAACGTTGAGGAAGATATTCTGACAGACATTTACATTCTGGCACATTCAAGTAGTTTACATGTTCCTTTATGCTCTCTGAAAGCCTGGACTGGATCATGTGTAGCATCACAGAAGCACACGCAAGAGTTTACTGATCAAGATGATGTTCCCTGGAACTCTGAAAAGTAGGTATTGTAATGTTGTGGCGCAGTTGTGGAATAATTAAGTCTTTAAACTGAACTGAGAAAACGGGATGCCATGTTTGTTATGTTTCTGCCAAGAGACGCATAGTTGGCAAAACAAACACAGACAACAACTGTGTTTTTCCGGCATTAGAGTTGGTGTGCTGAATTGAATGTGACTGCTCGGCATTGACTAAGGGGCACATGTGAAACACAGTGTTCTGAATCCATCTAAATGCGTATTTATTTGGACTGTTTACATTTATTGATTTAGTTTCACTCGTCTCTTCCCCACTCTGTAGCTAAACTTTTTTTTTAAATTAACCATACATGAAATAGATGGGGCATGAAACACAAGCACCCATGCACACTTGTGCCCAGTATATTGCAGGTGATGCAGAGGAAGCAGGCAGTCTGTATTTGTCTCCTCCGTGTGTCTCGATGATGTTGTGACTGCAGTTTCTAACAGGCTCTTTATCTGCTGTGTCAGCCATGATATATTCATTAGGGTTGGATTACAGAGAGGGAGGGGATCTGGTTTTGAGTGGGTTGTAATCCCCACACCTAATTTAATCTCACCTACTGTGCCATCCTATTACACACTACGCCCACCCCATGTGTGCAGACGCTGGCTGGAGGAGAGCGGCTGAGGGGCAGGCCAGGTTAAAACTGGGTAATGTCAGACAAGAGAAGGCAAAGAGGGAGGATTGTAAGAAAAGATAAAGAGGGGAATTGATTGTGAGCAGCAGGAGAGATTTGTGCAGAAGTACAGAGAAACTGTGAATGTCAAGGAGTAAAGAAATGTCAGAGGCAAAGACAAATAAGAGTTAGAGGCGTGCTCTTTAAGATTGTTTTGCTTTTGTCCCCTTATGCTTATGTCTCTCGTGACTTATTATATAAAGAATAAAAATGCAAGAAACGGTGTGCCTCTAAATGTATCAAATTATTTATTCATCTTTTTGGCATCTTCGCCTGTATTGAGAGTGACAGTAAAGATGGTCAAACAGCACATGGGGAGCGATGAGGAGAACGCCTTCATGACCGTAAACATCAAGTCATTTTTCAACCTGTGCACGTCTGAAGAATGCCTCAGCTGCTGATGAAATAGAGATTATTATCGCCTCTTGCTTTCTCATTAACGCCATCATAATTATAGTTATTGCCATTGCATGTGGTGTATTCTATTTCACCTGTTTGATTTTGTGTGTTTTTTACTCAGTCGATGCCCTCTATTACACTTATTCATCATCGGGTTGAAAACATTTACATATTTCAGTTTGAAGAACTAGTGTGCCTTCTGCTAAGTATATTTCGGGATGCCTTCCCATCTCATTATATTTATTTGGCCAAATTGAAAGTCATTTGCATGTCAGGGAGACTGAACACAGTAAAGTAAAGGTTTATATCACCTGTTGTGCTGTTTTCTTTACAATGAATGACCCACATCCCTCCTTATTTGCTCATAGCCAGAATAAATCAGGCCATGCTGCTGCACACGCCCTGCTCTCCCTGAAGAGATGGATGTCTGTGACTCGGTTCTTGTTAGCTTCTTCTGAATGCAGACTTTTAAATCAGGTTGATGTTGGAGTTGTTGGAGTTTGTTCCCTGAACTGATCAGGGGTAATTGAGTATGGCGCTACAGAGAGTCTTCTGCACTGCCCGAGCTGCAATAACGAGACTCTATATGGAGCTATAAAACTGTCTGTTTACATCAGCCACCGTGCTCTGTGGCACAGCGGGAAGAACTGAGCATATTGTGTTTTTGAGGCCAAACTTGCAGGGCACGTTTTATGTGTCGTAACTTTTGAAAATCATTTGTTGAAATCTGTGCAGAAGAAAGGACCCACTGATGTAGCCGGAAGCGATAAGGAGACGCGGGGCGAGGCTTCTTGTTAATATGAGGAAAAGATAAAAGGGACAATCCCCAAGAGATAACACGCAGAGCAACAAGAAGGAAAAATAGATTTATTCAGAGGGGAAGATGTCACATCGGGGGAAGGAGGGAGATGAAGAGAGAGAGCAGGAAAAAACCCACCATGGAGATAGCAACAGGAGAGAAGAGAGAATAAGACTGGATATTGTTAACGAGGTAATTCTACACATAAGTAAAGATCTCACCCTCCAGGATGTACACGGTAGGCTGGGGCAGGGGACGCAGGAGAGAAGGTGGAATACTACGAGGGAAGGAAATGAAGTTTATTGTCGGTAAGCTTTAAATAAATGTTCATTTCACTGGTAAAGCGTGATCCTGCTCAGGGCGACAAACAGGAAGTGTGAGAGTGTGGAGGTTAAGATGGGCGGGACAATGTGATGAAGAGAAGAAGATACAGGGAGCAGAGAAAGAGAGATCGGAGGGTAAAGGATAGAGATCCTGTCGCGATTCAAATGTCAGTGTGTGCAGGCGGCAGATGCACACCTGCCAATCTCACGCATACACACACACACACACACACACACACGCACAGGTAGCTCACCATAATCCTCTCAGCTGTGTATGCATATTAAATAATTAGCACAACGCCAAACACAAATAGTAGGACTGCCTGCAGACTGAACTGACGACTGGGACGACTTCCTTCTCAATGCGTGCCATTTATCATCCATCTTTAAACGTCTTTGTAACTCTTCTTCATTCCCACCGTCGCTTCAGTCGAGAGTGTTATATTTATGACTTTGCGGTGAACACTGCTTTGACCAACGCTTGGTTCAGAGGGGGAACAGTCCATCAGTAAACGTTACTGACAGGGCTGTTCCTCGCCGTGCGGCCGTCAGACACACAGTTGCTCTGTTTCGGCCCCTCAGTCCGTCTGCGAGGCCGTTCGCCCCCGCAAGTGACAGAAATGCTGGTTTCTCCTTTCAGTTTGAATAAAAGGAAAACACTGAAGTGTTTGAGAAATGTTATGATGCAAAAGCTGTGTTGGTAGGCTGGTGCTCGCTGGCAGGAGTTGCTGACGTGCACGAGCCATTCCTATAAAGGAACCAGCACGATCAGCAGGTTTTAAGCAATGCTATCATGGGATGGAAATGATTGAGATATATGCCACGATAGCAGGGCAAGGCAAGTTTAATTAAACAAGGGTAGGCCTATTCAAAGTGCTTAACATAAAACATTAAAATACAAAAGACAAAGTGCAAAAGAAAACTAATTATATATGAACATTTAAAAACAAGGAAAAGCAGTCCTTAACAATCCAACAGCATAGAAAATATAAACAAGTTAAATACAATAAGACAGATATAAAATGCAGGAACATAAACTACATTGCAGTGAAAGAAGTTATTTAATAAAGGCAGCGAAAACAGAACACTTGATTTAAAAGAAAGGAGAGTTGCAGCTGTGCAGTTTTCTGAGAGTTTGTACCAAATATATGATGCATTAAAAGTGAACACTGCTTCTCCCTGTTTAGTTCTGACTCCGGTCCCAGATGAACTGAGATGTCCGCAGAGTTCCTGAAAATGTATTCTGGCCCTAAACCATTCAGTACTTAAAAAAAAGTCTTATTTTGAAATCAATTCATTGACCAACAAGCAGCCATTGTTTTTTCTCCTGAATTTCTTTTACGTACGGTGCTCTATAAATCACATCATTATTATTAGAACATATTGTTCTCATATATTTGACTGGGAGTATACACTATAGTATCAACAGCTGGCCGTGAGCATCTTTGTGTTGTGTGTGTCTACAGTATAGATGTGGATTGTCAGACCTTGTTGGCCTAACTCTAAGGAAAGCTCATCAACCGGTTGTTTAGCCGCAGGGAAAGGTCACCACAGCTCCCTCTGCATCCCTGTGGTCACTCTCTCTGTCCGTCTGAATGTTCCCTCTCTCGCTGGAAATAGAGCCAAACCCTTTCTGTCATCTTTTATAGCTGAAGCAAAATGGGAGTGAAAGTGAGATGAGAGAAAGCAGTGGAGTTGTGGCCAGACGGGCTTCAGTGCACGGGGCAGAACCCCAGGAGGCAGAGGAGGGGGGAAGAAAAGCTGATGCAGGAGGAAGAAGAGACGCAGTGAAGCTCTGCAAAACAATATTAACAGAGTGGCGATAAAACAGCTTCCTCGCTTTTCATTAATAATATATATATAATAATATAAAAACATATTTACTTGTCACTCCCTTTTAAAGTTCTGAAGGGAGATGACACACACACAAACACACGCACACACACACACACGCACACACAGGCGGGATGGAACAGGTCTGTTTACTCTCTTTCATATTGCGCCTTGCTAAAATTTGCGGCGCGTTCTGTAAAATGTCACGTCCTTGATCTCTTCACCACGACAGTGGTGTGTGGAGGGGCCGGAGCTGCGTGGAGACATGGGGGGGGGGGGGGGGGATTTGCAGAGACAGGGGTCTGCAGCAGAGACAGGGCTGTGCGCCTCAGATAACACTGCAGCCTTTGATGGAGCTTCGCCCTCCTCTGATGGAGAGCACAAGCCGCCCTGCCTCAAATAGATCTCCGTGGCGGACTCCATTGGTAATGATGGGATTTAGTTACAGAGCAGAAATGGTTTGCTGATGATAATGATAACAGATGCGATGGGAGTTAGTCAGCCACTTAGGGTCCAGGGGCTGAATTGATGCTGTGCCAGTCTGCAAATTTCCCTGAAGACTGGACGTTCTCTTACAGGCTTGATACAAGTTGATGGCAGAGGTTGATTGAATGCTACCTGTAATTGCATTGTGTATGATGTTAGCCAGGAGGTTTGAATGAAGACGGAGCGCAGCACGGATGGAAGACAGAGATCCAGAAGCTTCTTTCTGTGGGGAAGGAGAAGACGACTGGGAGTGAAGGGTGGGGTGAGGTGAAAGAGTTCAGGGAGAGAAAAGGGGAGTTTTATATAAAGGAGTGAGAGGCAATCAGCAGGGAATGGAGAGAAGAAGTGGAAGAGATAGAAGAGCGCAAATAACAGACAGCAAAGACGACAGTCAGGAAGGAGGAACTCTTTCAAGAATGAGGAGCTTGTAGACAGAAAAAGGGACCTGGAGAAAGCTAGCGATGGGGGAAGAGCAGGAGATGGAGACACAGAAGAAAGGAGATGAAGGTAGAGAGAGAGAGAGAGAGAGAGAGAATGTAGGAGGGGGAGGGGAGAGAAATATTTTCTGTGTGCGGCTGAGCTGGAGTCAGGAGGTTGTCATGGTGATAGTCGGGTGAGGAAAGGAAAGGGAGGCAGGGGTATTGACACCTAGCTCTAGACACACTGCACACACACACACACACACACACACACACACACACACACACACACACACACAAACACACAAACACAGGACACATTCTACAACAAACAAAATAAGTCATGCATAACAATACTGACCCATCACATCCTAACTAAACACACACTTTCTCTCACAAACAGACAAGCGCACACACAGGTGCAAACAAGCTGAGCGCATGGAGTTATGACCAACTCTGTTCCCCATGTCTCTTTGCCCGCTCTATCCTCACTCTGCCTTTTTTTAATGGCATGGCAAATCCCCATAAACTTACTTGTCTCGCCAGACAATTACCTAAACCAACCTTCAGACTGCTGCTGTGTGCATGTGTGTGTGTGTGTGTGCAGGTATGATTCACTATGTGCGCATAGAGTGTCTTCACATATCTGAGCTTTGCGGTTATCCTCATGTGTGTTGATGACACAGAGATGAGAGAGGCAGAAACAAGCTGATGTAGAGACAACAAGCAGCTCCTGTGGGGCATTGGTTTCTATGCCAGTGCACACACTTATATAATAATAATAATGTGGATATCACTTTTTTAACACAAAACTTCTGCTCAACAAAACTGCAGTAAAAAACGTTCCCAATATTAGAAGTTCTGCAAGTCTGACTGACATCTTTTTAAATTGACGTGTCAGTGCAATGTGTTGAGAGGCGGCGCAGCATTAAAATAAATACAGGAAAGTGCAAACACAGCAAAAAGAAACAATGATTACCATCTTGAACAACAACAAAATCAATAAAATGTCTCACAGAATGTTAGCCCTTATATAAAATGTGGTTTTAGTTGTGGCCAACAGCAGACAGAGGGCTGGAGTGGACTTGGGTGAGATACATTCTCCACAGTCTATGAAACTGTGAACAATTTGAATATGTTATCCTGGACTTGTGAGAACAGAAAGTTGGAATACTGAATCATTTTCATTCCTTTCCTTGTTCCTTCTCATCCACAACAGTGACCATCCTCTCTTGCTTCTCTGATTTACTCGATAAACATTTACTCGCTGTTCAGAGGCGTACATCACCTTCCTCAGCCCCAGAAGACCTTGTATTTGATTAGACGAGGAGCACTTAAGGGGAAGTGCTGCCTGTGCAACTTTTAACAAAGTTAATGGGATTGCCAAGAAGCCGTTGTTTGAACTGGTTAACCATTTAAAAAATGCAAATCGCCTGGTGCTGTGAGTAGCCATTACCTCCACCTATAATGTCGACAATTAACTTGTGGGATTTGATTGGCATGCTCGTGCTATTTCAGCAGCTGTTTGGGTTTGCTCTTGTTGTTAAGAATTTGCAAAATATTTATATTTCTTAGCTAGCATAGCTTTGATTAACAAAGCAACTGTGGAAGTGTGTTTGTACAGTCATGGGTGTAAGTAAGTCTTATGTATGTTTTATTCACAGAATTTTTGCAATATCATGGTGGATTTCTTTATGCCTCCACAAAGTCCACAAAATAATATAAAATCAGCCCACAGTCTGAGGCTCTTCAACGTGTGACCTCGGCCTGCCCGCAGCTCATTTCCCTGAAGTGGTCGAAAAGACAGGATTACATCTAACCGAAGAAGACCGTGACAAATGTTTCAGCCAATGTCTAAATCTTAGCAATGAGCTGTCTGCAGAAAAGCTCAGGGCAAAAGAATAATGTGAAAACCTGGGGATAAGAACCTGAGATAAATGTACTCATTCAAAAGAAAACTACGTCAGAATTATGCATTGGTTGAATTTGTGACATGGTTTTGCTTCTTCACTAAGAGTTAGTTTTTTCTAACCTTTTGTGGTGGAGGTGGTAGGTCATGTATACATATTCCTCCTTTCTCCTCGGGGTGTGGCGGGCCGATGGTCCCTCCGGAGCCAGCCACGTGTCCTTGCGTGTCACACTGGTTGCTGGCAGCGGATTCCTTCAGCGCGATGCTGGCCACTTATCACCTCACCCAGGGGACCGATCCCCCTCCTCTCTGTCTGCCGAATGACTGACTGCACAGCCCCTCCTCAGACATCACGACCTGCAACAGCCAACACCAACCTGCACGCACACTTGATGCAACAGGGCTCGTTCGATAACCTTAGCGCCGCGGCCTTCTCTTTGATGCTCGTAGCTTTCTCTTCGGCTGCTTTACACTATATTATATGTAAGCATCGGCTGACTTAAATAACAATGTGACATGGATGGAAAGATAAAGTAATGTGCTGTGCCCTTTTTATGTATGCCATGGTATAGTTATTCAAGAATGTGCTTCATTGGCCCATTTCCCTCTGGTGCTGTTGCATACTGTTTGTGTTGCTCCAGCTGGTTTTCATCTCTAACAGTGTTAACCTGCTGCGTCTGGTTTCTGGGCTACCACTGATAGATACTATACTCATGTCAGCTTCTTTTTTTACCAGCCTGCCTAGCTCCAGTGTGATCCCCAAAGGCTTTACAAGCACACACACACACACACACACACACACACACACACACACACACACACACACACACACACACACACACACACACACACACACACACACACACACACACACACACACATACACACACACACACACACACACACCTACACACACACACACACACACACATTAATATCTGATCCCCCTCTAAATATTCTCTCTATGGGATGATTGGCTGCATACAAACACATTTACTGAAAGATCTCCACTGAGTTTCACTTCACACAAACAGCGTGTGTCGTCACAAGGGTGAAACAAAGGCTAAGAAAGTTGGCAGTGAAGGTCAAAATGTACGTCAAAAAAGAATAACACAAGCCGGGCTGTTAGCTCCAGAGGAAGAGGAGAAAAGGGGAGAGGCTGACTGCGAGAGATAAAGAGAGAGAGAGAAAGAAAGAGCTGGAGGACGGAGCAGGAGACATAAACGGAAGCAGGGAGGGGAACAAGAGAAGGGCACTCCTAATAGCTCATCCACGTAATTTCATAATGTCATAATTGCCCTTATGTACTCAAGTTAACATGCACTAAACCATTCCTAAACAAATCAGTATATCCGTACGCTGTTCTCGGGGTTCATGCGTTTGCATGCTCCTCTACTGCACATACATAACAATGTGCCTGTGAGGACGTGTGCTGTGGATGGCGGCGCTTGTATGCATCGCATCTTATATCTCATGCCTGACACGGAGGGTGTGTCCGTAATTACTGCGCTTTGTGCTGCAGGCACAGAACCTGACTGCTGCTGCTGCTAATGAAGCAAATTACACCCACAGGCAACAGTGCAGCAGTGTAAGAAGAATATGTGCTTGTGTGAATGTATATCTGTGAATACTAATACATATGTTTCTCATTTAGTTTACAGAAACAATTACATTTGGCTTCCTTTCTTTGTTATCTATGTTTATTTTTCTGTTTTCTTTCCATATTTATTGAGATTACAGGGGGAATTAAAAGATAATTAAAAAAGAGATTAATATTATATGCAGCACTGACAACATATGTACATTTAAACTTTCCCTACAAAAGACTACAGTTATGATTTTATCCACACAAAGCTATACCATCCTGCTTATTTTTCCTTTTGGTTTATCGATAGCATGTATCTCCATTTCCTGTGACTATATGACTGACCGGTGCGCCATAAGCAAATTACCTTATCGGTTGTGGACTTAAGTGACCAGCAGCCAACATGCGAGAAGCAGAGAGAGCTTGAGGCAGCACTCCATCCGCAAGACCGCCTCCATTAGCTGACAAGAGAGATTAGCTGACCTGTTGACATGCAGGCTGATCTTTACTGATACACACACACGCACACACACGCACACACACGCACGCACGCATGCACAAACGCAGGGAATATGATACACTATTAGATTTGGGGTAACACCCCTGCTTTTGATGGTTGGAGAGCTCTTACTAGTCAGTGATCCCATAAGCATAAATCTCCCTTTCCACGTCTGTCACTTGTTTCCTTTTTCTTCTTTCCATCCTACTTCTTTCTCTCTTTGTTTTCAATTCCTATGAATTTTTTAGACTTTTTATTGTTGACTTTGTTGTCCATCCCCCTTTTGATCTCCCGCCGGTGTTGCCCTTCTTTCTCTTTGTCAGTTTTCTTTCCTCCGTCCCTCCATCCACCTTTCCTCTCCTTCTCCAGCCCTCACGGATGTCTTAATGAGTTCACTCCCGTCGTGTTGAATTATTCACCACTTCTTTTATTCTACTATTCCCACTGTGTCTTTAGGGGGAAAAACGTCAATAAATAAATCACGCCGGAGGTAGCTTCTTTTGTAGTCCTGGCAATAGGAGGGATGTGTGCATGTTGTTGGCGTACAGAAAGAGAGGGACTGTAGAGATTTGAAGAAGACTTAGGAAATCTTGTACTTCTGTTTTGTATTTTTAATTTTCAGCTGCATGAGTCTGGAAATGATGACACTTTATTCATCTTTGAGTAAGTTAAATGTTATGTGTGTCCACATGTGCACATGGTATGAACAT
Source organism: Pseudoliparis swirei (assembly GCF_029220125.1). Lineage (NCBI taxonomy): Eukaryota > Metazoa > Chordata > Actinopteri > Perciformes > Liparidae > Pseudoliparis > Pseudoliparis swirei. Next base: position 13,403,204 of record NC_079396.1, read on the forward strand.
GAAGACATGCAGTATTGGTACTTACACCTGTGGGCGTGAGTAAGGGCCTGTCAGTGTGCAGCAGCAAGTGAGTGAGTGTGTGTACGTGTGTATGCAATATGTAAGAGCTACCGCAAACCCGTCGGTGTCCATGTGTGTGAATAACTGAATTTGTATGTACATGGGGGGATGCTGTGTGGAGACCCTGTTGTCATGGCAACCATGATAGCAAGAGAGAGAGAGAGAGTAGGCGGTTGCCCTCACGGCTCCACTGACAACCTTTATTTCCCCTCGCTTTGTGTCACTCCAATATTAACCCCTAACCCTTGACAGAACTGTGGGGGCGCGGCGGGGTCTTCGAAAGAGGTGCAGGCGTTTGGAAAAGGAGGACAACATGGTGTCTGGCGTGCATTCGATTGCAGCGTTTGACTCTAGTGCGAGTAGCGAAGCATCTAACGGCCAAGCTTATGCTAATAGTGGTATTGATAAATGTGCTGTCTGTGTCCCCTGATTCCAGATATAATGTAGCTCTGCAGCTTTTTCTGCTGGTAACTTTCCATTTGCAGTTGAATATGGCTCATTGGTCTTGGAACACACTTCACTTGGCCTTTCAAACAAAGAGTACCACCATGAGGAATATATTGGTTTACCACTGCTGTAAGGCGTCTTTTCCATTTAAGTTGCAAATATTGAATTAATCAGCCACATTGTCTAATGTTCGAGCCAGAGTGAAAGGTGTTGAATGCAGTAAGACGAGCTGCAGAGGAAAGGAAATGTACTGAGAAAAGTGATCGGAGGGGAATTGAAGAAAGCTTTTAGTGTCAGCTTCCGAGGGGGCTGAGAGAAGAGAAGAAGACCGATAAAAAGGCGACAGGAAAATGGACACTCATCCTACTTGGACAGTTCCTATTATAGGGCTCGGCTCCTAAGTAGAAAACGTGAGAACGGCTTGTAAGAAATGCAATCTTCACTGCGCTGAATGTTGAAAGACATGTCTGTGTTTCAAAATGAATTGTGGAGCCGAGCAGAAACAGGTAGCCAGTGTTATTTCTCATGATTTGTGGTATTTTTCCGCTGTAGTGACAAAGTGGGTCTGAGACTTGTCTCACTGCAACAGGCTCATGCATTAAGTATGACCCTGCCAGAGAGAGGAAGAGGGGGGCGAAGGAGAGACGACCAAAGAGACCAGGTAGATGGACAGCATCACTCAGGGAACACACCAAATGCAGGGGGTGCAAATTAATTATATATTTGGGTGAATTTAGGGCAACTTGTGCCGACAGGAAGGGGATTTCTATGAATAATTCACCCGGCAGGGGGCCTTATCATCAACCCCCCACCAGCATCACCATGTTTCTCAGACGCCCCTCATCACTTTTACCATCCATTGACCCTTCTAATCTCTCACTGCGTTTCTCGTGTAATGCCCATCAGTCCATTTCTCGCAGTGAGTGCTTCCTTTTGTCCAAATCACCACATCTTCCGCCCGTTCATCTGTCCGTCTCTTTTCAGCTTAATGTTTCTTCAGACAGACGAACCCTGGGGGGAGAGTAGAGGGTAAAGGGGGGCATGTTTTCATTTATTTTTCTCCCCCCCTTCTTCCGTACCGCATCGTCTCCCCCTACACATCTTCACAGCTGGAGGTAGTTAATATTTAAAAGCAAGGCATGACAGGACACAAGACATGCACACATGTTTGAACATGCACAAACACACACACACACACACACACACACAGACATGTACATGTGGGTGGGTGGCACGATGGGGATTAGAATCTGTGTGAATCTCAAAACACGTTTTAAATCTTGAGGTTTGATCTTGTGTGTGTTCCCCCTCTTCACTCGATTCCTTTTTAGCATTCAAAGTCCTTGGCGACACCCAACATGTCTATTCAATGCTAATTACTATATTTTGCAGGGGAAGGAAGGGTGCAATTTCTATCTAATGAATAACAAGAGGGGTACTCGCCACAACGGCGTACAGCAATTAGATTATACTAATGATACAACAATCACAGCATAATACAAAATGTTTGGCTTATTTGTGTTTTTGCAAGCAAAACGCATCAAAGCAGGAATTCATGAATAATTGAAGGTGTGGCAAAATTGACTGGTTGATTTGGCTTGTTTGATACATGGCCTGTCAGGCTTTCTTGTAGAAAAATGAAACGGCCACGCCCTGAAATCTCCACACAGCGCTGGTCACTCGACAATCTCCCTGTGATCGAACGACTTGTGATGGCGCCTGTTGACGTCCTCGTGGTGATAATAGTTTTTAAAAGCACTCAGGAACACTGTGGCGGGTCATCTTAGCCCAGCTGCAAGCATTCATCCCATGCATGACCTTTGACCCTGTCCAATGAAGCAGGTAACATGGCTTGGATTGGATCTTTGACAGCTGCACAGCAGAAGTGAAATCAGGCGTCTGCCTCGATGTCAGTGACTCTCACCCCTGTGATAATGGAGCTCCAGAGGCGCCATGCCGTGCACACAGCAAGTGTGCCCGCGCGTGTGTGTACATGCGTGTGTGTGTACATGCGTGTGTGTCAGGCCACATCAGTCTGTGCTATCGGCATGTTCAGGTGGTTGGCCTTATGGCAACCTTCCATGCCACTTCTCTCTCTCTGTCTGTCTCGCCCGCCCGCTCACTCACAGGCCCTCCTTTGCACTCCCCTCTCAACCCATTAAAGTGTTCCCCTTTACTGCTCCTTCTCAACATGACTAGAATATTCTTTTGCGAGCCCTACCCCCTGACTGGAGCCACTGGACCGTGCCCTTTTATCACTCTGATCTCTTCTGTCAGACCACTCAAGGTGTGTGTGTGTCTGTCTGCCTTCCTCTCTGTCTATTGCAAGCTTCTTTTTTACTCCCAATGAGTGTGTACCCGGTCACACTACCATAGTGAATTGTATGAAAAGCGGCGGCGTTCCACATCGTTAATCAGCATCCTGATTTGCTCCACTTGGCTCTCCCTCGCCGTTAATGTGGAAGGGCCACTGTTAGGTAAGCTCCAATAGATCACATTAACACAAGTACTAACACCCTGACTAGCCCTGCTTCATTCATCTGCCTCTAATGGCATGTTGGAGAGGCTGCTTTAAGACTGGAACACTGTAATTGGCCTCCTGTCTAGAGAACAACAAACACTAAAGTAGTTGATAAAAGGACAGGAACGGAAGAACAAGTAGAAAGAGAGAAAAAATGATGCACACTGATTGGATGGGCTTGCAGATGTGTGTGTATGTATGCAATTGTATGGATAGGATTAGCATCACAGCTGTCGCCCTTTGTCATCCCTCCTCCTTCCACTTTGCCTCTCTCCTCCCTCACCTCCACTCCTCATATGCTCTCCTCTTCAAACCCACTTTTTCTTTTGATCTTCTCTTTAAGTCCTCCACCCACTTCACCCTCCATTCTTCTCCCCTATTTATGTCCCTGTTGTTGTAATCTTCTGAGAAAGCAAGCGAGTTAACGTAATGGCTCATTTAATCCGAATGCTGCCGGTTTAAACTGCCTTATTAAAGGCTCAGCTCTTGTTTGGTCTTTAATTTCATCTAATTTGGCTTTCTTGTACACAAATTCCATCTTCCTGTTGCTCTTTTCAATATATTGTTCAATATATTTCTCCCTGACTGACATCGAAATGTCCCTTGCAATTAACTGGCCATCCATTCCCCACGAGGTGACAGACAATTAATGATGATTACTTCTCTCTATCTTCCTCTCACCCACCACTCTTCTCCATCATCTTCATCTCCTCTCTTCTCTGACCTCCCCCCCCCCATTCTCCAAGGTCATCCATCACTCTGTTGTGACATTGCCAACAAACAACGCCAGAACTCTTTCAATCAGGCTGTCAATACTGCAGAGCTGCCAAATAAGCTTCCTTTCTCTATTGTCGCCATTTTCCTTTGTCTCACATGTACGTCTCAATCATGGTGTGCAATAACAGTTCTTTGTGTGTGATACTGAGTAGTGTAAACAGCCAGCGGGCTGCGCCACGTGGTGTCGCGGGGGAGGATAGCCTGCCTGTTGTGGCGCGGACCGGTTCCAAGAGTACAGATGGAGAACGGATCGTATCCTAGCAGGGGTGGCTTGCCTCACTCCCCATGACTGATAGCATCTTTATCGCACACTTATCACAGCACCATCGCCCAAATACACAGCGCACTGCTCAGTTTGTGCAATGCATCCGGGGCCAGTCAACCTAATCATCAACGATATTTGTATGAGTGCTCTGCGTGTTATCTGATGTGACACTTCATCAAACAGTGTCTGTGCACACGTGCCCGTCTGGGTGCTGCGAGGCTCTGTGCAGCTTCTTCTTGCAGTATTCTGTCCATCTGTCCAGCTGACTGGGTTACATATGGGCCACGCTCATGGAATTAAACAAATGGGGATTTTTGTTTGCAGCAACAGGTTCAGTGATAGGCAATGTATGGTGCTTTTTGATGGTGTGTGTATTGTGGCCCCTTGATTGGTGTGTTAACTCCACGCCGCGGTCTGTTCAGGTCTGACCACATGATGAAGGGTAATTTTTCTCCCATCCTGACACATGGTTAAACAGTTTATAGGCATTAAATGTAAAAGTAAGTAAATGGAGAGGCACTTAAGATTAAATACGGACTGCTTGAAAAGCTCTGAAACTTAATGTATTATGTTCTTGCTTGCATCGAAGCTAAATGGTTCTTTCATCTTTTCTGATTTTCATTCCCCAGTCAATTTTAGGGCTTAGCCCCTTCATATAAGATGACTATACCCTTTACTGGATGCCAATACCAGTTTTATCTCAGTTTCTTTTGGTCTGTGCAGTGGGTGCCTGAAACAATTTTGGTTCATTTACCCAAGAACAGCAAATTTTTACCACGATTTTAGACTGGCTCCCCCTAAAATGGCTCAGTTTGCTGCCAGGACCCACTGGTTCAACTTATAACGATTAAGCAAAAGGGGCAAAGGCTCACCTGTAAATACCTTTAAAAGAATAGGGATATGGAACACATGGAGATCAATTTTATTCAAAAATATGATAAAGCAAATACACTATTTAAAATTAATGGATAAAAATTATGAAGGAAATAATGAACCATTGGAAATGAATTAATTATTTGGGAACATAAATGAAGGTTCGATTTGACAAAAATTATTAAATTAAAAGGGCAAATGGAAAATTTAAACCCAATTTTTCAAACAAGATTAATCAATTTAGGTCTGAATGCATGGTCCTGATTGAAAAAGTTTTAATTTTGCCCGTCAAATCAATTATCTGCAATTGTATATTATACATACTTTACAAACTATTTCTCTGAAGTGTCTATTCCCTTTCTTTTGTCAAATTCTTCGTCTGTTTCATCCGAAGATTTTATGATCTCTAATCATTTCCCTTGGCTATCCCCCTTTAGAATAAATTTAATGATACCATTCATGGGTTAATCTCATTGTAGTGATCAAATCTTCATTCTGTGTAAGTGCTATAATGGTTCCTATTAATTACTAAATTATATTTTTTACCAATTTTAAAATTTTTCTTTTACTTTCGATTTAAGTAATTATCTTATAATTGGGTAATATTAAATTAATTCTTACTAATAATTAAATTTCCTTGGTTTCCAATAACATTATAAATAATATCTACTTTTTATTAACTTTTATTTCATAATAAACTAAATGTTTATTATTTAACTGTTTTTATAGCCTCCAAGTTAAAATGACACACTTTTAATATACTTTTAATTTTGCAATTATTTAAAGAATATTGTTTATGAACTGGTTGTATATAAACTGGATTTGTCTTAAACTGGCTTTTACTACTGTTTTAAGAAGAATTTTTCGAAATTTTTCTTATGCAAGTCGGCCGTTTCAAACTTAGCAAATTTTTCTTACAAGATATTTCCTCTACAACTAAGTTCATCCTTGTGTAATTTCGTCCAATGTTTCCATGCTTCAACATTAAAATTTTCTTTAAAATTTCTTTCACCAAGGGAAAAGCATTCGCAAAAGTGACTTCTTCACTGTAGATTTCTTCAAAATTGGATTATCAATTAAATTTCATAGCACTAATTTTGACAATGATCTTGAACTAAAATAGCATTATGTCAATATGGGAAAATTTTTTTAAACATGAGAAATCTGAACATGTTTAATTTTCCTTATTTTAAAAACCACCTTGATTCCGGCAAAGAGTTGTTCAAGAAGACCAATTTAAAGGACTAGAATGTGTTTGGGGATTGTTTGATGCATTGAATGAATAAGGGTTTACATATGTTTGAACCCTCGATTTATTTAAGACTGTTTTTATTATATTAAGTTTTCCCATGATAACTCTAAATTACCCATATAGGGGGCATGAAACACAAGGTCTGATCCTTTCCGTATTTGTGGTTTTAATGAGTTGTATTGTCTTTTCCTGTGCTCGAATTTGTACTATTTTACAGTATATCTGAATGGATAACCAACTTGATTCAGGGGGATCGTTATGAGGGGAAACCCATTTTTTCCATGTGTCCAAAAGGGGTACCTTTCAGACCTTGGAGGAAGGGAGGGGAGCAGGTTAAAGGGAATGAAAGGGAAAAAAGGTTTAAAGGGGGAAAACGAATTAAGCAGGAATTTCAAGCAGGATGTGAGAGTCGGGAAACTGTAAAGCAAAAGAAAGAAATGTAGCACCTCCTCTCCTCCTCCTCTGCCAATAATGGAGCTGCGCCCGCAGCCCAAACGTCAATTTGATCAGCTGAGGAAATGGGTTTATTGCCTCCGTCAGTGGGAATTCTTTCATTAAATTCCCCCACTCTCCCTATCCGTTTCCTTCTAAATCTCTGTGAGTCTACCTCTTGTTTGTTTCCCCCCCACTCCCCTCTGCTCCTCAGTTGCTGTGTGGGCTCTCTTTGCTGTACTTCCATCCATCTCCTGTGCCTTCTTTTCCTCACCCACCGCAACCTTCCTCCTTTACCCATTTACCTGGATAATATGAATTCATCTTGGGCTCTGTCTCTTTCCCCTGAAGCCACATCTTCTTAGACTCTGCCAACTACAATCAAGTTTTGACCTCTATTTCACTGCAAATGCAAACAGCCCAAAGTCACTGAGCTATGTGGGGAAGAAGATTTACATTTCTGTCTCTAGGTATTGAAGAACACAACGTAAAAATACGACACGGGCCATAAAGCATGTGGAAAAATCAAACATGCTGGTTCAATACAGTATTCACAGCAAATCCCAGCGTGTTGGTTTTTATGAGTCTCTTTTTGAGGGATTGCTTTATGGCTGTTGTGGTGGTCATTACTTTTTTTCTCTTCAAAATCTCTGCTTCATTTCCCCGCAGACTCTTTCCCTTTCCCACAGGGAGCATTGTGCCAAATATCTCCTTTACATGAACTCTCCTTCTTAAATTATGCTAAATCCATTTCATCTCATCCCGTCTGATTTCTTTCTTTCACTTTTTTCCTTGGCCTACATTTCATCTCTTTTTCTGAGGAGTCTTTTTAAATGATATTGACTAAATATACTTATCGGCAGCTGTTAAACTAAGAACATGAGTGGTATTGCTGGTTAATCTGTGCTGTTAGTAAATCTATTAACAACAGCTACAGAAAAGTGTGTGTCTAAATGGGATGATATATGTGTGCATGTCAGAGCTGGAGTTATTACAGCAGCATGCAGAAGGAAAGCAGGTCATGTGAAGACTGCAGCATTATGTGGACTGTGTGCATGTGTCTCTATCTATTTGAACCAAGGTGTATAGTAGCACATGCACGCCTGCTCAGTAACTGTTGTTATGACAACATGAACTCTGTTTCTGGCCGTTGCAGTCAAGAGACCTCCAATGATCATCACTCAGCCGGAGTCTGTCACCGTCTTTAGTGTTGAAGACCTCGTCATGAGCTGTGGAGCCACTGGCAACCCTCAACCCATGTTAGTCAGCACACACACACACACACACACACACACACACATGCAAACGGTCTGAAGATCCTGTATTGGTCATGGTCATGGTGGTCTTTTTAGACAACTGAGAACATTGACCTTCCTTCTCCTTGTTCAGCTGACATCTACACATTAGTATTACATGAGAGTTTTCCCAGTCACAGTTCTTATTTCAACGAGGATAAATGTCATTAAGCCCTGAAGCAATCTTTTTAGAGTGTCTTGAAGTGGAAAACTGCTCCAATTGCCAGGGAAAAGATGAATATCGCAATTACACAGCACACGCTATGAGTCCCACTGGGGCATCTCCTGTACATTTTGCATAAATGTATTTGTACCCTCAAATTCAGTGACATTGAAGGAAATGTGTTTTTCAAAGGCATGGATATTATTTTCGGGGGCTTTGACATTTGGGTGAACATTCTCTCATCAGCATTACTGTTTCATTGTTTCTTCGCTCAAGTTTCCGATGGACAAAGGATGGAGTGGAGTTTGACCCAGGCAGTGAGCCAGAGCTGAAGATTTCTGAGCGCTCTGGCTCATTTTCATTCTACACACTCAGTCACACCATGGACAGCGTGAAGCAGTACCAGGCCAAATACATCTGCTATGCATCCAACGTGCTCGGGACAGCCGTCTCTAATGAGGCCCGCATCAACACTGATGGTAAGAACATGCTGTTTAATTCTAAAGAAACCACAGACCCAGTTACCAAGAAAGAGTCATTCATTTTGGTGGTTCATTTGAATATTCAAAAGATCCATCATGCGTCCGGAATATTTGCTGTTTTGGTATCTTTTGCCTCGAGAGATGAATCACACCACTTGAAATATTATTAACTAGATGTGTTTTAAAACAAACTGCATCACAATAGAGGAGTTACATTTCTTTTATCATTGTCAGTTTCAGAGTTTGAGCACCAGTAAGTCCAGATTAGATGCCAGACATTTTGTTGGTTTTTCTCAGCAATAACCGTGAGATTTGGAAAGCTGCGAGCGGAGCCAGCGCGTACAGCTTTTCCTCGCCCTGCTTTACAGGGAGACTTACACCCAGAACATAACATTATAATCAGCATATACAACTCTGTATCTATTCACCTGTGTGACTGGCTCTCTCCTGGGCGACCTCCTTCCATCACAGTTTCCCTGACAACGGTTTCCCCAGAAACGCTCTTGAGTTGATGTCATGTGAAGCACTCTTCAGTAGCTCCTGCAGGGTTACCGACAATGGGCAGAAGGGAGGAGGGAAGGAGACGTGTGACTCACAGATCACATCATTTTACACAAGACAACCTGGTGCCTCTTCACACGCTGCTCCTCAGATTCTTGAAGTTCTTAAAAAATAGGGTTTACAAATATTGCTTCCTATCCACTGTACTGTGTGTTTTAAGTTGACTTGTGATATGGGTTGTCTCAGAAAATCTTTACTTCGCGCCGTAAATCTGTGCAAAGGCGGTTGTGTATGTGTTTGAATGAACAGATCTGTGTGTTTCTTCACTTACTTCCCGTTAGTTCTCCCGACCCAGCAGAAAGAAAAGAAGGTTCATATGAAGTCAGAAGAGGGAAACAGTATCGTTCTGAAGTGTAACCCCCCGCAGAGCTCCATGGAGCCTATTATTCACTGGATGGACTGGAGTGAGTACATTACCTTTCCATCTCTCCTTCCATTAAATCCTTCCTGTTTCCTCAATCAATCTGCTACTTAGACAATCTATCTGTCCTTTTGTGGTCCACGAGCATCATAGTGAGGTATAGATGACTGTTTATTTCTGAAACAACAGTATCTTTTTTTTCTTTTTCAATGTCCAGATTATCCCTTCATGCATTCAGCTGACCCTGGATGCTTTATATGTCTTCAGCACGTTCTGTAGGCGGAGAGTCAATTTATATCCCTTTTCTCAGATGTTTCTTTATTAGAAATGTGATATTTCTCTCTCTCTCTTTGTCTTATCCTATTGTTTCTCTATGCCTTCCTATTCTATTTCCTCTCTCTATTATATCCTCTTGCTACTCTCCTCATTCTCTCTCTCTTTCGCTCTCTCTCTTGTTTCCCCATTCCCCGCTGCCTCTATCTGTCATCATTTGTTCTCTCATATCCTCTTTAGAGCTACGCCATATCCAGCTAAGTGAACGGGTGGTCGTGGGGAAGGATGGCAACCTATACTTTGCCCATTTGACAATCGAGGACAACAGGAACGACTACACCTGCAATGTCCAGTACCTGGCGACACGCACCATTCTGGCAAAGGAGCCCATCACGCTGACCGTGAACCCTTGTGAGTTTTGTTCTGGATCAACTGACAGTAGTCTGGACTGATCTGACCTAAACTGAGTTCCTGAAATGCTTCTTTAAGCGGAGACTGTTTTTATCTCAAGCAACTAAATTTGATGGGCAATTTTTACGGCAATCCACCCAATACAAATGTTACCATTTCTCTCAAAACTCCAAGTATAATTCTCATGGTGGCACTAGAGGAAAAGTCAGAGGAGCAACACAAAGAGTATCTTTATGATGTGGCTTGTGTGGACAATGTCCTGGTAATCCGTCCAAAAGATATTTCAGTCTGAACTAAGTGGTGGATAGACCAACCGTTCCACAGACCAGCGTTGCCATCCATTGAGCCATTCTGCCAGCATGGCTAATATATGATTTTTGTAATTTGGGTGAACCAAACCGATCATTAGTTTTGTAAAGTACTTTCATTTTAAAAGATGGTCTGTACGGGTTGACATTTCGAAAAAAATCGGCCTGTTTTCTTTTTATAAGAGGAATCTGTGACAGTAAAACACTGAATATGAAAATACCTCATACTTCAACCAAAGTCATCTCACCCCATGTGGTGGCATGTCGTGCTGACCAAAGCAGAATCCTATCCTAGATGGTCACAGCGCCGACGGGGCTCTTCACCTCCTCAGCCCAGTGGTAATGAGATACAGCTCACACTGAGAGGTGGCTGCCAGCATCTGTGGCCCAACTAGAGGTCAGAAAGATGAGCACATGTTAACATGGGACCTGTGTGTGTGTGTGTGTCTCTCTCTGTGTGTGTGTGTGTAGAAAATCCTCTCCATTTTATTCTACACCCTGCATATTTTTGTGTTTGTGTGTGTCAGATTCTCTGAAGTGGCTGCTGTGTCAGCAGCACAGCAATTAAAAAAATGACCAAACATACATATGCATGAACTTTTTGTTCCATCTTTGTGTTTCCGCCTCTCCAGCCAACTCTCTACTTCAGAACAGGAGGCCCCAGATGTTAAGACCTACTGGAATCCACACCACTTACCATTCCCTCAGAGGCCAGACCGTGGAGCTTGAGTGCATCGTCCAAGGCCTGTAAGTGTCTCTGTGTGCACATATTTCTCCCCCCATCATTCAGAAAACTTAAGCCGCACCTATATACAGTATTATCTATAGGTCTCATCCGTTCATCTCCTCTCCTTCTACATCCCATCTCTCTCTGTTCAATGTGTTGCTTCATCTGTTGCATCCCTCCATCCACATCCTTTTGATTTCTGCTGTTTCTTCCTTTCCTCGCTCCTCCTCTTCAGTCCAACTCCCAAAGTTTCGTGGCTGAGGAGTGACGGCGAGATGTCTGAATCTCGGATCATTAAAGATATGTTCAACCGCCGCCTGCGCTTCAACAATATCTCAGAGAGCGACGCCGGCGAGTACCAGTGTATGGCTGAGAACTCCCAAGGGAAGGCCACACACACTTACACCGTCACTGTAGAAGGTATGACACAAGCACACACACCTACATACACACACACACACACACACACACACACAAATACCATATATATGTATATATATATCCAGTAGATTTCGAGTGGGTGAAGGAGGATTTGTTCATGTACCTGTGATTTTACAATATAATGGTAACTACAATAATACAGATTCACAGTTGATCACATTACTGTGTCTTGTATTCATTAAGTTTATACATTTGGCATGTATACATACTGGCTTCACACTTAGCAACTGATGCAAAAACCATTATCCGTCCCCTGCGACGTGGAAAATTATTTCCAAACTTTTGTTCTGAAATAAAGGTTTTAAAGTATTCAAGCAATCCACGATAACCCTTTCATAAAGTGATGTCACTTTTAGTCCCGACTATGGGTCAAACTTCACATGATGGCACCTTATAGCATCTTAGATCCCTGCCAAGTAGTCACATCTTTAAAGGTTATGCCCTTGTTGAAAAATGATTGTTCACTGAGCCCAAGCTAAGATACCTGGATGATGTTAAGTGAGTAATTGAGTAAAAAAAGACATTACACAACTGTCACAAACCGAGTAGTACTCCATGTGACTATAAATATACCTTGACTTGAAAATATGTGTTTCCTTTTAAGCCCAACACAACAGTTTAGCGATCAGTTGCTTAATTTTGGAGACTTGTTTGGGTGTGACCTATCAATCTCAACCCATCAGTCTCACTGAGAACTATCCTGTGGAAAGGTTTGGTTCTGTTTAACTGAAGACTGTTTTGTTTTGCTTGTGCTGGGTGTAATTGATATATTCTGGGCCTTGTAGCGGCTCCCCACTGGATCAAGGAGCCACCCAGTCAGCTATATGCCCCAGGTGAGACTGTCAAGCTACACTGCCAGGCGGACGGCATCCCCGCTCCTACCATCAGTTGGACCATCAACGGGATCGCTCTCTCAGGTCAGTGCATACAACCAACAATACGTTCCTCAACACACAGCCTCGTGCACTGTGGATGTGCTGACTGCATGTTTTTGAAATAGAAACCGACAAGGACATCAGACGTTCTGTGACAAGGAGCGGATTTCTAACACTAATGGATGTCGAACTGGGAGACACTGCCGTCTATCAGTGCCAGGCCTCCAACAAGCATGGAACCATCCTCACCAACACCAACGTCTATGTCATTGGTGAATGTTTGTTTTGTCACTTAAAAAGAGTTGTGGGTGTCGGTCTGTGTGTGTCTCATTTCTCTTTGTCTGCGTTGTTTCAGAGCTGCCTCCCCAGATCCTGACTGAGGATGGAACTACATACACATTTATAGAGGGCCAGAACGCTTTACTGGAGTGTGTAAGCTTTGGCTCTCCGAGACCTAAAGTCACATGGTGAGGCACACAACCTCCTTATTCCGTTGTGTTCGAGAGCATTGTACGGTAATAGGTATTCTAATGTGTTGTCTGACAGATTTTTCATTTAACACATTTTCCAGAGGTGATAAAATTGCGTAGGTAGTTGTTCATATGTATAAATTAACAGCCAAATACTGTTACATCTCGGCTATTACTGTGAATGTTGTCAGTTTGGCAGGTGCCCAACAAGGCTTTGTTCTTTCGGTGAAATAGTGGCAATTAAACCAAATTAATTATCCATTGCAAGAGCGGAAATGGTTTATTTCTTACTCTGCTTGCCAGGTTTATAATGTGTGTTTTTGTGCATCGATAATGTGTGTTTCTTTTCCAGGGAGAGCGGCAGGACCTCCTCCCTTCTGGAAGATCCCAGAGTGAAGCCGCTCACCAACGGACTGCTTGAGATCTCTAATGTCACCCATGACGATGAGGGCATCTACACATGCTCCGTGCAGAACACCAACTTGTCTATCAATGCCGAGCTGGAAGTGCTCAGTGAGTGGATGCAACCCCCCCCACACACACACACACACTGTGTCCCTTAGCAGCTGATGTAGTTGCACCTTCTGCAGCTTGTCTCAACATTGTGTGTCTGCTTTCCCCTCCAGACAGGACAGTGATCCTGTCACCTCCACAGGATCTGAAGGTGCAGCGTGGAAACACAACAATCTTCACTTGTCTGTCCCTTGTTGACCCAAAACTTGGCTCTCCACTCATTCAGTGGAGAAAGGACAATCAAAAGATCTCTGAGTCGTACACTGACGGAAAGTAAGACCAGATTGTATGCATTAGAACCGACCAAAATGTACTGAATTTGTTTAGTTGTTCAAGCCAAATTAGGAACAGACGATAAATGTTAGCTTCAGCTAGATACCCTATAAACATTATATTTATTTTACCATACAATGTTCATCTTTATTGTTCCTGTTACATAAACAAATACATGACTTGCCATGTTGAAAAAAGTAGAAGAAGTAAAAGATGGAAGTTGAAAGGGGGAGTAAGATGAAGATAACAATTATAATGTTAATTCTTCAGATACACAATTGATGGACCAGACCTGAAAATAACTAATGTGGAAGAAGATGATGAGGGTGTGTACACCTGTCAGGTCATCACTAAGCATGACATGGCTGAAGCCAGTGGCACCCTCACTTTATGGGGTAAGATCAATGAATATGTGCAGGATGAAAGAGTTGCCTTTTTGTTAAAGCCTGTAGACAAGCAGTGTGCAGATAGTTGTAGTGATGATATTATTGTTGTTCCCCTCAGATCGTCCAGACCCTCCTGTCCTGCTCCAGATCACTGATCCTAAGCATCGTGCAGTCACCCTCAGCTGGACTCCTGGAGACGACCACAACAGCGCCGTGCTAGGTTTACAGACACACATAGACACACACACGTACTCCCGAGACGCATATACATATGCACACATCTATCTCATTCGCCCTCTCTGCCCCTGCAATGCTAAAACTGTTTTTGTATGAATAGTAATTTTGTGATTTTAGAACATTTGTTATGGTGCCATCAAGTGAGAATATGCTTCCCCACACAAACACCAATGCAATCATATCCAATACAACAAAACCATATCTTCATCTCCCCCTGGCAAAATGAAAGGCTGCTCTGGTTTCATTACTTTGACCGGATTATGATTATTTGATCTGCAGCATCAGACTTTTGTAAAGCTCAAAGTGTCTTGTTATGACTTCGGTGTTGATTTTATGTTTCTATTGCTTCCTTGTTGTTTATATCCTGTCTTTCTCCATCACTCCTTGACTCTTTCTTTCTCGTTCTGCAGAGTTTGTAGTTGAGTTTGAGGACCAAGGCTTGAAAGAGAGTGGTTGGGAAGAGCTGAAGAGAGTAACAGGAAACAATCAGCGCGCTAGCCTCCCTCTGTGGCCCTACATGTCTTACCGTTTCCGGGTTACTGCCATCAATTATGTAGGAAAGAGTGGCCCCAGCAAGCCATCTGAAATCCACAATACACTCGCTGAAGGTGAGAGCCAGTGTTATGAAACCACAAGTTGTCCCACTCAAAGTGAACTCAGAATGAAACAATCAACTTGTTTCCAATCACAGCTCCAGACAATAACCCTGAAGATGTTAGGAGTGAGTCCAAAGATCCAGAGACGCTATTCATCAGCTGGGAGGTACATGTGTTGCATGAACGTACGAATGATGTAAAGCAGCGTCAAGCTCTTTATCTGGAACAACATCAAGCACATTTCCCCTGTGTCTGTCTGTGCATTATTGTTTGCTGTTGCTTTCACTGCAGGAAATGGACAAACGTAGCTTCAATGGACCTGACTTTAAGTATCGTGTTCAGTGGAGGCGAGTAGTGGGCAGCGGACCCCGCTGGCACACGAACGACACAACAACACCACCATTCACAGTCAATGACATTGGCAACTTTTCTGCCTTCGAGATCAAAGTTCAGTCTGTCAATGCGAAGGGGAAGGGACCTGAGCCAGATCCCATCATCGGTTACTCAGGAGAAGATTGTAAAACATTTTTTAAAGCTTTTCTTGTACTGTGAATATGTCTACTTTGTTTTCTTTCTTACCGTTCACCCTCATGTATGTTGTTGTTTCTCAGTTCCATTAGAGGCTCCAATGAATGTAGGTGTTGTTTTAATGAACAGCACTACCATCAAAGTGAACTGGGCAGCAGTGAACAAAGAGACGGTCAGAGGAAACCTGATGGGATACAAGGTACTGCTCCTGTATCTCATCTGTTCTTTCATATTCAGCCCCTGTCCTCTTGAATCATACATATTTGAGGTTTACAGCCAAGGCAGCCAGACCTTAGCTTGGCAAGGAGTTCTCTTTAGTGTCAAGGTTGTGATGAGAAAAGCCTTTTTTATTTTAGAAGATCTTACCTTTAGAATGTATCACACTGCAGTCACATGCTTCGCCTTTTCTCTTTTGGGTCTTTGACACACCATCTATTAAACATCATATGCACACCAGTTTCAATGCCATAGGAACATGTATTGATATACAATGAATACATTATAAGAATTAAAAAAAAATGTATTTCAAATGTAAATTAAAGACTAACCCATGATTTCTTTGTTCATCATTTCACCGTGACTGCTTTTGTGACTCCAGGTCTACTTGACCAGAATTGGCTCCAGGAGCCACCACAGGGGCCGGAGGTCCAGGGAGCCAGAGAGCACTTTGATGGTGGAGACTGTGGCCAACGAGGAAGAGAAGGTGATCAGTGATCTCAGACCATACTCCCACTACGTGCTGTTCGTCACTGTATTCAACAGCAAGGGAGAGGGACCCCCCTCTGAGACGCTGTCCTTCAAGACTCATGAGGGAGGTGAGAATGAAAAAGAAAGAAAAAACTGATGTGGGAAAGGGATGGGTGAAGTGGTATTAATTATAGACATGGAGAGACAAAGATGTGAGGAATGGATTGTGGATTTTAAAGAGGAAATGACAATGTATCCAGAGATTGAGTGAAGGGCCGTGAAGAGAAGGAGGGGGAAATTGAAGCAGATATAGATATTATTGAGCTGGCAGTTGTTGGGAAATATGTGACAGCAGATCACATTAGTATAATAATCAATATAACTGTAAGCAACGGGAATTTTAATCAGCTATGTTGGTGTTCCTGTTAGTTCCTGGTCCTCCCATGTCCCTGATGCTGGACAGCCCATCAGAGACAGAAATGACCCTCCACTGGACGCCACCTGCTCAGCCCAATGGAGTCCTCATTGGATATGTACTAGAGTACCAACAGAGTGAGCATTGTCTACACACCTTTCTCACAAAATATCCAACATCAGGCACATCAATTGTTTTGTTTAATATTTAACTTAAAGACTAACCAGTTCATACCAGTGACCTGCATCATGCTGCATTAAAAACACCATGAATGTAACTACACAAGACAACTACAGCAACATAAATAGCACTGACACATGTCAAAGAATAGCCTCCTAATGATGCTGCATCAGTCGGTCAATGTGTCACTCAGAACAATGTGTTAAAGATAAAATTGTGATTGAATGTTTTTTCTGCTGTGGTCAGTTGTGGAGAGCAATGACAGCCCCACGCAGAAACAGACAATAGAGGACCCCATAGCCACCCACCTCACCCTGAGGGCCCTGGACCCCCACAGCCAGTACCGCTTCTTGTTGAGGGGGCGCACCACTGCAGGGGAAGGAGAGCTCATCATGAGGGAGGGGGCCACCACACTGGATGGAGGTACAAAGCCAATTCACAAAGGTCTTCACACTCACAGATCTGTCACAAACAGAATCTGATTGTACTCGATTAAGAGTTTGATTCCTCTCTCTAAATGTTTGCAGCACCTCCTGTCAAGTTCAACTTAACTGTTGGAGAAAACTCTGTTAACCTCAGCTGGGTGGCCAAGAAGAGACACAGAAACGTCAGCTTCCAGATATACTACCTCAATAAAAATGGTATATCTTCTACACACAGTTGTAGTCAGCCTTTTAAAATCACAAATCTATCTGGGGAATAGTTTCATAATCCTAAACAAGATAAAGTCAATCAAAGTTATTGTCATGTCTCTGCAGGTGCCAGTAAATGGGAGAAAACTGAGGTGAACTCCTCCCAGTCTTTCTACCAGCTCCAGGGCCTGACTCCTCGCTCTCATTATCGTCTACGCTTCGCCTACAGCAACATTACCTTATTTGAAGAGAACATTGAGACCTTAGGAACAGGTACGATAAGTGTTCCCCCTTCATTCATCCTCTTTTCTTTCATCTTCTCTGCTCTCTCCTCTGGGCTTCCCACATCTAAATATAAAGCCTGATCCTACAGAGGGTGCCTTGCAGTTCTCTCCACTGCCTGTGAAGTGTTTTCAAAGACTCTCATGAAAAGAAAGCTTGGTTAGCCAAATGCAATGATCCATTACTTGTTTGTTTGCTGGATTCTTTGGTTCCCGGGTGTGCAATGCCACCCTGTCAAAATACATATTGCTCTGCCTCTTTCGCTCTAGATTATTCCTCTTTTATCTTGCTTCTCTTACGTTTTTCATCCTTTCTACGACTCTTGTTCTTTCATCCGGTTTCCTCATCACAAACTACACTCACTTCTTCCCCCCTCACTTGTCTTTTCTCTCTGAAGGAGTAACTGAGGTGCAGCCCAGTTTTGCAACGCAAGGCTGGTTCATCGGTGTTGTGTGCGCCATCGTGCTGCTGCTGCTGATCCTGCTGATCCTCTGCTTCATCAAGAGGAGTAAAGGGGGGAAGTATTCAGGCAAGTGCAGCCGTGAGCAAATTTCTGGAAAGAAAAATCTGTCTGTAAGAACACAACGGTGTTAGACAGCTGCTGTGTCACACTCTACAACCGCTTTGTGGGAACACTCTGCTTGAGCCATAAAACTGTCTGATATCGAAGATGACATTGCGGTAGAAAAGGAGGCCTAGCCGTTACAGGAAGGCACCACAGTAAACAAAGTCATTCTTACTGGAAAGACGACAGTAAATTAAGGTTGCACCATGTTTAAAATTCCTTGTGTGATCCTTACAGTGGCTCCATATCCACATAATTGACCACTTGTCACTTGGCCAACTTTCTTCCTTGCAGCTTTCCCATCAAACATGAGATCTAAGCCTGCACTTCCTTATCGTGACAAGAAGGGGCTCTGAAACGAACTGTGACATGATCGTCACAAACCACGAGAGTAACTGCAACCTGCAGGCAGTAGCCTGGTCAGAGAAAAGCGTTGGCCTTTCATCCCTTTCCACATGAGGGAGAAACAAGTGGCTGGCTCCTTTTAAAGTAGACTTTATTGTTTCTGCTAAAAGCAAGGACTAATTGAAAAGTACATCCAACCATATACCCACTGGGATAATACTTCTGAGAGATGAATTATTTAAATAGTTTGGACTTTTAAGAGTAATATTTAGAGTGCTATCTATTACGTTGAAATTCAGATGAGAAATTAAGTGAAACATCAAACTTTAAACTACATAAATACACAGATTCTGTGTCCAGATAGTCAACATAATTTTGCTCCACAGCCCCATTTCTCCTCACTGGGTGGTGTTATCTCATTGTGGGACAGGATGTCATTATCGATGTCTGAGGCAGTGGTTTAGAGAGAAACATGGTTGAGATCTCAATGATAATAAAATCCAATAATCTCATTCTCAGTGAAAGATAAAGAAGAGGGTCCGATGGACTCAGAAGCACGGCCTATGAAGGATGAGACTTTTGGAGAGTATAGGTTTGTCGTCTGAATACATATCCTCTCTTTTTTGGTGTTGTATTATGTTTCTGTGGATCATTTAAATTCTAACTCCCAGTCTTGATTCCCTCAACATTGTTAGCTTTTCCTAACCCTTTGTGTTCCTTTCATTGTCCCCCTTCTCCTGAATGCCTGCTAACTACAACGCAGATCTCTAGAAAGGTATGCTTTGATGTGATTATCCCAAACCTGCTTCTTCATTAACCCTGCCAATACCTTACCTACCTTACTGACTTCCCTGCAACATTTAGTGTACTCACAGAGAGTGTATCATCTTGTATATGGCCTGCAACTAACAATCATATTATATTTTGTATTAATTGCTTAATCGTGTGAACTGTAAAACCTTAGAAAGCAGACAAATGCCAATCACGATATGCTACAGGGGGGACTGTAGCATATTGTGTCTTGTTTTGTCCGTCCCAACAGTCCCGAACTCCAAAATAAGTATATAACTATACAGTAAGACCAAGAAAAGTTGCACATTTTTCAAACCTAGAACTATCAAGATTGGGTATTTTGGTTACTTAAATCCTGAGTCCATCATCAACATAGTCAACCAACCAATCGATGAATCAACTAATGGTTTCAGTTTTATCTATTTTCAGCTTGCACATTAGCGTATATAGGAGACATAATAATAACGAATGATTCTTTTTACCTGCCATATGTTGATATGTCTTGCTTTCACATCCTGTAGTGACCTCGAGGAGAAGCGCACGGCCAGTCAGCCGTCCCTCGGCGAGGAGAGCAAGCTGTGCAGCGAGGACAACCTGGACTTCAACGGCAGCAGTGCCATAACCACCGAGCTCAACATGGACGAGTCTCTGGCTAGCCAGTTCAGTCGTCCCAGCGAGGGTCCAGATGCGCTGCATGGCCTACCAGACAACTCCCCGCTCAATCCCACCACCGTCTCCCCAGCTACCAGTGGCATGCCCAACTCGGTCACCATCCTCGATTAACCCCACATCCACCTGGGGCCATTCGACCAACACATGTCAACTCATATGTGCCCATACATTCCTGTTCCCCACTGACTTGCTGATCTGTAATTTAATGACTAATATACAATCAATGTATTGACTATTCAGATGTCCCTGGCAGTCATCTGATCGACCGGACTGTTTTGACCAAAGGAGTGTCCAAAGTAGTGGACGATGTGATACAAGTTTGACTGACCTGAAGATGTCTTTTGACCCCCCCACCCCAACCTTGCTTTTATCTGTGTAGTTTACAACATATCTTAATGACTACGATTAATTTCCCTACATTTCTTCTCTGTCTTTCCACAGACAACTCTATAGAAAGCTAAAGAGGGAATGTTGCGCAGGTAGAAATATGAGCGGGATTGTAGGTACGGCCCGATAGGGATGCAGAGTCGTGCATTGAGGAGTATGACAGTAGAGCCTGGCGTGGGGGGGAAGGCAGCACATGCTGCTGTAAAAAGTCTTAGATATTTATCATGCCTCATATTATTTTACACATGTGTATGTTTAATGCCATATGATGTCTCAGATTGTACTTGCCAGTGACATTTTTAATTTTAATTTTAAAAAGTGTTAAAAACATCCTTTTTTACTACCCATTTTTATTTATATCATTACTTTTTAATATTGTTTTCTACACTATTTCTATAAAACTCCTGACTTTTCTCAGTTGACATATTTCACAGATCAATATGTTTTCATTGAAACTAAGTAAAGCCAAGTTTCTTACGATAAATAACATTGGATGCATTATGGGAACATGCTGAGCAGCATCTGGTGTATATAGCTGCATCTACATCGATCTATTTAGCCATAATACAGTATTATAGATATGTACATGCTCCTTATAAGTTCCTGTGCCTGCTAGGTCTGCATAGAGCACCAGATTGATGTCATTACTCTCTCGCATTCCCAACAGAAGTGTAATGTCATTTTTGGAAATGATAATGTCATTTTTTGTGTCGAGACCTTTGTGTAGCTTTCTGTATCTGTCCTTGTCTCTTTCTACACTGAATTAAAAACATTGTTGTCTCTAATTAGCACTCTTTTCAGACCTGTCCATCTCATGTTTCACAAACTGTTTGAGGAGCAGTATTTATGTATATTTATGTATATTTACAGATCAGGGAGTGGAGTCTTGTGGGCAAACACAAGTTTTTTTTCCAGACCCTCATCAATGCAAGTTCATATTGCAGACAGGCGGAATGATTGCAAGTTGATGTATAATAAGATCAAGCAGTTGGTATTTACATCACACACAGAGAATGTATTATTGTGCTAGCTGGGCAGACATTGTATTTACATGCTACTGATAAAAATAAAATCTGAGATACACGGTACTGGAGTTGTTTTGAGTATAACTGTTTTTGTCTCCACAGAATGTAAATACCCTTGTAAGATTGTTTTGATGAACCCAACTGTGTTTGTTATAAAAATGTGCAAGTTTGAAACCAATTAACTTAATTTGAAATCGTTGCAAGTTGTCATTTTTCTTCTTTGAACTATTGCTATAAATTCAAACTTTCCATTTTTGACAAAAAAAATTGACAGTAAAAACTATTTAAAAAAGGGAATCCACATTGATCTATAGATGTTTGCAAACATTTAGGAATTCAAAAATCTACATTTTTATTTGTTGTACTTAGCGACAGGAGTAGTCCCATTACAATAAAAGCTGTACGCATTCATGCCCATAGCCATCTTTGAATGAATTGCAGCGCAGTGAATATCTGTGGAGTTTTTGTTTGACGCAGATATGAGAGGTGGAGATGCAGTGAGCTGGTTTGTGCATACCACAGGGAGTACCTTTATGAACCATGCGGCCTCACTTCTCACAGTTTAAATAAAAGCTTGACACTGGCCAAACTCCACCTGACATTCCATGAGGTAAAGTGTATGGGATGTTAACAGGCCTGTCGTGGCATTGAAGGAGGTGTGTCAGCTCCCTGTTGTTGGTTACATGGACACACTTAGGACAATAAAGCTTTTGAAAATCTATTTTCATACAGGAGCAATGAATGATGCAACATTTGCCAATATTCTAACTTAACCATCTGCTGCTAAACATCTATTTTTGTCAGTGTTTGTGGCAAATGTTAGCTTTGAATGAGGAATAAGTGTACACACACAAATACTCACTCTGCTGCTGCTCACTCTTTGCTTTTCATGTGTCGAGGGTAAGGCTAAGGACACTCTTTGCTTTTCCACTGTTGTTTTCCTCCTTTTTTATATATATATATAAAAAAAGAGAATTGGTTAATTTTTAAAGCTTCTTCAGAACCCACAAAGAACCCGACAGATTTGAAAAAACAATGGCTGAGTGGGAAGCGAGGGGTAAGTGAAAATAAGGGAGAGAAGAAGGGAGGAAATAGTAGTCGGAAGTTTAGTTTAGTTTAGTTTAATAAGGATCCCCATTAGTCTACACCGTAGTGGAGACTATTCTCTTCCCAGGGGTCCAAAAACATTACAATACAATACAAATACATAAAATGCAGTACAGCATGATAAAATTTTTCAAAAAACAGAGACTTAGAAAACACATACATTAAAAAAAAAATAATAATACCTAAATACCTTAAATACCTAAAATAATAACCTAATCTACTATAATTTCCTTTCCGATTATTGCTGCCTTAAGTTTTTTTTGAAATCATTTATTTTTTCTTGTTAGAGAGTCACATATGAGCACATTCCAGTGCATCTGTACTGTACATACACATTTCTTTAGTTAGTTAGTCTTGGAAGAGAGAAAGTAAAGTGCCCATTTTGGCTTTATAAGTGGTATATTATTGTCATGTCTCTCTAGCTGTAAAGACAGACTGACAGGTTTCTGTGAGGAATACACATTATTTAAAAACAGAATAAGGCTAGGAAGTGTGAGTCACATCCGGGTGTCGAGTTGCCTCTGTGCTGTGCTGTGCACAATGGGACTGATGACGTGAACGGCATGAGGTGGGTGGATGTGTACTACATATGGGGCCAATATAACTGTAACTGCAATATGAATCTACCACTGTAACTGGTTTTATAACGAAAAAATAAAATACGCGGAACAATCTGTACCAAAAAAGCAAAAAGGGTCCCTTCTTTTTCATCAGTATCTGTAGATCAATGCATGTGTGTCACTTCAAATGAGAAAGATGTATTGATTAAAGAACATTCAATGTATATTGAGTGTGAGTACAACAATCAGTAGATTTTATTAGCACATTGTCACAAAGAGACACGCCTGTGTTGTCAGCGGGAGCTGCTGTTGAATTGATCAAAGTAGTCCTTGCTGGGTTTGTTGGTGTATAGCTTCTTGTTCAGGTACTCCTGGCTGGGGCACACAGAGACACACACAAACACACATTGAGTAACTGTTCCGACGAATGGTTATTTAAATCTGAATCCTACATTAGAGTACTTTATCATCTACACCCAAAATACATTTGCTGACAAGTGCCTCTTTCCTCCGTGCTCACTATGCCTGTTGCTCTCCTGCCAGCTGCATGTTGTAACGGTCTGTCTGAATCCTCTTCTCTCTCCTCAGCTCCTCTGCTCTGCTCTCCTCCTCCTCTGCTTCTCTGGACAGCTTCAGGAGCTGGAGTTTGCAAGCTGCATCCTGAATCTTTTTACCTTCTCGTTGTCTCTAAAGATGAAAAGGAAAAAAGGTGGAAATGTCATATGGAATACTGCATTTAAAAACGTTCTTTCTTAGGTTTTTTTTATTATGAAGAAAAGCTGATGGACCTGGAGCTTAGAATAAAACAGAAAGATTCAAGATGATACATAAGAAAGAAAAAAATAAAAATAATATTACCTCTCTGATGACAAATGTTACACATATATATGAGGAGAAAGGTTTACAAGACAAAAAGATGGATGTCAAATTAAGAGGAACAAACTAAATCAATTAGAAGTTACATAAAACGAAAAAGTCACTGTTTGTTTTGTTCATTTTTGGAAATGTTAGACTAGCATGTTAAACAAAGGTAATAATAGTAATAGGCAGAATGGTGTTCCTCCCCCTGATAAGAAGCGTTCTTTCGATTTGGCACGCATCAGTGGTTTAATGTGACGGTTGGGGACGAAAGTTTTGAAAGATTTCTGCAGAAAGACAGAACTGAAGAGGAGCTTGGAGCAAGAGGAGCTTGGAGCAAAGCAGGATGGGACTTGACTGTGAATTGCTCACCGTAATCAGTGTGTCATAGAGCATTGTGTCTTCGAGTCACTCCATACCTGTCTCTCAAGACGTTGTTCTTCTCTCTCCCTGTGGATGACGCTCAGTTTCTCAGGGGTCATACCCTTCCATCTGTCCACCAGAACCAGTGGCAGCCTCCCTCCTCCCACCTCTCCCGCCGCTGCCTCAGCACACTCTGTCATCATGTCGGATGTCAGAGTGTGCTGCATCTCTGCAAGATTCTCCCTCTCTTCTCGCCAGTGCTGCTCCTTCAGTGTTTCTGTCTGCTCGGCAGCCTGTGGGGAGCGGGACATGGTGAGGCCTTACCACTGATGTAGGGACAGTCGATTGATCGTCGCCTTGGTGGTTAGAATGGCAGGAGCTTTACGAAACCCGACCTTTAATATGTGGTTACGTCTAACACAGAGCAAGAGTCTGCCATATGGCGAATATCCTCCAGAGAGAACCACTCATGCTGTTGCATTTGCTTGTGCATTGTGCATGGGAGTTGTTATTAAACCACATAATTGTCATGAAAAAAACCATGACCTGAGTGATTTATAATGATGCCTCCCAAAGGAGGATTCAGCCGAGTGCGTTCAGTCAAATCAGGGCAGCTCTAAATGGAGGCTTTTAAAAACAGACAGGGCCCATGCACACATCAAAGCAGTTTAACCATCCATGTTGCTTGATACCAACTAATATGATGGCCACCCTCCTGCAGCAAGTGTGTGTACGCATCACTTAATATCTTCAATTAGCAATTTCAATTTAAAAATCCCACCTGAGAACACACGTGTCAGGGCTTAAAACCCCAGTGGATTTTGCTTTGAGCATCCACATTAGCATGTGGTGTGTGCATCTGTGTGTCCATCTGTATGTGCATTGTGCAAATGTGTGTACTGTACCAGAGCTTGATTGTAGCTGTCCAATGCAACTCGGGCAGCTTTCTTACACTCCTCCTCGAGTGCACGAAGCTGAAGCCCCTGACAGTCTTGATGCACCAGCTCTTTGCTCACCAGCATCTCTGCAACACGTGTTGTTTCACACCTGCATGAGCCGTTGCCCATTGTACAAGGCTCTTTAACACACTCACGCATTCATAACGGCTCTCTGGGATGAGCATCCATCAATGCCACCTGGCGATAAGGGCTGTGCGTAGGAGTGTGTGATTGTTTGTGTACGAAAGCATGAAGCATGTGTGGGATTCACAGAGGCTGTAGCATACAGCATGTGAGCTCACCGGTAACAACAGAGTATGTGTGCTTGTGTTTGTCTCTTTTCACCTCTGTGCTTGTCTCCTAAAAGCCTTCTCTCATTGTCTTCTTTCTGTGCTCGCAGATCTCTGTCTGTCTTTTTCTTTTGTTCTCTCCTCCTCTGCTCTTCTCCGATATCCTCTCCCTGTATTAAACAAGAAAAATGGTTAAGGAGGGGTAACGTAATTATTAATAAATAATTTGCTGGATTTAGTTGAATAGGTTTTTGATCCACATCAAGTTCCTACCTGAAATATTGTCATACTGGCAGGCCCCAGCTTATCCTCTGGAATGGTGATCCTGAATGCCCCCTTCAGGCCACACTTGAGATCAGCATCACGCGTGTCCTCTACACGTTGATGAGTGGCCCAATACTTGGTCAGGTCAGTGTGTAAAGCTGCTTGCTTCTCTCTTCCATCAATGTCTTGCTGAAGCAGTGCTTCACCATGATATTTTCTCAGCTTATCTGCAATGCAATTAAAATAAAGACACTTATGATCAATGCTCCTTAGTTGTGAAAGTAAATTTCCGAAATGGAAATTATACGAGAGTAGTCTTATAGTGGATTCAGTAGTGGGGCTAATAGCATTATAATGGTTGTGTTCAACCAATTTAATTATTTTTTCTTTAATTTACCGAAAGCTTTGTCCCGTTGTTTCTCCATGTTTTGATGATGTTTTTTCTCCTGGACCTGTTGGTTGAGAGCATCAAGATCGAGGCCCATCACACGCAGCCGGGTGTTGAAGATGCGGGCCTTGCGTGCTGTTTCTGCAGACCTTCGCATCTTCACTGCGTTTTCAATGGATGGATCTACAGGCAAATCCACTTTGTACATTTTCTCGGTTTCTAATTAACATGGAGGGAGAAGACGCAGCATTAAAGCACGGATTAGTATGGCTGATACCTTTGCAGGAAATTAATTACTGTGTTAAATGAACCACCAGATCCTGATGTCTATCTTCTGCCAGATATTATCTGACCTGACAACACCACACCAATACCTGTAGAGTTTACTTTCTACCATATTGCATGCATGTTTCTTAATTCGCAGACAAAGATCATTGATGTGAAGAAGTACTTAGGCCTACCCGCTACCTCTGATGTACCAAATGTACCCGAATAGAGCTTGTGCCGCTGAAAGTCGGGTGAGTCTGATCCTGTTGTGTTTGTATGCCCTTGGTAACCATGGTAATTCACTTACACTCAGCTGCATGCCTCTTGCATTGTAACAAAGTTAATTGTACCGAAACCAAACATTAACCTTCGAGGAAACTAACATAAATTGTTGGAGAACTCAGATAATCTCTTTTAACGTTAGTTCTAGCATACGGGGCACAAGACTGTTGTCATGAGAACCGTTCCATTGGTCTCGCGATAAACTGCGAGGTTTCGTGTCTCGCGCGCTCCAGGGTCTTCCTGTGAGATTGTAAAATGGCGCATTGTTGTCACCGCCGCATCGCGTCTATTTGTTTAAGATTATGAAGCTATTTAGACTATTAAAGTGAATATGCACTTCATAATGTGACATATGCGTAGAGCAGCAATAGATTGAACAGAGAGGTTCATTTATTTGCGTGACTACATCGTCTTCGATATTGCTTGCTCGGTAAACATCGGTTAGTACGTTAGCTAGCTAGCTAACATTTTACGAGCTGCAGCTATAACACTCACTGCAGGTTTTCACCCCCACAACAGCGTCCTTTCTGTCACCAAGATGGGTTTTTTAAAACTGATAGAGATCGAAAACTTCAAGTCGTACAAAGGAAGACAGATCATTGGACCGTTTCACAAGTTTACTGCGATCATCGGACCCAATGGATCTGGTATGTTATGATTGCACATATGAACTCGCGGCTAATGAATACTTCTTGCGAGCGTTTGCTAACTGTAAACACCGTGTAACCATGCCCCGCTGTCTTAAACGTTTGATACCACAACGTTAAACGTAAATATGTAGTCGGACTACGTTTCCTGTCATTCTAATGATCCGACCAGCTGACGTTACCATTTTGCACTGCTTAATTGAAATGTTTTTTGTGACTATCAACATGTACAATGTTCGTGTGTGTATAACAATTATTTTGTTGTGGTCATGATCAATCTTAGTTGTAATCTCTGTAAACGGTCGATATGACTAAGTTTTTTCTGTTAAAGTAATAGTCAACTACTGCCTTTGAAATTAGTTTCCAGATTTTTATAATCATCACCTTTCTGAGAGAATGTAAACGGAACAAATATACTTGTAACTCTTCTTTCTATACATTTGTGTTTTCAAAGTTCCTAACATTCTGAACGCTGTTGTTGTAGGAAAGTCCAACCTTATGGATGCCATCAGCTTCGTGCTGGCAGAGAAGACCAGCAACCTGCGTGTGAAGACTCTTAAGGATCTTATCCATGGAGCACCAGTAGGAAAGCCAGCTGCCAACAGAGCTTTTGTCAGCATGGTTTACCAGGAAGATAACGGAGAGGAACGTACCTTCACAAGAGGCATCATTGGTACGAACCGCCATTGACTGTCATGTTGGATCGTACGCTTCACCATATGTGTGAGATGAAAAACAGCATTTTTATAACTATCTTCTGTCATTTATAACATGAATTAAAGTAATGTTGCATTTAGTGTGTTTATCAACCTGTAAATGCACAGCTGCACGACCACATGAAAGCTACCGCTACTGCCCAATTTTCAGACTAGAACTTTATTTGTGTCATTAAATTATCAAAACTAGTTAGGCATTACATTATATAAATATGTTCATTATAAGACACTTTACTTTCATTTACTGGACAAGGTAAATGAAAGGCCCTTGCTGCCATCTTGTATGTAACTTTGATAAATGAATGTGCTTTCTTCTTTATCTCCTTTCAATGTGCTTGTGGCGTGTGCAATAGGTTCCTCCTCTGAGTACCGTATCAACAGCAAGGTGGTGGGCCTGCCGGAATACAGTGAAGAGCTGGAAAAACTTGGCATTCTGATCAAGGCTAGGAACTTCCTGGTCTTCCAGGTGAGAATGAAATCCTAAAAATCTTTTGTCTGAGGATTTCATTCATATAGGTTATTTCATAATGCTTCTCTACTAAGCCACATGTTTTTGATCAGACAGTTATTTCTAAGAATGAACTTGGAACACTTATTTGAAGTTGCTTATTGCCAGTAAAGATTGCCCAAATCACATTGGATTGTTGGTAATTAAAAGTAATTGTTAAACTGCCCTGGTAGTGTCTTAGCTTTGTTTTCTTTTATGCTCGTACTCATGGTGTTGTGGCTAATGCAACCATGCATGATTTTATGCCGAGTATCTTTTAATAAGCCATTTTAGAGAACCCCCATTGTTTTCCCTGTGCTTAATCAATATCCTGTAACATGGTGTTGGGAGTTGCCATTGTTAATTGTTATTTACGGCTTATTCTCCTGTCAGGGAGCTGTGGAGTCTATTGCCATGAAGAACCCCAAAGAGCGTACAGCTCTGTTTGAGGAAATCTCACGTTCTGGAGATCTGGCCCAGGAGTATGACCGCAGGAAGAAGGAAATGGTGAAAGCAGAGGAGGACACGCAGTTCAATTACCATCGTAAGAAAAACATTGCTGCTGAGCGCAAAGAAGCCAAGCAAGAGAAAGAGGAGGTATGTACACTTCTATGTATTTGAGTCCAGCTTTAATTGGAAATTAAATGCTTCATTTAACTTTTGGCCCTTCATTTTCAAGTTTATGTCCTATGAGAAGAATTTGACTTGCCGTAGTGTTGAGATACGCTTCGAAATAATTTTACAATTTGATTACCTCGGTTGATTTGCTCTTTATTCTGTGTTGTCTGACTTATGTTATTTGTTTTTTTGTGTTATTGATCTTTATTTCGACAATGAAACTCTTGAAAAGGAGATTTTTTATCTCAGCGTTGCCTCTCTGGAGAATAACAGCCATTATTATACACAACCCATATTATATACCACGTTAAATCACCCGTCTGCCTCTCCTTCCATCTTTCCACCAGGCTGAGCGTTACCAGCGTCTGAAAGATGAAGTGGCCAGGGCAAGTGTTCAATTGCAACTTTTCAAGCTATACCACAATGAGTGTCAGATTGAGAAGCTGAACAAAGAGCTGAACCAGCGAAACAATAAGATCGATAAGGACCGTAAAAAAATGGACCATGTGGAAGAGGAGCTGAAGGACAAGAAGAAGGAGCTGGGCAGACTGATGAGGGAGCAGCAGACTATTGAAAAAGAAATCAAGTAAGTGACAGTTATGCAATAGCCCTCTCACAGCTCCTCAGATTATGTATAACTAATGCCATTTAAGACCCAGGGCTTTGTTAATTACTTGATGGCTCTGCCCACAGAGAGAAAGACTCTGAATTGAATCAAAAGAGGCCGCAGTACATCAAGGCCAAGGAGAACACGTCTCACAAGATCAAGAAGCTTGAGGCGGCGCGCAAGTCATTGCAAAATGCCCAGAAGATGTACCAGAAACGCAAGGGGGACATGGATGAGCTGGATGATGAAATGAAGGCAGTGGAGCTGGCCAAGCAGGACTTTGAGGAGCGCATGGAGGAGGAGGCACAGAGCCAAGGCCAGGACCTCACCCTCGAGGAAAACCAGGTTTGATATGTTAGGTCGTTACACACATTTGAGGGCGCCTGGATTCACAGTATATTATGATTGAATAATGTATTATTATTAGATTTAATTTAGTTGATGAACTTGAAATACTGGTACTATTTCTGAATTTATACTGTAATAAGATTGCGGTAAAAATATCTGACTATCGTACTACCTGAGTACTATACTTCTCAAAATTCCTTCATGCTAGCACATGTAATTTTCACGTTTTGGTGTGTGAGAATAGTAAAAAAAAATGTTATGTTGTATCAAGTTGAGCTTAAAGTTAGGATGGCTTTAGATCACCCTCTGTTCCTCCCCTCCCAGGTCAAGCAGTACCATCGTCTGAAGGAGGAGGCCAGTAAACGTGCTGCCACCCTGGCTCAGGAGCTGGAGAAGTTCAACCGCGACCAGAAGGCCGACCAGGACCGCCTCGACTTGGAGGAGAGGAAGAAAGTGGAGACCGAGGTAAATAACTACTGATGGCAGCTTTCCGGTGCCAGACTAATACTTATTTGGATGCTTACACCTATGTTTTTCATTGTGTCTCTGCAGGCCAAAATCAAACAGAAGATACGTGAAATTGAAGAAAACCAGAAACGTATTGAGAAATTAGAGGATTACATTACCACCAGCAGGTATGGCGCTCTCCTTTTGAGTTTTTAAACACGGCTATGCTTAGCTTATTGCTATCCTTGGTTTTTTTCCAATTATACTCCTTTATTTCATGTTTTGTTCGTTTCCCCTCAGGCAGTCGCTGGATGAGCAGAAGCGCATGGAGGAGGAGCTGACTGAAGAGGTGGAGTCGGCCAAGAGGAGAATTGATGAGATCAACACGGAGCTTAATCAGGTGCTTAAAACATCCACAAGGAGAGAAAAGCAAATGACTTCAAATGTTGTCATCCTAACCGACCGTCAATGATTTCAGTGTGCTATCAGGGTCACACTGATGGGACCAGGTGTGCCTGCACGGTCTGTGTCGCTCTGTCCATTTGCGCACCTCACAGTTGCATATTGATCAGACAAGAAGACACGCTTATCAACTCGATTACTATTGATCAAAACAGAACGAGGGTTCGGCTGTAGCCTACTTGAAACATACTATTGAGAACATATTCGCTGACATGCACGTGATGAACACAGTTTTATTTATTTTTCCATCGCTGACTTTTTTTTGCCTTAGGCGCTCGGGATTTGTCATAGGCGTTCGGGAAAACGGCTTAGGCGCGCGCCCACATTTTCTCTATGCAGGAAAAACCCTGGCTATGATTGAAGGCGTTTCCTTGTAACAGTGTCTTAAACGAGACCTCGTGCAGCATCTTTAGCTAATCCGTGCCCAAGAATTGATCAGGAGAAAATTACATTTCTCCCTGTGAATCGATAGATGTTTCTCCTGCGGACATTTCCACAGGGAGCAACACAAATGTGATCAATAAAATAAATGATAGTGCCACTAATCCAAGCCAGTGGGCCAACATGCACTGATTACTGGCAAACCAAACCATCACCTAACTGCCTGGCACTGACACTCCTGTTAATAATGTTATTGCTTCCACTTCAGTCTGACAAGTGAAAATGTTAACTGGAAAAGTCTATAATGTATCCGCTGTGTTTGGCTACTGCTATAGGTAATGGAGCAGCTGGGAGACGCCAGAATCGACAGGCAGGAGAACAGTCGCCAGCAGCGCAAGGCTGAGATCATGGAGAGTATCAAAAGACTCTACCCGGGCTCTGTGGTAAGACAACTGAAACTATTTGTCATTTTCCAATAATTTCAGGACAGCCGTTTTTGTTTCCCCGCTTTATTTAAAAACGATGTTAAATAAACTCGGATTAGTAAAACTATGCTGTTCTCTCTTTGCAGTATGGGCGTCTAATCGACCTGTGCCAGCCCACTCAGAAGAAGTATCAGATTGCTGTGACCAAGGTGTTGGGCAAGAACATGGACGCCATCATTGTTGACTCTGAGAAGACTGGCAGAGATTGTATTCAATACATCAAGGAGCAGAGAGGAGAGCCCGAAACCTTCCTTCCCCTCGACTACCTCGAGGTGAATATTTAAAAGTACAGCTGAGTGCTCTTTTTGGGTGGTGAGAGTACACTCTATCAAGTGCCAACGCTAAATAAACACATTAAACTTCTACAAACTTGAGAAAAAAGATATGTCAGATGTAAAAATGTGTCTCATCTCGGGGTGTATTGGCTTATAAAAGTCACGTTCTGGTGCGAGTTTAAGAAAGTGGGAAAAGAAGGATACAAAAAGTTAAATTTTGCCCACAAACACGAACTGTTAGAGTTCTTATTTAGGCTCAATAGAACTACACGTGAAATAAGAAAATCTTCAAATATAAAAAAACAGATTGAATCTTCCTAAAGCATCTTTTATCACTCTGATTAGCTAATAAACATCAAATTCAGCCCTCTAATATGTATTACTCATTTCAAAGCTTTTCATTGAAATTATTTGGGTGCCGTTAAGTATAACAATATAATATATTAACCTTTTTACATCCAGCTGTAAATGGTTATTAATTTCTTGCTTAAAATCAGACCATTTTCCTGCTGAAACAGGCACTGGAGTTTAAAATGTGCTCGTCTTATTTTAGGTGAAACCAACGGACGAGAAATTGAGGGAGCTGCGAGGAGCCAAACTGGTGATTGATGTGATTCGCTATGAGCCGCCCCACATCAAGAAAGCCCTCCAGTACGCCTGTGGCAACGCCCTGGTCTGCGAGAACGTAGAGGATGCGCGAAGGATCGCTTTCGGAGGGCCATACAGACACAAGGTATTTGACTTAATTTAGTTCAATAATCAAAATGTTTGTGTCCGGAAGATGGAAAGAGTGGAAATCTAACATGTCCACCTGGTGATTCGGTGGATGAGCCTTTCGTCTATTCTTCCTCCTAACCTCTCCCTGTATCCCTGTGTCCAGACGGTAGCCCTGGATGGTACTCTGTTCCAGAAGTCTGGAGTCATCTCTGGAGGAGCCAGCGACCTAAAGGCCAAGGCCAGGCGCTGGGATGAGAAGGCAGTGGACAAGCTCAAGGAGAAGAAAGAGAAGCTCACTGAAGAGCTCAAGGTAACTTCCACTCGTGTTGGTCCTCTCGATCCATCTGCAATATCTTGAGCAACCGTAAAATGTGAATTGTTTCATTTGAAGTGAATTCACTCACAACAATTCCCACTTAATGTTTTTTATTTGTAGGACCAAATGAAGGCCAAGAGGAAGGAGGCAGAGCTGCGTCAGGTGCAGTCTCAGGCCCACGGTCTGCAGATGAGACTGAAGTACTCCCAGAGTGATCTGGAACAGACGAAAACCCGTCACCTCTCCCTCAACATGCAGGTACAGACTGTCGTACGCTGCTCTCACTGATAGTTATTGCTCTAGTGGCGGTTGCATTTCAACTTGATTAATTCGTGTCATGCAGGAGAAGTCTAAGCTCGAGAGTGAATTGGCCAACTTTGGCCCTCGCATCAATGACATCAAGAGGATCGTCCAGTCCCGTGAGAAGGAGATCAACGACCTGCGAGACCGCATGAACCTGGTGAGACCGACACGGAGAAGTCCATTTAGAAGCCTGTTCACGAATATGTAGTACGTCAGTAATGAATGTCTTTGCGGTTTCCAGGTGGAGGATGAGGTGTTTATTGAATTCTGTAAAGAGATTGGCGTGAGGAACATCAGAGAGTTTGAGGAGGAGAAGGTGAAGAGGCAAAATGAGATTGCAAAGAAGCGGTGAGTGTAGTGAAGACTCGATCGGTGTTCTTCACGCTGTTGCTGGTTTCCTCTGTGGTTTTAACCTTACACACAACATGTTGCTTCAGTCTTGAGTTTGAGACCCAGAAGACCCGCCTCGGTATCCAGATCGACTATGAGAAGAACCAGCTGAAGGAGGACCATGAGAAAGTTATGATGTGGGAGCAGACCGTCAAGAAGGACGAGGCTGAAATCGAGCGACTGAAGAAAGTAAATACATAAATTGAAGGACGAAAGCTTTACTTCTAAATGTAATTTGTCCTTCATTTTGACATCGGGTTAATTTTCACTTGTCTGCAGGAGGAGCACAGACACATGAAGATCATTGATGAGACAATGGCACAACTTCAGGACCTGAAGAACCAACACCTCACCAAGAAATCTGAAGTCAATGATAAGAACCATGATATGGAGGACATCCGCAAAAAGCTGGGGGGTGCCAATAAGTCAGTGGCTGCAAACGCACATACATCTTTTTATGCCCTATGATACATGTGATAGATATATTCTATGATAAATGTTTTTGTATCTCCCAGGGAGTTGACTCAGATCCATAAGGAAGTGACGGCCATTGAGACCAAACTGGAGCAGAAGCGTAGTGACCGTCACAACCTGCTTCAAGCCTGCAAAATGCAGGACATCAGGTTGCCTCTTTGTTCTGGAACGATGGATGATATCAGCCAGGAAGAGGTACACACAACCGCACTCCTCCAGGCCATTACCGCTCTGCTCTTGGGAGTGAAACAGAAAATGACGTCTTTCTTTTGTCTTGGGTTTTTGTAACCAGGGGAGCGCCCAGGCAGAAGTGGAGTCGAGCAGCCAGAGGACGTCCAGCACTGTTCTCGCTAAAGAGGCCCTCATAGAGATCGACTACGGCAAACTGTCTGAAGACCTTAAGGTAGGTAGCACACGCAGAGCGGTGTCTTCTCGTTAAACAGCCCTCATTTTATTTAAAAGTGACGTTGGTATTTGTGTCACTTGGTTTTCCAGCTGACAGTAATGACCTGGTCAAAGATGTACAAAAGAGGAGATGTGAAGCGATGTGATGGATATGGTTACGGCAGCTATTAACAACCTCTAAAGCTTCTAGAATTCACGGCGCTTGTTCAGCGGTCCAGGAAACACACCGACTAATTGCATGCGTTGTAAACCTTGTCAGAGATATGATAGATCCTCAAGATTCCTAACGCATTAATTCACTATGCTTCGAACACAAAGCTGAAACAAGTGGTTTCCATAAGCACAGATGTAGTCCGTGCACACAGGGGTCTCTATTTCAGAAGATGAGAATAATATGGATATTGTGGCTTTTTGGATTGAAATCATTTCACATCTATATGAACTGAATTTAAATCTGCAGAGCAAAGACAGTTCATCATTTGAGAATACATCATTTATGATTCATTCATTTTAATTTACGATCAATATTGTTGAGATATTAGTTCATTGCTATTTCTATATTTGAAATCACAGACTTTGATACAACTACGAGGCAACTTCAAAACATATATAACTTAATCATGGCGAAAGTTTATCACAGTGATGATCCGAGACATTGTCTTTTACTGGACCCGATTTAATTAGAATTGAATACCTCTGCCCTACAGGATGAACTGTCAGAGGAGGAGATCAAGGGGGAGACCAACACTCTGCAGCAGCGTCTGAACGAGCAGCAAAGTATCCTCCAGAGGATCAGTGCACCCAACATGAAGGCCATGGAGAAGCTGGAGAGCGTCAGGGACAAGTTCCAAGAGACCAGTGACGGTGAGACGGGAGGATAATGTTCGCGGGTGGGATTACACGAGAGAAAGAAAGAAGTGATGCCGGTTACATGACCTTTCTGGAGCGCCTCATAATGTTATCCCCCTTTTCACTTTCCTCCCCTCAGAGTTTGAGGCTGCCCGTAAGAGAGCCAAGAAGGCCAAGCAAGCCTTTGAGCAGATCAAGAAGGAACGGTTTGACCGTTTCAACAACTGCTTCGAGTCGGTGGCCACCAACATCGATGAGATCTACAAGGCCCTCTCACGCAACAGCAGTGCCCAGGTTTGCCAACTTTAAAATTGAGTTTTTTAAACAGTAACCAACACAATGTGTCGAATGCGATATCTGCCATCACAGATCATGAATGTGTTGGGAAGCTAAACCTTTGACAACGGTTGTGTCCCTCTTCTTTAGGCTTTCCTAGGCCCAGAAAACCCGGAGGAGCCGTACCTGGATGGCATCAACTACAACTGTGTGGCTCCGGGAAAGCGGTTCAGACCCATGGACAACCTGTCTGGAGGAGAGAAGACTGTTGCGGCCTTGGCTCTGCTCTTTGCTATTCACAGGTAAAACTACGGACGGGCACGGAGTCTGAATACATGCTCACGTTATTTATTAATTCACATCCGACCGTAATCTTGCCTGCAACGTATTTCTTGCTTGTTCTTAGCTACAAACCCGCTCCCTTCTTCGTCCTGGATGAGATTGATGCTGCTCTGGACAACACGAACATCGGCAAGGTCTGTACAAGTCTAATCGTTTCAGTGACTTGAGTTTTATCAATGCTACTTTTGATGTAAACATGCCACTCATCACATTTTATACAAACTATAACTCCCGAGATCCATTTGTGCCTTTTTAAGGTTGCCAATTATATCAAAGACCAGTCGGTGCTGAACTTCCAGGCCATCGTCATTTCTCTGAAAGAGGAATTCTACACCAAGGCAGACTCACTCATCGGTGTTTATCCAGAGGTGTGTTTCTATTTATTGTCTATACAAAATACTGTGCAACATATTACATAACGTACAGCCATAACTCTTTTAGAATTGTATATTAGAGCGGATATGCTGGCCTTAAAAAGTCTTAAAAACATTTAATTAATTTACAGACTGTAAACATGTTTGTATGTGGACGTGTTATACATCTACACATGTCAGAGTGGTGCATGCAGGTCAATTTAGTGTCAATTTGACACAAACTTAAATTAACAAAAAATAATTAATCAGTTCATCCATCAATTGCGTCAACTTATTTAGGACCAAATCAAGTAAATTGAATACTTTTATCACGAGAAGTTGTTGTTGTATGCAGCTGGGAGGTAATGGCAAAAATGTGATACATTATATAAATTCATGTTGTTGATAAATATTAGGCCTTATTGTCCCTGATGATATTACCTCGAGATGGGTATTGAATTACATTATATATGTTGTATTCAAAAGTAAAAAATATAAGTACACATAATAAATAAATACTATAGAAATCGTGTCTTAAAGATTTAGAATAAGTCAGAATAAGTCATATTTGGAACGTCTAATTTGAAATATGGCATCATTAAAACACATTCCTGGTCCCGTCAGACTCCAGCAGAAACCTGCCAGTAATGACAAATGATCTTGAGCTGTTAATTAACCGACATTTTAAAAATCTGCTTCATATGATTCATGTATGAACTGCTTTTCTTTGTCTTTCACTCACAGCAAGGAGATTGTGTCATCAGTAAAGTGCTTACCTTCGACCTCTCCCAGTATCCTGATGCCAACCCAAATCCCAATGAATAGTTCGAGCCCCCCCCCCGACACCAGCGTTTGGCAAACGGGGCAAGCAAGTTCTTTCGCGACACTCTCTGGATTGCTAATCTATTCTGTAGTCACAGATTATGTACTCATTAGGTCCCACATATTATTTCCTTTTCTTTCTTTTTTATAATTATGAATTTGTTGTGTTATTCTAGAAGTATTAAATTAGTGAGATTTCTTTGTTGTTGTCTAGTCAGTGACAACCAGGACGTATGTACATTTATAAAAGCCCACCCTTTCTCAATTTGGCAATACAAGAGTGATTATAATGATCCATAAAAGATTATTATAACCCAGTGTAAATGAGAACAAATCAAACCTTTTTAACAGACTGTCGAATTTGTATCATGTGGTAAAATGTGTCGAATTTACCTGAAACAAGTTTTTGTTGTCAGCTTTTATACTATTTAGGGCCCTCTTTTCAATTGTGTGCTTTAAATACCTGCCTCTCTTTTGTTGTGTACCATGAGATGTGTTGCGTGTGTTGCGTGTGCGTTTTCATGTGCTACTCGAGCTCAATCAGGAATCTGTTGCTACAATATGGTGGATACATTCCCTTGTGTGATGGCTAAATAAAACCCTTAGTGAGCTGCAACTGGCAGTGCTATAATGAGATCATGGAGTTTTGTTAACGGCGTCGTCAGAAAATAATGTCTAAGAAAATGTGCTGAGGGGATTTGGCTGTGTGAATAACGACGGCTTAATCGGCTTCAGGGAAGTGGCGACGAGGCACTTCTGTTAGAAATGCTTCATTGATGGGCTTACTTCAATAAATATAATTTGAATTATTTAAGCCCCTTTTATTTTGTTTACTTTAACACTGCCTTTGACACATTTGTGTTTCTTCTCCTTCCAATAATTTGAACCTGTAATGCAGAACGCATCTGACTGCATTCGTTTCCATTTCATAAGGGGAGTCTTTACTTTGCTGGACTATTTTTAGAGTGTCTCAGTTTTCACACCGACTTCTGCTGGGGGCAGCATGGAAAGCATTCGCCGATCTCTTCCTTAAGGATCTGTGCACTAACTCATTTATTACATTTAATTCATTATATATAGCCCAACATCACAAGTTACAAATTTGCCTCAGATGGCTTTACAGTCATTACACATACGACATCCCTGTCCCAGGACCTCACATCGGATCAGGAAAAACTCCCAAGAAATAGAAAAAAGTCTAGGGCTGTGAAACGACTAAAAATTTTAATCAGGTTAATCACAGGTTTCTGTGGATTAATCATGATTAATCACATATTACCGATATTCTCGGTATATTTTTGTGAGAACATAAAGATTTATGACAAAAGACCGATATATACATTTATACACAGGGATGCACATAACTTGCTCACCAGTGAGCCGAGAAGAGTTGTTGATATATAAATATATATATTAGGGCTGTCAGCGTTAACGCGTTAATCTATGCGATTAATTTGGCCGCGTTAACGCACTAAAATATTTTAACGCAATTTTTTTATTTTTTCGATTTTTTTTTTTTAAACCGCGGCAGTACGGTTTGACACTGTTTCCGTTTTAAAAACAATTATTTCTCCGCGAAAATAAGGAGCATAAATCAGTTTAACTCGTGGATGAATCAGTCGGGTTTCCTCCTGCTCCTCCTTCCTCCCGTCTCCCCCTCCGATACACAGAGGAACGAAGGGGCGACGTGTCGGGTGACGCGGCGCGGAAAGAACTCGTCACACGAAACCTTCAACGTGATTGGTCAATCTGTTTGTCTGTCAACATTTCGGGAAAAAAACAACCAATGAACACTCAGTAAATCACAAAGGACCTCCCACCTCACAGGTTAGGCTCATTTAGCAGCCTGTCAGTCAGAGAACCAGAGAACACGGCGCGAGGACAATGAGGCTCATTTCAGAGCTGAGATTGTTCTAGAATGTTTGATGTATAACACGTGGGGGTGTGTCACATGCAAAAGACTTTAAACGGTGAATTTAATTTATTTTGTCAAATGTATAAAATGCCCCCAGCCTCCAGAGGGTTAACGTGACATATTTGAATGTCAGTCAGTTACCAAGGCCACTGGTTCTGCTGCTGTTCAATGTTAAAGATGACAGGACCAATGGGGTCTCAATATACTTCTTTTTTTTACTAATCTGATGTTTCACTGAAACAATTTATCATCCACGATATTAAATACCTCGCTGGCACTGTATATGTAGGAGCCTCTTTGAAAACACAGCTCTGTGTGAAGTTTTGTCTTTAAAAAGAAGGAACAAACTTTTAAGCGCGATTAATCGCGATTAATTAATCGCGATTAATTAATCGCAATTTCAAAATGTGCGATTAATTAGTTAATTTTTTTAAATCGATTGACAGCCCTAATATATATACACAAAAAAATATGTGTACATATACATATGTCAATATATATTTACATATATATATACATATGTAAATATATATATAATATATATATATATATATATATACATTCACACATACATATATATGCACACACATAAGACATATATACTAGGGCTGTGAAACGATTACAATTTTTAATCGGATTAATCACAGGTTTTTGTGGATTAATCATGATTAATCACATATTACCGATATTCTCGGTATATTTTGTGAGAACATAGAGATTTATGACAAAAGACGGATATATACATTTATACATTCTTCTATACAATGGTGCTGCAACTCAGCAGTTATTTAGCAGTTTTCTTCCATATGGAACATTAATACATCTTCATCCTAAACAGAATGTTTAACCCTCCTGTTACCTTTCGGGTCAATTTGACCCCATTCAATGTTTAATGTCTGTGTTCTTTGGGGTCAATTTGACCCCAGGCTGTTTTTCACTGTGTCAAACATATCAGAAATATCAACTTTTTATTTATTTAAAGGGCTATTTAGGTAGTCAACAAACAAACATAAAGTACCTCACACTTAAACTTGGGAAGCAATATTAATTCTAATAATTTTCTGGAGGTTTTAATTGCTGGGGTCAAATTGACCCCGAGGGTAAAATATGTTAGTAAATGTAAAGGTAACAGGAGGGTTAAACAGAACATTTTCTCTTGTTTGTCAACCATTAACTCCACCATGATACAATCTAAAGGCCTCTAGTCTTCCTCTAGCAGCTGCTGAGGCAAACTGACTGTGTGGGTTTTCTTCATGAACTGGGCCGTGATGAAAGGGACGGCGGGGACACCGCTGCACAGCTGAAACCTCACCGGCCCGGACACGGACAGGTGGACAGATTGACAAGTGACTTTTTTGCTCGGTCCGATGCGCGCGCACGGAGCTCTGTGGCGCGCGAGACGGAGATCGATAAGTGTTAACGCAACGCGAAGAGACAGAAATGACATGCTGCTGTGGAGATACGATCAACAACAGACGTTTAGTTTAATAAACAAAGACGTGCTCTAGAGAACATGTCAGGGGCGGGCCAATCTTTTAATGTCATGCGATCTACCGACACTACGCGCGATCGACTGGCAGGTCGCGATCGACGTGTTGAGACCCTGATCTACAGGAAGTAAAAGTCGTAACAAGGTTTCCGGAGGTGAACCTGCGGAAGGATCATTACCGATGAACAGACCGTCTGCATGAGAGCGGACAGAGTTCAGATTGAAGTGGTGTTTTGGAAGCTCATTTTGCAAGTGACTTTTTTTTCGTCCCGACGACCAACAACAGACGGATTGGAAGCTCATTCTGCGCATGCGTTAAATGCGTTTAAAAAAAAACTAGTTAAACCTGTAATTGAATTAACTGAGTTAACGCGTTATTTTTCACAGCACTAATATATACATAAGTGGAACCCTTATTTCACCTCCTTATCCTGCTTTCACCTGAAGTGGCTGCAGGGCGATACTCGTGTTCGCCAGTAGGGGGCAGTAGCAGGGTTTACCATGACTGGCGCCGTCATTCTTGTCTTAAACAAACAAGTTAGACCAGCATATCACAGACAGACAGTCAGTGTTGCCATGTCCGCGGTTTTCCCGCGGAATTGGGCTACTTTTGAAGTGTTGCCGCGGGTTGAATTTTTTGTCCGCTGGTTCGGGTAGACCTATTTTGCATGCAAATTACATGAATATCTTGAAATAAAAATCCATATTTTAAATTAAATAATTTATTAATACCCAAATCCTACCAAACTGACTCCAGATCAGCACGTACACGCCGACACATCCGCGCACACAGGACTCTCACTAGCACCCCCCCCTCCCCCCCCAGTCGACAACGCTCGCCGTAGGTCACTTTCCTCTCTCATCATGAAGGAGTTATGCTTAGGACACCAACATGGTTAGCAGCGGTACTGGCAATGGACTTTAAAAGCAGTGTATATGGTTTGGCACGGGCATATTTTGAGTTCTGATATTGGGCTGGTTTTGATTGGCCATTGGGCTGGTTTTGTCACACAGACCTGGCAACCCTGCAGACAGTGACCAGCTATCAAGTCACTTCTTGTCAGTGCCTTCGATCTCCGCGACCTTGTCCGTCACCATGGAAACATTGTCACGTGACATCTAAGCGCTTTGGTGCTAGTGACATCACGGAGCCCCGAACCAGAGTCTGTAAGTAGAAGTGATTTCCAGCAACGCAGCAGGGATTTGTGAATCTCACAGGAGCGGTGGGCGATAGGCGATTCAGAATCGCCTACACGGGAGGAGCGATTCATAGGCGAGTCTGATTATGAATCGCCTACCTCCCCAACGGGGTGGGACGGTTTGGCGAGAATCACCTCGTGTGATTACTCCTACACCCCATCCCGGGGTGGGTTTGGTTCTGTGGGATTCACAAATGGGGCCCTTTTAACCCCTTAGTTTAGTTTATTTTAGTTTATTTTAGTTTAGTTTAGTTTAGTTTATTTCGATCAGCAAAATATACAACAATCAGAATTCAACAAAAGAAGAAAGTAGCTGACCGAAAGGGTCGAGGCTGAAGCTATCTAGCTTATAAGTGCCCTAACCTATGATTTCTCAAAAAAACTTATTTCAAAGAACCATATATATATATATATATATATATATATATATATTAGGGCTGTGAAACTATTACAAATTTTAATCGGGTTAATCACAGGTTTCTGTGGATTAATCATGATTAATCACATATTACCGATATTCTCGGTATATTTTTGTGAGAACATAAAGATTTGCAAGTGACTTTTTTTCATCCCGATGTGCGCGCACACGCCGAATCGGAGCTCTGCGGCGCGCGAGACGGAGATCGGAGTCGTGTTAACGCGACACGTAGAGACAGAATGACATGCTGCTGTAGAGACGACCAACAACAGACGGATTGGAAGCTCATTCTGCGCATGCGTTAAATGCGTTAAAAAAATTTAACTAATTAATCCTGTAATTTAATCATAACGCGTTAACGCGTTATTCTTCACAGCACGAAAAAAAACCTTTCACTGGGAAAAAAGGGAAGAACCCTTCAGGAGAGCAACAGAGGAGGATCCCTCTCCAGGATGGACAGAAGTAATGTATGTCATGTGTACAGAAGGACTCAGTACATTTACAACACATTCAATGAGTATGACAGAGTGTATGAATAGTTGGTAGTAGGCATGGACCACGATCCAGACCTCCATGATCCATCAGGCAGATGGAGGTAGAGAGGATTTAATGAATCAAACTAATGTTTTGTGGGTGTGTTTGTTCCCTTGCAGCACGGTATCTCAAATCTCCAACTTTAGTTTGTCTAAAGAAAGAAAACTAACACAGAAGTGAATCTTTGGATGATTTATTTATGATACCAATGAAACATCAACCATAATGGCATAGATTCAGAAGTAAAATAGACTTGAGGTTGAGTAACAAAGTTCACTCAAAGCGTCTCCAAAATCATGCACCATAGTGTATGTATGACAGCAAAACAGGCTGATCACACGTTAATGTTAGAAAAGAAAGTCCTGTCGGGTCTGTCGATGTTTGAATTCATAGAAAATATGAATCAAGTGCAATTCAGAATAAAATGTGTCGTGAGGTGTAAAGCTAAATCCACATACTCCAGGTATGAAGATACATCATCTGTATGGCTCAAACTAAGTGACACTAACTCAAAGGTTTGGGACATATTGATGTAAATCAAAAACGTAGCAGTAGAGCGACAAAGGGACCTGGAAAAAAAATCCCTTGCAGTGCTTTGACGACATTTCAAATGAACAAATACTTCAACACAGCTAAATCTTTGGACAATAATCTTAGAGATTAAATGTACCTCCTTGTCCATATAAAAAAAACAAGTTTCCTCCAAAATCTGAGAACTGCACACAACAACAGTGGTGCGCAGGAGACACTCTCTAAACCTCAGCATTAAAAGACAAAGTCGGTTCTTTGCCCACAAAGTGGAGAATGGCTCAACCTGCATTGTCATCGTAGTACCGCGCCCCTTTTTAAAAGCATAAACTGCTTATTCAGTTGAACCTTTCTGGGCCTGGACGCACAGAAACTCCTCCCACGGTCCTCTGAGCGGCCGGCTGCCGGCTCCCTTCATCGGGGAGTTGTTTCAGTCTCCAGCGAGACGCACTGCTCACTCGCGTGGTCATCCCAGAAGTCATATGGAATGGATAACTTCAACAAGCGTT
This sequence comes from Pseudoliparis swirei, assembly GCF_029220125.1. Classification (NCBI taxonomy): domain Eukaryota; kingdom Metazoa; phylum Chordata; class Actinopteri; order Perciformes; family Liparidae; genus Pseudoliparis; species Pseudoliparis swirei. The sequence goes on from NC_079396.1 coordinate 13,447,342, forward strand.
GCAAAGAAAGAAGTGCGTCATTCTGTTTGCTCTGATATAAGTTAGTATTTTTATTACAGGGCTTTCAATAAATCTGAAAATTAAGACGTGTGGTCATCAGATGTATTGTTTCTCCTCGGTTAACTTTCAAACACACCTGACGATATCTAAACCTGAGCCAACCTGCCCTTAGGCCTTGAGCCAGGAGATACAGACTGTTAAAAGGGCAACACGCTTCGTAAAGTGAGGCGAGGTGGAGCTACCTGCAGGTGTAAAAATCACAACATTACCACATAAACTCAAGTAGTCATCCTCTAAACTTTGGAGTCTCCCTCCTGCACGGAGGGAATCAGCTGGATTGGACGTCTCTTTCTCCGCACAGCTGGATCTGGTTGGCCCGCCGCCGCGGCAGGAGGGACGGGATGCCTCTTTTTGATGGAGGTGACGCTGCCAGCACGTTCGCTGAGGATGCCCCGAGCCACGCTCTCCATCTCATTGACAGTCGTGTGCATGGCGTCGGCCATCTCCTCCTTAGTCACAGAGACAAAGCCGGGGTCTTTGGCCAGGGAGGCCAGGCCGCCCTCGACGAGAGCCTGGAGAAGAGACCACATGCTTACATACAGTCACATGTTCTTGTTATTACTGGTAACAATCATAAACCCAGAGGTAAGTTATGTTGTTATTATACAATTTCAGATCATTTTGAATCATCTTCATAATTATTTGATATTTTATTGAACTCTGCAGATGAAGGCACAGTGAGTGTCTTTCTCAAAAGGGAAATTACAGCCAGATTTCCAATATATTTTGATAACTCTTACCTTTAATTTATAGTTTTTAACAAATATTTCCATTCACTTGACTGACGTGATCAACTATAAAACTGAACTTGACATTTATTTGGTTTGTAATTAAAAATAACAACTAATTTGTGTATTTTAGTTTTTCTAAATCGATCTGTGGCCATATAAAATTCAATTAAATGTAACATTTCATACAAAAGTTTCGTAATCTATAGTGAGTTCCTTAACAAACTAGAACGGTTTACTTTATAAGGAGAAAAACATGAAGTTCCATCCCAGAGTGGCACTGAAAGAGGAGTAATGTTCACGACTCCAGAGGCAGAGCTCTCTTTTCACTCACCTCCTGGACCAGCTGGTCCGCTGCAGTACGCTGACTGTCACCATAGTTCGGGTCATACAGGAGCTGCAAAGAAAAGATATGCATCCATATGTTGTCTCTCTAAGCTGTTCATCATCATTCACACTGGATGAGTCATCCTGAGATAAAACATTACCTGCGTTTTGCCTGTTTTCACCGTGAAGTTCCAGGAGTGAACTAACAAGGGAAAATTAAAAAAGAGCAGAGAAATGTGAACATATATATTTATATATATATTCCAGATCTGGAATTGGCTATGGGTAATAACAACAACAATGTAATATGTGTTCTTTGTATTAAGATTACATGATTAAAATATTTCTCCAAATTCTTTGAGCAAAAAGTGATATGGGGCTTGGTCAACATATAAAAAGTGTCAACACTTCCTCGCCCTTCATTGTCGCTCATCTGTGAAACATTTTGAATTACCTCGCTCCAAATCGTCACTGAGGTTGTAAAAGTCTTCGCGACTTCCTTCTCGATCAAATGAATATCTGAAAGACAACTCAGACTGTGACGCATCGGCCATGTTAACGCTGAGCATGCGTCTTTTAGCCTGCGTGTTTTTGACACTCACTCTGCGAAGGCGTTGTTGTTAGTGTTGCTTTTTGGTTCGATTGTGGGGAAAAATTCTGTGGCGGGCACCATGGCAGCAGAGTTTGGTGGAGACTCCGGCTGGCTCTCGGAGAACTTGAGGGGCCGCTGGTTGGTCATCTGCTGGGCCTGAGTGTTGACGGGCTCAGTAGAGAAGGAGTCCACCCGATTACCAAACAGGTCGTGTGTACGCTGGGAATACAAACACACATGACATGTATAATATACAGGGATAATCAAATTGACTAAGTCACTCCAAATACACAGTATTTTAAAAGTAAAACTGTTGCAGGCAGTGTTCCTCACATGGTAGATGCCTTCTTCTCCAGCCTCCTCCATAGCTTTGTCAATCTCCTCCTCATTCAGCAGGTCTCCAGAAATGGCCCGGTGCATCTCCGGAGCAACCTCGTCGTCTGAACTCCTCAGGCCCGCCTAGAAAAACATGGAGGATGGCAGCGTGGTAACAAGGAGAGGCAGAAGAGGAACATTAAGTTGAGTATTGGTGTGAGAAAAGCAGGCGTAACAGTGTCAATGGAGTAACATTTAATACATTTTAAGACCTTATTGACACTTCAAGCAGGGTCATGAGTGCAGATCGTAAAGCCCTCTAAAGCAAATGTGTGCTATACCAAATATATTAAATTAAATTAAATACACATGGCTTAAGAAATTCAATACACACAACAATTTGCATACATTTATTTAAAAACAAGTAATCTCCTGTCTGACAATGTTCACATGACACTAATGATGGGACCATAATGATCGCTCACCTGGATCTCTGGGCCTGAGGCATTCTTCTTCGAGGGCCGGTAGCCATAGTACTCCTCCTGGCGCTTCAAAAACTTGCGGAAATGTTCCTGAATCAGGAAGGTGGAGTAGAATTTCCCCACAGTCACCTCGTCATCTGTGATCACAGATGTCACAGAGCTGTCAGTATGTACAATTGTGGATTCATTTTTCACGGTGAAATTGCAGTATTTCTATTTATCTTGAAAGACTCACCTCCAATAGGTGGGATGACCTGGTCCAACAGTTTCATGCTGGTGCGTTTCCAGATGGATTTAATAATGGCTCTCAGCTCCTCGTTGGCTTGCTCAAAGTTACCTGTTCAGAAGAATCCAGAACACATTTCAGAATCAGAATCAGAAACATTAATTTTCTATGTGTTTGCACATAAAGAATTTGATTTGGCGGCTGGTGTGTACACATTAGACCGACAAACAAAACAACAACAATCAAAAACAATCAACAGTCAACATATAGGATCAAATAAATCTGTTCATGAGGGTCAGTGGGGGTCAGATTATTGCATTTACACCAAGTTGCGGAAACACATAAACCATGTGGGCAGCTGCGTACCTTCTGTTTTGATCTTGAGTGCCGTCCTGACGAGAGCAAACAGGGTGGCGTTGAAGGTGACGGTGCCGTCACTGTTGAGAGGCATGTTCATGCCGATCAGGCGCTGTGGACAGGAAAATGCTTTTTGAAACTGCTATAGTCGACCCAGACAACCTTTTTAAAAGAGCTTCTATCATACTTTATCATTCATACTTTACATTCATTATTTCTATTCATTTTATTGTTATCTAAGCATGTGGTTGTCCTTCTATTTTCCTTTCACAAACGTATACGATCTACATCTAAATTTCATGTTCACAAAGGTAAAGGATCTAAATCCAAACCTAAATAATCTAACCTAATCATTTAAAAAATATTCACAATTACATTGTAAGACCTGGACACTATTAATAGTTTTCATAGGAATATTCAATATGCTACGGTGTGTCTCTTTGTGCTATTATAGTACAATGTGCATCAACATGGATTTGATTGTATTGTTATTGTCTTCCTGTTTGTACCTTGCACGCATCACGGTGAGGACAGAACTTGCCAAAGCCGAGTGGAGGCTGCAGGCTTCGCAGCAACGTCAACACATCCAGATGCTGGATTCTCCCCCTGTTGAATAATCATTTTCAGGGTCTCTGGTCTATTTATTGTGCTGACTGAGCATAAATAAATCAAGTTTCAGTGTTTAGGCTTACGTGGCTTCAGGGTCATATTCAGCCCAGGTCTTCTTAAACTCATCCAGATGGTGTGGACCAAGAAGAGACCAATCACGGGTGAGGTAGTCGAAGTTGTCCATGATGACGGCTACAAACAGGTTGAGGATCTGAGGTAGGTAAGAAAGAAGACACGTATTCACACAGTTCGAAACTGTCTGGGAAAAGAGTTTTTGAATTATTATGATACATTGATAGTTGACATCCAACAACAGATACTAATGAAGCTTAAAGATGAATGTTGCTGCTCACCAGGAAGGCGCAGAGACAGTAGAAGGTGAGGAAGTAGAAGACTGCGAAGTTGGACCCGCAGGTGAACTCCTCACCTGGCAGGAAGTCAGACATGGCGTCGCACTTCTTCCCATACATTGAGGCCATCATGACCTCCTGCCAAGCCTCTCCAGTAGCACACCTGGGTATTTCAACCAAAGTGAGATTCTGGCTCCGTTTGGGACCCGGCAGCCAAAGGGTTCTCGACCAATGACGCTCGCTTGAAGACTCACCGGAATAACATTAGAACCGCCTGAGGGAATGTCTGGAAGTTGTTGTTGCGGTTGACCTGCGTGCCGTCCACTAAGGCTACCTTTCCAAAGATCTGAAGTGTTGTTTCGGCCAGCCAAAAATGTATGACGAATACAGAAATTTGTCTGAGTGGCAATTCTTCTAAAACATATTGACAATCTACATGACAAAAAAAAAGTATGCTTTGAGTACCTGCATCCCAACGACAGCGTAGATAAAGAAGAGCATGATGATGAGCAACGCTACATGAGGAAGAGCCTGTAGACACAAACGCAAACAGGAGGTCATTCATTGTTATTTCTACTTTTTTTAACATGTTTTTAATAACCCAAGCGTGACAGACCTGGAAGGATTTAATGAAGGTCCACAGCAGGTTACGGATGCCCTCCGAACGGTTCAACAGCTTGACCAGACGCATCACACGGAAGAGTCGGAAGAACGTGATGGAGACCGAGGCATTTTCAGACGCCTACAGACACAAAGACCGGAAGATTTGAGGAAAAGGAAACTTGAAAAGATTTTTAAAAAAAATTGATGTTAAGTTGATGCTTACCGCAATTGCTTGCAGAGGATTTGTATCCTGCACACAAGATGAAATACTGTAGTTACATGTGTTATGTTTGATAGACGTTGTGTTATCATTAATAAGACGTACATAGCAGACATATCACTGACCTGTTAAACATTTTTAAGTTATGATCTACGATTACACATCAGGGTTATTATTCGAGCAATGTTTCCACCTTTTATGAGTTACAACGCCTCCAGGTCTTAGTTGCTGAAGACCAGAAGAAACACTGCAATTTCTATCTCATGCAAAATAAACTCTATACAAACTTTATTGTCAAAATATTAAAGCTGAAGTGCAGAACTTTGTTCTCCTCCCTCTGGCGGTGAGTGTAATAATAACCATATGGGAGAGGCAGGTGACAGCGCAGCAGTTAGGAGTCTGGCGTATAGCAACAAAACCTAGGAAGCATCCAAACAAAGTTTATGGAGTGGATACTCCAGATTAAATTAAAAGTCTGAATTAAAGATTTTTAAAATTGCACATGAAGATTAGAAGAAAACACTCCTGTGGGTAGGGAAGATGCGGCAAGCTCACTTGCAGTCGTACGTCTGTCAGCGCGGGAAAGTTGCCACAACTCTAATATACTGAGAAATACAGACAGCTTTCCCTGGTACAGTCAAACCAGCCATCATCAAAACTTGCTCTGCTGATATCGTCAATGTTGAGCCCTTATGGTATTTTAGTCATACCGGAACACAACATATGAAATATCTTACGTTTGCACTGAAAGATTAGCGTAACAGTGAACCAGAAGTTTGAGCCGCACATGGTCCAGTAGTACTTTGGTTTAGTAGAGAACGCAGTGAGGTGCTCACACAGCAAGGCTCATGCAGCAGTGCAGTGAACATCAGATATTTACAGCACAGCCATGGAGACAGTACAGTCCTCCACTGGCAGCCAGGGCGCTCTGTGGAGGATAGGTAGATGAGGAGTGAGGTGTGTGAGAATTGAGAGGGAAAATAAGCAAAAGAAGAAGAGAAAGGGGGGGAAAGCAGATAAAGAGGAAACAGGAGAGGATGTGAAACTAGACGAAGAAAACAGAAATTACAACAAGCTTGTGTTTGTGGATGGAAAAGGTGAAGACAATGCAGTGCAACAATGGAGAGAAACAGTGACTGGAAAGAAAAAAACACTGTGTAGCATAACCACATTACATAACACTTTGAAGTGCTCAGACAACACACAAACATCAAATCACATACATTATTGTCATGGATAATTGTGGGAATAATGGAGAGTTTGGTGGTTTCGGTAATGGAAATATCGATGCTTCAGAGGTCGCACAAGGCACTGAGGAGGGTGGAAGTGGCAGAGATGGCCAACGACAGTACTGACCACGTTCTGTGAGCTACTTGTTGGGCCGTGTTTATATGCTTCTGCGTCAGAGCATTGAATAAATACATCCAGTCGATTCAAACCAAATCAAACTAATGACTGGGAATGTCTCATAAAGACAAACCAGGGACTTTCATAAGCAACACCTGCAATGTGAATCTAAAATCTGTGGAATTCATTGGAATAGAAAAGACGTATAAAAGTTCCATCGTACTCACATCGACTTCGCTAAGGATGACATCAACGACACTACCGATGACGATGACGAAGTCAAAGACGTTCCAGGGGTCTCCGAAGTAGCCCTGCACAGACGGACACGGCATTGCTGACACAGCAGGACATTGGAGTGTGTGGATAGTTATTTGTTATTTGAGCGTGTGAGGCTGTTACCCTCGCTTTGAAGGCCATGAGCTTGAGAATCATCTCCACAGTGAAAAGCACGGTGAAGATCACGTTCAGAGTGTCTGACAGCTTGGTCACATGGTCGGACTGGTTACAGTGCTGTTCAAAGTGGAATGAGAAGATTCATCGAAAAAAGGAATATTCATATAATGTAGATTTACGACGAAATGTAGCTTTATTTAAGGTAATTACGCAAAGCTTGAAGGAAATTAAAACAATATATCGGCTTAAAGCCCATCAGTTTTTTCTCTAAATCATTAATTATTCATGATTGATTATATTATATAAGAATTTTAAAAATACATGTTCTTTTGTCATTTCTCGTGTCAGAGGCAGAAGATCCCTAATTATTGTGTTGCTGGTTGAGTTTGTGGTTTCTACCGTCAACACATCAAGCCTTTTAACACATGCTGAACATCTTTTTGGTGAGTACCATGTCGTCATAAACAAAATAAATGATGCGAAAATCTAGAACAAATAAGATCCAAATGTTTTTTTATTATTTAATTAGGTCCATAATGAAAATGTAAAAACTGGATCTCTGGTCCCCTTTTACCATAATTACATAAAAAAATATTTTCTGAAAGTGCAAAGTAAGGTTTTGTAAATTAAAGAAAATACTTTGTAGGGCACCCTGAATTAATGTGCTGCTAATCCCCCCAATAGGTCTGTGACTTTGCTGGAAATCCATATATATACCCCGTATTTTGAATAGAGTTACAAAATGTTTGTAGGTTGCAAAATAATCTTAATTTACATACCTGCATCCCCAGACACAAGGTGTTGAGCATAATTAGGAAGAACATGAGGTATTCAAAGTAGCAGGAAGTGACAATGTACCAGACTTTGTACTGGTATGGGTTTTTGGGGATGTAGCACCTCAGGGGTCGAGCCTTCAGGGCGTACTGCACACATTGGCGCTGAAAGGGAGACGGAAGGTGTCTTATAAGAAAAACATATTCAACACTTGAGCGAAATTTTTCATATTTGACTGGCAATGATTGGCGTCTTAGAGCACCTGGTTTTTGTCCAGCTCGCAGTCTTTGTACTCCTGTGCACCCTCCTTCTGGTAAGTGACGATGACGAAGCCCACAAAGATGTTCATCATGAAGAAGGCAATGAGGATGATGTAGATGATGAAGAAGATGGACACATCTACGCGATTGTTGAAGACAGGACCCTTGTCTTCTTCGTCTGAATCAATGGCTCTGTATAACAGTCTGGAGACAAATGGAGTGATGAGGCAACATTTCAAGACAAAGATCAAAGACCAGAAATATCAGAACGCTAATTAGTTGAGATGAAATGTATCATTTAGTTGAACAAGTATAATATTGCCTTTATTACCATCCCTGGCTCCAGGAAATGGAATAACTTCCAACTCAAGACCCACATAATAAGATATTCTGTCCTCTAACTCAATCAAACAGAAACAAAATGAAATTCATCAAATGAATATGTATGCTGTGCTTACTTTGGCCAGCCTTCGAATGTGGAAACAGTGAAGAGAGCCAGCATGCCACTGAGCACACTGTCAAAGTTGAAGTCACTGTTGATCCATTCTCTCTTTGCCAACACTGTATCTTGTAGGGAATCCTCCATATGCTTCACGAAGAGTCCTCTGAGAGCAGACACAGAAAATGGTGACTCTAAAATAGCAATACAGTTTTGAAAGATGAAATCTACAATGTGTGAAAGATTTTGGCCTCACTGGCATTCCTCCCCTGTCATTTTTGACGAGTCTGTGCAGCTGTAGAATTTACCCTAGGAGGGAAAGTATTAGGGACACATTTAATAAATAAGCAGCCTGGCATCTATAGTTATCTTAGATTAATCTGGAGAACATTAAGAGTACCATGCTACATTTAGTGTCAACATCATCTTTTTAAAGATTACCTTGAAGAGCTGCACTCCGATACAGGCAAACATGAAATTAAGCAGCATGGTGACCAGGACGATGTTGCCGATGGTTTTGATGGCCACAAACAAACATTGGACCACATGCTGTCATAAAAGACAAACAATGACCGATCAATACCATTTATACATGTACTAAGGTACAATTTTGAGATCTTGTACTTTATTTGTATTGCCGTATTATGACTCAACAAACAACATCAATAAATATTGTACTTTTGAGGCTCTTTTAATACTTATAATTACTAGCACGTTTTCAGAATAATATTGAACATAAAACATTTGATTAGCTTATAAAATGCAAGGAACTGCTAAAGATACCAGTGGTTCCAACCATATTTGCTTGTGTCTTGAATGTCCCTCTGTCATGTGCCAGATGCAAGCACAACAGGTACTATTACTTTTAAAGCTTTAACTGAAGTATTATTTTGAATGCATCACTTTGACTTGTGATTGAGTATTTTGTAATATTGTTGTATTGATTGTATTGTATTATTAAGTAAAGGGTATGATTATTCTTCTACCTCTGATTTCCCAAGGGGGAATTCCTGTATTCATGCATGTGTTGTACCTTTAACCCTTTGGCTCTATTGATGGCCCTGAGAGGCCTCAGCACCCTCAGCACCCTGAGAATCTTCACCACAGAGATGGCACTGGATCTACACACGGCACATCACCAAAAGAAATCTTGAAATGTGCATGTGGCACATATGTATCTAATAGGGCAATCTCAACATGTTTACTCACTCCATCCCCATAGAAAGCAGAGAGACTGAAACCACAATCAGATCCAGGATGTTGAAGGAGTTGCGGCAGAAGGAGCCCTCGTGCATGAATGCTCCATAAACTGTCATCTGTCATTCAGAAACATGATGCTTAGAGAACACCCAGGACGGTGAAACAAACAGATTTAAGTCAGAAGAACATGTGTTGCATTGCATGTCAAATAGAACTGTGAAAAGCAGTTGATTGATAAATCGGCCAATTGATTGAACATTAATCTGATGCCTTTTAATTGACAGATTAATCAGTAATAAAAGTTATTTGTCTTTGCTGTGCTAACTTTGTTTATTTACAGCAGTAGTCTACTGACACAGTTTGCTGACTTTGGTGTTTCTAACTCAGTAGGGCAATACATACTAGAATTGTTAATAGGTAGGTTCCCAGTGATTCTTGTGAAACATGGAAGGCCTTCAGAGAAACATGCCTCATCCTGATCCAACATAAAACTCATTATTATGACGGAAGATTCTAGCGACCTGAAATACATAGAATACGGTTTCAGAGGCTTTTGCCTTTGCCAAATATAACATTAGAGATATGTGTTGTATTCTGTAATGTCCAGGACAACATGCACAGAATATCAGAACAAAATTATCATCAGCTGCAGAACAAAAATGTATCTGTTATCTGGATTCTTGACAACCCAAATAGAGCAGAACATAAAAAACTCAGCACATTACCTTTAGGACAATCTCAATGGTGAACACAGTTGTGAAGATGATGTCAGCAGAGGCCAATATCTGAAGATAAAAAGGCACAAAGGTTTACTGTCAAATGTCGTCCTTCTTTCAAACGATAATGCTGTAAGTGTAGCGGTCGACCTGGTTGTTACCTTATTTCTGTAGGACTTGGGATCGATGGGGTCCTCAGCTGCCAGGGAGATGGAGGAGAGCAGGATGAACAAAAGGATTAAATTGGTGAAGACGGAGGCGTTGATGATCTTGTGGCACAGTTTACGGATCCTGGATTACAACAAATATGTGAAGACGGGCATCAGTGAGTTCAATAAATTCACTGTTAAACACTGTTATTCTCAGGGTGGTATGTTTGGTTCCTACTTGTTCTGTGGGCCAAAAATGAAAAAGGAGCTGGCTTCAGGCAACGGAACGGCTTCTTCCTTCAGCTGCAGGTCGGCCATTGGTCGAGGCCGAGGACTCATGGGGATGTCAGGCTCTACCTCCTCGTCATCACCTGGAAAAAAATAGAATGAAATGACAACAGTGTAATGACAAATTAACTTTAACACTGGTTGGTAGTAGTTGAGTTGCAGCATTACAGAAGAGAAAACAAAGCTAGAATCCAGCCAACTAAATATTGTTGGAATGAGGGAAATCTCTCAATATTTAATCATGTTATCGACCTTATATGGTCTCCAGAGTAGTGCGTAAAGAGCCTAACTTTAGACTCTGCTATAAATTTGACTGTGTCTAATAATAATAATAATGACTATACTTATACTGTAACTTAGCCAAGAAAGCAGCACTGGTAAACAGCCAGTGTAATGAATATAAATTCCTGCGATCAGTGGCCGCCTCCTGCCACAACTACACCGCTGAGAAATGTGAGAGGATGAAGAGTTTGAGTCCAGGTTTAGAAATGTGTTACCTGGAAAGTCGTCGGGTGGGAAAGGATCTTTCACCTCATTGACATTGGCCTCAAACACGTCAATTTTGAGCTGAAAAAACAAACAAACATGTATGATAGCAACTTATGCTCCTGATTAATATCTAATTACAGATAGTAACAATGTAATATGACACCAGAAATCCGACTAACCGTGGCTGTTGTGGGCATGACCTCCATCTTGGCTCTCTGCTCTGCCAGTTTCTTAGCCATCCTTTCCCTTTCCTCGTCAGTCTTCTCAGGCATTTTGGACCTTGGGGGTAGAAACAAGAGGGAACATAGTAAAGTCTAGCTATGAGAAGACAGAGCAAATCATCACACTTATTTATTAGTTATCTCACCTTCTTAACTTTCTTTTCAAATTCTCCTCCGCCTTTTCTTTCTGAGCTGAAGTCAAACTCTCAGCTTCGGTCAAGTTGTCGACGGCAATAGCCAAGAAGACATTGAGGAGGATATCTGATTGCACGAAGCTCAGGAGAACAAACACCTGGTTTTCTTTTCTTTAGCCGTACTAGTGGCATTGCTCTAGATGGGAATGTTGAAAATAGTCCAGATTGAAATATGCTAACACAAAATCCAAACCATCTGGTGGGTTGGTTTAAAAACTGGGGTTATTGATATACAATTTAGCACAGATATTTACGAGTCCCAAATAATGTATCCAAATGTGGTGGTCCCCTAATTTTTCCTCTGGCGCTACCATGAGATTGGCTTGAGATTTGAAGTTAAATATCTCGATAACTATTGCATTGATTGGCATGAAATCTTGTTCACACATTCACGTCCCTTCAGGATGAATCATAATAACTTTGGTGTTCCTCTGTCCTTTCATCTAGAATCATCATCAGGTTAAGAATCAGCTGTCGATTGTGTTCCGTAATAATTGGTAAATGTGAGCAAACTCAGCCAGTAGCATGCCTGTAGCCTTATTTAATCCTAAATTACACTGTGTGTATATGTGAAGGATACAGTTTCCAATGACAAAGAGGATGATGAAGTAGATAGCGACCATGATGCCAGGAAAGGCAGGTCCTCCATAGGCCATAATGCCATTATTCATTATGCTGGTCCAGTCCTCTCCTGTTAGGATCTGAGAGATATCCATGCATTGAAAAACAGTGATTCATTATCGTCAGGTATAAAAGGATCATGTAGAAGCTTCTTCTGTTAATGAAATCATTAAAATCAGGCAAGAAAGGTTGAACAAAATCATAGCTGACATTGCTGAGAGCTTTAAGCAGAGCATCTATGAATCCGTGTCTCGCCTCACCTGAAAAACACTGATGAGGGCCTGAGGGAAGTTGTCAAAGTTACTGCGTCTGGGTCTTTGGTTGGTAAAGTTGAATTTCCCTCCAAACACCTGCATTCCCAGGAGTGAGAAAATGACGATGAAGAGGAAGAGGAGAAGGAGCAGGCAGGCAATGGAGCGTACAGAGTTGAGGAGAGAAGCCACAAGATTACTCAAAGAGGTCCAGTACCTGCAAAACAGTGAGAAGAAGAGAGGCGCTAAATGACCTTGACTCCCATTTAATGCAACATGATCCTTCGAGGGGACATGACTTACTTTGTGACTTTAAGGATCCTCAGCAGTCGGATACACCGGAGTACAGAGAAACCCAAGGGAGCCACGGCTCCTGCAGAGAACATAATCATCTCCAGGATACCGCAGAGCACCACAAAGAAGTCAAAGCGGTTGAATAGGGACATGAAATATCCTCGTGGACCCAGAGCATACATCTTCACAAACATCTCGACGACAAACAGCACCAGCAGCATACGACTGGCCACATCTGAGGAGATAAAAGAAGGGAGAGACGAATGAATGGAGCTATGGACATCATTTTTATTTTAAAAGAATCGTAATCATTATATAGTCTATTCACCAACCTTGTACGGCCGTGAGCCAGTGAGGCTGGTGGTGGTACTTTGTTGCTATGATCAGGGTGTTGAGGAGGACGAGAAAAATCACTAGCCAGTAGAAGCCCGTGGTTTTCACATACACCAGACACTTCATCCGGAAGAAACGGTTCCAGCGACGGGCCAGGCGACTAAACACAAGCATAACCCTAGCTTACTGTTGAGTCGCATGAATATTGCATGTAAATATTGATTAATTTACACAACTGCAGACTCACTAGTAGTAGACAATTCGACTCTTGCCATCCAGGTCATACAGGCTGTCTGTGTCAGAGTCGCGGGTCAAAGACAGGAGTCCTAACAAAAGAAGAACAGTTGTGATCCAGTATCTCTACAAGGGACCTGAGGGTCCTGAGGTGGATTGTAATGCTGACCTTTGCCCTCTCGGTCAGCATCCAGGACTTCAGCGTAAGTGATCCACTCCATGTAGCCGTGCACGTCTTCATCCAGTTGCTGAGTCTCTCGTAACTTCTGGAACTCTCCACGTGACCGGGCCTTCTCTCGCTCTTTGGTAAATTCTCTGAGTGGAAAGTCAAGGAAAAGTAAAAAAGCACATGCGGTTATTGTTTTCTTGTTCACGGGAAGAAGCAAGATTCACACATGAGAAGATCACAATTGTCTTACCCACTGAGCACGCCCAGAACCAAATTAAGCACAACAAAGGACCCAAGCAGAATGAGAGGAACAAAGTAGACCCAGGGCCATTCATTTCCGATGGCATCATTAATCTGAAACACAACTATTAGTCAGCCACAAACAATGCATTCTGTATACTTTAGAAAATATATACCTAAATTGTAAACATATATGAAGGTTTTGGTGGCACCAGCACAAACACGGAAACAAACAAACAATCTCGTAGATGTTCAAGTCGTCACTGACCCAGTAGAGAACTTTGGTCCATCCCTCCATGGTGATACATTGGAAGACTGTAAGCATGGCAAAGCCGATGTTATCAAAGTGGGTGATGCCATTGTTGGGACCCTCCCAGCCTGGCCGACACTCAGAGCCGTTGATCATGCAGCGGCGTCCGTTACCAGCCTGAGCACAGGGTGACGGTGGCTCGCCTTCTGCTATGGAATAGATGTCTGAGGGCCAAAGAGGGGAAATACATATATTTAAATTATAGCTGGTATTATAGTATCAGGTAGGACTACAAATTACAAAATATATAAAAGTCCAAATGAAGCAATGTCATAGTCATACTTGTGCCAGTGTAATAGCATGTTTTATGCATTTTGCATTTGAATAGCTCCAGTCCCATGATGGCATAGATGGTGACCAGGAGAAAGACCAGGAGGGCAATGTGCAGCAGAGGCAGCATGGATTTCAGGATGGAGCTCATCACCACTTGCAAGCCTGAATGTGACCAGTAAAACCATTACGACAGAACACGACCTCAGCAGCGTGACCACCAAGCTTTCTTCACACAAACAGTACGTCCACATTCATCACACAGTGCTATGTGGACACAAGGCTTTTCCGCAGTGTTTTTAGATTACAGAAGAGGATCTTACTGGGGACTCCAGAGACGAGACGTAAGGGCCGCAGCACTCTGAAGGCTCTCAGTGCCTTCATGTCAAACCCCCCGCCTTTCTCCATCGGCACGCCTGCTATCATATTGATGGTATCCAAGGCAAAGGTGAAGAGACTGCAGGAAATATTACACACCCATTAGTGTCTACTACCCCGAGTCAATACAAAATAACTATTCAACAGATAATCTAGTTATGATCTTACTAGAACATATACAATGTCAGTGGCAGTTTCATAGATGTGGTTAAGAGAGATCCACGTGCAGCTCGGAGCTCATCTTACCCCATGACGACGATGACAAAGTCCAATATGTTCCAACAGTTACGTAAATAGGCGCCTTCATGGAACACGAGCCCATACGCCACTATCTTCAGAAAGCACTCTGACGTGAACACGATCAGGAAGATGTACTCCAAACTCTCCTGCGTTGAGACAAACACATGCACGGAAATTAAGTGTTGTAACCTCATAGGTTCAATTCTCAAGTCAAGTAAAGAGCGATTGGAGAAGACGACAACGCTGTTATTTAAGCACTTGCTACGGGGAATGGCAGTAGATGTTGCTGGATGAACTCATTAGCTTTTGTAGCCTCATGGCTAAATGTGATGCAGATTAAACACGAGGGGTGAGACAAGCTTTGTCTGACAGATTAAGACTAAACAAACTGTTGATAGATAAAGTTGAAGGTGTAAACAGATGAATATCATGTTTATTGAATAATATCATCTGTTTTGCCTGTATCTGTGTATTTAGCATCAGTGTTGATGCTTTCAGAGACAAGAGGCAGACAGACACAGGGATGAGTTTGGCAAGTAAATGAAGAAGATGGAACACACACAAGAAAAACTTAACTGTAACTTCAGGGTGGCGACATTTTTCTATCAAAACACTGCATCACACCTATTTGCTTACACTTGTTGTCATTAGAGCCACACTACTTCTTTTGCTATTCATTGCTGACGTAAATACAAATAGTGTAGGAGAAGAAGCTGAAATATGAGAACAGTACATGAGAGCTCACAAGGAATCCAGCCACGACTTCACAACTCATCAACGTTCAGTTGAAGTACAGTGTAATTTAAATGTTTGCTCCCTTTGATCCTTTTACACTAATCAGGTCAATACTTTTTGGCTGAACCGTCCAACAGCAGTCCCCAAGCCCTCATCAATTAGAAAGTCCAAGGCCATCCTCGCAGACATTAACAATATAAGATGCATCTATTGACGAACTAAGAAATGGAGAGGAGCACCAAGCAGAGCTGCGCTTCTACATTGTGGTTTATCAATGTTACAGGCCATCATATTTAGGATAGGAGTGTACAGTAAATGTGGTTACATGAAGCACCATGTGTGGACTCTCCTGTATCGACCTGCGTCACGGAGGAATTCTCACAGAGACAGGGGGACCAGCTCTTCTTACATCGTTCCCCTCTGAGGAATGGCTCAGTAAGAAGTACGGAGGATTTGGTAGAAGACTGGTGAGTGGGCCAAAGCAAAGATAATACTATTGGGGTCAGTTTCAGTCTCAGATACCTGAGGTCTTGATGAATTTAGCTGACAATCAGGTGGATATCAACCAAGAGATGTGTGGAGCTTCTTGACTGGAGGGAGGAAAGCTAATGATGGCTGGCTGTGGATGCTATATTGTGATTTGAGCTTGAGGCCAAGCCTCTCAGACAGCGGTCCGCTCATGAAGTCTACTCATGGAGCCTTCCTCAAGAAACCCACAGGATTATTGTTTTTTTTTTAACACAATACAAAACAAATATTTCTTGAATTATTGTGTTTCGCCAAAACAACAAAAGAAAAAGGCAAAGCAAACTCTAAAAAGCCATCACTCAGATGTAACAATCATAGTTTTAAAGGCGTATGTATTAAAACCAGTTTGGAGGCATTTCAATTCATACATTCATAAAAAACAGATACCACAAGCCATTTAAGCTCTTAACATCTTTGTATTCAGTAAATGTATCCATGTGGGTGAAACTATCCTCACACATACCATGTTGTTACTCATGTAAGTTCTCATGTTTTAGTACTATTGTCTTCTTTCATAGCCCGTTTCTGATTTGGATGATGAACTCATAGCACAGTTGTTAGCTGCCATGTTCCTCTGCAGACACAGATGGGATTCCAAATTAAGAACTGAGTTGTGTCTAAAGGGGTTTGGCACTCAGATCAGGGACCAGCTGAAACTCTTAGATATGACGTGTCTAAATAAGCTGGCTCAAGGCAGTTATATTAATGTGTTAAGCTGCACAGTCATCCTCTCGTCAATACTGGAGAACATGAGAGAACTATTTAGTTTATTTTCCATATCTAAAAAGCCAAAGTTCCATGTGGAGTACTGAGTCATACGTCAAAGAAAGGCTTTGTGTTCACTCTCATACTCACCAAGTTTATGTTGGTGTTGTTGGTGTCTTCTTCAGGCATGGGCATGAACACGGCCAACGCAATGCAGTTTGAAAAGATGGTCAATAAGATGATGATCTCAAAGGTTCTGGGTGAGGAAACTCAGGATCGTAACAACATAAAAAAGGGAGGACCGGCAAACTCCCAGTTACCAACAAAAGGAAATTTAACAAAGGGATACAATATATACAATATTTCTTTATCTGTGCATTTCTTTGTAACAAATCAAATAATGAAAAATATAAAAATCAAACTCAACAAACTCCGATTATATTAATAAGTGCCTCTAAATGAAACATCATCTCAGTTATAGCCCATTGGTACATGTAACCGTGTCTGCTGTGCTGCCTCATTCTTGTCCATAGAGGGCTCTCCAGCAGAATTCCCCTGCCAGCTCAGCATCATGTCTCTTTGATGCCGCTCGACAGCTGCACAGCCCAAGAATATGACCAAACCATTTAAACAGAGACTACTCATCAGAAAAAAACAGTTTGGTCATTCAATATTGGATATAAATTTATCCTAAAATATGTAAGCATTGATATACAAAAGTACAATTAGACAATTTAAGGGGTTTAGTCTATTTAGCTGTAAACAGAATACCATACAATGTGATTAACATAACTCATGACTGGACTGAGAATATGTAGACAAGTTTAATGAAACAGTTTCGAAATAACATAAATATTTACACAATAATGTGTACACGCATCTCTGTGCTATAGATATGATTAGCTATTTCTATTTTGGATGTGAAATGTGTATTAACCAGGAATGGACATCAGGCTAAAAGCAGGAAACCCCCATAGGGGCCATAACATCACTCAGTAGTCTGCCTTGTGTTGAGGCTTCAAGCCTCACACAGGGCCAGCGCTTCAGAGCGGCTATTTCCACATTAAAAGCAGAACGTCAGCTTTCAGGACGCTAACAGGCAGCTGCATCAAATTGTCTGCCAGGTGTAAATAGATTGGCCTAAGATGCTTCCCAGGTAAAAATACAAAGGATACAAACTTTTGATATAGAGCTGCCAAATACATAACACAAGTCTTAACACTTCAGGGGTCACCTTAACACAGATTTGAAAGAGGCTTGGCGTGGGCATGCGTACCACAGGTGAACTACATGGCTGATAAATAACGGGCCTGCAGACACATCATTTCAGTGGCTCAGGGTTCTTAGCCAGAGCCCCACATGCTGTTAAAACCGTGAGTATCATACGTACTGTAGGAGTAAAATACTTCCAATTGAAGGACACATTTTAAGCCAATGTTTACTGAATATGACAGAAACAAAAGTCTGCAAGTTGTGTATAAGTAGGCAGGTGTGTGTGTGTGTATATAAAGGATACTTCCACTCCACAACGCTGGTGCAGGCCTTGCGGAAGGGGTTTTTGAGGTTGAAGAGGAAGAGGGTTCTCGCAGGTCGAGGGTTTCCCCCTGTGGCCTGTAGCTTCTTCAGCTTCTCTCTCTGTTTCCTCTTCAGCTCCTCTTCATTCATGATGACCAGCTTGTAATTTGTATTGGCCGCCATCTCGACGCCTAGACCGGCGAAAAGCTCCCAGTCCTGTAGAAATGTGTCTTCTTACTGAGTAAATCCAAACGGAGGCACTTTATATCTCCCGGTTGTGAAGGCCCCTGATATCCAGGCCTGCCAATCCTGTGTGCGCTCCGCCGTCGCCTTCTTTCCCTTCTCCTTCTGACTCTCCCTCACGCAGAGCCACAGGCCTCTCCTCCTGGCTGAGGGCCTCTGACAGGAAAAACCCCCGGCAGAGAAAAATAACAGGAGCAGTTGGCCCTGCTGTAGTGTAAATTTAGACTGAACCACTGACAGGCCATGCTTGGGAATGGTTAGGAGGGGGTGGAGGTTGGGGGTGTAAGGTAGAAGATGGGAGTAGATGTGATCGAGGGGAGGTTGGGTCAGGGCAGCAGTGGCACAAGAAGGGGAGAGACATAGTTTAGGGGCATTGCGTCGCAGCAGAATATCACGAGTAGCCCCCTGAACCGGCTCTCCTTTTCTAAACAGATCCAGCTGCTCTGCTGCTGAACACTAATGTGAACACGAAACTGTAAGAAGAGAGGAAGAGAAAATACACGGATAGTTCTGCCTCAGACTTTCAAACACTGTTTACATGTTGGACATTCTCCATCTGAAAGAAATGTGGGGCTGGGTGACATGGTTCGTAACATTTTATTCTAGCCCCCCATCAGGCGTTTATAATCAGTATATTATTGTTTGATAGAAAATGAGAGCAAAAATTACATTTACTAAGCAACCTCTCGTTGTGTACATTTAGGACAACACTGTGCTCAAACTGGATCGTCTAGGTAGCCGAGTGGTTAGAGGACAAATACCTCCAACATCTTCAGTTCGCGTCGGGCCTTGTTGCATGTTACACACTTCTCCCTCTCCCATTTCTACACTGTGCTCTGTGAAATAAAGGCAAAAACAAATTCTTAAAAAAAATTAAACTGCCCGGAATCACTCATTTGCGCGACAGGATTTTGATGATTTGGTGAACAAAATAAGAACTAAGGATACAAGAGCTTCTAACTTTTTTAGTTTGTGTACAATATGTGTGCAAGCCCAATATTGTGTACTCTGTCACCCTCTACTGTCAATCAGCAACAACAGTGACTTCTGCAGCAAAAACAGTATTTCATATTTTTTTAATTTCACATTAAGCCAATTGTATAAACATGAGCAGTGAAACAATCCAGTAAATCTGGAGAAATAAATAACAACAAAACTCTAATACCAATTAAATTATACTTCCATCAAATCAATCAAAAACACTTCAATGAAAAGACAAGCCATGACAGGAAAATAAATTCTGCAGCCGTTCACATTGTGCATGAGAGAAAGTGAGCCGGTTCGTTGTAATAACAGTTCCCCTACAGGGATCTTCAGTAGTAGGATGCAACGGGGAATTCACGAACACATAACGATGCACATCAGGGCCAAGAGAATGGGAAACGATGATCACACAAATGTGACCTTGCTCCAACCTCACCGAACAAACCTCTTTCCAATCGGTTTCCACATGTAGATTCAAGATAAAAAGTGTTTATGCCAACAACTAATACGACTAAAACTAATGAATTGGTAGACCTTACTATCGGTTATATTGTACATGCTGTGAATTGCTGATGTATAGGATGCAGAGCCTTTAGTTATCAAGCTCCTCTTCTATGGAACCAGCTTCCACCTTCAGTCCGGGAGGCAGACACAGTCACCTCATGTAAGAGTAGACTGAAGACTTTCCTCTTTGACAGAGCTTATAGTTAGGGCTGAATCAGGTTCACCTGGTCCAGCGCCTTGATATGCTGCTATAGGCTGATAGCTGCCGGGGGACGTTTTAGGATACACTGAGCACCTCTCTCCTCTTTTTTTCTCTCCTTAGGGATGAATTTTCATCTCTCAATCACACATTACTAACTCTGCTTTCTCCACGGAGTCTTTTTGACTTCACGTCTCATAGGGTCATCGGACTCTATGAGACGGCATAGATCCTATCTGCCTGATGGATCATCGAGGTCTGGGTCGTGGAATTCCTGCTACCGACCACGCCACTGCCCTGTTGAGACTCCGCCCACTCCTCCTCTCTACCTCCATCTGCCTGATGGATCGTGGAGGTCTCCGTCGTGGAATATGCCTCCTACGAACTATTCATACACTCCGTCACATTTATTGAATGTATTTTAACTCTAAATCTGTCCTTCTGTACACATGACATCTATTGCATCTGTCCATCCTGGAGAGGGATCCTCCTCTGTTGCTCTCCTGAAGGTTTCTTCCATTTTCCCCCCCTGAAGGGTTATTTGGGAGTTTTTCCTGGTCCGATGTGAGGTTTTGGGGCAGGGATGTCTATGTGTACAGATTGTAAAGCACTCCGAGACAAATTTGTAATTTGTGAAATTGGGCTATACAAATAAACTGAATTGAATGTGTTGCACTGTTGGAACACATTCCCGATCTCAAGGAAAGAAACAGCAACATATTGGGGCTTTTAAATGTAGCAAGGTCAAAGCTTTAAAATAACAAACCCCAAAATGCATAATCCATAGATTACTCCATCCATCCAAATTATACAAAATGTGCAGGTTACTATGGATAGCAATAGGAGACAAATAAATAATAATGATCATAAATAAATTATTATTAGTGCTAAACTAGGAAATGTGCAATGCTTGACAATAGTTATTAGGTAAAATACTCTTTTTACCCAAATAGACAAATAGACCATTCACATACACAACGTGTTCCTGTTCTGAGGTAACGTCATAAATTAGAAAAACATCTTCACAATAAACCAAGTGAGCAAGAAGCTAAAAACAAAAATGATCCCGATGAAGCTTAAAAACTATTCAGTCTTGCTTATTAGAGAATGGTTTTTTTGCTTTACTAAATCAAGACATTCAAAATCTGTTGCATCGCTAATTGCTGAAATGATTGAGATGGTTTCTAGATGTTAACACTAACCAACCATGCCGTTTTTGTTTTTTTACAGTAGCATCTTTGCCTAAAATGTTACATATAATAAATAAAAATCATCTGCTTGTTAGTTTATCGTGTTTAAATGTTTTCTTCATGAGGAAATACATTTTTAGAGGGTGCAGTATGCAGCATTAACAAAGGGGTCATGAATAGTGCAGCTGGTGACAGTGTAATAGCACTGAGCCCAGGTCAGTTACCTATTCTAAACCCTCTTTGGGGTCAGCGGTGGGGTTTAACTTAGCATCTTGTGGCGGTCAAAAACAGTCTTGCGTTGTTCCTGGACCTGCTTCTTCCAGCGTTGCTGTGCCCCCTCCACCCGCTCCAGCACTGTGTTCCCTTTGGCCTGGGCGCTGTCCGCCGGCGGACGCATCTCCTGAACAAACAAAGAATCAATGACATGTTCAAGGATTTCACATTCAACTGATACACAAGGAAGACATGTTCTGTGTGCAGTGTGCGAAATACAAATCTACTCCAGGGCTTGGATGGGACCTCCCGATTGACAGCAGATATTTCACCCACTGACTGTGTGTGTGTGTGTGTGTGCTTGAGTGCACTTGATATTGGTTTGAATGGTCACCTCAGAGTCCTCCTCATTGTGCAGTGGCTGGGTGTAGGCGTCATGTTTGCGAATAAGAGGCTCAACCAGCAGCAGGAACAGCATATAGAGCAGCAGCGCCCCCACGACAGACAGGTAAATGATGATGGTTACCTGGGACGGACAGAACGGAAAACAAGTTACCACGCTGGTATCGACCACTCGCATTGTTTCCTGCTCATCTTCAACACATCTTAGCAATTCAATTATATCTGTATTGGTTATTATTCTGACAACCACACTGTTCGTTGGGTGTAACACCATTTCAGTTTTAGATAACTAAAATACTGAAAATTAAAGTTGAGTTTCTCCACTTAAATGTTGATGTTCTAGCAGTCAGCTCTGTAAACACTGACACGTTGAGCACGTCTCTCATTTTGTTGTTGTTGATTAAGCAGACAACAAAAAAAAGAGATGTTTTAAATATCTCATGTTCTGCGGCATAAAATAACATATAGTTTATTATATCATTTGCACTATTTCCGACATTATACTGCAGCTGCTGAACCACGATTTCCCTCCGGATAAATAAAGGACACTCTTATCACACTAACCCTGTTAATCTTGGTTTGTGCGGTTCAAGATCACAGATTGAATGAAGGTATGTTTCCACGTCACTAGAATCCCAAAGAAAGCTGGTGGTACCTTGATGGTGTTGCTGCTTCGTTCCTCGTACTTGCACTCACACAACAGGCAGTACGCTTCCACGTCGTGGCCAGGCACCGGCATGGGCTCCACTACATGGAGGCAATTACTGTAAAACACACCAAAGAGTCGGGATGGATGTTGCAACTCTCAATCATGTTTCTCTGTGACTGGAGGAATAAATAAAAGGTTTCTCTTACCAATCCTTCTGAGACACATTTCTGTTATAAATGTGGCCGGTGAAGTTTCTGTATGGCGGGCAGATGCATTTGCAGCGAACATCCTCAAAGTTCTGTAAAAAAAGTAATAAAAGTGAGCACAGACTTGTGCTAACTGTAATGCTTTAGCTCACCTTTTTGTGTTTATGCTATGTTTTCTCCATAGCACTAGTCCTTTCTCTGCATTTTTAACAAAACTGAGTTTGTTCTGTAAAAAAGTTTATTATTCCAGCATGAAAGGCAACATTTTTCAATTAACAGTTATACTAGACAAATATATCCTTTAAGATTCTTCACTATCAAACCAATCATTTACCGACAGTTAAGACTTCAATGCAAACGTTTTGTAAAATCTTTGCATTTAATTAATTAATGCACCAGAGTTTAGGAAATCTGGTGCATTCATGTTGGCCTTGCCTGCATGCAAACACTAAAACAATGTTTTTTCTGATATTGTTGACCCTCAAGTTACAATACTTAGAAAAAACTGATCGTTTATACACTTATTTTCTCAATTTTACTGTTAATTTACTAATTTCATATTCATAAATACAAATGTTCAAGTAAGAAGCCACAATATTATTATCAATGTCAAACAATACATTTCATCTGTAGCTGAAATGGACCTAAAAAACATCTGCTAAAAAGGGAACACTTTAGTAATGTTAAAGATGTACAGCATGTGTGTTGCATACTTGTTATATCGGCCTTAAATTAAGGACGAACACACACAAAGAAGGTTACACAGGATCTTTACATAAACACACATAATAATACATAAGAGCAAGTGCATAAGTGCATTAATACCTTCCACAATAAAACACAATTATATTCCACTCAATATTTATATTACAGATAAATTAAAACGTACAGTTTAGTCTCCTATACAAAGGAATTTCGTTTTAAGAAATATAAGTGATGGGGGAAAAGGGACATACTGGTCGCCAAGCAGTGTTTTATTGTGACTACTGAGAGTTTCTGACCGCATCCATCACGTGTTACCTTCGCCTGCACAACACCAACAGCATCCAGCAGCAACCAGGTCACCAGCGCGGGCACAACGAACGAGCCGGAGCCTTTCCTTCCAGACCGCATCTTCCCGCAGGAGACGCAGAATCAGCTGCAGCGCTGCGTCCAGACAGACGCTCCCAGTCCGCTCGGGAGAACAACAACCACGGAGCCCCCGGCGGAGTCACGGACCCTGAAGGCAACCGCGTGAAGGCACGCGCTCATGCAGGCAACTCACGTTGTAATGGCAGCTGCAGTGTTTGTTGCTGCTATGCATCCGCGATGCATTTACGCAGCTGTGTTTAGCAGAAAGATCGCCTGCAGAAATGTGGCACTTCCTGCTTCCGGGTTTTGTCGTCATACGCGCGTCACGCAAAGTGAAGACATGCATCGACGTCGCCACCTAGTGGACACAAGTACAGAAGGAGACGTGTGCTGTCTGTAACCTGCATCATAGTCATGAGTATTTTAACGAAGGGTTCCCAACATGCATAGGGATCTTAGAAAGTCTAGATTGTTATCTCAAAATATGATTATAATTAGCATTATAAGTAAACTAGTAATTCCAAATAAATTGTTCGTCAAGAACGTTTCCAAGTAATATTGGAGCTGCTATCTTGATCACTTTTACTATTGTGTTTAAAAACATGACTGACGCAAATACCGTAGACTTGAAGGAGCAGAGTTTTTATTAAACATGACTCCCTCCCTGTATTAGGAGCAGTCAATCAGTGTGAGGGTGATAGCAGATTCCAATCCTGTGTATTAATACTGAGGCTCCCCTTTCTTTTTTACTTGGGCCTTATATGGATTCTATCTTGAGGTTTATCGTAGTTCAAAACACAACAATATAACACTGCCAAGGGTCATTCTGCTCGAATATGAATACTTTTAATACTTAGTTTAGTATATATTTCTGATGGTATTTCAGTGTTTTTCTCTCATCTTTTACTGGAATATTTGTACATAAGGGTTTTCCTTTTATATACTGCCTTCACGGTTCTTCTGCTCTGCACACAGAAACACACCTCAAGTGAATGTTTTATTTTATATTGATCTTGGGTAGCAATCATAATTTATCAGTCACATTTATCATACCATAACACCTATATTATATAGTCTTCTAAACACACGACCATGGGATTTGTGACTCATCAGAATGTTTTCCTATATCTTGCAGTCAAAACAGTTTTTATTTTTAATGTCAGATCATGTCTCCCTGGTGAAATTTGAAATGTAAACCCCAGCTTCTTGACCAAATCAATACCTCTATTTCCTGGTAATCCGACTTTCACATCTTTCTGTAAAATACTCATACCTTTATTAAGCCATAGAAATCAATGCCTCACAAATTCATCCTGAACCACTTGAGCTTGTGGTCACAGAGATCAATTGAGACCATGGTTATTTCTCTAATGAGCTATGACATCGGTGTGAACATCACAACCCTATCCTCTGTGTAACCTCGCACATGCATGTGCCCCATGATTCCACTCAAAACAACTGCAATGGTTAGGATTATTCCATTCATTCAGTCATGCTTGCATTTATTCATCTGTGTAATAATCACTGTGTGTCTTTGTAGTCATAATGAATGTAATATAATAAACCAGCTCATAAACTCGCTTCAGTTTGTGACTTATGCGAGCCCTCTACATGTTTTTCATTCCCTCAGTCCTGTCATTGTAAGCCACTTAGTTCTCTGTCTTCTCTGATGCATGGCTGCCCTTTACACCCGTAGGCCAATTACAGCATAAATGACAGTGGCCAGAGCTCAGTGCCAGGTCTCATTATCACTTCAGAGCTCTCATGAAGAAAAAAAAAAGGTGATTCATTTTCTTTTTAGGTAGATGTTACCGATATTATTAATTTCAGAAAGAAAAGAAATCGAGTTACCTAATGCAAAGTAGTTTATTAGCTGTAAACAAAACTGTCAAAACATTTGTATCTTTCTGCATCAATTACACAGTTTGTGGGCAGGGACTGCGCACAGTCTGATTATAAAACAGCAACGGAAAATGATCCCCAATGGAAACACTGCAGATAAATCTACCGTAGAAAAAACAAACTCAAAGATGTCAAGTTCTCTTATTTGTCAAGGTACCTGAAGTTATTGACTGAATCACATTATTCAAGAATTCATTTTCATGGGACTGAAAACTGCAAGCAGTTTGCCCACTAGGAGATGCTATAAGGCCCAAAGCAAAGCAATCTGAATCCAGACCAGCTCGCTTTAGTTAAAACAGACTTTGGAGTGGTCTACAGCGAGACAGATAAGATGTAGGAAGACATATAATGTAAAACAAGATGTTGTGAAATCTATAGGTGAAGCTACGTAAAAACAAACATGGATGTCGTTTAATTTAAATTGCATTAATACATAATACAAAGTTACTCGACATCATTTAATATAAATAATTGATATATATATATATATAGTAACTATAATCGTATGTGGTTTATAACATACAAATAAAGTCATACATGTCCAACTGAAAGAAGATACCTGTCTCTGTCCTTATTTTTGCACTTTCAATACCTTTACCTTTCAGCATTGTTCTCTTTGACCTTAGTGGTAATGTGACTTTGAACTCTAATGAAAATTTAATTATTAGGGGGACATTAATAATCTTGCCCATAACCAGTGCCAATCTGTTCTCAAGTGGAATGGCCGAAAACCGCTTGTAAACCCTGGTGTATATTTGGAGGATTTTTCTCCTATCAGTGACCAACCATTTTTTTCGCGTTTCATTCTACGAACCGTCTACCTGTCTCTTTTGGACCCCGCCCATCCCGGCGAGGCTGTAAAGGCGTTTTGCTAATTTAATTGGCTCTTATTAGATATTATCATGTGTCTGCTGCTAACAGGCCCGCGTGGCACACGTTTCAAGGTGGCTGTTTATTAAACTCCCTCTCAAGAAGCCCACCCTCTGGATCCAACTACAGGCCTAATACAGACTCTCTCCTCCCTCTCCAAGATCCTCTAGAAAGTTGAAATCAAAGTGCAACATTTCATTCTACATCATAATAGCATATTTGAGTTCAATCAATTTCCAATTAGGGTTGAAAACACCAACCACAGCAACAGCAATGGTGAAAATTACAAAATGGCAAATGATAGCTGCAGATAAAGGACTCCTCTGGTCCTGTCTGGACCACTGACCATGAGACATTGACCTACACATGACACCATTGACCAGTCGACTGGACTAGAGACGTGGCATGGCATTTCAGGCTAATTTGGTTTAATCGTTTAAATCAGATATATCTCCAGTTGTATTTTATAGCTGTAAATGCTGAAACTAACAGCAACCGTTCATCACGAGGTTCACAAAGGTACTGTGCTTGGACAATTTTATTTTACCTTTACATGCTTCCTTTTTCACAATATTGTCTTTAACACTAAACTTCAGATCATTGCACTATATTTATCGATCAACTTAGATTAGCGATAAACTAAGGAGAATTCAAGCATGTCCAAAAGACATAAAACACTCTTAAACACATAAAACATAGATGTTGATGAAAACATTGATGTTAAACAAAGACAAAACCGGTAAACTTAGAGATCAATTATCTGGTGATGTCAATTCTGTAGACGGCATTGCCCAAACCCGGCATTGCACTGCATCCAATCAATCTGTAAAGATCTTGGCGTTATCTTGTCCCGGGACTTGTCCTTTAACTCTACGTAAAGCAAATCTCATATTTCAAATTCTTTCATTTCTTAATATTTCAAATATTTCAGAAAATTGGTTCACGTTGTCTCAAAAGAGGATGGTTTTCAGGTAACTCCTACTTAGCAGGCTGTCTGCAAACTGCTATTAGCCTCCTGCTGATCCCTAATGAATGGTCCTCAAAGTTGATCCAGAAGGTCCAAAAGAAATCAGAAAACTAAAACTAAGACTCTCTGCATCACTCCTGCTGCACTGGCTCTGCACTGGCTCCCAGTTAATTAAAATCCTCTTAACCTACAAAGCCTTGTACAAAGATTCTATTGGTGATAAGCGCATTGATAGTGACTCGTTTATATATATTAGAGAGCTACAGCCAATGCGACCACTTGTAGTTCCCACTACTTACTAAAGCTAGAGTCTTAAAGAGAGCCCTATAGAGCCTTTGGTTATATGGCTCCTCTTTCTTGGAACCAGCTTCCAATTTCAGTCCGGAAGCAGACACAGTCACCTCGTTTAAGAACAGACTTAAGACCTTCCTCTTTTGCAGAGCTTATAGTTAATCAGGTTTGCAGGTGCTCCTATAGGTTATTAGCCGATAGGCTTATATCAGGATATTATAGCTGCCTATAGAGGCTTTTTTAGGATCTTTTTCACTCCTTAAGGATGAATTCCTCATCTCTCAATTTTTATCTCTCAATCACCACGTCTCCCACTCTGGGTTCTGATTTTATGCCCTTGACTAGATCCTCCCTATGTATGAGTCTATGAGCGGCATGGATCCTTCTGCCTGATGGTCGTCGTGGGACTGCCCAACTTGACTGACTCTACGTCCCATCATGACTGAGCCACTGGGAGACCTCATCACCACCCTCTGCCCCCTGGATCATTCATATCTCCTGTCATAATATACCTACTATGATTTATTCTCTACACTCTTCCATATTCATTATACATCTATTGCATCTGTCCAACCTAACACTGTACACCTCTTGTCTATTGCCTCCCTCATCCTTCCTTTCCTCTCCTCTGGGGTCTCCTCTGTTTTTTCCTCTTTCGAAGGTCTGTTTTTTCCTGGGTTTTCCTGATATGATGTGAGGTTGGGGATGTATGTCTGTGTATTGTACAGAAATTGGTCTACGAGTAAAATTGAAAATAATTGAATTGAATTATCACATAATCTGCAGCATCTTTTTGTTATCCTCCCTTCCTTTGTATCATGCTATTGTCGGGAACACTGTTCGAATAACAAGACTATCTCTGTGTGTTGTCTCCTCTCCTCTCCGGCGTTGCATTGTGGGCAGCAGGACTATTCTAATAGACACACATGGTAATTGCAGTCGTAGGAGGCAGCAGACAGTGGTGGTCCAGGGACAGCACAAAACTATAAATCACAACTCCTGGTTCCGCCCTCCTGAGCGTAGCCGGTCACGCTCAACCAAAAAGCAATTCTGCCAACATGTGTTTACACATTTGTCTTCATCAGCCACTGGCTTGTTTTGGGCCCTTGTGACGGAATTTTCCTTCACACGTGGATTTCTTCTCTCCGGTGTTACAGTCAGCTTGACCAGGCTCAACAATTAGCCACACTTGAGATGTAGCAAGCATTATTATTGCAATAAGCAACATCCAATAACATGAAACGGTGAGGAAACGGTGTTTGCTCCGAACATTGTGGTAAAAGAGAATGAAACCACAAAGTACACAGAACACAGAACCTCAATCACCTTCACTTTAGGTATTGTTTTTTGTTTCTAAGGTGGCAGGAAATGCGTCCAAACAAAGCGGTGGCAACAGCAAAGGTGTTAGAAAAGTAGGCATTGACGGTGATTCCGAGTACAGTGTGTCCTCCCCTGCTTTATCCATACAGACAGCTGTCTGTCAGCCAGCTGAGCCATGCAGAGAAGAGGTGTCTGCTGAGGAGCTGGTGTCAGCAAGGTGAGAGCTGAGCCCAGCTGAGCTCAAATGGATGCAGAAGAGAAGGCGTCTCTTGCAGATTTTCAGCAAGGAAACAGACTGCTAGAGCAGGAGACTCAGTCAGACAGAACATGAAAGGCAAGAGCGGCCATGACACATGATGGACACAAACGCGGGGAGAGAAGCTGCCTCCTCTTCCTCCCCTTTTTACCCCTGCTCGCCATTCCGCTCCTTCAGCAGTGCTGCACCGACACAGGTAGGGATGGGTATCGTTTGGGTTTTTATCGATATGCTGCTAAGTACTTTTTACGACAATGTGTGCAACGGTACGGTGCCTGAACCGATACTTTTTTTTTTATTTTTATGAGGACACATAAAAAATAAAAAATTCCCATATTCCCTTGTGAAGCCGTTATCATGGAGCACTGGCACACACGTTAACGACTACAATATGTATACACAATATATATTATATGATATATGATGTGATATATATTGTCATGTGCAGACCTTGTAGGGATTAATCCTGTCAATGCTGTGTGATGGGCAAAAGAGAACAACCAGAGAAGGACTGAAGATGAACACAAGAGTTACAAACTTTGCTTCTGACAGAGTTAACACAAAAACTCCGCCCCTATTCCCCGTCCCCTCCGTTCCCGTATTCGCGGTATCAACACATCTGCTACACCCGCTGGGCATCAACATCTGCTAGCAGACTGTCTATTGTCGCTTACTTAAGCTTGGTTGCGCTAGCTCACTAACTAAGCTTATTACTTTATATATTGGTTGAATGAATTATTTACGGGGCTACTTGCAAGTTCATGCTGTCATTGCAATCGGGTCTCTAACGTGTTCATGGGACGTCACCACCCGTCAGCCCACGGTGACGGGGGTGGTGGCGGCACCTCCCGTCGCAGCCCATGGCTGCCTGCCGTCAGAGTTAAATATCACACCTATGACAGCGCAGCACAGGGCGCGGAAGTTAAATATGAGGCTCGTACAATAGGGGCAGGTCATTTCCAATCCAGAAGTTCACCTTTTCAATTTTCAATCTCATGCGTTGAAGCAGCGGTCCGATGGCCGTTGCGTTTAGTCAGGTATACTATATGTATTGGGACCGGTACATGGACCCTAGACACAGGACCCCTGAAGAAGAGGGGAAAGGGGAAAGGAGGGATGATGCTTTAAACACTGTGCTTCCCAGTTGAACCCTAGCCTCCTGTAATGTGTGGTCTTTGATGTTGCCCAAGATGTTTAGAGAGATGCAGGGAAGCTTCAAAGAGAGCTAAAGGCCAATCATAGAA
Source organism: Pseudoliparis swirei (assembly GCF_029220125.1). Taxonomy (NCBI): domain Eukaryota; kingdom Metazoa; phylum Chordata; class Actinopteri; order Perciformes; family Liparidae; genus Pseudoliparis; species Pseudoliparis swirei. Next base: position 13,478,015 of record NC_079396.1, read on the forward strand.
TTGTGGCATGTTGGTCGGAAAGAAAACCAAGCAAGCTGCCAGAAATCCACATGCATCCTTCAAGAGAGACCAGGGGTCAGGCAAGAAGACAGCTGAAAACAATAGCGAGAAATGAAAGGTGACATGAATTGAAAGGTAGATAAATAGCTGCAGGGGAAGAAAGAAGTTTGTTGTTGGTATAAAAGGAAGCAATGTAGGCTTTGGTCTCGGAAAAGCTGCCAGTTGGTTTAACAAGGCTTGGCAGGCCAGTCAATAGACTGTCAGCCTTTAATGTCCACATGTCAGTGACACGAGCGCCCAGCATCCAGTGATGCATAGAATCCTTAAACATAGAAATGCTACACACCTGGCCGATTAAGATGGATAACAAAACAAAACAGATGCATGTTTGTCACATGTCTCACTCACATCGAACCATTAATAAATCACAAGTGACACCTTTTCTGTGTCAGCTGCCTCAAGTAATAAGGGTAAACAAGCTGTAAATGGTCAAATGTTACAAAGAGTGAAGTTTTTTTTTAAGGAAGATCAGAAAACGTTGTCAGGTCTCATCCCTGACCTCGCCCATCATTTCTCCTATCTGTGGTGGGGGAAGGGGTCTTCATGTGGTAGAGGGGCTTTTCCTTAATGGGATGGTGATGAGTCACAGTGATCGTGTCGATGCCTCCCCGTTAAGCTCCAGAGGTTCCCATGTTGTGGCAGTTTGTTATCCAGCTGCCTCAGCTACCGGCCACATCTGCAGGCATGATGGGTTTTATCTGCAGGGCCTCCTCCTCCAAATGCCACTGTGACTCACCTTCCTCTGTTTCGGCATTTACTACAATCTGACCTGGCAGCTTGGTGGTGTGTCACCACGGACTAGCCCCGGGCACTTTCACAAACACAAACCTGAAACAATTGGATGGTTAAGACATACACTCAGCATGGCTGAATAACAGATAACCGTCTGTAGACAAGGGAAACATTGGCCGGGTGCTTTTTCTCTCTTTGAGACCATAGTGGCTTGCAGGGAATCAGATGTAAACAGAGGGATCTGAGACACAACGTGTGATCTCAAAGCTTCTGAAATCAATAGAGCCCCTCTAATCTCGACACACGTGTGGATTGTCTGGGCCTGAAAAGGAAGCAGAGAAGAAAGAGAAGTGAAGGAGTCAGAGGCAAAGAAAAGAGGATGAGATGTGAGGATTGAGTAAGGGGACACATCCTATTTCAATCAGGAGAGACCGGTCAAATAAAGAAAGAACAAGTGTTTATTGTTAACATATGATATGTGATGATGAAGTCTCAGAGTCTTTCGCGCTTGGACTCTACAGGGAGATTTGTAATTGAGTGCCGTCTGCCTCAATCAGCAAAAAGATAAATCCGGGCAGTGGAGTCCAGACCTGGTGGTGGGGATGATGATGGTGCTGATGAGGCTGATAGCATGATGAGTTGATAAAGCAGATGGATCTGCAAAGACTGGGTGGAGATGGGGTGTTGGAGGGTTGTGTAACAGCAACATGAATGAATGAAGGTAGAGAGAGAGTCATATTTAAAAGAGACAGCAGCAAGATGTTAACAATGCTTATTGGACCAGCTGATCTAAATAGCTGGTGTCATGATTGAGGGCATGAACAATGACAGTATGTAAATAATTAGTGCGTATGTGTGAGAAGTGATTGGCAGATGTATGAGAAATACATGACTGGACTTACGCTATAGCTTCATGTTGTAAATGAGCATTGACCAATTCAGATGCGGAATTAAGAGATTTAATTTAAGTTTTTTTCTAACCCAAAAACTATCATACATATTTTTTCATGTTCCTCTTTTTGTCCAGGATTTTGGACTGTCGTAGATTTCTAGATCGTGCAATTAATTGTGTATGTGGTACTTATTACAACATTGGAAAATTACACTTACAAACTTAATTGGTAATAAATGAGAAAATATGTTGAAAAGTTAATAATATAGTTCCACCGATTTAGCATTGCATTTTTATAACGTGATACAATCTTGGACAGTTTTACTAAAATGGTCAAAAAGTGAAAAGGGCTCATTCTGCTATCCATCCATCCACTGGGACATGGTTCCCTTAGATGCAATTCGGAGGTCCCCAAAACAGACACTGGCAGAAACTTAAGGACCAGACGTCTTCTACAACTCCTAGCCACTTCCACAATGGAGGCTTTGAGCATGGCTGACTCGGATTCCCTGTTCCCTGTCTCCATTTGGGACCAGGTCTGTCTGGCAGCCTCCATATGCCCTTCTGATCCAACTCGATCAGATGACTGCTCTGCTCCTCTCTTCAAGTGTCCCAAGACAGATCTGACGATACGACGACAAAGCTGATCATCGTTCTTTGGCCTTGGGTACTCTCGTACCAAGTACACCTATGAAGCGCCCTACGCTAACGAGCACAGAAGTGCACAAACAAAGCACCACTTGGCTACAGATTAGGTAGAGAATAGCCTCTCTCCAGGAGTTTGGTTCCAGAACTATTTGATGAGGCGAGCCCAACAACATCTAGCTGGTAGTGCTCCACCTCCTCCACCAGCTCTGGTTCCTACCTCTCCAGAGAGGTGACATTTCACATCCCTAGAGCTAATCTGTAATTTTTTCTTTGCCTGCCATGCTAGTCACAATGCACCCAACCACAAGGCCTATTAATGCAAGTGGTGGGCAATGCAACACATTAGTGAATTAAAGCTACATTAAACATTTTACAAAGTTGTTTAAAATGTTAAACAAAGACTTGTTTTCATTTGCCAGTCGCTCTCCTTCTCTTCTGACGATTTGCTGTCGGTGATTAGGTGCATTCTTGTTCCAACCTAATTTAAATGAATTCCCTCCCAGTTAGGTAGACGCCTTCTATCGGCTCTCACTTTGGCCTTTATTGACTTTATTCAATAGACTCTACCTTACAAGAGGAGTGAATAGGCTATTTAACAGACCAGAGGAAAGCAAAACATAACGATTGTGAAAAGAATCCGAAAAGGGAAGCCGAGCAAGAGGGATACAGGTTTAAAGCGAGAGAGAAACTGAGAAAGAAAAGGGAAAAAAGAAAGAGAACCAGGAGAAGGTGGGGTTAGAGGTAGACGCTCCACTGCCTGGCTGACAAACACAGGGTCCCTCCAGATCCAGGCAGATGGGAAGGAGAGAAGGAGAAAGTGAGAGGGTGAGAGAAAAGGAGGGGAGTTTGATGTGGGCAGTCAACCCCACCACCCTCCAACAGCCTTCTCTGTCTTTCACCCCCCCAGCGGAAAATCTATGCCTGCTCTCTTAGTATTCCTCCCATTTCTTGTGAAGGCTCTGCGGAGGAGAGAGCAGACAAGTGGAATGCTAGTGAGGCCCTGGCCAGCCATGTGTGATGCTAGCTGGGAGTTGTTTCTCTTCTTCCATTTTAGGATGGAGTATTTGCTCAGGGCCGACAGGACAGGCAGATCTCCAAGCCACTCGAAAACCTCAACGGAGGACCTCCAGTCGACCAGCCTCCCTGTACACCACGAAGTTGGGTTTAGGAAAAGAGCATGGCATACGTTAAGCTGACTGACTAACGACTCAAGTGACTAGCTAGAGGGAAATCTGATTTTCCATCTTGCCGGTTGCCATTTGGATTGTTACAGTATAGTATGAAAAATCAACTTGCAATTGAAAGAAGGTATCACAGTTTAGCTCCACACCTTCCTCACTCTATGTTCAGTCACTCCCATCTCATCAGTCCAACTCCCTTCACTTGTTCACTCACCTGCCTTTGATCACCCCCACCTCGTCAGTCTCATTCCCTTCACCTGGTCCTCATGCTCGTCTCACCTGTTGACCATTCCCTCATTAGTCCCTGACTACCTAGGTCGCCTCAGTTCCTTTTGGTGGGCCTCGTAGCCTCAAGGGCAAGGTTTCCCCCTCCCCAGCCTGGACCCGTTCGCCTGGACCCGCAGGCTTATGGTGGGCCACCGAGACCCGTCAGCATTCCGGCCGATCTATGCTCCCCGTGTCCTGTCACCGGCCCAGTTGGCCCCAGTTATCCTGGTCCTGTCTCCCAGGGCCCCCCTCTCATGTGCCCGGTTCCCCGGAGCACGTCAGTCCTCCTGCTAGCCGTCCTCCTGCTGGCGGTCACCTGGAGCACGTCTGTATACCTGGTGGCCGTCCTCCGTCCTGCCCCCCCGGACTGCTTCTGCTGTGCCCTCGGTCCCTCCTCTGGCTCCCCTTCACCCACCGCAGGGAACTGTTCTGATGGGATGTCTAGAATCCGTCCCTTAAAGGGGGGATTCTGTCACAGTTAAACTCCACACCCTCCTCACTCTATGTTCAGTCACTCCCACCTCGTCAGTCCAACCCCCTGCACTTGTTCACTCACCTGCCTCTGATCACTCCCACCTCATCAGTCTCATTACCTTCACCTGGTCCTCATGCCCGTCTCACCTGTTGCCCATTCCCTCATTAGTCCCTCGCCGTTTATCAATATGCGTTCTTGCCTGTACTTCTCTGTACTTGTGTTCTCGTGGACTTGTTAACGTCATCAGTCGCAGCCCGAGTACATGTTCCAATTCATAGCACGGTCAAAATGCTCGGATGTTACCTGATCCTCCCATTTTCCGGAGGATGCATCAGAGGAGACTTGTGCGTACTCTGCCCAGCCGATATCCCAGAATGCATTTCGAACCAGCAACCACAAACTATAGCGGAGGAGAAAATAAACAACTGACAGTTGACTACTACTGATGTAATTTTAAGATGTTTTCAGGCGAGAAGTTAGTAGTTTAAGCATCAAATCCGTGGTCGTTTTTTTCACTGATTCAGCCTTATTAAGATATGCGGCGGAGATTTAAGGATCTGCTCGCCCAGTGAGCTCCGCAGCGCCGGGCGGTCAGCGTTCAGTGTGGCCGTCGAGAACAGCCTGATTTAAAAAAAAAATGCTCTGATGTCTCCGTAGCGGTTAACATAAGATACAATATTTGGGTTTTGGAGGATCTAACGAGCACAATGAGTTTATTATTTATTCCCAGATAAGGTTAAATCAGTTTGACTGAGGGTAAAAATTAATAACTTAATATTTTAATTAAACTTTGAACTACAATTGTGTCTTTTTACTTTTGACCAAATTGTTTGCAATTACATGTGTAATACAACTATATATATATATATATAGTTATATATATACATATATAATATATATATGTATATACAAATATATATGAATGTATATACATAACATATTTATTATATATCTACACATATTTATATATTTACGATGTATTCATAAACAATATATATATATATATATTTATTAACACAATATATATATATGTTTTTATTTTTTACACAATATATATGCAATTATATGTGTATGATTATTTTCTTTTGAAATGTGTTTATATACATATATATACATATATATTATATGTATATATATATCAACAAACCCAATTACAATTTCAAAAAAGCAAGGTTGTCATATTTTGTTTGACAGTAAAAAATATTTACATTGAATAATTTGAGTAAACTCAAGAACAGCTGATGTGGTGAGGTCATCAAGTCAGCTGCTCTCCCAATCACAGAAATACCGTCCTGCGTCCTCCCGTCTTTTGGAGTCTGGACTCCCAAGTCCAAACTCCAAAGGAACACAAGTCTGTACTCAGCATACTTGGATTGATAAACGGCTCCTGACTACTTAGATCCCCTCACTTGCACTTGTCCTCTGCCAGATTGTTCTGAGTTTTTCCCGACCAAGCCCTCGAGCGTTCGATATTATGTTTATATATCTCTGCCTGTTCTGTTCTTGATGATACTTTGAGTAAAGGATCATTATTTGCAGCTCTGTCTCCTGAGTCGTGCTATTGGGTTCATACTAATCGCCTCGTGACAGAAGGTTGGTGTGCTGGAGAAGAGTTGTCTGATGTTTTCATCTGGATGGACTTCACATTGATCTGCGCCTTGCAGGATGTTCCCAAAGTTAAAAAAATGACTTCACTGATCATCTCTGCAGCTAGAACGAGCTCGGAAGCACTCCTTGTATACTTCTAACACACTTTGAAAGTCGGTGTCAGAAAATCTAATTCAGGGGGCAAAGAAGAAGCCAACATGGATGTTGTGCAAAAGAAAATGTACATTTGTTCATGTCCTTCATCAAAATGTTGCCTCTCAGCTCACCTCTCATGAAATAAATGTGTGTAGACCAAATACTGTGGATATTACCAAAAAGGCCCACATACAACATGTCTGTCAGCATCAGCTAGGCTATGTTTTTGTTATGTCTCGACTATCCTTAGTTATGTTTTTCTTTTATCATTTGTTTATTTTGTGTTACCTTATGTGTTCCCACCATTCCAAGTTGATTGTCTGCCCCAAATAGCCAGGCGTTATTAAATAGCCAGGCTTTATTAATCCTAAGGCCTTATATTCAGTCAGCAGTCACTCCGATCAGACATCAATGTGATTGTCACAGTTCTTGTGTATGTACTGCATATTTTTATTAGAATACCACAGGTACATATTGCCATGCAGTTAAGTACTGTTATTATTTTTACCATGGTGACCATTATTATTTGTAACATTATTCATGTGACGGGCATTATTAATGTCACATTGTGTTTATGAAGACTGCTGTTCTGTTATAGGTTTGAAGAATATATTATTGCACTTGAGATGATGATTAGAAATGTCTGAGAAAGTTGCAAATTCCCAGTAGACTGGACCAATAACTAGCCTATATAGCGTACTGTCATTCATGAAAAAGAAGAGAGGACACCATCATTGTTTTAACCTTTTATTTTACTGGCATCACGTGTCTGTTGCGATTAATACGATGTGTTACAGGCATTCTTACAGTGTGCAGAACAATACTGATGAACTTAAATTGCTAATTTCCTTAATGTCTCTATTTTTTGTGACATTTAATTTTCACTATTTGTTTTTTTTAACTGCTTAGTTGCTTTGTTTTCTAGTAAACTTCCATTAGAAGCTGTTGCTAATTTTTTTTCTCTATTTCGGCATTAGTGAATCTGATGGCTTTTGTGGAATTTTCACAAAAGGGTTGAACATGCTGATATCCAAATGACTTACACCTAGTCACACTACCTCAACATGGCGTGAAATGGATAAAGCAAGGATGCACTGACAAGATGACGTCGAGCCTTTTTTTTTCTGTCATCATTGATTTCCTAATTCTGCTTTTTGCATCGGAAACTTTAATCTTAAAATACATTTACACGCAGTCAACTATTGTTCTTTGACAAATATTGCAGTGTTATTGATCAACTATTGTCTTTGACAAATATTGCACTGATGTTATGACTGATCAACCACAGTAACCATAATATCCAATCCCACTGATGCACCATGACTGCTAAAACACAGACTCACAATGCTTTGTTGTCCTTAACATCCTCTTCCAATCCAAAGCTTTGCTGATCGCCAAGGTGAGCCCGTGAGCCACTGATGCTTGTAGCCACTGTCATTAGCTGTCACTCTTCCACACTTCCTCCCGCTCCCTGCCTCTCTCCTCCTTCAAGTCGCTCTCTGTCACGCATTTCTTTCTTCTTGGGAACACAGATCAAAGAGCCGTTGGAGGCATCTGTGTGCATGTCTTCTATCTGATGTGCAGCGAGTAGAGACAAGTTGATCAAGGTGGTTTCTTCTGGGAACACGGTATCTTAGCTGTTATAGTGTATCAGACAGTATGCTTGTTGCAATTACAGAGTGCCTACGGCTATCTGAGGATCCACTGCTTGAGGGCTGAGAACGCACTTCAACAGCAGCTAAACAAGGTTTAATATTTGGATTAGCAGTTTGAACTTAAATGCATTTTTGTTCAGGGACATGAAAAACAGAAGCACAATACTGTTTTATTAATACAAACACAATTAATTTGCTGAATTCGGCTTTAGCATGAATATGCACGAGAGGAAATGCAGCTCGATGCTGGAACTCCAACTGACTGAAATGGCAAAGATACGGAAGTGTCTCACATTCCACCACACACAGTGTGACTGCATGTGTTTAATTGAAACATGTTTGAGTGGGAGGAAGGAGAGAAAGACGAGAATAAGTAAAGAGACAGCAAACACAGGTGTGGCGTTTTATCTGTTGGGGAGGTGAGAGGTAATCACTGCAAATTTTAATCAGTTCAGATCAATTATTCATGGTCAGGGGCCTAGCGAGCTGATTTCCAAAATGCCCCTTCTCTCGCTCTCTCTGACAGCCCTGTATGAATTATTCAGACTGCATTTACACAAAGAAGTCCATCTCTGATACCTGATCAGTCAGTTAGAAACATTATGCAACTGGGAATGTCAATTAGAATGTTAGAATATGTCTCCTGATATGTGCAAAATAAAAACAAAAACAAAGCCACTCAAGGAAAAGCAAGAGGATAACACCCACACACACACACACACACACACACACACACACACACACACACACACACTTTAAGAACTCAAAATGTCACGGTCTTCGGAGATTATTATTTACCAAGAAAGGAGTTCTCAGATATAATGGGATCAACCAAAATCAAGTTGGTCGATGTGTCGGGTTCCCACCATTCATTCATCAGTGTATCTATTTACCAAATGAACTCCACATATGTGCACTGGAACTAAATCTTGCTCCGTGTTAATGCTTTAATCAGTTTCCTAACAACTATTCCCTCCTACTCATTACAAAACACTTCTTTCAGCAACCACTGCTCATTCAGAATAGTTCTTCTCATTTACACCCTCATGAAATAACCCTTGTCCTCTTGCAGTTCATTCATTGGCTGCCACAGGCTGTTTGCAGTTAGATGAAACACCTGGTGCTGGTTTCAAGCCCACACTCCCTACACCTCAAGGCCCTATGAGCTGTATGTCCAGCCACGGCCAGACATATAGCTCTCTTTCCCTGGTCACTGTTCCACATGGTCGCCACTCTGCTCCCTGCTGGCTCCCAGAGGCTGGAAGGAACTTCTCTCTCTGGTCTGAGAATAAAAGTTACAACCCATCGTTCATCTTTTACTTTCAATCATCTCCATATCCACAATGATTCTTTTTTAAGTGCAAATAACTGCTTTTATCTCACTTCTTAGCTCTTTATTGTTGTAGTCAGCAGGGTGAATTGAGTGAATTATTGCAAAATGCTTACATGCAGAGGAAACATGGACAAACAGAGTTGAATACGTGGGAACAGGTGTGTGGATGGGTGTGGCAGTCAGGTGACGGGGAAAGAAGGGACCTTCCAAGGGCCTCTCGTGGATGGATGGAACATGTCAATGGTTTGATTTGGGGAACTAGAGATGTGTCTAGAGAGATGGGACAGACAATCATGAAACAAAGTTGTGAATAAAATAAATAAATAAATTTCTTTGCATTCCACCCAATGGTTGATGTGACAAATTATTTAAAATTGTGTGAAAGTGTCAACTTCATGGTGGCTGTAGAGAAGTCAAGGGATCACTAGGGCCAGTATATGCATCCTCTGGAAATAATGATTGTCGGTGCCAAATTGTGTTCCAATCCAGCTCGAGCTATTTCACAGAGTAAGACAAAGTAATTAGCTTTTATCCTCTTGTGACCTCGAATGTGTATCCTAAATTCCATGAAAATCCACGTTATTGATATATTGAACATTGATAAAAGGCACTACAAACCCTAACGGCAACACTACTGAAAAGTCATCATAGATGCTTCATGACATGACTTTTGAGGACATGCTTTTCCAAAAGTCTGACCTCACTAGTACAAGGACAGAGGCGGTAGAAGGATGAATGTCCGGGAGAAAAGGGGTGGTCAGACAGAGACAAATACACAGCAGGAGAAATGAGAAAGTGTAATTCCTGCTCAGCACAATTTATCATGCTGTACGTGACAGCCACCAACCATAAGTCACCCAAAAAAATCACTCTCAATAATTCAGTGGGATCTCTTGCATCCTCCATTCCTCTCTGCCTGCCCTTGTAACGCATTGCCAAGACTGGCTTGGGTGATCATGTGTGCGGCGTGTGTTTTTTTCTCAGCGTGCCACAGGAGAGGATTGCCACCGACTTGGGGATGCTCTGAAAATGTCATTGTTTGGTTGTGCTCTGGTTTCTGACGCAGTTTATACAGCAGTGATGATTTCTCTTCCCGAGTGTGGCCTTCTGCTTTGTCTGCCTGGAATCAGGAATGGTAAAGAAGTGGTAATGGGAGTGAATGGGAGGGGAAGTCAGCCAACGTCTTTCTGTCATCACTTTAGAAGGTTGCGACCCTAAAGCACTGTGGCACCGAGCTGCTAAATTATTCAGGCTGTGTCTCAAGCCCCGATCTCTGGAGAAGACGGGGCTGTGATTGCTTAGAGCGGACTGACTGACATTTGCACATGAAAATCTTTTCTGTTTCCCCCAAACATCTATTCTGCTCAAAGGAAACATTAGAGGGACCCTGTTTCTGTGCGTGTGTGTGTGTGTGTGGGGGACTATGCTTGTGGGATGGTTGGTGGCATTGCTTTTGAGACTCACTCAACTCCTGAAGAAACAAAGTGCAAGAAAAGTTCCGTCGTGTGGTTAAATTGCAGTTTAGTCTAAATTAATATCCTAAAATTGTCAAAATGTTGAGCATAAATGCAGCTTGACAATTGGAGTGGCAGAACAAGACCTAGGGGAGTTAACTCATAAATCAACATGATTTTAGTTCTCAGAATATTTTCAATAATGCAATAATACATTATAGATATCGTAGCACACTTATTGATTAAATGCCAAAATTTTGTGTACATAGAAATTCCAGATGCCTGGGATTTATGCCAAAAAAGAAAGAATCAATGTGTTCCAAAAGGCCATTGCAAGCGATCTCAGTGAGTGGTTGTAGGCCTCGACAATGATTACACTGTACAAGGCTTATTCGCGCTGCAAGGCTGGCAAAGAGCATTTATTATAATACATCTTCAGTAGATTGTTACCAAAACAGTCTATAAAATCCAAGTTAACTGTTATTTGACCATTTAAAGATGAAGAGCCTTTGATTAATCAGGCTCCTTCCAGAGTGCAGTTAAAGTGAGCAGAAGAGAGAGAGAGAGAGAGTGTGTGTGTGTGTGTGTGTGTGTGTGTGTGTGAGAGGGAAGAGAGTGAGAATATGCCTCTGTATGCTGGACCATGTCTCTGAGCTGAAGGCGAACGGAGCTGGGGTGAGGGGTGGGAGGAGGTGGGGAGGTACAGGGAATAACTGGCCCTGCTGGGATGGAGGAGAACACAGCTATAGAGAGGGAGGGTGGGAGAAAGGGAGAAAGAGAGGGTGGAGCATCGGACAGATGACAAATTGTGATTAATAATTGTGGTTTAGGGAAAGCAGCGTGGAGGGTTGTTATTAATAGAGAGAATTAGAGTGGCTGTGCAACTCAATCTGCACACTGTCACTCCGCATCAGGCCCCATAATCAGAACTTAATGAAACAGCACATCACCAGGATGTAGACACATCTGCTTACAAATAAACTGTACAGTAACCATACATGCCCATGTACGTGAGGGAGAAAATAATACATTTATGTCAAGGTGCAAGCACAATGTAATGCATGGTCTAGTGAGCCTGCATAAATTAACTTCATATTCATCTTTGAATTATCTTGCTATAAATGTGATTTATGTTCTGTGCTTTTAATCCATGTTATATCCTTTTTTCCAAGGGTCAAACCTGAACACAATCATCATATCTTCATATCTTACTCCTCATGTCCAACAGACATGAATGTAAACGCAGCAACGTAAATGTCATTTATAGCATGTCTTTCTTAAAGTGTACAGTTCTCGTAGATTCCATGGATTTGGTTTTGCCTCAAATCACCTCTTTATATCCCTAATGACCTCTAAATTGATTTACAAGAGAGTAATCTCTCGCAGCAAAGAATGGGAGCTTGATAGCTGGATTCCTGTCACTGTTAACTGTGGAAGACGTGAGCAGCGGTCCCCCGGGAGCGCCGACCCTCCGGCAGCAACGTGCCTCTTGGGGACGGTGTGTCATCATCCCTCAGAGCTGATGCTCAGTATGTGTTGGTCACACTCCCTGCGTCGGTGTGGATTGTGTGACGGTGCCACAGTCTCAAAACAAAATACAATATGCCACCTATTGCTGACTGAGATAGCTAAGATTGTTGCACCCATTACCACCCTTCTTGCAATAAACACTTTTTTTGTTGCATGCCAAAATCGTATGTATAAAAAGAATTATTTAAATGTTGCTGTGAATGGCTGAATTAAAGAATTAATGGTGTCTTTAAAAGAGTATGCAGACAAACCAGCCAGAGCAGAAAATAAATATCACATGAGTAATGTGGGCATAAATAAGTTCCTGCTTCTCTCTTACTTGTTTACACAGAACAGACGAGAGAAAAGTTAGGCCTAAAATTATGCAGGCGTGTGCACAAAAGACAGAGATTTATTCTGGGTGTGTCATTATATATGAAATTAATTATTAAACAAACTGATTATTCAAACACCCCACTACTGATTCTCCGATGGCCCGTTTTGCTATTGGTGGCAGTGGAGACTGTGTGAGTCAAAGTAAAGTCAAGCGACACGATAAAGCAATTGCACTGAATAAAAAAAGGCATTTTATCAACATAATGCATAATGTTGAAATTTTGGCGAGTGTGAATACTAAAGGGAACAAATCAAGAAGATAATGGGGAGACAGGGAGACAGACAGCTGAAAGACATGCACATATTTCAATATTAATCACCTCAGTAATATTTAAACAGGCTTTAAAAATCCAATCCTGAGCATATTGCCTCTGATGTTGGCGATGATTATCTGCCCCATGCTGCTCCTCTGAGCACTGTTTTAGTGGGACAGACTGACCGACCATACTGGGACTGACACACGATATACCAACATTTCCCAAAGGAAATATCACAGGCCATTGCTCATTAAACTTCCCCTCGGTGGTGGAAATTCTGTAAACAAGACTCATAAGAGAAAAGATTTATCCTTGAGAATCGTTTCTCTTGTCAGTGGACAACAATCAACTTAATGATCGGTCACGAGAAACTGATGAACTATTGCATTATGTAAATGCTGATGAATTTACGCTGTGTACACAATTTCCTCCTAACCCTCACAAGGTAAATGCATTTTCTGTAGTCTCTTATACGACGAAAATATAGTTTTATGTTTTGTTGTATTTTTCCTCCCACACTAACTCATCTTTGGAAAAAAACACCTTAATGATTATCTGCCTCTTCATGTCCGGTGGGATCAGGTCGGTTGATCCATACATGGCCAGACAGTGGTCATCATATCTGAGGAGAGAGAGGTCCAAGAGGTGGTGGTTAATAAAAAGAATGTCATCAATTATGTAGACATATTTCCCTTGCTCCCAATGCTTCAGTCATCAAACTTTAAACTCACAGATTTGCGATTGTGCGTGTCAGACAGGTGACACAAAACTCTGAGGAAATAGTGATATGAGTTAAAAATCTACCCAAGATGTAACTGAAATGGAAGGTGATCAGAAAACATTTCCGTCTACGTGGCATCACATTCTGACAGCGAGAGAATTAATGCAATAATACCAAACACGGCCTTCCATTACTAATGGTGCAGAAATGGTTTGTCCATATACCTGCATACGTCTTTATGTGAGAATGTGAGTCTGTGTCGATACCACAGTGCAAGCAGAGTTTGTGTTGGTGTGTAAGGTTTTAGGTTGAGGAAAAAGAGCAGCACAGTGTGTGGGGCAGGGTGTCTTCACTAATGAGGCTTTATAGCTGTGGGATGTGAGTCGCACACAGACAATGGTCTGGGGAACATTTAGTGTTTTTTCTTCCATTCCTCACACATCATGCTGAGGCGTCTTTTACTTCGTCAACGTCCTCCGTCCTCGCTTCCGCGGTGCAGAGAGGATGAAAACATGTGCCTTTTTTTTCTGCAACACTTTATCAAACATTTCTTCTTGCTCAGAGTTTCCCTCCAACAACAGGTGAATGTCAGGCTAACAAGATGCAGATGGGAGGCGTGTTGTCTACAGTGAATAACAATGTTGCTTGTCACAATGTAGCAAAATAAAAATGCTGGTATGATGTAAAGGAGGGAGAGAGAGAGAGAGAGAGAGAGAGAGAGTGAGAGAGAGAGAGAGAGAAAGAGAGAGAGAGAGAGGGATCTAACAGGTGTCGACGAGGGCTGCCCATGGACCACACTGCGTGAAGCGATCCAACCACTCTGGATCGCAGCGTCTGGTCGCCGTTCGCCCCTCATTTGGAATTGCGCGTCAAAGTGTTCCAAAAGGTCTTTTCTGGGCTTAATTTCCTCTGAAGTTAGCGGAATTTAAACTCTGTTTCCTACCTGGAAGGAAAAGAAGGGATTAGGCGCTGATTAAGAAACTCTCGTCACTTTCCTCGCGTCTCCTGCGCGCCCGTCGGCTCTCCTCTGTGGGCATCGTGGTGGGACTGAACGGATGCACAGAAACATGCTGTCTGCTTTAAACATATGTTTGCGTCATGAAGAGCAGATGGTGAGTTTTATTTGTCCGTTTCTTTTTCTTTAAACTGTTTTAAATTCAATCAGAAATGTCCATGGTGCATTATAGATAATCACGTATTTTATGTAATGTACATATAGACTCAAGAGAAATGCAATGCAACTAAATCAAATGTCTATTTGCCTTATTTAAAAACAAACAAAAATTAATCCCATCTTTATTTAAATCCTTTTTTTGTTGTTGAATTTTTCATCTTTATCATTTGATTGTAATTATTCTTTGAATGATCTCAAACATATTACATGCAGTTACAAATGTAAATGGCAATAATTCATAAATCAATTTAAGGTGTCTGTGCTCTCTTTGCTCCCCCCCTCCCCTCCCCAGCTGCAGATATAGCTGCAGTGGAGGAATCTATTAAAAGTGTTATTGGTTTCCGGAAGAACGTTTTTTTTGTGGACAGTGACATGTGAATTGTGTCAGGAAAAGATATCTGAACTCTGAACTTGTGTCACTTCTAGTCATGGCATTGAGTAAAGCGTCCACATGAAGTGAAATCCTGAGCTTTGTAAGGAGGGGCACGAAAGATGATTATTCTTTGAAAAAAACTTCAAATTATACGCTTCCAGCAAAAAAGAATACAACAATACCCCCACCCCTTCCTCAAGGAGCTGAATTTGGCACCATCCCTTGTTTCAGCATACTTTTAATAAGCTTTGCTTCCACAACAACCCTCTCACTGCCAATCATGGTTTCTGTCTGATGCTGAAAAAATAAAGTGATCTGGAGGACAACGAGGGAAGTCAAAAGAATTTCAACCAGACTTTATCAATTAAATTGTGTGTTTTGTTTGTACTGTGTCACCACAAATCTGAGAAATCCAGATTGGTGTGCTTATTTCCTTAAACACGGTGATGTGTAAAGTTTCCATCGTTTTAACTATAGGCTTCAAAATATTGTGTTCCTGGTCCCCTGGACGTGTCTACAATTTTTCAAGGATCCTCTCCGCTTTTTTTCCTCCTCGCTTTCTTCCATTTTGCACTCTCTCTCATACTTTAGCTCAGTGACACGCCGTTTTCTTTCCACTCCTGTGCACATCCTTCTTACACCAAGCCGGTTCTCTGAGAGGCTTCATCCTGGCCGGCACTATTCCAGCCAAGGGGGAAGAGGACTTCCTGACGCTGGCCGCTTCACGGCTCAGCCGCAGGAAACGGGTCATTGGAGCTGCTGTAGGTGTGGCCATGGTTCTAATACTGCTGGTCGCCATTCCCCTGCTGGTCCATACCGCCAAAGGGGGGAACACCGAAAATGCAGGGAGTCATTTTGAAATGCTTGGGAGCTGCAGGATGGTTTGTGACCCCTACGCTACGTCTCAGCCTGGCCAGGAGCTGACCGCTGTGTCGCCACCACCCCAGGATTACTTGGGGAAGAAGCTGAAGTCTGGGTTTCGCGGGCCTCCGGGGATCCCTGGCCCTCAAGGAGCACGTGGACCCCCTGGAGAGCCAGGCAAACCAGGGCCACAGGGGCCCCAAGGTCCAGGTCCTGGTGGCTATTCTCCCTCACTCTACACTCCCAAAATCGCCTTTTACGCAGGCCTACGCAAGCAGCATGAGGGGAGTGAGATACTGAAGTTTGATGACGTGGTGACTAATGTCGGTAACTACTATGAACCCAGCACCGGCAAGTTCACCTGTCCTCTCCCGGGCATCTACTTCTTCACCTACCATGTTCTAATGAGAGGTGGTGATGGGACCAGCATGTGGGCAGACCTGAAGAAGAACGGACTGGTAAGAGAATGTGTGTGTGTGTGTGTGTGTTTGTGTGCATGCAAGAAGGTGTGTGTGTGTGTACAATAGAGGGTCTGCAAGCATGCGTTTGTATGTATGCACACACACGACCATGCAGCAGATTTCCTTTCACAGTTGACCATCCTGTGTGACCATTGACTCGCATTCACCTCGGTAACATTGAGCTCTTCAGATTCCGAGCACATTCCACTTATCAGGTGGCAACATGACAGCCAAAGACTGAAAAAGCAATCTTTCTTCTCATTAAGGGAAATTCATGCTATACAGTCTACAATCCAAGCTACGGATATTTGCATTCTCATACGCACTTTGGCTAAATGACAAGTGGCAGAATGCCGCCGCCGCCGAAAGGAACCGTCTAATTAGTAAGTATCGTACACAGAGCTTGATTATCGCCTAAACAGAAGTGCAAAAGAGCACGGGAGAAATGTCTGTCAGTACGTGGACCAGTCAGTTTACATCTCAGCTCAATAAATAATGAATGTAAAATTGACAGTCCACTCATCCACTCGCTCATTCCCCAGACACTAATTAAAGGCACATGTGCTGATGGGAGGAGGGGAGACGAGCGGCGGGAGGAATCACAGGCATTTCATCAGAGGACTCTAAATTCAGGAAACATTCTTCAAGTTGTTTTTTTTACATTCATTCATTCATCAAGGACTTCAAATGCAAATACTCTCTGCTCAGACCTCACTTTATGGATACATAGTGCACCAAGGACTCTCAGGCCGTGTACGCCGCCCAATACAGGTTCATAGGGTTTAATCAGGCCGTTGTAAATAAGGTTGATTTTTCATATCTAATTTAGACTATATTTGGTGCCACAGAGGTGAATATGTGTTTAAGCCGGCCGACTTAATGCCTCGTATTATCATTCGTCATCTTAACACCGCTCAATAATTGTACATCTTAAATTAGATTCCATGAACTCCTGCTATACTTTCATCTCCATACCCGTCGCCAGCTTGTTCATTGATTATCCATTAATTATCCTTTCACTCAACTCAATCATTTAACCTTGGTCTATCTGAAACCCGTCAGGTGGCCTCCTTAAACAGCCGCGTTGTCGAGCGCTCTCCTAATAAGGATCTAAACAAACAGAGCTTCTGGTAGGTGACAATGGAGAGTCTATGAAGTGCTAAGGCTTTCTTGGATATCTCTCTGCCCACTGGGTATGTTTTCAACACAATAAAGAAGGATTGACAGAGACACAATTGTGCCATCTTCCCTTTCCGCTTGCGTCGTAACTTTGACACCTTAACAGATACGGTCATTTGTTACGTTGGGTTTGTTCGGCAACCGGTTTTAGTGCACGTCTCAGACAGGTTCAGCGAGAATGAATGAAACACAAGAGACCTGACATGACATAGACATGCCGAGGCGTTAACTCTGAGACAGTGAAAGTGAGAAGGAAAACAAGACAAGTGAGTTGATGGGAAGATCCGGGGTGGAGCAGAGGAAGATAGATGACTTAATGGAGGCGTGGAGACAGTGGGCTGCCAGACGAGGCATCAGGGAGGCTGGTAGTGAAGGCCGGGATGAGATCAGGCATGATGACCAATGGACACCCCCTCAACACGTCTCGGCTTGACAAGTGATCGAGGTCGTTCCAGAGAAAGAAAGAAAATTGGTTTACAAACTGTATTTATGCACCAATTGCAGTTAGGAAGTGAAAGATCATTAATTAGTTCTGGACATCAACAGATTACCTCGAGGAATATACTCCGGTTTCTTTGCTAATGACGTTTAAATAGGCACAGTGCCTGAGCTGTCCGACTCATGTGCCATGAGTGTGGTGCGGTGCGATGCCAGCATCTCAGGAGGATGTGCTGACTGTGGCAGGGCTTCTGTGTGATTCCTAGATCCAATACCTATTACCTTCACTAAATCCCCACTCTGTAAAGCCTACCTGCTCACACTTCAATCCAACTTTCACGAATCATCGCAGCATCATGACAGGGTTTCAGAGATAGGGGATTTGGGATTGAAGAGGTTCTTACACTTCCGTTGCTTCCATGTTTGTAATGCAATGGTAATCGACTTACAGTACAATCTCAATGTGGATGTTTGCTCTGCACTTAGAGCCCTTTCACCCCTTTTAAATGTGAAATGCAAAGTTAGGACACAGAAGGCACACAATGCCAAATTGTGATCATCCATGTTTGAAAGATGATTCAGTCATACATCATTATAATAATTAATGATTGAATATTTATTTAGCCTTAGTCAAAACAAATAGTTGTAAATGTTCTCCCCGATTGGTGCCACTGCTGTTATAAATGTGTTTAATCTCTCTATTCCTAAATCACTGTCAAGGACACATGAGTTGAATGATACTTAATATTCCAGATAGGTGGCAAATGTTATTAAGACGGTCTATGCTAATGTTGGCATGCTGGATGCTATGAAGGTTGGTAATACGTCAAGCGGACCTTCTTAACAATCTCTTCCATTCTCCTCATTAACTGGTTGGCGAGCTCTTCACCGACTCATTTATATTCCCATAGTGCCCCACTGTATATCTATGATAAATATTCTTCACACAATGTACAATGTAGACAAATAGCTACTGGCTCGGCTCCCATTTAATTTCTCCCTCATTTTTTTTTCATCAGACTCTTTTAATAGCTCAGTTAAAGGTCAAGTTATTTTACAGTCGTGTTAAAATGTCATCCCTCAGTGTAATGACTGGTACCTGTAATAACTTTCCCAGAACAGAGACATAGATATGCTATAGGTGAAATATAATTAGCCTCAGAGCAAGAGAAATTGTTAGATATAACATAATTTGTTCTAAGACGATAATTCAGACAGGATGATGTATTTCAGTCCATAAGAAATCTAAATCAAATATAAAAAAGTGTCTCTGATGAAACACATAATTTAATGAAGTCAATCCCTTTCCTACTGTGCAAATGTGTTCCCATTATAGCGCAGCAGTAACGCTGAATGCCAGGTAATAGTAGTCTAAGGTACGGCGCAATGCTGCAGTCTCTGGTCGCCATGTAATCCCCGAGGTCCCAACGGAGAGGAAAAACCTATTCAATACATATTCTATTTCCACAACATCGCCCCCCACCACCCATCACCAACCCTCCTGCCATGTGCTGGAGTCCCTTAGGTAAGTTTAACAGCTACTTTTCTATTGTCTCCACTCTAAGAGGTCAGTATATCACAGTGAATGAATCTTGTCAGTTTTATTACCAGTGGAGCACAGACCCACAGATAAAACAAGCCTTCATATACCCCCACATCTCACCGGTCTCACAAAATAGCCTCGCTTGATCAGCCTGTTACTCTAGGCGCCCCCCCTTTCCTCGACCCCCTGGCCCTTGTTTTTCTCCCCCCTCTACCTTCTTTTTGTCTTTCCGTGTATGCCTTCAGCGCTGCAGCTCCACTTGTATAGACGATCACACTGCAGCTGCTCCCCACACCTCCACCCCCCCCCCCCTTCCCCTCCTCCTTGCCTGTGGCCCCCTCTCCTCCCAGGCGTGTTTACTGGAGGCCCGATAATGAAAGGGCGAGGCAGAGACAGAGACAGCCACAGGCAAACCCTGGGGGCCCCTGCCTCACGGCTCACACCCCTTCAAGCTCCAGGATCAGCACAGTGTGCTGCCTGGTTCACACGGATCAGGCTGTGTCCTCCAGCCGAATCCCTCTCCTCCGTCGGCTTCCGGTCCTAATCCCACCACGGCCCTCTGATGCCTGTCTGTCTGGCATCTGCATGAATGGACGGCTTGCATTATTCCTTCACGCGCAGGAACCTCAGCTGAAGCACCAATTCGCAGATGGTATATTGGCAAAATGACATCTATACTGACTGATGAATACTATTCTCTTGTGAGAGTATTCAGCCGCACTTTCATGCATTAAGTCATGAGAATCTGAGAAGACCCGAGGTGGTAAAGATCTCTCTACATCTCCCTCGGTTACACTGTTTGGATAAAATAATGAGCTGGATGACATATGCCTTGTGTCAATAGGAAGTCACAACAACAGCAGAGCTGACTTAGTTCTGATGTTTTTATTGTCACCTTCACCCGTGGAAACGCGCCGAGAGGAGAGGGAGCGAGCGGAGCGCTTTGTAAAATGGGATCACTCCTGTTTCGTCCCTCCCTCGGGGAGGGCTGCAGTCCACTGCGGCTCCTGATTCTGTCAGCTGCAGCCCGAGATGCAAATTTGATATTGGCTGTCACGACACATGTCAAGCAGAACAACAGTATAACCTTTTCAGATGACAATGGATTGGGGTCGCTATTTGAGAGATGGTCCAGGGGGCCAAAGAAGAATAGAATAGTTATGTTCATTGTTTAGTTATATTAATTGGGCTGCCTGGTAACACAAGGGTACCCACAAGTTAAAGAAATGATATGGCTTTGATTATATAACAAATAATCAACACTCTGTTCTGCATCAGATGCGATTCCGTGGCCAGACTATAGGTCAGATTACCAACTATGCTCTGTGTGCTATGTTTCAATCAATTTCATTTCATTTAACTCATTTAAAAACTTAGTATCGTGTATATGTATGTCGAGGACATGGGTGCATTGAGCAGATCTACATTCCATATATCTCATACTGGTTTTATAGCCAGATAACCATACGTTACACTATCTCAATTCATTAAACATATGATTTTATGAATATACAAGCTCATTGTTGTATGAACCGGTGCACCTGCCTGCACAGGCGTGTGTTTCACTTCTCCACATCCCAGACGGTCTTTGTTACATCTAGACAGAGGTTACTTCATCCAACTTTCACTTCTTCCATTTGTTCCCACGGAGACAATGTTTAGGTCATTTCCATTTCTGTTGAACTTTTACGACACGATATGGCTCCGTGCACACTTGTCCATTGCAATGATACAAGTTGAGTGAGAATTATAGCTGTTTTAGGCAGAGGTAGACTAGGATGCCTGGGGACGACAACATCTTAAATTTAACTACACAAAACTGTTGTAGTAATGTAACACAAGATATTCTCGTGTTTAATGTGTGGTTATTGAGGTGTAAAGCCGCAGGAAATGGACTTCTCTACTCCCTAAATTAAACTGGTCACCAACATGCAGCATCTCGGATGCAACATCCATGACCTGGATTTAATTGAAGGAGACCTACAGATAGTGTCCATGAAATTGAACACATGTCCAGGGTAGATAGATAGATGGTGAACAATAAGAAAATGGCAAAATGGATCGGTGCACAGGGATGAGAGCATACTGTGACAGTAATTCAGCCAGTGCTGCTCAGTGATTGACGGTTTTCAAATTGATGCATGCTCATTGGGGAGAAAGAGGCCCAGCGATGGGGATGGCGTGATGGTCGTTGCGTTGCAGATCATATTCTTTGGCTGTCATGGAGATGTGAGTGTCTTGTCTGGCTGCTGACACAGATTGAGTGCTCCCACCGTAGACAGACATTGAGCCAGACACAAGGCCACTGGTGGCTGACATATGTCTGATGATTCGCGCTGCTCCACCAGAAATATTGATAGATCCTCCATAGGACGTTTTTAGGATTGCGACTTAATAACTCTGAGCCCTTTAAATGTACATGCCAGTTTGAACAAAACATGAACTAGTGCAGAGCTATGTGCTTGGTATGTTGCAATCTAAGCGTGTGTATTTAAATATCTACAATGAGTAAACCCAATTAAATGTGTTAAAAAACGAGTAAAGATGTACTGCTGCTGGGTCAATAACACGGAACCCGCACACAGCATGCAAATGTGAAACTGTCTGGCTTCGGCATAGCCACTCAATATCATGCATATTGAACTGGCCCTAGGATCACAAGCAACAGGTCAATAGCTGAGGTGGATCGTGATGCTGGTTCTCGAATGAACTAGTTTCCCCATGGACAACTTGTTGTCCCCAATGATTACGCTTATCTTCACGACCCAATCAGATCTCAGCCCCAGCAAAGGACGGATCGATAACGGACACGGTGGTCGTGTTCTCAGTCCACCTTTGGGGTCACCGTCCCATCCATCCGTTTATCCAGCACGAATGCAGAGGAGATGTCATATTCACAAGCGTCTCGTTCGAAAGGTGTTAATAATTTATAATGACCCAGCCTAAAAAAAATAATGTGATAACGGAATGAGTTAATGGGTTTGGTCTTGAAGAGCTGCGGAGTTCCTGGAGCTGTTGCGTAAGCGGCGATGACATTTGCAAGTGTTTGTTCAGTTTCCTCCATG
This sequence comes from Pseudoliparis swirei, assembly GCF_029220125.1. Taxonomy (NCBI): domain Eukaryota; kingdom Metazoa; phylum Chordata; class Actinopteri; order Perciformes; family Liparidae; genus Pseudoliparis; species Pseudoliparis swirei. The sequence goes on from NC_079396.1 coordinate 13,500,432, forward strand.
CTCTAATTGCCAATGCGTATGTCCTCTGTGGGTGACAGGTAAGAGCCAGCGCCATCGCTCAGGACGCCGATCAGAATTACGACTACGCATCCAACAGTGTGATCCTGCATTTGGACGTGGGTGATGAGGTGTGTGTGCAGCTGGACGGGGGGAAGGTCCACGGAGGGAACACAAACAAGTACAGCACCTTCTCCGGTTTCCTCATCTACCCAGACTGAAAGTCATCCTTCCTCACGGAGAATGGACACCAACACACACGCAGACGTAATAATCACAATTACACAGACATGTTCATCTGCAAATCAATGCACATATACAGACATGCAGAGACTCCATTCCTGCATGGACAAATAAACACACACATACAGACACAGAGATTACAGACGACCAAAAGCGTGGATCGAGTCAGAGAGAAGTGGAATTAAGTCGAGTTGTGTGATTTTGAAGCCAATCATCATAAATATCTGTAATTATTGGCGCCCTTTGTGCAAATATGAATGTACAGTTAACAATTGCTCAGAAAAATCTAAAGTACTATAATGTGATACCTATTAACTGACATTGTGAAAACTAGGATATAACAATCACTCTCGGCATAATTGTTTTTCAATGCAATAATGGTGTTGAGGTTGCCATTGATCACGATGACTTAGCTGACCTCTGATCGAATGGCCTGCCTATGTTTTACAACTCATCGTTGTAAAATATATTTCCCGACAGGGATTTACAGCAGTTGAAATTAAATCCCTGTTGTGGTTCACCCTGTATTGGGGCCATACTGATCAAAATAAGGCCATCTGAGTAAACACAGATGTTTGACACCTCTTTTCTGTTTTCATCACAAAGTCAGATATCGCAGCAAGATCAAAACTAAACATATTACAAGGCATCACATTTTACGGATGGCACTTGTGTGTGATGAAGTTTAAATTGCCAAGTGCATTATTGAAAAAAGTGTGTGTGTGCGTGTGTGTGTGTGGGGGTCAGTAGTATGAGTGGATACATAGATATTGTAATATGAGGCAGTGAAAAGTAACAGCTGCTGTGTTTTACTTACATTTAATGTTGTACAATACATTACAGGCACATTACTGTTATTACACTGCCATATCGACTTAGTACTTTATTTTTGAGAGAGCCTGTTAAAATATGATCATACAGTATGTATCATACAGTAAACCTGGGATCTGGTACGTTGAATAGGCGGAGTAGACAACTGCTATTAAAAATATCTAGACCTCCCATGTGTGTGTTTGTGCATGTTGTTTTGCTGTGGTGTAGGTCAGGGCTGAATAAAGGCATGTATGTTCAACATAAATTGTCATAAACACATGCATACCCTTGTTCAGTTTTATTTGGAGTGACCACTTGGACCGCCTGGAGAATTGGATATACGACGTGGCTTTGTGGACTCACAGATGAGATCCAACAAATGGGGGCTGACCACAGCTCTGCCTGCTACAACATGGATTTCCAATATGTCTTAAGACACTGTTAAGACACAAACACGAGTACCGCTGTATTGATCTCTGCTCAGAATACACCCAGGGTCGACAAAATTCAGCCGATGTATACGAGTTCAATCTTACAATATAGTCATCAATTGTACAAACAAACTAAATTGGTTCAGTGTTTGATGGATGTTGCTTGACATTGTTTATCAGAATGTTGACGAAAGCTCATTTGTTGGCAAGACCCATCAACAATAACCAACACATACATTCTGGGAATTTATGAAAATTAAAAGAATGTATAGAATATTAGTACATTTCTCTCAATTTACCGATAACCCCACTGATTTTATGGAAGTCATGCTGTGCTCTTACACTTATCCAGCCTCTCTGCGTTATAATGGTTTATTTAATAAGGGTCAGTGCACATTGATTAAAAAAATTCAGTAAATGTGCCAGAGTTAGCCAAGAGGCTATTTTTCATCTGAGTGAAACTATATTTCAAATATAGTTGCGGGAAATAAAAAAAACTTGATTTAAATACTGTTTTTAATGATTCATCTATTAATTATTGATTATTTGCTGCTTATTGTTTGGTCTATAAAATGTCCATGACAATTTTCCAGAAAGCAACGTGACTTTTTAAAATGTCTTGTTTTATCTGACCGACAGCCCAAACCCAGAGACATGAGGTGTAGTGTCATTAGAAAGCAAAGAAGAAGATCCTCACATGAGAAGCTGGCCTGTGGATATTTTTCTTGAAAATCTAATATTTTGATAAATACTTCAAACAGATCAATACATATTCTAATGATCTGAATTTTAGCCAGCATGTCATTTCGTCAAGGTACTAATCATCTGTATTATTCAATATTAGGAGGCATATAAAAAGATAAAAAAAGTATTTAAAATTAAAGAAAAGTAATAGGTAGTTTATTTTTTATCCAATTTACTCACCAGTAGTTCTTCTTTAATGCTTACAAATCAAAGTGATATAAAACTACAGGCAGTTGATGAAAACGTCATCACTATGCTTTGTTGTATAAATAATGTCACTAGTTCATTTAAGGGAACTCAAATTCCAATAATGCCACTTTAACAGTTCCTTAAACATGGAGGGAGGGAGCGAGAGCGAGACATCTCCGTGTTAAATAAAATGAATCTTGAATACCTCTTGGATTACTGGCAAAAACCAAAGTGTCTAATTCGAGAAGAGAGCTGACGGCATTCCAGACTTAAAGGATTTGTTGAATGTGTTGCTCCTGATCGGAGATAGCGGGCTGCAGCCGAGCCGAGCCCCGGCTCTCTCTACTGGCAGATTCCAGTTGAAAGTTAATTGGACGGGGAGAGGTCTGAGACAGGCTGCGCTGAGGCCCATTAGTGAATCCCCTGTCGAATGCACAGCCACGAGGATCACAGACTCACAAATAGGAGGATTAAAATAATCAATAGCCTTGACTTCCATCGACCACACACATACCGAGTAATTAGTGGACAACCTATTCAGCAGTGGACTATGACACCCTCCTGAACCGTAGCCCGCACACACACGAGCAGCACACGCCCAATCGCTGCAGGGCCTAATGAGAGGAAATAGTTGAGGCTGCTTGGGAGGGAAATGAAGAAAAGGTCAGGCAGCCACCAAACGGCCATCTACTGCCCAAGTCACGGATCATTAAAAAAATAAAAGCATGGCCGCAAAAAATGTACAATGAAATGCTTTTTGGGTTGATATTTGAGTTTGCAATGTCCCTAAACTTAGAGAAACCATAAACAGCCAATAAAAGATGATATCGACTTGAGCACCAGAGCTTAAATCCATGATGACCTTCAAATTACGTATTTAGCACAAAAGAAAAGCTTTGCGAGCCGACCGAAACATGCCTCCCTGAACAATGAATTGGTCTTCCTGACTAGCAGCAGCAGCACTGCCCTCTTGTGTCGATGGAAAAGCTTCACGCACTGCACCTCAGACAAGGCAAATTAAACAAATGAGCTCAAAACCAACACAATTAGTTTTCAGGAAAAACATTTATTTAAATGAAGCAAAAGATTTAGGGGAATTAAAAACATGGGAGCACATTTAACAATTTTTTTTTACTGTATGATAGTATGGTTTTGAATATAGCGATTTACCGCATGATTGGAGGAACAAATTCCTCTGCCAAAGAAATGTTTAGCCAATGATACAGTAGGTTGCTGACAGCTGGATACCATACATGTATATATATTAATGTCCCATCCAACATTGACACACTAGTATGAATAATTACAGTATATCTTTATTGATGCATGTCATCTTAAGTGCTGCATCTGGGAATGATAATGCAAACAATGCGAGCATTAAGACATCTGAATGCATACACGTTGGTCACATCTGTGAATGGACCTGCCGGCAAAGACGGGGCCCTCTGGTCTTCGTAGGGAATGTAAAAGGCACTTCTTAAATCAAACCAATGTGGAAAACCAATCCATGGAAAAGGTTGGGGGGGCAGGTGATGTCGAAGCAAACTGAAAATATGGGGTACATGTGACAGGGTAGAAAAAGTTGGCTGCTCTTCGTCTTCACCCGTTCATGACCATCCTGACGAGTTCTGCAAAAGAAGAAACGCGTGTGAGAGTCGTGGTCTAGATCCGCATTCGGAGGGAGAGGCCCCACATTCTGTTCAACCAGATGAGAGAAGGGTGGAAGACGGTTACTGCGAGAAAGAGGTACGGTAATCATCTCCATCTCCTATTTAGCCGAAGCCGATGGCCATGTCTATGATCCAAGAAGAGCCGGTTAGAGAAGCCATCCTCGCTGTATGCTTTCCTCTCGTTGAGAAGCAAAGGAAAGGGGAGACGGTCAAGGGAGCCAAGTCCAGTCAGACGGCGGCCAGCTACAAATTCAGCTTCCATAAGTAGAGAGGAGTCAATAATCAGCACAAGAGCAACTCATTGCATTTCTCTGGTTAGTCGGAAAAAGGGACTGGTCCACTCCCCCAAGGCTGGTGGCGATATTAAAATGTAAAGAACATATCTTCAATGTCATAAACTGTCTATTTTATCGGTTTGAAAAGAGCAGCACCGCTAACACCGACAGAGAATAAAGCCGATTTGGATAGTGCCAATGACATGCAAATTAGATAGGAGCAGTCTTGTGTCGCACACGCACACACACACACACACACACGCGCACACACACGCACACGCACACGCACACGCTCATAACTCGCTCATAACTCGACAGCGGCTACCAGGCTTTCCCCGAATGAGACCAGTCACTTCCCTGCGTGTCCCTCACATCCCCGTCTGACCTCTGGGGAGTTCAGACACATGCAGAGGGGCATGCGGCAGCCAGGGGTCAAGACAGAGGGCTGCAGGAGGGACAGGAGGAGCAGCAGGAGGCGCCGCATGGCTCACAGCCTCAGGATTAGATATGAGAGAGACCGCCAGGCTTTCCCACAGGAACCTACAGGTCCACTTTGCATCTCTACATTGGACGCGTTTTCAGATTATGCAGCGCAAAACTACAGCCAATAAGTGCGAGGGTGGCCTCATGGGAGCGAATTATTTAACAACTCAATTGCAGGAAAGCCTGGAGGTGCACTCTCATGGAAAACCAAACGCCCATACCGGCCCTCAGCCTGACATGATGTGGCGGACAAACGCTGTGGAGGAAGAACAGTTAACAACACACTGTTAGACATGGCCGCTTACAGCAGTCAACTCGCCACAAGTGTAAAGACGCGTGGGAGACAGCGAACCGGACGGATACCCACATCGGAAAACTAACTCAGGCATTGGCTGACTGTAGCGGAGGAGTTAGAAACGGGTGCTTCCAAGGACTGCCTTCAGATCGCGAGGACAGTAGTCGACCCATGTCGACTGCTTTCAAGACCGCACAAGAATGTCAGCATGAACGCATGTTTGTTTTCAGCCGATCGCCATTGAGACAGAGCAGCCGATATCGGTGATGGGGGCAACGTGTTGGCAGACAGTGTCTGAGTGCTCTCATAAACACACGGTGTGCAAAGCCCCGTCCTCAGTGACACAAGGAGAGAAACTAGAATGCAGTAAATGACAGCGACATGCAGGAAAGACTGAGCAGACAAAAAGAGTGTGTATAAATTCGGTAAATAACGTATGTTGTTGTCTTTCAGCGGGGTGGAAGGACCCCTCGAGGGCAATGGTAACCGAGACGATATGTTCACATAACTCCCATGTAACCGAGGGCACAGTAGAGTGTATGTGCCGACTGTAGTTTCATTACCAACGACTGGGTGTGAGTTTCTTTGACGGTAGCATCATGGCAAGTCGCCCATTCTGGTGCATTTCTTTCCCTCTTACCTTCATAATTGATGCAACCATTGGCATCTTCGTGTCCAGCCAAGAGTGTCTCAACTTCCTCCTCTGACATTTTCTCACCTGAAAAATAAACAATACATTTTATTTATTTATATATATATATATAATGAGTGGCATTACCATGATTTAGAAAGATAAAGAATTTGATAAAGAATTTCACAAATGAACAAGTCATAAATGTGCACAAGTAAAAGATAAGTAAAAACAATTATAACACTAAAAATACACTGGCACACCTGATGACGCCAAATAAATAACATGCAAATAATTTACTTTTTTATATCATGTATATTAAGTTTTCAGCAGGTACATCTTGCGCTGGCAATATCCATTGTGGGGATTACAGTATTTGTCAGTGAAATAATTTAAACAGCATGAAGTCATGAAATAAACTCAAAATAATCTTCCCATCTAGCAGTCTAGTCAAGGGCGATACAAATGTAACTTGCCTAGCGTGGTGAGGACGTGACGAAGCTCTGCTCCCATTACTGTGCCGTTGCCCTCCTTGTCAAAGACACGCAGCCCCTCCACAAAGTCCTCCATGGAGCCCTGGTCTTTATTTTTAGCGATGGCCTGGAACATGGGCAGGAACTGCTCAAAGTCGAGCATCTTGCAGTTCAACTCTGTAAAAAGAAAGAAAGAAAGAAATATGAGGAAAGTCTCAGCTTCCAGCTGCAAAACACGAAATCCACAGAAAGATTCAAATCATAAGAATATTTATTTCTGAACGGTGACAGAATTTCTGTACATAAAAAGAAATATCTCCCATTAAGTGCATTTCTTCCCCTCTCACCGTCGGCCTTGGGGTTGCCCAGGACCTTAAGCACCTCGGCATTGACGGGGTTCTGGCCCAGGGCCCGCATGACATCACCACACTGGCTGAAGCTGATCTTGCCATCTCCTGTCCTGTCGAACAGCAAGAATGCCTCCTTAAACTCTGCAGGACACACAGACACAGGACGAGTTAGTGGAGGGATATGAATTATCGTTAAAAAAAATGGAGATCAGCAGACATGTATGGATGAATGATATGGAGATATTAACAGACTTAGAAATAGATGAAATCAGAAAAGCCAGAAAATGAGAACAGGCGGAAAATAAAAAGCAAAGATTTGACATGATGTTTTCTGCTGGGAGGTCTACAATTAAAGTGAGCAGGCGGGACACACAGCACTACACTGAGCAACCTGCGTATGTTCCACACTACTCTAGTCTACAGGACTCCGGCTCTCCAGGATAAAAGATGCATTCATAAAATCATTTCAAACGCAAACAAATAATAATCTAGGAGTATTTTATACAACTCAGAGATTGTGACGCAACCACTGAAAAGCAGCTTGCTCTGTATACTCGGCTGTTAGACAGTGGAAAACACCCTTCTAACTTCCTCAATTCAGCACATACTGCACTCACTTTAGTCATCTTGTTGGTTGATTACTTTTTTTACTACACCTTGACAAAAACAAGGTAAAACTACTTTACCAGTGCGACACTTCATGTTCTGTCATTTGTTGTAGTTTGAACATGCAAACACTCGGGCATTTAGTTTCCAAAGATATCAAATGTGTCTGAATATCATGGAATCGGGTTAAAATTATAACGTATCATGCCTTAATTAAAGAACCAAAACAAACATGCAAGGGGTTTGGTATGTTACATTTTCTTTTAATCCAACTCTGTAAATGAGACGGCCAAGATCATCCTAAATGCTTTCAAACTAATTAGAAGCACACACACACGTTTCCTGCAGATCACCAACATCAGATACGCTTCACAAAACTCTTAGACTGCAGTAAGTGGTGCCGACTGATGTTCAAAGGATTTTTGAAAAGTTTCACTTAATAAATATAAAATATTGAATAAAACAAAGAAACACAAGGTTTATCTCCTTCATAAAACTAAAACAAAACGTATTCAATTAAACAATGTGAAAGTTATATGGTATTGCAACAATCAGTTTCACTTGAGGTTTCTATGAAATGTCATCTTTAATATCTTGCGCATTTTATGGTAGCAATCAAATAATTAATGCCAGTAGTTCTCACCGTTTTAGTTATAAATATGACCAGATTGATAAAGTGTCTATATGACAGGATGGTCTTGAAAGTTGCTACTTGGCTAAGACATGGAGTCAGATTGCACAATAACCAGGCAGCAGTCTGGTCCTAATCTTATGAGACAAGCCATTCCCAAAAAAGCTCAGGCACTGTTGTGGAGTTTCTTCCGGTTCTGAGGAATGTGACTCTTCCCTTTAGGCCAGTGAGCACTTTTCCTAACACCATATTTGGTAATAGAGGAGTGGAGCAAAGTAGGAGGAGAGTGAGAGTAGCTACAGCCCATTATGACAACTGCGATTAAACAAACCAGCCCGAGGACAAAAACATGCACGACTGTATCCAGCACCAAAAAAGGGCACGCTAGAAGAGGCCTCGCTTGGAAGATAAAAAGGCAAAGTGAATGGCAACCAGGACTGACTTATGATAACATATGAACGTTGGCTACAATTGGCTTTATACGTATTGCCAACGCATGATTTGCCACATACAGAAACAATGCAACACACGGTCAAAGCTGCCAAGTACTATAACATTAAATGCAAAATGTGACTGACTTTTGACGGACCAGACAGTGCAAAGCGACTGTACTCCACAGTGGACACAGGCTGACGTGAGGCTGACCCAGAAGTAGCATGCAGATCACACCCTAAACACGCCGCTCGGGTGGGCATCAGTTGTGAGCCGAGGCGGTCCCCTCTCACTGACTTACCATGAATCTGATCCAGGTTAAATTCAATCTGGAAAGGATAAGCAGTTGCGAGTGGAAAGTGATGAAACGGTACAGAAATTAAGAAGAATAACCGAGCCTACAAAACACGACATGGCAGGCGGCAGAGCAGGGCGATCGAGGAGATACAGGGCAAAGTGTCATCTCAACCAAGCAAGAATGAAAGCATGCAAAACGAGCGAGATTTGGAAAATGTCCCGACACAAAATTTAAACTCACCAATAATTTGATCTTCCGAGAAGTCAGACTGTTCAGAGAGAAAGCAGGCGACATGATTATGGTTGCCAGTGAATTGCTAGCTGGGTTCAACGGCGTTGCAACATATTATTTCCGATAGTTAGATTTACTCAAACAATACATTCCGTCAAATTAAATCATTCAGCAACGGGTCGTATCCACGCGGGTATTTAGACGACATCAACTCGCTTGTCGCGTGAACGTTAACTTTAATCCATCTACCGTGCGAGCTAACGTTAGCTTGTTACAAAAGTTGCACTTCCGGTAACAGCCCGCGAGCCAACTTCGACATCGAAACTCAACTTCTCATATTAAAAAAGTTACACCATTTTCTTGAGGCAAGAAATTAATTAAACAAGAAAAAAATGCTCCGCAAGTCGTGGGGAGCAAACAAAAAAACCCACCATTGCTGTGTTGGCTGAGGTGTGTCCGAGGAGTCGACAAACCAAAGAATGTGTGACGGCTCTGGAGCAGGCTGGGCGAGAAGGAGAAGCCCAGCGGGCTATGGCGGCAGTGCGTCATGACGTAGGACGCACGACGTGCACGCATCGGGGCAAACAACGACGCTCCATATTAGGTCTAGAGATCAAGGTATAACGCGTGTGTACGTTACCGTGCATTAATTACATGCCTTAACGCTGCTTGATCTGCTCACTGTATGATCGAGGTGACAGGAATATGCAACTGTATTCTTTAACTGTTTAATTAAATGTAAGAGCCGAGTTTACTCATTTTTTACTCCATTTACAAGAATGCATTAAGTCACCTATTATGATCATACTGTTTTTACATTAATAATGCATTCATTTAAATACGTAAATCCCCCCTCCATTCATTTATATGTGTTGCTTTGGTTATTGCGCTCACCTTAAAAGGAATGTAAGATTTTGTGGCATCACAACTATTTTGAATAGGACATTTAAATTATCCAATGCACATACAAGGTGAACTAGATCATTAAATCAGTGAAGTAGGACACATCATGTGGCGAGTAGTTAAACTCTTTTAATCGCAATTGTCTAGTGCATATTCATGGGTTCTGCATTGAGAACTGTTATCGAGGTTCACTGTTTTTGTTGAAAAACCATATCAGACTTAAATGATCATTCCAAGGACAGTATTTTATCTCAGATGGGTTTAATATACAGTCATTTTCATTTCAGCAGCCTGCCCTTAACATTACACAGTAGGCAGTGAGGTCAATGGACCCTATGTTAAGTGATATGTGTTCTGATTAAGACATTATTTTAAAGATGTTTTAAAGAATCTTTCTTCCTTTGTGGTGTGCGTTTGCCTTTGATGGGTAAATGAATGCATGGTTGCACTGGATGACTCTTAGCAGCATAGCTAAAGCACCCTGTTTGCACAGAAGGAACTCTGGCCTATTGTCTTGTCCGTGGTCCCACTGTGAGCAGAGAGGGATGTCTTTACATGGCCCACATATCCTGGCAGGCTAAATGGGACAGCCTCGCTCCTTAAAAGTGTGTAGTAACAGCAACACATTGCACCACTTAAAGCACGAGAGAATGACAGCAAAGCTAAAGCACGAACACAGATAAAGTACATTAACACAAAGTCTAATGTGGGCATCAGTGTAGTTTGAGTTACTTTGACACATTTTTACATTCATGTTTTGTCTGATTGATCTATCCCTGCCTTTGACTTGAGAGCACCAATAGCTTAGACTTATGTAATGTTAACAGGAGTTATTTCGTCAAGGTACTTACACAATTTACTAAATTCCTATATATTTAGTGATATTTTATATTTTAATAATAATTAAATATAGCAATTTAATATGTACTTAATTTCCAGAGTATATGACACCGTTTCTAAATAATCACATTGCCTTTTCTCAATTCCTTATTGCCTTATGTGTTGTATAACATTAACAGTCAACACATGTCACTACAAAGTAAATGACACTGTACTATATCTGTCATAGGACAGTAAACAAAGTGCCTCTGGTCGGTTATGTTGTATCAGTATATGACTTCATGACTTCATAAACTTCTTCAACTAACTAGAGGCAAGATAATCTCTTGCCCTCAACCAGTGTCAATCTGTCCTTCATTGGAGTGGCCTTGGAAACCGCTGTATGCCCTGGTGTATATTTGAATGTTTTTTCTCCCATTAACATTGACCAATTATCTTCAACGGTTTCTACTTCTAAACCTTCTACTTGTCTCTTTGACCCCATCCCGACGAGGCTGCTTAAAGACGTTTTGCCTTTAATTGGCAGCTCTCTATTAGATATTATCAATGTGTCTCTGCTAACAGGCCACGTACCACATTCCTTCAAAGTAGCTGTCATTAAACCGCTCCTGAAGAAGCCCACTCTGGATCCAGAGGTGTTGGCTAACTACAGACCGATCTCTAACCTCCCCTTCCTCTCCAAGATCCTTGAGAAAGTGGTCGCAAACCAGTTGTGTGACTTTCTCCATCATAATAGTTTATTTGAGGAGTTTCAGTCAGGATTTAGAAAACACCACAGCATCGAGACAGCACTGGTGACACTTACAAATGGCCTCTTAATTGCATCAGATTAAGGACTCATCTCTGTACTTGTTTTGCTGCGTTCGACACTATTGACCTTGACCATGACATAGGGAGACTATGGGTCAGTGGTTAGCAGGTGCGTCTTTCAATCAAGGGGTTGGAGGTTCAATCCCCGCCCTAGTCGATGTGTCCTTGAGCAAGACACTTGACCCTGAATTGCTCCCTGTAGCTGTGTCTACAGTGTATGAATGTAACAGGTTTGTAAGTCGCTTTGGATAAAAGCGTCAGCTAAATGACATGTAATGTAACATCCTGTTCCAGAGACTGGATCAGTCGATTGGCATTTCGGGTACCGCACTAAGTTGGTTTAAGTCCTATTTATCAGATCGATCTCAATTTGTATTCGTAAGTGATGAAGCCTCGATGACCACCAATGTTAGTCACGGAGTTCTCCATCGCACATTACTAACTCTGTTTCCTCTCCGGAGTGTTTGTGACTTTACGTCTCATAGGGTCCATTGGACCTGGCTGGGTCTGAAGTCTCTTGCTGGAGGGCCGGCCTCCTATATAAGAGGAGGCCTGGCTATATAAAATAAACTGAATTGATTTGAATTAAATATCTCACAAACTGTTATTTCAGTCAAAATACAGAAGGGAGGTCCATTCTCCTTGCAGACAGTTTCTAGCTTTGAAAAATGTGTCAAATAAAACCTCTGTGTCAAATAAAAATGTTCTCACTTTGAGTTTTGAATAAAAGATGGTGTCTTGTTATTTTGCCTCTTGTAATACTGATAATATTAATAGGTGTGTCGGTCCCCATCATTGGTTTGAATCTCCTTCTTGATGAAAGAAATAGAACACACGGTGGCAGAACACAGCCTCTTTCTCCCAAAGGAGGCCACAGACTGCATGACATGCTCACTTCCAGTGCCCCATTTCTTTGCTTAGCTTAGATTATTAGTCTCATTCCAGATTGATGCTGACAGTTTATCAGCATCAGTATCGTATATAGCCACTTGGCAACCAATCAGCATAAACAGAACGTAATGGCAAACAAATTTCTATATTGATTTAGCATCTTGCACTGGACATGAAATCAGAGATGAGATGAATAGTACATGGCTCATCTAAATATAGTCCTACTTTATGAATGCTCCACATTAGCTTTGTCACAAAAAGATGTATACTCCACTCACCTCCAAAGCAGTGGGGTCAAATGGTGAATCCGAAGGACGCAGCATCCTCGGTTTCTGCTCTCGAGCCGGTTTTGGATCTGCAAGAGCCAAAGGTAAGCAGGGGTAAGGAGGACCCAGTCTGGGTTGGGTCACTGGTGAAGGAGACTTCTTAATCGAGGATTCTCCTTTCGAAGCCATTCCTGACGTCCTGGGCAGCCAAACACTTCGAATCTCTGCACCAGCTCCTGGTTTGGCTGCTGGCAGGAGGTATCAAGCTATGACTAAAGTGTGTCAGTTGTGCATATCCCGTGGAGCTGTGGAGAGGGGAGGAGAGAAGCAGGTTGATGAAGGCGATGATGCTCAGGGACTGGCAGTTGGACGAGGCAGAGGTGGACATGGAGAAGAGCAAGTGCTTATAGGAGTAGATGAAAGATTTCATTTATTTGTTTATTTTATTTTATATTTTGTATCTATATCTATATCTATATATATATATATATATATATATAAATATAAAGTATAGGCTCAGGTGTATGACTCTGAACCCATGCTTTTATTTGGGTCAGAAATGTGTGTGTGTGTGTGAGTGAGAACATAGACTATAGGCTTTGTCATATTGTCTATGTTCAGGCATGTGAAGATATGAGTCAAGAGAGTCATACATTCTGATCTCAACTAGATTTTATTATATTTTTTATTTACAAATAGTAAAATTTACCACAACCGTATAAGCAATCAAATATAACAGACACATTAATGCAGCAGTACTATAAAACCAGAACCACTGCACAGTACCTATGTACAGCACGAGACAGCCAAAGGGAGACAGCAGTTCAGAGTCGTGCCACTAGATGTCAGTGTTACACAACATGAAGACACGACCACGCGCTGCTTCTGGCTTCAACTCGTCAACTCCAACAAATACAAAAAAAATCTGTTCTTTAATTCAGTCGTGGGTCTACTTCATGCATGGTTGATACAACAGCATTTACGAAAGTATGTTTACGATAATAACGATGATGATGATGATGATGTTGATGATGATGATGAATTGTATCTCGATCTCGCTGTCTGTGTGTCCATCCAGTGGTTGAAGGCGATACATTTATTTAAGTACTTTTGAGGTACTTGCACTTTACTTGAGTATTTATATTTCCTGCGAGTTTATACTTTTGCACATTTCATAGGGAAATACGTTTTACTCCAGTACGTTTATTTGACAGCAATACTTTACAAATTCAGATAAATAATGCAAATGATAAGAAACACATAAAGTAGTAAGTATCGATTATAATAATATAATATAATATAACCTACATAATGAATACATATGGGCCATTCTGCAAAATCATTTTTCCATCTGTTATTTTTATTTCCCTAGAACCATATGCCTAATTCAAGCTGCCTATATTATAGCCTGCCACTTTTAGCTGAAGTAAAAGGATCTAGTCCGTTTGGCTAAGAGTGACGCACTGGCTCGATGTTAAATGATTGAATTTCACTGGAGAGAGAACAGATTTACAACTTCTGGCGTCACTCTTCCCGTTCCTCCAATAATCAATGCCACCCACTCCTCAGTTGATTTTGGGAACAATCCATCGCGCGCTCAATGGCCCTTGAAATGACCGTTTATGTGGGTCGAGCGTCAAAACAATAGCGACATAAGACCCTTGCTGCGAGACCAACGGCACTCCTGGCGCTTTAGCAGCGGATCGAACCTGCAACATGAGGAAACCGCCCACAAAGTCAACCTTATCCACAGAACATGAAACGAAGCTAACTTATAGCTTTTCATATTTTACTTTGGAAATGTTAATAGATTCTGTCAGCTCGCAGCCTATTGTCAGCTGATTGCTGATGAGTCTGCCGAGCAGACAGCTCAGTGGAAAGCAGTTTAAGAAGATTAGCAGTACCTCACGTGTTCCTCATCATTTGCAACAATAATCCACCACAATAGGCTAATAATAACAAAGGGAATATCCGAAAGGTCTGCATTCAAATAGATGACCTACAATATAGCATAACATAATAAGTAAATTTAAAAATATTATCCGATCCAGATGTCTTCATAGTTCTTAACATGACTGACATTTATTTTTTAATTATTAGACACTTAGTTGGAAACATTACCAACACCGTTTTCCCTTTTCTGTAATTGTGTGTGTATTGTTGTGAAAGCAAATTAAATTACTTTAACTCAAAGGAAATGTTTCAACAGATCCTCTGAGGTGCCCAACTGACTAATGAAATGATGGCAGTTCTCCCACTTTAATGTCATTCAAAGTCTTCCATGCTACAGCAAATCTCCAAACCACCTGATTTATTTTTAATGATATTACACCCCTCAGTCGGCTGTGTCATGGTAATAATCGGGGCTGCTCCAGCTGCCTCTAGATCACATTAGCCAGGCTTAATATTGACAGTGCTGGGCCCACTAAACAATGAGGCTATGGGGATAGGCGGCTTAGAGGCTGCCGAGCCAATGGGCATACTGCAGGAGGTAGAGGTGGTGCAGGCCAGGATGCTCCAGTTCCCTATGCCCTGGAGGACTGGCACCATCATTAGGCAGCATCTTCTATAGTCCTGTGGAGCTTTAAACCCACCACTAGATCCAGACCCCAGACATCAAAACCATACTGACAAGGGATCATAAAACTAGTGGCAACTTGATTCCCTGCTATTCTTTTATTAAATGGAAAGACCTGTCAGGACAATAGTTCCACAGCTGCACCTTGTGTCGGTTCCTGCTGCTTCAAACACTTTGGACGGCTCAGGGCAAACCTTTCTGCTGGTTTCGTTTTTTGGGACAACATGAAATCAGCTGTTGAACGTCCATCTTCAAGACTACAGGCAAATAATAGCAATTTCTGATTGCTTTAAAGAAATGAAAAATAAATACATCCGTGAAACACTCTTGAAATGTTTAAACAAGTTCTAATATTTAGTTATTTGGGGTCGTATCCACCAAAATGCAAGAAAAACATTTTGGAATCAGATTTGATTACAAAAGTGCTTTTATCCGTTAGACTAATTTATGTTGTAGGCCTGTCTAGTTTTTTTGTATTTGCATAATGGTCTCACTGGGAATCAGAGGCCACTTGTGGGACACTTGCACCTGATCACAGAGACACTATGGCTCTTTGCCAATCACACCTCCACCGTTGAATCTCCCAATTAAAAATCACCTGGATTTCTCCTTGGATTTGTGAAGATGTACAACATCAGTTAGTTGCTCCTGTACGCTGAGTTTTTTATTCTGTCCCAAATTGTAATTTGGATCGGCGGGGATTTTGCACGGGGGCCCACAGATTACCGTCGTTGATTAGTGGTTGGGTGTAATCCTTTCAGCCCCTCTCTCTCCAAAACACCCTTGGGATATGCCCGTCTCCCTGAGGACCGGCAGCATGGCAGATGGATCCTCCTCCCCCTCTTCTGGCCCTCAACAGCACACCCAAAAACATTGTTGATGTCCTGGGACGGAGGTTGTAAAGTATCCTGAATATGAAACCACAGGCACCTTTGTTTCGTGGCTCTCTCCCCACTTAGTGAGAATTGCCCTCAGGCCTGATTCCCATTCTGTAGCTACATTTCTGCCCAATTGGAATGTTTTCCAAATCCATTAGCCCAAAGGAAGAGGAATAAAATGCCCGAAATCTGCTCATATTTCCTGGATGAGATTCTGTTGGATCTTATCAACACTCACTTTGTCACACAGACAACTCTAAGTTGTCGACATCTGTGTTTCATGGATATGAAAGCCATTTGCAAAAAAATGTATATAGTCTCAAGTCAAAACATGGGATTATATTCCAACATAATTAGATAAAGATAAGTACCTGTGTGGCACCAATTCACAGACATGTCTTTTTCAAGTGATTTTTTTTTTTTTTTTTAAACTATCATGCATATTGTAGGTTCCTGTGTAAAGATATAGTGCACATTGGATGAATATTGTAGAGTGAAAACCTGGCCACAGTAAACTTTCATTCATATCTTGATTTATGTGGCTTGAGGTTTCACTTTTAAAATCCTTCAACATTCAGACTTATCTAGATATATCTCACTTGTTTTGCAGTGAGAAATTGACAAAGAATAGCGTACAAACTAGTTACCATCAAGAGATGTAATTGCCTTTAAAAGATCCTGATTCACAACTGGCTGTGTGTGTTTATGTGTGCAGACCACTGCTGATCCCCTGTGTGCAGCAGAGTCAGAAGGTTGTCAGTCTCTCCCTCAGCAAAGTCTGCTGTATTCAACCTCAGTGAGCAGCAAATGGAGAGAACTGAGCCCTGGGACTTCTCAACACACACACACACACACCTACACACACACACACACACACACACACACACACAGAATGTAAAAAATTATTTTAAAAAGTCAGATGAAGTGCATAGCTACTTTTCTCAAAAGTATTACAGGCAAAACTTGGGAAATGGTTGACACGCACAATTTCTTTTGGGTTTTGACAACAATACAATGTCATCCCTCTCACCATCCCGTGCCACATGACCCCCGCCCCTCACCACGCAAAGCCCTCTTGCAAATCCACGCTCCCTCCATCTTTTATGATCACTACAAGGGGCTCAGCTTTCAGAAGCGGTGCAGGGAGCATGTGTGTAGAGCTTTCATTCCTATTGTATTCGTGCAGTCTTGGTGTGTGTGAGTGTGTCTGTGTTTTAGCGAAAGAGGGAGAGGGAGATAGAGATGAGGAAAAAGACAGGAACAAGGACCCATCTGTCAGCGCAGCACACAAATCCCTCCCATTCTACTCTGAGTCCCAGGGGACCAGAGCGAGAGACAACTCACTTGTGGCAGCGCTTGTTGGAAGGACGGAGGTTACCCCCATTAATAGCAACAACAGCTCTGAAATAGCTAATGTAAGACTGGTAGGCCCACTCTTTTGGTCAAAGACTTATATTGAACTGCTCATGCCTAAATTGAACATTCATCTTAGCCAGTTTTAGGGTCATAAACTCAAAACAAAATGAATCTTTTCCTATATTGGCTAGGTTCGGAACATGTTAAGTCAGTAATTAACTGCATAACTTTGTCAAAACCTAAATTTGTTCAATAAATATTTTGGAGTACACGTTAAAATCATGCAAACTTATAAAAAGTTGGTTCAGATCAGATGTGTCCACCATGACCTCTTCCAGAAGGCTCGCTTTCTGTGTTACTGCTTAAATGGGAGCAGGACTCGATTCCCTCTCTGTCGTCAGTCAGTCAGTCATGGGGGAAACCAACGGGGACTGTGGGAGACGGCGAGACTCTAATTCCCTATGCAGGCTGCAGGTGTGGTGGAGGCCAGGCTCACACTCATGGGACAGAAGGGTATAGTGTACGTGTGTTGTGTGTTGTGAAATTGTGAGGTGCATATACCTGGGGACCTTTAGACACATCACATTAGAGTTGTTGCTGTACACTTGGGGCAAGACACACACACACACACACACACACACACACACACACACACACACACACACACACACACACACACACACACACACACACACACACACACACACACACACACACACACACACACACACACACACACACACAAACGGCAGGACTCTTCTTTCTCTGTGTCCACATGCCTGTATGGCCAGTGCACTGACCAGGAGTGATTAGAGCCGTTAGAGAGGGATAAATGCTGTTTCAGCACGAGACATCCTCTCGGGTAAGCGGTGACGTGTGAGCATCCAAGCAACAGATGCCCCCCCCCCCCCCCCATCCCACGCTTCCTATATCCAGCCATCTGTTAGGGTCTGTTCAATTAATCGTTGGATAAGTGCCTGTTTTTACGCGATGTTGCAGATTAGTCACGTGACCACATCTTATTTCTCAGACATGCAAATACGTTGCACGCTCAGAAACACGGAGAACCAACAGTGCAGTTGGCAAAGTTCAGTCTAAATCTCGCACACAGCTGTGCGCAACGGCGCGCACAATGGTATCAATGCGGGGGCACGTGCAGCTCGCAAGACCCCGGCTGTCAATGGCCAGTGATGACAATAGACCCCCGCTGCGCTGCAGCTCGCCACGCACGAGGACAGGCGGGAGTTTATTATGCCCTGGTATTTAAGTCAGAAATAGGGAAAATGTTCATTATTGAGAAACGATTAGTGTAGAATCAACAATGGCATAGTCGTCTCGAGACCTACGGATTGCATGATAAAACAATGTGTATTCATTGTTAGTGTTCATGCCAACTTTTATCATCCAAAAACCAAAAAACAAAAAGAGAACACGAGATGAATAAATAGATAAACTACGTATTAAAAATTAACATGATCCGTCTTGAAAAGGTATGAATCATAGCAATTAAGGAATTACAGTATTTACAACGTCAGTTGAGCCTATAGGCTACCATAAAGTACCTGTCTGTCCATCACAGATCTAATCGATTCAATAATCAGACGGCCCTGAGGGACAGAATATGACGCTAAAAATGGAAGAAAACAATTGAATAAGTGGGTGAACAACGCACACACCTGCTCTCTGCACACGAAGCTGTCAACATCACTTAAATACGCGCACATGGAAGAGCGTCTCTTTTCAGGGAAGACCAGGCCGGTTTAATTAGGTGGAAAATTCCTAATCCAAGCGACTAATGAAGAGATAGACAATCGATTACGATGGTTAAAACGTAGATGGGATTGTCTTTGGTTAGTGTCACATATCCAAGTCTGAAGATGTAGGCTAATGACGTTTAGCGGGAACATAGCAGTGCAAGTGCTGGGAGTAAATAATGTCCCTCATTTATTCTTTTTTCTAAACTTGCAAACAAACACTTGTGCAGTGACAACTCAAATTCATCACCATTTTACATAGTGTAGTCTACATATTGTTGGCAGATTATAAAGTGAGATGAAGTTAAATAAATAATCTGTGGCTGCTATGAATGTGGATATTTGCGTTATAGCCTTCTGTAAACTCCATGATCAGATATAATTTATGATGCCTATAAGGGTTTTCCAAATTGTGCATAATTTCTGCACCGACCCCAAACCTCCCAGTGTTACAGAAACTAATGACTAACAAATATAAAAGAGTCTACACGCGCACGCGGGGCGGGTGGGGGGGGGGGGGGGGTGGGCGGGGTGGGCGGGGGTGCACTCTGTCCCTCACTCATTTGCTGAATGCAACTTCTGGCCACGAGCCCGCCACGCGCGTTTGGCTGAGTTGGGAGTGGGCCGGGCCCCTGAGGGAGGGGCTTACCCGGTTAAAGGCCAGGGTATCAGACCCGTCGTGTCATTTGTAGATGAAAGTTCCACGCGCACTCATGGTTATCTGAGGAGCAGAGCAGTTTGGGACAGTGGTGCATGCGCAAAGAGAGAAAATCAATTTCTCTGGACTAATCAGTCAGCTGCAGATCTTTTTTTATTAGACTGGTGTTTCTTTTATTTTTAACAGACTGAGCGGTGAATACAAACAGGTGAGTTCATTAATTTGTTCATCATCAAGAAACATTTCCCAAATTGATTCTATTAATGATTCAACATCTTGTTACTAAATATACAGTGTGCACTTACGTTGTCTTCTCAGTGGCAGAACAACAGTTTATTTACTAAATGTGTTGTCAATTTCAATAAACCGAAATAAAAGTATTATATTTGCAGTGTTATAGCCTAATTAAGTTCAGCCTAATTAAGTTATGTTGCATATAATACAGACACAATTGTCTGCAATTCTGATTTAATAAATTACAGTCATTTGTCCTTGCACTTTTTTGCACAATAAGGGTCGCTTTTTATTTCAAAACAATAGCAAATCACCTGTCTGGGGACATAAAACAACAAAACTATCTATTGCTTTTATTTCTTCAAACTTTTGGGCTTAATGCATTATTATTGCATTATTCCTCAAGATGTTACAAAACAAAACATGTGGGTTGACTTGTATGTTGCTGATTTAATCTTTGAGCTTCATGGTGAATACATCCTGTTGAGTCCAGATGACGGTACATATCTGTAGTGATGAATTTGAGTGTTCATTCTGTTATTCATGGAACAAGAGTTGCCACAGTCACGACGCCAGGCACCGCTTCCTGTTCCATACAACATCGTATCATTACATATACATTTTAGGTAAAGCGTATTTGCATTTATATTTAGTCCTTAAGATATCAATCACACACTTGAGGTTGATACACTGACATTTTGTGCCGTTTCTTTTCAGATCAAAATGATGACCAAAGAATTTGGGAAAGATGGGGATGTGAGTGAGCTGGTGAGCTCCCTCGGCTGGCTGGAGGAGGACGACGGCAGTTCTCAGGATGGAGAGGAAAGCCATGGCCTGACTGTCGGTGGACGAATCCGCTCCTGCACAGAACTGGGCAGTGAGGATATGGAGGAAGAGGAGGAGGAGGAGGAGGATGATGATGAGGAGCAGGAGATGGGACCAAATGGAGAACAGGCTCCCAAACGGAGAGGCCCTAAGAAGAAGAAGATGACCAAAGCAAGACAAGAGAGGTGTCGTACCCGGCGAGTCAAAGCCAACGCCAGAGAACGTTCACGCATGCACGGGCTGAACGACGCCCTGGAGAGCCTGCGCACAGTGATGCCCTGCTTCTCCAAGACGCAGAAGCTGTCAAAGATCGAGACTCTGCGGCTGGCACGCAACTATATCTGGGCTCTGTCGGAGTCGCTTGAGAATGGCCAGTCCCCTGAGAGTCATGGCTTTGTGGAGATGATGTGTAAAGGTCTGTCCCAGCCCACCAGTAACCTCGTGGCCGGCTGCTTGCAGCTGGGACCCAGTCCAATGATGCTCAACAAGATGGACGATAAGTGTGGCGGCCCGGGGGTGGGTGGTGTTGGGGGTCAGGCGAGCCATCCCCTCAGCTACCCGTCTCCAGGCCTTCCCAGCCCCCCCTATGGCTCCCTGGAGGCTTCCCACCTCCTCCATATGAAGGGATTCAAGGGGCCTGTATATGACAACCCCTCCCCTAACGAGTGCAGCAGTGGCACTCCACCATACGATGGACCTCTCACTCCCCCCCTGAGCATCAGTGGCAGCTTTGCCCTGAAGCAGGAGCCCTCTCCCCGTGAGTCAGAGAGGAACTACTCATCCCACCCTGGCCACCATGCCCACTACCTCTCGTCCCACCATTACCCCACTTCCACAACTGGCGGCCTCCCAGCAGGGCCTCAGGGCCATCCACTTTTTCAAGCGTCCCGCTATGAGCTGCCCCTGGACGTGGCCTTTGACCCCTTCACTCCCTCTCACCTGGTCGCCTCTCAGATGGGCAGCATGTGAAATGTGACCCTGAACACTTTAGAGGCCCAGTGATTGACTCTGCTATGAAGCACTGCTCTCGAATGAACGGCTGTAAAAACGATGGTCTAGGTAAATGGTTTGCATTATGTTGTCTAGAACTCTGAGAGCGCTGACCGCTCAGAGACTCACCACCTCAACTCGATCTACCTGATACAAACACGCACCCATTTTATATGTTTTATTTATTATTTTTTGTTATTTGTTATTTCATTTTGGTGTTCATTATTTTGACAGAAGTTGCCCCCTCAGTTGTTAGTGGCAAAATATTATTAGACTAAATCCGACATTACACAAATGTTTCAAGTGTAGAGAATGAACAAAAATGACTTTGTTAGTGCATTTCTGCATATTAAAAGAAATTGAACAAAAAGTTATAACCTAAATTGTGCACTGAGGCCACACTTGCCAGAAGAAAACCCAATGCATCTATTTATATCTGTATTTAATATTTATTTTGATAATGTCTTGTCCTTTTTTTATTTTTTCAGCACTGTTTTTGTTTCACTGTTTTCTTGGTTTTGTTGTCAGTCACTAGTAGCTGTCCTGTATTTAATTTATTTATTTGAGGTATTCCAGGTACTTGTTTATTTGGTGTTACAGTTTTTGTCATACAGTACTGTTGTAAATATTTTACTGTTTCGCACTTAATTGAATAAATATTCTTATATTATATACTATTTCCATAGTAACACTATTTGCCTTGTGTTTTCTTATATGCTGTTATCAGTACATTTCAGTTGAGCAGAACGTGCACGTCTCCCAATAGAGCGGAGGGTACCTACATGCAGCTACACCAGTTTAATAATAATAATGTAGTGAGACTTCCGTAAAAATAAAGCTCTGTTTCCATGACAGATTAAACGTGTGTTAAAGTATCATGAATACTTGGCAGCTTGCAAACTATATTGAAGGCACCACAAGTCAGAAGAGTAATTTTTAAATGTTTTAATTTATTTAATCCAAATTAAATAAATGAAGTTTTAAATATTGTAATCATATTACAGATAACTCAATACCAGCTCACGTATCACAGTCCCTTATGAACATTCCCTTTGCACACATTCAGTTTCAGGTGTTTTACTGAATTCATGCAAAGAGCAGTGATTAAGTGCATGTTTCTCATGTTGACATGAGTAAGAATATCTCAGTACTTTTAACAAAATACAAACACGATAAAAAAAACTAAAAATAGAATTGTGAAATTTAAGAGGCCAAAATAATTTTCACCATAAACATGGACAAACTAAAATGAAGAATGAAGACAACGTTTCTGGAATAAAGATCTTTGTGACAATAAGTCTGTTGCAGCATGTATGACGTCATTCAGGGGCTTTCTCTGGGCTTTCTATCAGGTCAGGCAGGACGCCGCTGTGGGCCATGGGAAAACTGCTCTGGGGAACAGGTGAATGTGTCACAGGCTTTTTGGGTCTCTCTCACACATGTCCCATTTTCCCATCCAAGCCAAAACACCGTAGGGCAGAGCTCATTGTCAAAGAATTCATTCACAATAGCCTAGAGAGAGAAATGCACTAGAAATGTTCCCCATTATTATTCAAAAAAGAATCTAACCTCAACGTACAAAGTACACATCATTAAACCTTTTGCGTAAGTTGAAGGAAAAGTAAATTAACTACATATACTATTCTGATGCCAACTTCCAGATCAGCTCAAACTGGCCAGGTCCCTAACACATTTATATCACGCAACTTATGACAAAAGACTTCGTTTTGACTTCAATGATTGTGTTGAAGGAAATGATTGCACTTGAGATAAACAAAGAGCGGGGTGGCAGAGTGTAGAGATGAAGAGCTGAGAGCAAGAGCTGGTGTGTTCGAGTGTGTTTATCATTGTGGTCCTTTAGGCAATTGTAAGAAGGGGAAGGTGCCTCGGAGGCTGTTGTCCAAGAGGACTTCCCCCTCTTCAGCTACCTCTCCAAAGGTTTGTCTTTTTCAGTGCTGGCACCAGGGGAGAAAGGCTGGAAGAGAAAAAGGGAATGATTGTTTTACTGGGCGCCACTGGTCCATTGTGAACGCAGCCTGTTCTTTCTCTTGACCTGTGACCTGTATTGTTGTTGGGCTTCTCGTTTGGGGCGGGCAGACAGCTGGGGGAACTGCAGGGGTGGGTGGAGGGTGGGGTGGGGGCGGCTGACGGACAGCTGGGCCAATTTGGGGAGAGAGAGAAGAGAGTGAGAGCATGAGAGAGAGAGGGAACAGGAAATTAGTGTTGGGGGGGGGGGGGGAGAAGAGGAAAGAGAAGGAGAGGGCAGAAGAGGGGACTAAGGTCTTGCTCCCCATTCACCGGCGTGTCCTCCGTCCTCCTGCGCGTCAGCCTTGGCAGAGGAATGACACATAGCTCTAGACATTTGGCCGCTGAGAAAGTACTGGCAGAGTTAGCTGGCGTTCACCCTCTTTGTGTCTTTGCTGTTTTGTTGTGGCAAAAAACGGTGTGGGGTGGGGGGGGGGGGGCAGAGGGGGGATTATCCTCCAGCTTCCAAATACATGAGTGGGTGGATATAGAAATAATCCACATAAATTAATTTTGGATACAAGATTACAAAACAGAGAGATGCAGGACAGTCTCTGGAGATCGGGCATGGAGACGGAGTTACATTCAGTTTCAATACAATTCAGGAAGTTATATGTATTTCTTTCACCTCCGGATTTTAGGTCCAACATGTTTTGAATAACGTGAAAATTTGTATAAATTCAGATAAAAATAATGAAAATAAATATTTGAAACATTGCAACCACTAATCCAGTGGTTATGTACTTTACAGTACAGACCACACACACAGATTGAGTGTATCAAGTGGCTCTCGTCCACGAGGAGAAGGGAACACATGCTGTCATGCCATCTTGGCTGAGACAGCAGACAGCGGAGCGCGACCTGTGGCTGACTCCCGAGGGAGAGTGAGGTCATGTCAGATATCAGCCCAGAGATCAGAATTAATGGTGCAGCACGCCAACGCTTGACTCCAAAACTGTTGTGTTCTTCGTGGCTTTATCTTGATATACATTAAAAAGGTAGATGCCAATAGCATGACCTCTAATGGCAACATAACATTATAGTAAATAAATGTTGGCTGTGGGCATTACCAACAACAAAAGAACAAACTAGTTCTGAGACAACATTCTGAAGTTCAGATTGAAGCCTTGTCTCCATCTCCCTTGTGCTCATATTTTAATTTATGTGTGCACTACATTTAATCCACTGGCCAAACAAGAGTGGCTCCCACTAAAATGAAAAGGCTCTGATCCATAGGAGCTATATAGAGGGATAACGCATTGTCATTAGGATTGTATTAATGGGGCCATAGGATGCTGGAAGGCTTTAATCAGTGTGCCGGTAATCCTTCTGCCTTTAAACTGGGGCCGGCACAGTGATCCCCCCTCCCTTCTTGGGCAACAGTGCGCATATGCACACGCACAGGGACACACACACACACACACACACACACACACACACACACACACACACACACACACACACACACACACCTCTGTGGGCACCATAGGGATACGGGCCCAGGTTGAGAGGTGGCGCACCCCGAAACGGAGACGCCCTGAACTTGGAGGAGCAGCTGGTAGAAGAAAGACTGAAGAGATGGATGGAGAGACAGATGTGGGGAAAGACCGACTCAAACAATACAAGATGGCAATGCTGGTGTTATGAGAAGATATAGAGATTGGGTTGGTCACGGTCAATAATGGTGGAAGTGATTCAATTAAAATGAGTTTAACTTTTTCTGAATGGACATCGGAGTAGACGCTTGCGAGACAGGAAAAGAATGAACTCTAACTTTTGAATAAATATCCAAGATCTATCATTAATCACACCAGCGTCCCCCCTGTAAACATACGATGGAGGTTTAAGATCATTTTATTATTGTGGTCAGTGAAATAAGGCACAGAAAAAAATGGTATGGTAGCTTGTTCTACCGATACAAGAGAGAAAGGAGACGTCCATGGGAGGGGAGTGGGCCGGCTGTGGACTCATTACCAATGGGAGTGGGTGTAAAAGGTGACATTGTGTGCATGAGGATGAGGGGTGGTCCTTCTCCCAGAGTTCTCTGAGAGCATTAGGGTAGAGGAGTTAAAGAGCTTCTAATGGGATCTGGATGCTGTCGTGTTTACCCTGCCCCCTCCCCCTCCCGCACGCCCACTGCATTGTGGAAGTTGCTGGGCTTTGGGACACCACAATGGGCTGAGTGGAGGGACAGATGGGGGTCCCTTTCGAACAGGGCACAAAAAACATCCAAGCTAGGAGGGCCGTGGTATCTGAGCGAACCAGCAGCCTGCGTGCCCAACTGCCAGACGGTAGACAATATTAGCGGTGGAGGAAAAACTGAAAACAGTATTTAAATGCAGGGTCCCTTTGCCCAGGTACTGTGCACGACATCAGTGTGAGCCACAGCCGCGTGGCGTTGGTCCAGGTTCACTGGGCCCACCTGACCTTTGCACACTCCCGTACATACTTACTATACTTTGGGTTTCTCCATGAGATTGTCAGACTGGAACAAGCTCGCAAAAGTTAAGAGAATTAGTAACACCGATGTTGAAATTAGTAGCGCTCACATGTAATATTCCGTGGCTTTAAGCACCGTTTATCAAAGGGTTAACCGTGGTCAGGCAGGAGGGTGAGCACAGGTGTCATGTGATTAGAACAGGGCCGTGTGAGGAGCATCGGGGAGAGGCTGATGAGGAGCACTGGAGGAGGGGAGAGGGCGGTCCCAGCCAAAGTAGCAACAGATGGGCCTGATGAGAGCTCAGGTTGTAAACTTGCTGTTGGGAACATCTGTCCATTTGTCCATCTGCCTCACTCAGTGTTTACAGTTCGTTTAGTAGAAACCCATTAATTACAAAACTGCAGTCTAGCCATTGTTGCACCCTTTGTCAGTATATTAATTAGATCAGACCACAACCAAATCCATGTGCACTAGTGCAATGCAGATAATTAACTTAATGAATAATTCTAAATACTTTAATAGTGTTTTTTTTTGCTATAAAACCGGGGTGGGAAAAACATAAACCCACCTCAGTTATGATCCAATCAAAACAGTTTTATGCCATTCCCACAGATAAGCCCATCCATCACATCTGTGTCACTATGGCAAAGAAGTCATGCTGTTCATTTTCAGGAAGACACACAAATAAGTGGATTGAAATGGAAGCGTGTATAAAGCCGGATTAGAGAGACATTAGCAATTACTGTAAACACACTCTTTATAATCTGTGCATTTATGCAAATACCTCAACACTCAGAGCTAAATGTCAACCAACATCAGGTAACTGAAATTAGTATTTGGTACATTTAGTGGATCTTCCTCTACATAAGACATTTACATGCATCTCAAATGAAAAAAAGTCACCGATCAAAGAAACACATTAATGCGGGAATACAATGCATTGATTTAAGACCCAAAAAAAGAGAAGCATAACAGTTTGATTAGAAATGTTACATCACGTATGGGTAGGTTACTTTTTGGGGTAAAAATAGTTACTTCAATTTGCTCTGCAGGGAGCGGATAAAGGAGAATTAAGCAGCTGATCTGGGCTCAGTGGCCAGAGTGTTACATTAAACAGTAATCCAGACCAGTGGATGGTTGGAGAAGGGATAGCCTCTTTTAATCCTGCACTCCATTCAGCCAACACTCCCATCAGCCATCAAAGGCACACAAACTGAGCCCAACGTCTTCCTTCTGCTACACAAGAGATTAAACTTCTCAAGACGTTACACCAACTTTTGCAAATAATAGTTTCAGAGTTAAACCTTTGTTCTTGAAAGGTGAAATAAGAGCAGTGAAGCATAACAGTGTGCCGGGTCTTTCTTAGTGTGTTTACTGCATGAGCACCTCCTCCTCCTCCTCCATTGTCAGCAGCAGCATCCATAAGGGTTTCCTAAATCTTAGTCCTGGCCACAGGGTAAGGCAAGAGTCCTGGTGAGCAATCTCAGTGCACACTGTCCCCCTATATGTAACAGATGTTACTGGGGCAACAGTTGGTATTAAAAGGGAGGGGCTTCAGGCCATCTGTCCAGGGTCAACATTTGAAAAGGGGTGGTAGAGATGGTGGCACGTTCAGGAACATGGTACGTATTTACTTGAAAAGAGGGAATATAACCAGCATTGTAATCCTGTTCAATGTGAGCTTTTATTTAAGATCGTCTTTGTGAAGATTTTGAGTGCGAGATGTGAAACTCCAGAGAGCGTCTTGCAGAAAACTACAGCTTCAGTGCAAAAGCACCATCTAGTGGTTAAAGACAATACTACAAACAACTTTATTGATCATTTAAACTGCTATTAAAAACTATTGAGTCAAGAGTAAAGGCTGGTGCTACACCCTTATGGTTAGTGTAAGTGCAATAAAATCACAATATATAAAACAGGAAGTTTGTTTTCAACCATATCACATAGTGTCCAACTGAGATTTTAGGCTCTCAGTCATATGGTCGACGCCATCCCGGAAATCTGCCATCTTCTGATGACAAACCTTTCTCTGGAGAGTGGAAAAAAATGCAGGCCATGTGAACAACCACTCCAAACATATTCAAGCAAAACCTCACTTCATCACACACACAACACCGATTTTAAGGACACTCACAAGGTAGATCTTTAGCCTCTCTTTTTCCATTTGATAGTAGTCAGCCACAGTCAGCTCGATGACGTCTTTCTTCAAGGTTAAGAATCCACAGTTGGGGCTACGTTTTGAATGTTCAGTCCTGGGCAGAGAACATGCTATTGAGGACATTAGTGCAAGGGACAACATCTGCATTTTACACACAGAGCAATGTCGTGTCATCCTTAACCCTAGTTAGCCCCTTTCAGGACTTAGGCATTTGTTCCTTCATATCATCAGAGAGGACACACCAGTTGCAAAAGAGTAGTGACACACAGCTGGAATAATTGAACCATGGCAGGACACTGAATGTAACTATTCCTTTTCGATTCATAAGTTGTAGTTAGTTGGGATGACTGCTCCAAGGCAAGGACGTCTCATTTTGATAAACGCATGTTGCCCAACTCCTTGCTTCTCCTCCTCCGCTCGCATCTTCCATGTGTAGGACTAAGATGTGAGGAGAGGAGGCAAGAAAAGATGAGAAGAATAGCTTAATGAAAAGCAACCACACATTTCCTCATGGGCACTGCCTACATTTTTGGTTTTAAAATGAGCCCGCTTTAAATAAATCCAACTCAACTGGGATACAATCTTCTGTAAAAGCAAAAACACCAAAAAGATTTTATTTTTTAAATGACATCATGCTGATTAAGATAAAGAAACTGCAACAACATTTAAAACAGGTAATTATAATTTTATATATATATATATATATATTAGTGCTGTGAAAAATAACGCATTAACGCATTATGATTAAATTACAGGATTAATTAGTTGGTTTTTTTAACGCATGCGCAGAATGCGCGTCTGTTGTTGGTCGTCTCTAACCAGTAGCATGTCATTCTGTCTCTACGTGTCGCATTAACACTTCTCGGCTCTCCGTCTGAAGGTAGGTTAGGTAAAGGAAAAGGCCTGAGGAAGTTGACATGCTTAATTTACCAAGGATCGTCATCTGGCTCCCATCCCTCAAGCTCAAGCAAACAGAAGAAACAGCAAGCAACATCAGGCTCATTCTCACTCGGGCAGTGGACAAACCCAGCCGTGGCCATCTGCAAAGACAAACCAAGCAGCAACAGATGTTTTAATGTCCCCACCATACTGTAAAAAAGAAAAGAAAAAAAAGCAAGCACAAAATGTGTTGAATGTTATGAGCTGCTAACTCAATGACAAATGAGACAAATGCAAGAACAAAAGAGCATAGCTGGAGGGAATTTAGTGTAATGGAGAACAAAACCAGCAGATAATCTAATTTTGGCTCTGGGGGGGGGGGGGAGATGTGGTAACATGGCATATAGTGTTGCTCACCAAGTGAGGTGTCAGCAGCCCATCCATCACATGACAAGGATGGGCAAAGGGTAGAGTCAGTGCACCAGTGACACCTGCTTAACCATCGATCACACACTGTGACAGCCTTAGATAAAAGGCTGTAGTATAAGATTACGTAACTTGAAGTGTCAACATGATTTGGGAAAATCAATAATTATTTTCAGTAGCCACCGTGTCCTAGGGCTGACAGACAGATCCTGAGTGAATTAAGAGGAAGCCTCCCTCACATTACCCCAGTCTGACCTCCCGCTGCCTGTCTTACCATGAAGTAGTTAGTGCCTTCTAGTGGTGGAAAGTAACTTAGCTTACGTCTACTTTCCATTTAATGCTACTTTACACTTCTACTCCACAACATTTTAGAAGCCAACATTTTACTTTTGAAACATTAGTAACATTAATTTAACAGAGCTTGTTCAGCTACTTTCAACTTCTTCCACCATTGGTGCTTTAATTTCAGTTAAATTCCTCTTTTTAATACACAACATTGTATCATTGCACATAAAAAAAGCTGTCAATCGTAAATATTGCTGGAAGCCTTTTATCATAACCAGCAGCGTCGAGACTCGGCGGCCCTCTTACCTTCTCAGGTGTGCAGTTACAATCTTCTCTAAATGGCCAGTCTGCAAAGCTTTGTTCGCGTACTTCATGACTGTACATTTTGTCATAAGTGGAAAACCTGGCGGATAGAAGATTAATGTTGGACATAGCTTCAGCATAAAACGGTCTCGACTCAATGTACTGTGTTTGCCGACGATCGCACACTGCACAGGTGTTTCGGTTTTGGCTAATTAAAGTCTGCGCAGGTTGAGGTGGGCGGGACTCTGTCGGGACGTAAGTAAGTTCAACATGGCGGAGCCCTACTGCAGCCACATTTTGACTTTTTTTTGTAGACGTGAATAAAAAAATTGTACAGCATAACTGTACCTAAATACTTTTTAAATATCTGAATATGAATCTATTATATGTGTGTTGCAGTATGGGTTAGACAAATCCAGAAGCTGCATTTCAATGTTACAGTTTTTTTTACTACTTAATTAATTAATGTTTTATAAAATATATATGCCAGACTGCTTAAAAACATTAAAAAATAATATATATATATATATATATATATTAGGGCTGTCAGCGTTAACGCGTTAATCTATGCGATTAATTTGGCCGCGATTAACGCACTAAAATATTTAAACGCAATTAACGCAACTCTGTTTACTTCCGGTGTCGTTGAAGTTGTTGCACTCCTCTGAGTGTCAAGCCGCGGCAGTCCGCCTCCTTCCTCCCGTCTGCTCCTCGATATTCACAGAGAAGCAGAGGGCGACGTGTCGGTGACGCGGGGCGGAAGGTGCAGGGGACTTTTTTTTTTTTTTGCTCCGCTCGATGCGCGCGCAGACACGCCGGCATGGAGCTCTGCGGCGCGCGAGACGGAGAGCCGAGAAGAGTGAACGACACGTGGAGACAGAATGACATGCTGCTGTAGAGACGACCAACAACAGACGTTTAGTTTAACACAAGAACAAAGACGTCTTGAAGGAAAGAACCTTACATTACTTCTGCTGTAATCTGGCGCGATAGAGAAAATTTCAGGGGGGCGGGGCCTCACCTTGAGAGAATGGTGGGGAAAACACTGGGATGTGTCACATGCAAAAGTGACTTTACATTTTTTTGTAAAATCGAGAAAATGAGCCCAGCCTCCAGAGGGTTAACGTGACATATTGTCAGTTTACCAAGGCCACTGGTTCTGCTGCTGTTCAATGTTAAAGATGACAGGACCAATGGGGTCTCTAATACACCTTTGTTTACTAATCTGGATGTTTCACTGAAGAAACAATTTATCATCCACGATATTAAATACCTCACTGGCTCTGTATCGGTAGGAGCCTCTTTGAAAACACAGCTCTGTGTGAAGTTTTGTCTTTAAAAAAGAATACAATTAAACAAGTGTCTAAAATACACGCTGTCTGAAGGGATTACTCATTCATTTAGAAGATTTAGTCTTTAGAAAAAAAAAAAACTTTTAATCGCGATTAATGAATTTCAAAATGTGCGATCAATTAGTTAATTTTTTTTAATCGATTGACAGCCCGAATATATATATATGTATATATATATATATATATAGTCTTCATGAAGCACAAAGGAAAGTGTAGGCTATGAGCTTAACTCCCCCTTTGAGAGAAATTCAAGGATGTTGTTTACTGTAAAGATTTTTGATATTTTAGATAGATAGATAGATAGATATATACTTTATTAATCCCCAAGGGGAAATTTGTTTGTCGAGTAAGCAGCACACAACACAAAAAAAAAAACACAAAAAAAAAGAAAAAAAGATGAAGAAAATGTAGAATAAAAGTAAAATAAAAAAAAAAATAATATAACATATAATATATATAATATACAAACAACATACATTACACACAACAACACACACAAATACAAAACAAAAAATACAAATAAAGTGTGCAAAAAAAGTGTGTGTGTGAGCAAATGAAATGCAATGAATGAAATGTGTGTAAAATGTGTGTGTGTAACAAATGAGATAGACAAGTGCAGATCAGGGTGGTAGTAGTTATTGTAGTTATATTTAGAAGAGCAGAGATGTTCTCAAGTGAGCCCTCCACTGGCAGGGGCAGGAATGTTCTCTGGTATCCGTCCTGCTGTCTCCGTGTCAGACGAGGTGGAGGGAGCGTCTGGAGACCTGTGAGAAAGTCCTCAGTGGTGAGGTGGTGGTCCGGGTGGGGTGTCAATAAGGGTCGTCGCGTCCTCCCAAGTGGACTCCACCACCTGTCCCAGCAGTCTCCACCTACAGAGATTCTCATGGCCCCAGTTCCAACCAGTGTGCTGGTGAGGCTGGTCAGTTCGCCCGGGCAGCAGACTTAGGCAAAGGCACACTGCTCCCAGCAGACAATGGCAAAGAACTCCCGAAGAACACTGCACTGCCGTGTCTTCTAAATCTTCCAGCATGCTGCTCACAGACGACCCTTCTTCTTCAAGGGAAAAATGTTGAACTTCCCCTACAAAGCCACCTGCTGATCTTCACCCTCCATCGTCAGTCCCTTCTCCTGTCCCTGGGCCAGGCACTCCAGAGTCCTCCACCAGAGCCACCTCCTCCTGAAGTCCACCACCATCTGTCTGGTCTTGGCCACGAAGGCCACTGCTCCACCCCAGGCCCCACTTTCGCCCAACGCCACCACTGCCCTTGTCCTGCCGCCCAACCATCTCCACACTCCACTGTCCTGGCCTACAGTACATCCAGAACTGCACATGTATCAGTTCATGAGATGATGGCATGACTACCAGTTGTACTGGAGTGACTGAGAGAAGTTGGACATGTGAATTGTAACATCAGGAGACCACTGAGGAAGCACTCACAGGGCCACCGGACACCATCTGCCAGCCCACTCCATTGTGGACCTGCTGACATGGACGCCGTGCGGACGCACCGTGGATTTAGGGAGACGGCAGCAGCAGTGGCTGGACCACGCAATGCACAGGAGAAGTCAAAGGCTGGATGGATCACATTTATTATTGCTCTATACTCCTGTCTTATGTATTCAACCATGCAAAATAGGTAAACATTTAAACTTAAGTTTAAACTAGAGTTTAAACAAAAAGATGTGTGTGTTATGACTAACTTTACTTTGTTAACTTCTGTGATACTGTCTATATTAAAAGCTGTGCCACATCACAGATGTGTATAAGTAGGCCAAGATCGAGCATTCGTATTTAAGGTATTTCAGGCTGGAATTGCACTTTCCAGCTGCATATTTCTTCTGAAACATAACAATATACATAATAGCCAGTAAGTCAACTGTCAGATTTAATGGTTTGTGGTTTATACTTTACTAGCCTGTGAGAGACAGGGACAGTCCTGGGAAGCAGTGTGTCCCTGTAACACTACCCCGCAGGCCCCTTGGTGTTGAAATGTGCTTACAACTGTAAACTGCTGTCATTTTCCGCTTCTAACCTTATCTTCCTGCAGAGTGCCATGGATGAGTGCTGAGATGCAGTGTGCCTGCGTATAAGACTGAGAGTGTGTGATTTTTAAACTGTGTACGGTGATGCAGTGTCAGGGCTTATTCGCCTATTTCGCTTATCATGTCATGGTACTGTAGCTCCAAGTGGCCTGTAGGGTGGGTGGATAACATCTAGCTCTGAATTTACTCATGTGTGTGTTACTGTTCACTCAAAATCTTTCCATAAACGTTCAAACGTTTTTTCAGTTTTTTGCTGAGGTTTACCAGTTTGTCCTCTTTCATTCTCAGCAATAATAGCAATACAAAGGTTTACCATTTGGTGGTCCTTTATGACAATTTAGCAACAGTTCTGACTGTTAGATAATTTGTGTATTCTGTTATACCACAAAACATCTTTTCATTTGTTGATATTTCTCTGTGTACTGCATCTCACTTTCGCTCTTTATGCTTTCGATTACATTTATTTATTTATTCTATGCGACAGCTTCTGCTCTTCCTTTCTTCTCATCCAACTGCCCTCACTTATTAGGGCTTGCTACGATTAGCTACTTGACCCAAGTTTTGTTTTCACACAGGGCTGAGAGGGAAAGAGAGGGAGGGAGGAGATGGGATGTAGAGAGGTGGAGGGAAGGTAATAGATGTGTTTGTGGTTGCTATTTCCACATATCCTTTACATTGCCAGGCGTAGGGCTATGCCGTTTGCATACACAGCTCTTGGAAGAATAAAAACAGTTGAGGATCCTTCTTGATATATTTTTTTCCACCCGACCAGTTTCATACTGGGAGGGATATCACAGTGGAAATAGTTGTTTTTCAGTGTGCCTGGATAGGAGATTGGACTGACTCAATAAGGAGCTGCAGGAGGACTTGAGGTGCAATGTGGACCACAGGTAGGAAAGGAGCCTATTACCATCTGATGCTACAATAACTGTGTGCTTCTTTACTGTCTCTGTGTGGAGCGAGAAATACATCTTTTTAAAATTCAATTTGTCTATATGTAGCTACATTAAGTGGATTTTGCTGGTATACAATGCTCGGATGCACCACAAAACATTACACTTGTTTATATGAATGATCGGTCAAATGTAAGCAAATGCTCTTCATACAGTCTTCATTCTTGGCTCAAATACATGTTGCATGTCCCTGCAGCTGACAACTGTTCTGACAGCTTCATCTGTCCTCTGCTACCCTCACACAGACTGTTGACACCCCACATTTGGGGGGTGAAGGTGATCTTAATTTGAGCATATGTGTGCACAATTTGTCGTGTTTTCTCTCAACAAAACGTGTGTGGGAAGGAGACCAACTTTTGAAGAAGGGCTGTGGTTGACTTTTGACTTCCATGGTGATTTTGTTCAGCTACCACATCACTCTCAGCTGAGGAATGTCTGAGCTTTAGAAATAGACTGTGATCCACATAGAAAATCATTATATTCTGTTCTCTAAAATACACAACATTGTGTATCTTAAATGATTTAGTCAAGGAGAAGCAACAGTTAAGTTGTAGGGAAGTATGGACTGCAGTTATAGTGCAAATGTGTGGTCCGAGCGGTTGGAAAGAAAGACGTCCTGTCCTCTGGTGCTGGTGTAAAAATGTCAGGGACGTGTGAGAGTGTGGCAGTCAATATCAACATTCTTCATCTCTATACACAGGCGTGGATTCACAAGACAGTCACATGACCCACATATCACAAGTCCTCAAAAAACTGCAGACTCTATCAATCTTTTTATTTTTGTAGAGCTTTATCGACATGGCATTTTGATCAAAAAGCATGTAATGAAGGCATACACACTTAGTAAAAAGGCTGCAACTTCTTTTCTTAAAAGATTATTTTTGTGATTGGTGGATTAATCAGTTGGCTTCTAAAATGTCACAAAGAAAGGACAAATTCTGATCACAATATCTAGAGCACAACACTATCAAT
The DNA here is from genome assembly GCF_029220125.1 of Pseudoliparis swirei. Taxonomy (NCBI): domain Eukaryota; kingdom Metazoa; phylum Chordata; class Actinopteri; order Perciformes; family Liparidae; genus Pseudoliparis; species Pseudoliparis swirei. Next base: position 13,536,043 of record NC_079396.1, read on the forward strand.
GTCTTGTTTGGTCCGGCTGACAACAAAAAAGAAACGGCATTTGTCCTTGAGAATTGACTGAAATGAAAAATATATTCTCAAAATAGATAAATATACTTTTGATCAATGAATCAATTCAACCAGCTGTGCCTTAATCATTGAATTAATGCAATTAGTATCTAATAACACTTTAATAAAGTGAGAAACAATCTAAAATGTACAACTGGAAACATTTTTTGCACATGTTCACACCTGATCAATAGTCTAAATTTAGTGAGATGATTTATCCCTCACAGTTGTAAACTGATATGCTCAACTGTCAGACTTGCAGACTCCGGCCACTTCAAGGGGAATGCAGAGGTCTTTTATTCATACTAAACGGCTGGTTGTGTGTGCTATGCATGCTCTTAATGAAGCCATTAAATAGACTGTGTCCTACGATGTGCTCATCATTTGGCAGATATAGAGATGTGATTCCTATAAAGTTACCTCAGATTCCATAGCTGGCATAGTAAGCTGTAATTTATTTTCTGGTGGCTCTATTAAATGCTTTGCCATATTATGACGGGCAAGTGTGCTGATACCCAGAGCTCGCCCACCTTTGACATTCATAGGCAGCCTCTACATTCACCACCACAGTGCCAAGAGACACCCAAACCGTGATATATGACCAAGGGGCAGACTCTGTGTCAACAGAAATCTTTTTCTGACACCATGCTAAGAAAAACGATGAACTATCGTTTCTGGAAAGTCACATATCGCCTGCGGGTTATGAAATATGAGTAGAATTCATGATCAACAGAAGTTGCATTTTGACACTGGTTTTGAGCTGTTGTGAGGAGGTGAGTTACACTCGGTCTGGCAGATTTCAGTGAGTGTAGCTTTATTGATTTCCCTTTGCAGGAAAGAATTAGGAAGACGGATCATAGCATTTGATGAATGGGGGCATTTGATGTCGTTTTCTCTCTCAGATTTGATAAATCTAAAAAATGCTGTCTCTGCACATCAGCAGACTAAGTCCGTATTCGTCCTTCATACTTATTAGTCGTTCCTGTCAAGTTTGACCTGTTACACTCAGGATCTGTGCACTTTGTCTAATTCCCCATTCTGCCCATAAAAACAGTTCCAGTAAGGACACTGGCCTCCGCAGCGTTGTCAAGTCTGTTGTACAGATAGTTTCCTATATGAGTTAGGTATTTCTGATTCAGTCTGACAGTCCATCAATTCAACCGGCTGTGCCTCATGTCTGTTTGGTTCCCTGATTTAACTGTGTGTGTTCATATGACTCTGCGAACATATGAGCCTCTCAGTTTACATGGCTTGGTTTTCAGTTTTCCAGATTGCTGTCTAGTAGGGTAGCTAAAACTTGAATATTTTACAGACAGATTACTCGAGTCCTGTGTTTACGGATTTACACCAGTAGAGGGCGGCATTAGTTAACAACCAATAACAACCACCATCAACCTCGCCATCATCTTGTACGGTGGCCTCGAGGTTCAAATCCCAACACTATGAGATATAACACAATTACAAAATAGAATACAGAGCCACAGGAATTAAAGGTACATTCAGGGGCATACAGACTTGGATTGTGACTCAATGTTTCCTATTTCCCTCTTTACACAACTTTACACACATGTATAAAGACGTAGTCGGCATGGTTGAAGTGCAGACCTTTAGCTTTACATTGGATATAACCAAACTATCACATTAACCTTTTAGGAACTGTTACCTCCACATTTTCAGAGGTTCAAAAGTAAATAGACAATTGTCTGAGAAATGGTTTGATGGCCAGGTGTAGCCCGTTACCTCGTTATTTCATGACAAATTAAGCAGATAAAAAGGTCATCTGGAGATGATTACAATTGTTGGATTTGGTAGCTGGTCCGGAAAACGCTTACCCTTCGTAACTAGGGTTGGGTACCGAAACCCGGTGCCAATATGGTACCGGTTCAATACGGTGATGTACCCGACGACATAGCGCATTTCTTTTGTCTTTTTTTTCTTTGGGCGCCTGAAAAAATTGAAAAAACTATTGTTGTGAACTTCTCGTGTTGTCAGCAGGTTCGCCCAGTCATCGTTTAACCTCACGCCATTTTGCTGACGGAGGTGTTGCCTGTTGTTGCGTCAGGGTTCGGTTTTTTCCGGGTTTCTTTGTTTCTGAACGGGTTTTTTTTTAGCACGCACACGCCGACACATCGCCAAGAAAGTGCCGCGACCTCCCTGTGATTTCCAGCAAAGCAGCAGATTGTGAATCTCTCAGGGAGCGGGGTGGCGATGGCGATTCAGATCGCCACCGGGAGGAGCGATTCAGGCGCGAGTCTGAATCGCGACCTCCCAACGATAGGGGGGTTTGGCGAAATCACACACTGATTATGACCTACACCCCATCCCGGGTGGGGTTATGTGGTTCTGTGGATTCACAAATTTTAACCCTTAAGTGGCTGACCGAAGGGTCGGAGGCTGAGCTATCAGCTTATAAGTGCCCTAACCTATGATTCAAAAAAAAAATTTATATATATATATATATATATATTATATATATATAGCTCCGGTCGCCCTGACGAAAAAAGTCTTGCGCCCCCCCCCCCCCCCATCAAGAAGGAGTTTATTAGGACTGGCCGTGTGTGACTACGCGGAGCCGCGTGAGCACACACCAGCGCCAGGCTGGCGACGGGGAGACGTCACCGTCCCCTGAACACGTGGAGACCGATTATGACGAGCAGCCCATGTTTAAGCTAGCTCGTAGCTGCGCGCTAGCTACGTGCGTGCAGGTACAGCGGTCCTGTGTATACCCGGTGTTGGAATACCCATCCCTATAACCCTTCATAATACTGAGGTCAAGAGGGAGGCTTTTTATTGTCAAAGTCTAGGAACAAGAGATGCCTTCATAAATCTGAATACAGAAGGTTTACAACATGTTGCAAACCACTGGTAACACTGAAGAACAGGAAGGCCATATTTAGCCAGAGAGCATGACTTAAACCAAGATTAACTTGGACCAGAAGGATGGGAAGAGAAAAGTGTGGAGAAGGAAATGAACGGCTCCTGATCTGAAGCAAACCCCATCATCTGGTTAACGTGGTGGAGGCAGTGCTGCGGCACAGGCTTGCATGGCTGCCAATGGAACTGGGCAACTGGTGTTCATTGATGATGTCACAGCTGATAGAAGTAGCAGGATGAGTTTTGAGGTGTTGAGGGTGTACTATGTACTCAGATTCAGCCAAATGCTGCAAAACGGATTGGACGGTGCTACTCGGTACAGATGGATAATGCTCCAAAAGTGAGCATGCTTTTAATTAATTTCAGCTAAAAGTGAGGGCAGAAAGACCCACAAATAAGCAGCACATGAAGGAGGCTGCAGTAAGGGCCTGGCAAACCATCTCAAGAGAGGAAACTCAGCGTTTGGTGATGACTATGATGGAATATTTTATATTGATAATGGATGATTATATTCACTATCCATTAGTTTGTCAAATTAATTCTAAACCTCTGTAAATGTGGCAGACTGTAAACAAATTGCTGTAACTTCTAAACAGTTAATGCCATATTTTTGTTATATCCATTGTAAAGTCTACTCATCAACTTCATATTGACTGTTTTTTTTCAAATACGTTACAGTCGTGTAAATAGGCAAAAATAGAACAATTGTGTCACAGTCTGAATACTTATGAACCTGATTGTAAATGTCTTTTTAATTTTTCCAAATAAACAATGTTATGTCATTAACAGTTGGATTTGCATGAAACTCTCCTGGTTGGATTGTCATTCCACTTTAGAACATTTTTTAAATGTGTCTAGCATTGTTGGATTCTTCAATACATTCAATACAATCATAGAACTATCGGTATAATAATACCAACATTGACGTGGTTCCCACAGGACACACACAGCGGCTTCTTGGGTAAAAGTGATATGTGTTGCTTGTTACTTGGAAGCCTGTTGCATCCCACACAGACACTAAAGGGTGCCTTGGTATGTCGGTGTCAGATCCCCAGGCTTGACAAGTTGAGAGTGGAAACGGGATGTGTTGCTACAAAGCGCTCCATTTAACTGGTCTGCGATGTCTGAAGGACATCTTTATGGTTGCCTGAATAAATAATTATACAAGTTTGAACTTTTACATGGAGAATATAAGTAGTTTTCAATAACTACCCTTTTACCATAATTTAATCCAATTAGTTGCTGGTCAGCTGCAAAAATGGAAAATGTGTCTTCATAAATCATACGAGTCAACATTTATGAATGATAAGAAAGACATTCGTGAGTGAAGTACCTCTAGCAAGTCAAGTAAATTGCAAATGAAAATACATTAGTTCATTATTCATTGAAGATATACCCCTAGTGGCCACTTAACATGTGCCCCCTGATACCCATCCATTCAAAGGTGATAGAGGTCATTCTAAGAATGATCGATCTGTAGCCAATGGCAAACGGGGAGCTTAATAGCCCAATTTCCTTTCCTCTTTCCTATCTCTTCTTCCTGTTTCTCCCTACCACCCTCTGTGCCCCCATACCTGCCATCTGTTTCCCCCCCTGCGTCCTCACTCCTCTCCTCTGCCGTGTCCTCTCTCCTTCTTCTTACCTATGGATGATACAGGATCTCCGTGCTCCAATTTCCCCCTCTCATCATGACATCCATTAAAATGGCGTTGGGTCCTGGGCCCCCGCTGGCCCGACAGCACATTAGCACTCGGTCCATTGAACGCCAACAAGGACCGGCTCTGAATTATTGATACCAACACAACTAATGAGGAAACCCTATCTCAGCTCTTTTACTGACACACAAACACACACACACACACATACACATGCTCATGGAAGGACTTGCACGCATTGCTGTATTGATGAGAACTATTCTCATCAATACTTCCAGCTGCTGGTGTCCCATTTTCAAAAACTAATATCCTCAGCGCTCAGTCCATTTCCTGCAAACACTGTGTGTTGGTTCGTTTTATCCAAGAAGCCACAGGCTCAAATTCATTTTCTATTCTGTATGTTTGTCCTTTTGCACTCTTCAATGTGTGTTCCACAAATGTGAGTCAATTACTCCCTGTGTGTAATGGCTAATCTGTATTACCGCTGCAGGTGTTATATGGAGCTACCATATGTTCCATAACTCCAGCAGGTAGTCAGTGTATCTTACCCACATTTACAATTTGTAAAAATGTGTTTGGGTCTTCCAATGTACACTGTTCATTCAATGGTTCACATGTATGCAGTGGAGCTGCTGTGTAGAGCGGTACTGGAGGTGTCTGCCAGCCTCCTTAGTATTCACTCCAACACCCTGTGACTCACAGCCTCAGCCTGAGAAAAAAAGGGGGGGGGTTAGAGATAGAAAAGAAAAAGAGAAGGCGAGAGCAGGACACGAAGAGGCAATATGAACATCAGGCAGAATGTTCTGTCGCCCCAGGCTCACGTGTTTATATCCGTGTGATTGCAAGTATCCCCGCCCAAGAGGATTCGTTTTTTGACAGCTTTCTTAAGCCTTAAGTGCAGAGCTTCTCAACCACATTGTTTTCAAAAGTCTCTCTCTGGCTATCTTGACTCTTCACATGTGAATCTGTAGACACACAGAGAGAGACGAGAGCTCAGAGATGACAGCAGACGGACGCTGTTTGAGTGGTTTCTTGGCATGGAGGAAGTGGACCTGTGAAGCCCGATTAGTGGCTGCATTGCTCTGGTCCACACAGTTTAGGTCTCTGCAGCCGTTGTGTCCGACGGTCTTTGTCGGTATTCCGTCCTCCCGGTCGTCTCCCCTTGTCATTCCACTTTTCCTCATCCCTCTGTCAGTTGCATTCAGCTTAATCTCTGCCCCTCCTTCTTCGTCTGCCTCCTCCGCTCTGTCGCTTTCTATTTCATCTTTCCTTTTTTGCTTGCCTCCCCCACTCCACTCCCAGTCTAAATTCCATCCTTTTGACGAAAACACAGCGGTTGATAAAATGCACAACCTTGCCTGGGCAGGTTAGGAGATGGAAGGAGAAAAGGGGAGAAGGGCAGAGCCACAGACACAAAAAGGTTAATCCTTTAACAAGTCTTCATACACATGGAGTCAAAGGACAGAGAAGGGTGGAGGGGGCGTGGGGGAGGGTGGTGTGTGTGTGTGTGTGGGTGGGGAGGGGGGGTGGACAATCATCCTCTTCGTAAGGGGGAGATTTGTGAGAAGAATTTGAGAAATGAAATAGAGTAACAGTGGCTGAGGGAAAAGGCAAGCTCTGTCTCTCTTTCATGACGTCCACTCTGCATGATGACAAGTGTCTGTCGCTGTTTCCATTGGTTGAGGCTGCCACCAATCAGAGCAGAGGCATGTGTAAGGTGCCTTTAGGTTATACCCAACCCCAAAAACAAGAAGCATAGAGAGGGAGAGAAAGCCAGAGTGTGAAGGGGAACGTGCGTTTCACTGAGAAAGACCAAAGCCAGCGCAGACTCCAGTGCGGTGAAGTCCTTCCCTCTGAAGCTGCCTGAGAGATGACACCGCTCAGAAGACACTGCTTGTCAGCTTTTTGTTGGAGACCACTACAATTCCTCCTGGCTGCTGTGGAGAAGAAGATATTTGCTCTGTAACCTCCCCCTATGATAGGCTGTCACAATTTAGGCTCCCCCTCCTCTTTGACACCCCCTTGCCTCCCCTCTCTCTCCCTCTCCCTCTCTTGCCTACTTACCCCCTCCATACAGCACTCAGGCTTACCTGAGCCACAACTGCAGAAAGGCTGGACCCCCTCCTCCATACACACACACGCACACGCACACACACACACACACACACACACACACACACACACACACACACACACACACACACACACACACACAGACTTACACACACCTACACACACACACACACCCTTGTGCTCTATCGCTCATAATCACACTCAGCTTTTTACCTGGAGAGGGCAGGCGCAAGGAACGGCATGAGCACAGCAGCAGCAGTCTCTCCTCTCGTCTAGCGCTGCCTGTCTGAGTTGGCTCTTTCTGGAGAGTGGAGAGGAACTCTGAAAAGAGATTTGGGAGTCTTTGTCCCTTGGCGAAAGCAGGCAAGACGGGGGCAGTGAGGGAGCACTTGTCAACCCAGGGACACCAGAGGCAAAGCACATCATGATTTTGGGTAAGTTGTCGCTTTTTGGTGCATTGGGATTTTGGAGAGGTCAATCATGTCGTTGGATCACCAATCCCTACTTAAACTTGGCCGCTGGCAGCTCTTTATTGACAGTGCGCTCTGATGGTTTCCATCCTCAGAGACATCTGTCAATAATGACCGCTGGGATGAACCTTTACATCGTGGTTAGTGCTTGTAGTTGCGATAATAGTGATCCATGAATATGGCAGGTGTGAGTGATGACAGGGAAGGTCAAAGCTGGACAATGTCATTATGGTTTGGTCACGTGACCAGGCTACATATTCTCATGCCCTGTGAGAAGAGGTAACAATGGTTGGTTTCATACTCCTGATAACTGATGGAATGCTAATTCCTACAAATGGGGGAGACAGAATTCCTCAAGTACATATTTCTCTCAGGTATTTGTTACACTACCACCTAGTTTCTACATGACCAAACAAGTTGTCACAAAAATTGCCTTTTTAAACAAAGCCATCGAAGATTCAGTCCTCAGTTTGCAGCACAGTCTAGCTTTTAGTTATCAAACAGGGCTGTTCTGTTCTGAGTCAGGCGGCACTTTCTTCTTCAGTATTCTGGTCTCATAGTAGCATGTCTGAGAGAGGGGATGCTGTGTGGTCTCTGCTCCACATAGTCAGCTTGCACATACATACAGAGGATGGGAGCTTGCCACTGTTACTCTATGTGACCGATCCTGGTGGGCTGCTGTGGAAAGGATAGTGTGTGTTTCATAGGCAACACTGAGCACGTCAGCTTGTGAAAGTGTTCCAGAGTCTTCTACTGTGTGTATGCCTGTGGGAGTATGTGACTTTATTCTGTGTCCATTTGTTTCAAGTGTGTGTGTGTGAGTTGCTATGTTCTTTGCCGGAGAGGCGGCTTTGTTTTAACGCATGCCTGGGCTGATTCAGGCGCAGCTCTACTCCTCTCCCGGCAGGCATGTTTCTCAAGCAGACATCTCTAATGATTAAAGGGAGTCATGTAGTCTGGGGTGTGCATATTGAGGGGGTACGTATTCCTGTGATCTAAATGCTCAGAGCAAGACAGTATACATCATGTCTGTGGAACTGTTCAAATGTTAACTCTCACTCTCTCAAGTTTTTAGTTTTAGTTTTTTACATGGTCATTTTGTGTCTGTCCGTTTTGGCGTTGGCTACATTTCCACTTTCTTGCTCTGGTCAAAAAGGAGCAATTACCTGACCTAATCTAACAGTAAGACAAGCACTGTCTGGCAGCTCCAGTAAATTATATTTTACCCCAGCCACACCACAGCTGTCCCACGATAACTAACAGTAGGTAGAGTTGCTTATAAAAGCAATGGTTTGGGCTTAGAGTAGTTATTATAGTGCGTCTATTTCAACTGTTTAGCACTACAGTTGTGGGATGAGTAATAAAAGATGGAATGTGACTTCTGTGTGCTTCTGAAGGCAGTAGCATGAATCATGAATTCTGCCTTTGCAGAAGCTCTATTGACTGCATGTACTGCTGATTTCTTTTTTTTTCTTTTTCTTTGTTTCAAACTTTATATTAAACAGTGTTCAAACTGTAATAATGTACTGTAGCTCAGATATACCAAACCAGTGTGTCCATAAAACCGTCCCTCTTCGAGGAAAGTTGACGTAGACCTCTCCGGATTAACTCAGATAGGTATCTTCCATTATTTCTGTTGATTTTCCAGTACCTAACATTCTGCTCCATTTGCGTTATCATGTGGCTGCTGAGTGATTTGACATTTCTGTCTTTCCTCCTCTGAAAAGGGTAATGACATTGTAATGACCTTTACAATTTTGACGCTGGCGGATCTGGACCTCCAATCAGCACATTTCCTGATTCTGCTCTCTGAAATAAATCTGCAAGGTTGTGATAACATATCTCTGACAAATGGCAATATATAGAATTAAAAACAAAACGATAATACAATTTGATCTGCGTATGGTGTGAGTAAGCCTGTGTAAACCACAGCTGTGTAGGGCTATTAGTCTCTTTCTATCCTTTGTTTTGTATGACCTTGAGCAAACAACCGTTCCCAGTGTGGCTCTGTCCTTGACGATGCATTCACAAGTCCATGGTAACTAGCTTCGTAGGCAATCCGGGCCCCTGGCTCAGGTCTTTGGCCGCTGTGATAGCGATGACAGCCCTGATGCTGATAATGGCAATGGATGTGTTGTTGTGCTGTACAGTGAGCTCTTTACCAAGCCATGGGCAGCCAGCTTAGCTCACTGCCTGACATGGGCTCTGCACCAAGTTCGGGGTATGGGACTGCTTCTGATGCCGTTTGTGCTTGTGCATTAACATGTGTGTGTGTTATCTTGGCAGAGAACAGAGCCAAGCAGCAGGAGAACAACGGCAAGCTAATAGATCACATGATCACCGGGCTCCCGTTGACGTACAGCCTCTCGATTGACTGCGTTGTCATTGTGATCAGCCATCATGTTGTCAAAAAAAATAAAATCCTCCTACGCTTTCAGCACAGTGATGCCCGGAGGGAGCTCCTGGTTTGGAATCTGCTCTGAGATAAGAAGTGTCTTTTCCATCACTGTTACCCACAATGCTGCATGATGGCAATGTGACAAGCTTTCCGGGGACATTCCACTTTGTTAGCTTCATCTCAAAGTTTTTTTCGGGGAGCCTCACTTCATGTTTGGATGTTGTTCGTCTCATCTTCCTGTCTCTTTGCGTCAGAGCTCACCTCCTGAGTGCAGGACCATGCAGTCCGTCCGTCTCTTTGTCTTTGTGTGCCCACTCTGCCTCATCTGTCTTCATATAATCTGTCTCTATGTTGACCTGTCTGCATAGCTATTGCTCATTCCATTCTTCAAGCTCTCCCGCCCCCGTCCTCTAACAGCCTGCAGATACTCACCTGGTTCCACAGGTCAGCTCAAAGAGAATCTTTGAACACATCAGCAGTTTCCGCCATTCTCTCCATGACGGCTTTGCTCTCTTTGTTAATGTCAAAGTCACACAGTTATTCTAACTTCCTATTGAGTCAGATATTTGGTATGCATGTCACAGTTTGTTCCATTCTGCTTTTTTGGATTATCCAAGATATAACTGGGACACTTTTGTGTTGCGGAAGCCTGAGAATTGTGCAGCTAAACACGCTGACCAAACTATGCATTTATACTGCTTATTGCTTTGGCAACACTGAGATATAAACATTCACACGTGATTAGCACCTGTGAAGGTTAAATCTCGCGAAATCAATCTGCAAACTCGCAGTTAATTTGGATTTCTTAAGTGAAAACTCAATGTTCACTCTTTATATTTCTACTGGGCCACTGGCTTGCTTTGCAGGATATTCTTTCTCCATTCAGATGGAATATTTTTTTCTGGCAAGTTGGAGGGATGGCTAAGACATAGCGCTTTGTGATTATGAGAAAGTTCATCTTATTCCCATAATTGTAATTAGAATAGAACACATATTTTAGGAGTGACCTAGGATGCAAGATTAATGTGACATTATTCATTTATAGGGAGAATCAACTCCTGTTTCGCGGAGTAGACTTGTCAGTCAAAAAGCCACTATAACAGGTCTCTTCCCCTCCCTCCCTTGCTCTTCTATACCGCTCCATCTGTTTATGCTGGAGTGACTGTGTGTCAGCAGGTTGTCAATACCGCTGTTAAAAGACTCTTATGAATAGCCCTGTTATTGGACTGGTTGGAAGGCTACCTATTGTGTCTTTGAGTGCATCTCTGTCTGTGTGTGTGTGTGTGTTTGTCTGTGTGTGGCCCATCAGTGTGTGTAACACTGCAGAGCAGAGGGAGGTGGAAGTGTCTGTATGCTCTGACTCCCACTGCAGTGACCTCTGTCAAAGACCATTCATATAGGCCTAAATGGCACAAGAGCACGCATGGTTTGATATAATGAATTACTGTGATGAGGTCTTTACTTATTCTAAAAACACACTGAATGTATACATGATGCAACATTTGCATATACTCTAATAAAACGCACAGTTTATGCGACACACACCGGTGCCGGCACCTGCCACCACAACAGCCCACTGCTGTTGCTCCGTGAAGCAAAGACATCCACCCGTCTGTGATAATGGGGTGACGTTAGTGCATTCACCAAGGCAGCCCGCATGAAAACTTACTGCGAATCCCGAGGCTACAAGACACCTGGGAGATAAAGCCTGGACAACGTGTTGTATGCTTCAACAGTCACTCTGATCACAAAGTGGAACGAGGCACATGGTTCTTCACACTGCAGCTCTCTGGTGCCATTATCTACTGTCCTTATGCCTTTGCATCACTAAGACTCTGCAGTTATATTCTGATATATCTTATTGGTATCTTGATAATCATTTGCTTTTTAGTTGTGTTAAAGTTTGGTGATATTGTTCTGCAGGGCTTCCCATGCATTTAAATCTTGAGAACTACAAATGAGTTTAAATATATTTCCCATGTGTACTTTCTTTTTTTGCCTACACAGGTGTTGGATTACCTCGTGACAAAAATGTGTCAGACCAAAAGTCTGGCTCTATTATTCAATGCTTACATTATACTTGCACAACCTTATTTTCTTCATGTAACTGAACAAAAACAGATATTTTAGAGAGGATAGTGCAGGGACATAACTGATACTAAAATATCAATAAAATATTGACTTAGATGATGACCAGACACCAGCAATGCAGGAGTGGAGGTGCACTGAACATATCAGTTCTGCTTCAAAGCACCCATGCTTGATTACTTGTATGAGTGTGGTATAATAGTCACATTTGAACGTTTTAGTATTGAATGCAAACATCTGGTGCTGCCGGACTTGAAATGGCAAAGTGCTATGCGTCAGATTCTTGAAATAAGAGGTACACGTTTTATCCATGTCATATACAGCCCTTGTGCTTTCTCTTTCCTGCTCATTCAATTTTAAAAATTCTAACTGTTCTATTGATCAATTAATGGGATAATTCAGAACAGCGTTTGAAGGTGCATGAATCACAATTTCCCAAACAGCAGCAGAGCATAAAAAGGTTGAGCAAAGCTAACGTTTTGCGTCGATAGATGTTGCATTAATCATGCCTGCTCTATTTCTGTGTGCTCAGAAGAGAGAGAGAGAGAGAGAGAGAGAGAGAGAGAGAGAGAGAGAGAGAGAGAGAGAGAGAGAGAGAGAGAGAGAGAGAGAGAGAGAGAGAGAGAGAGAGAGAGAGAGAGAGAGAGAGAGAGAGGCAGACAGACAGATAAAATGGAGTCAAAAGTGTCCTCATGAAAGAGAATTAGCTCCATCCAGCTCTGGGAGGAAGAGGAAATTCCTCTGAGTGCTGTTGAGATATAGGTTTCACACAAAGACCAAAGAAAAATCAATTATCCTTGAGATGCAGCAAGGTCAATTCATAGGGCCATGGCTAGAGAGGAGGAAGCTGGAGGAGGAGGAGAAGTGGGAGGGGGAGAAGGAAGTTGATGAAGCAACCAAATAATGGGAGAGCGGGATTGAACAAGAAGTGTAGAAGGAGAAAAACAAAAAACTTAAGGGAGCATTGAAGAGATGAAGGCAGAGAGGAAATGAGCAAACAGGGTGACGATCTTTCGGTTAAAGATGGCCGCCGGGGTGGAATAGATGCTTCCGTCCATCAGTAAATCATTGAGCTGAAGTCTCTCTGTATCGTCTGACCCATGCAAAGGCAAATGTGAACAGTAGATCTGACACACTGTTGTGAATGTCACGCTACAGCCTGAACCGTACTTATTACCACAAGGACACCGTCTCCCTCTGTGACCTCATCCACCCAAACAGCTCTCAACTCACTCCCACAGGCACAGAGACTGAAGGAGTAGTTGGCTTCCAAGAAGCCTTGAGCTACAGCTTTTAATCCTTAATGTTCCACGAATAGCTCAGAATAGCCTAAATCTCTCGCCCTAACGCCTTCCCCCTGCCAACTAAATCGGTCCCAATGTGTTTTGATGGTGTGTGTATCGCGACTGAATGGACGCAGACAAGCTTGGCGGTATAAAAGTGGCAGCAGGTCAAGCTCAGACTTGCCCTCTGTGGCATCGTTCCCCCTCACGGCAACTGATTGCAGCGAGCAGGTGGGGCTTCGTTCGACGTCGGATGAGAGTCGGGGAAACCGTGCTAGCAGGTAGTTAGGATCTGCTTGGCGGGCTTAGTGCCGGCGTCTGGTATGCACACCTGTCTCCACACAAGTTCTACCTTGAACAAGCGGCACTACCCCTAAGAGAGAGAGAGAGAGAGAGAGAGAGTGGGAGAGAAACAGGAGATTGGGTTTTGCCAGGACCTGCACCAAAGCTCCCTGCACCTGCCTGGGGGGAGTGGGGGAGGAGCATCGGAGGATCGCGAGGGTGGGGTGCCAGAGGTGTGGATTAGCAAGCTGTTAGGGCCACAGGGGTAATGTGGCATCTGAGCTCGTCCGTTGACTGTATGTTGCTATGTGTGTATCTTGTTGCTGTCACATGTTGTATTTTGGGCTCTTGGTTTCCTTCAAGGTCAATTCTTATGCACATCTAGTGAAGAGATTTTTGTGCCGGTGGAATCTGAAATTCCAAGCGTGGAGATTGTATCCTGAACTGAGCTTTCAATCCCCCACTGTCAGTGTCTCCTCATGCAGCGGCAGTCAGTCAGTGCGGGTCACGGATGAATGAACTCCTGCTTCAACACAGCTCTCAGCTAACAGTGAAACTCAGACAGCGGCTGGCGATGGGGTTCAAAAGAGCACGGGGGGAAATGTAACAAATCAGAAGAAGCATGAAAATAAGCATTTCCATAAAATTAGCATATATTTCATGTCTGTGCAATTGGTCCAATGAGACGGTAAAAACCGCGCAGCTACACATAAGCGACTTCACATTGAATCTTTCACATCTGAATAATGTCAGTTAATGTTTGGTCTTGTAATGGGATTGCTTATTAAAGTAGCAATTTTTTTGTATTTGTATTTGTGTATTTTATTCTGTCAATCATTGAAATACAATACAATACTATTCTATATAAATACAAAACAGAAAGACTGAAAAGGCATCGGTAGAAGCAAAAATGCTTATATATTCCTATCCTAAATTAATATGATCAAATAAATCTGATAATTAATATAACATTTAAAAAAAGAATAACATCTCTCAAATCATATTTACACTCATGTATTGAAAACACAGCCTGGCAGTGACTTTGCTTTAGCTCTGTACATTGTCTGCATTATTTTATAATAAACCAAATCATGACATTTCATAACATGTGTGTACTCATAGTAACCACATTATTCATCAGGAGTGTGACAGCATGTCAGAGCGCAGCAGGAACCGTACACAATGGAACAGCAGTGCTTCTGCCGCCACCCGACATTTTCTCATTTGCGCCAGTGATGGCTTTCGCGTAAATGTGAGAGATTATATTTACAGTAGCACTGAAGATGGTTTGTGTCTCTGTGCTGGGCCAATAATCACCAGCCAACCAGCGCCACACATCTTCATTAGAGGATTAGCCTGCAGGGAGACAGCTTGTGTTCTTTTGCTTTTATTGGTGGCCGGGCGTCCAGTCCTTTCAGCCTCGGCTTCTCCTCTCCGTGTCTCCTCTGCTTAAAAGGGAACATAGCCACATGCTCACTTGAGAATCACACACTCACACATGCACAAATACATACACTTGATCCTCGTCTCAATACCCTCCTTTTTTCTATCTCATCCGATCTCTTTTCTGTCTCTCCCATATGCTCAAACCCACATGTACCTAATGCTCAAACATCTTGTCAGTTTGCTCCCTCGAGGTGCATTCGCTGCCCGGAAGCCGCTCATACTCAAGACAGAACAAATTAAGGTCACAGCAGGAAAACCGAGCCAGCAAAGGACAACAGGATCTGCCAAGTGTGTGTGTGTGTGTGTGTGTGTGTGTGTGTGTGCCTTTATTGTTTTGTCTCTTCTGACCTCTAAACAGTGGCATGACTCCAGAGAGAGCTGTTGTCAAATGGCTCCTGTCCCACTCAAAGAAAAAGTCACCTTCATTGCACCATTTTGCAGGATAAAAGATGTCATCCCCTTCCGTTGAGGCTGGAAAACAGAGGGAAGAATGCTCTTTTGTCGGCTCTTTGATATCACCTGATGACGACTGTGGGATTAGATTCCCTCTTGTGTCTGCTGGGAGTGTTGTTGGCCCATCAAGGCTGCTCTGATGTCTGAAGGTTTCCTTCTTTTTATATATGGTGAGCATATGGGCTACAGCAGCCATGGACACCTGAGATGGAGATCTTGTCACCTGCACCGCAATAAATATATAGTTAGAAAGATGTATATATAGACAAACCAATAGATATAAAGACAATTATATTTGTATATGCACGGTTGCTTTGCCTCTTTTGCTCCTTTTACCCTTCTACCTTTCATCACATGGTGGCAGCTACGTTATCATACTGGCTGGTCCCGGTGGGGTCCAGAAGTTCCACAGGGTTTGTCTCTGCCTGTCTCGGCCTCAGACCTCCCCTCAAGGACAATATCGTATTCTGCCTGACTGTGCTCGCCTGTGTAATCCATAGCTGCAGGGAGGGTGACCTTCACAGCAGGCAGCCTGACAGCAGGCTGCGACACACAGGCACTCAGGGAAAAGGACAGGTCGGGCAAAAAGGGTGCTGGGAGCACGACACGGCAGTTCTTAAATAACTACCCTTTCATATTTCACTCTCTGCATGTGGTCGCTTGCTCTCTTTCAACAGCGACAGTATAATGAATATTAAAGTGTTTGTTAGCCAAAGACTGCATGTCTTTTGATTTCAAGAGCAAAGGAACATCTGCATCCCTTTAATGCCTTAATAGTGGATTTAATTTTTTGGGTTGATATATTGTCATTATGACGAGCATACATTTAACTTGGATTTTATCCTTTAAAGAAGCTTTCAATATCAATAATGTAGTTAGTGCCACCATTTCTAAAGGAGTATCGTTCAATCTTAATAGTCGTGTTCGTCACCAACTGCCGTTCAAGCAGCATCCTGCAGTTTGCTCTTTGTTGCGGGAAAAGATATATTGTTATCGCATCCAGTACAACCTGCTGACCGAGTAGGCAAAGTCCGAAAAAGTTATTGACAGTTATGTGATGAGATGACGCAGCCAAATGTGTCGCTGCTCATGAATGATGCATCCACCGGCCTGGTGGAGAAAGAGAGCAAAGCTGGGGTGCTGTGTGTGCATGGTGCAGAACAAGGTGAGCCTCTTGATGGTGGAGTCTAGCTCTTGCTCACTCCCTCTATTTCCTCTCCTTTTCTATTTCCCCCTCTCCTTTCTCTTACCCTCTCTCTGAGACTCTGATAGCAGGACAGAGAGAGTAGGAGGGAGATGAGAGTACAGGGGGAGGGGGGGGGGGGGAGCAGGAACAGGAAGGACTACATAATGGTTTGTTGTCGTCGTCACTGTAGTGTCACGTCTGTCCGTCCTCTTCGCAGCAGTGGAGCAGCAGCACACTGTCGGGCATCACCAAGGCTTCCCAGTACAGCGTCACTGGTCTGTCCACAAGCTCAGTGTACGAGCATGACGACTGAACAACACTACGTCACAGTGCCTTTGGTTATTTGGCTATACATATGGCACGCGTGAGAATAAGAACAAGGCCAAATATATACACAAACCAATATCTAACTTTGATTCCATAGCTGTAGACAGACGTGGTCACATCTAAAAGATATGCCTTTGCAGCCTTTGATATGGTGAGAGCGTGACATTTAAGCAAAGTACACATTTTCGAAATCCTAGCAAGTGGGCCAAAAACGGGGGATGAAATGGAAATGCTTGTTTCCTGCGGCTGTTTGTATCAGTGCAGAGATTCAAGCCAGTCTAGCAGCTCACCCTCGTTGTCCTCCTCTTCGGACACTTTCACAAACATATAAACACACATGACATCTGGCTTGAGGGGCTGCATCTATATTCATTGAGTCTGAAACTCCGACATGTCCCATTTGATTGGTCCGAGAATAGACGAGAGAGGGTGTTACTTGGAGAATAATTGCTGGTGATAAACTCAGACGCAGCTACATTGATTTGGATCGAGCATTTGTGTAAGGGAGAGGAACAGTGATAGATCTCAACACTTTACCAACGGACCCAGCAAGCATTTGAATAAAACATCGTGCATGGGAACACCATCTTTGGGGAAAGCCATTAAGTCTCAGATTAATAGCACGTGGCTAATGCAGTCAGTCGGTGTGTAAAACTGTTTTGCTCTGCACCAATCAAACAAGCACATCAATCTGACTAACAGTGTGTGTCAACATGCTTCATGATTACCATGCTAATCCCACAGCAACACACGGGAGACCACAGGAGATCATTACAGTCACACAAGGGCACTTGACTATAATCTCAACTCAAATGTAGAATTCATTCACTCAGGCTCATTAATATTCACCATTTTACGGGCTGTTGGTAAAAGGATATTTTAGACAATCTGCACAGTGTAAACGAGTGCTGAAACTACTGATGTGCTTTGCTATCACATATACACACGTGCACACAAACAATGTATCTCTGCAGTTGCTATTCAGGCTCCAATTGTATCGCACTTTAGCGTTAACGCCATGTAAATGTTTTGTGAGTGTTGGAGATTTCATGGTGTGTTAGCGGAGGAGGGGGTGCCTACAGGGGGAGAGGAGGACAATGGGCTGTGCGCATGTGTGCATGAATGTGTGTTTGAATGCACATAGATGATGATACCATATGATGCGTACAATGGGAGCAATTATATATTTGTGTTACAGGGAAAATAGAGATGCATGATAGTGAGATGGGGCTCATCCCAAAGATGAAGAATCAAATGGCTCTTTTTGAAACGAATGTGTCAGGGCAGTGTGTCCATGCTCCTCTGCGTTCTTCTTGTGTGAGATCAATATTGATATTGACTTGATATTCCTCCAGTTTTTTGAGCCAAAGTTAATTAGTGAATGAATGTGATGGGATAAGCTTTACTTCTGGTGTGTGGTTTTGTTTGTTTTTATTCTGTCTTGAAATAGATTTACCCACTTCTGTTTCATACTTAGTTTAATGCATTATGTACTTTATGAGACTGGCACTACTATGTTTGTCCTGTTTCAGTCAGCTCATTCAGCCACATTTCAGTCAATCATGTTAATATGAAAATAAAGTGTTTCAAATTGAATTTAATCTGAATAATTTATCAAATATTTACATAAAACAAACAAAACACAGCATAAAGCCAACATGAAACACTGCAAACAGCATACACAATTAACAAGTTGTGCATTAATTTAAGCAAAAACACGGAAAGTCAAAGTCTATTTCTATAGTGGTCCTGAATTGTTGATTATCCGATTTGTATTATCTCTGGCATGATGAAAAGCGTATGAGGGTCAAATGGTTGTTGTTTTAAATCATGAATATGTCTGACTAAATACTGCCCTTCAATACGCCTACACAGTGTCTTCTTGCTTTGACTACTTTTCCTTTGTTGATGACCTTTTTTTTTGTTATTTTCAAGAGTACTGTTCTGGGTTTGCTGCATGTGAAACTAGTGGAATGCTTGGCCTCAAAATTAAACTTGGACATCCATATTCACTGTCCGCTCTGGCTCTGACTTAAAACTCCAAAGAGGAACAAGATCATTTTTAGTTTGTAAACTGAGCTGTATGTGTGCCAGAGAATGCACATTTAAACAAATAGCAGGATTTGGCACAAAGAGGAATAATCGGAATTATAGCAATACATATCTGCAAGAATGGAAAGGCTGTTAAGCTGTTTGTTTAAATAAAGCACATTCATATTGAAATTAACCTCTGATAGCAGCCTGTGGTTGAGCAATTATTTATGTTGTCAGTAAATCTATCCAGTCTATTTAAAACTGACTTTGTGACATAATGTGCTTTGTGCATTGTTGTTTCAGCCCCATTACCCCACTTGTTGCTGCGCAATATTGCTCTTCATTCAAATGATACCTGCCCAGTTCATGGAGCACCGGACATGAACCTCCCTTTTGCAGTGTTGGGCAGATTCAGGATACGAGTACTTTTTTGTTCTATCTTTCATTGTCACTCAAATGTGCTAGCGCTGCACATTGCAGGTACACACACACACACACACACACACACACACACACACACACACACACACATACACACCTATATACACACACAAACACACACCAGCAATATTAATACACAAGGCTGACAATGCTGTGGGACTGCATGCATGCAATACTTCACCGCAGAGCAGAGGAGGACAGAGAAGGAGTTGCAGTAGAGAGGGTCAGCAGCTTCAAGTTCCTCGGCGTGCACATCTCCGAGGACCTCACATGGACCACGCACACCACTCACGTGGTGAAAAAACGCCTGTATTTCCTTAGGCGACTGAGGAAATTCAACATGGCCCCCCGCATCCTCAGAACATTCTACACCAGTACCATCGAGAGTGTTCTGACAGGTTGCATCACCGTCTGGTACGGGAACTGCACCGCCCTGGGCGTAGGGCACTACAGAGGGTGGTGCGGTCGGCACAGTACATCGTTGGAGGTGAGCTTCCTCCATCCTGGACATATACGGCCAAACGGATGATGAAAGACAATAACCACCCGCCACAAACTGTTCACCCTTCTACCGTCAGGCAGGCGATACCGCGGTATCAAGTGAACAGACTGAGAGACAGCTTCTTCAGTCAGGCCATCAGGCTGCTGAACAAGGACTGAGACCCTCATTAACACTACACACTAGAACATATTCTGTGAATATCTATGGCCATGGTGTATATTTTATTACATTGTTTATATATATATTGTATGTATATACATATATATATATATATAGTCTCAAAAAAGTGTATATTTTATTACATTGTTTTATATATATATATTGTCATGATGTATATTCTATTACATTGTTTTATATATATATTGTTAATACTTTCTTCTTTTTTGTGTGTGGATATTGTATAGTTTATTCTCATTCTTATTCTTTTTTTTAGTCTGCTACTGCTGTCGGGTGTTTTGCACATAAGAATTTCACGAACCGATTATACTTGTATAAAAGGGGATGTGACAATAAAAACTTGAAACTTGAAACTTGAAGAAGGGGGATGAGAGAGAAAGAGAGAGAGAAAAAGAGAGGGAGAGATTGAGAAGGGGGGGGGGGCTAACTTGGGATGCATGGCATGTGGACTGAGGATAACCATCTTTTCTGCAGCTCTTCTTCACCACACTGTTTTCTTAATTACCATTTACTGCACAGAGAGAGAGGGACACAAAGAAAGAGAGGAAGAGGAAGAGAGAGAGAATGGTAACAGAGGAAGAGAAGAGCGAGGGAGGTTGTGTTCAGTGATGCAGTAATGAAGAAGTAGATGTGAACGAGTTGGAGAGAGTAGAGTGAGTTCGAAGAGGGGAAAGGAAGAAGAAAAAACATGATATATACAGAGGTGGTGATGGAGGAGAGCATGGGGTGGTGAGGGGTAGAGAGAGCATGGTGTGGTGAGGGGTAGAGAGAGCATGGGGTGGTGAGGGGTAGAGAGACCATGGGGTGGTGAGGGGTAGAGAGAGCATGGGGTGGTGAGGGGTAGAGAGAGCATGGTGTGGTGAGGGGTAGAGAGCATGGGGTGGTGAGGGGTAGAGAGACCATGGGGTGGTGAGGGGTAGAGAGAGCATGGGGTGGTGAGGGGTAGAGAGACCATGGGGTGGTGAGGGGTAGAGCGAGAATGGGGTGGTGAGGGGTAGAGAGCATGGGGTGGTGAGGGGTAGAGAGCATGGGGTGGTGAGGGGAGAGAGCATGGGGTGGTGAGGGAGAGAGAATGGGGTGGTGAGGGTAGAGAGCATGGGGTGGTGAGGGTAGAGAGAGAATGGGGTGGTGAGGGTAGAGAGCATGGGGTGGTGAGGGGTAGAGAGAGAATGGGGTGGTGAGGGGTAGAGAGAGAATGGGGTGGTGAGGGGTAGAGAGCATGGGGTGGTGAGGGGTAGAGAGCATGGGGTGGTGAGGGGTAGAGAGAGCATGGGGTGGTGAGGGGTAGAGAGCATGGGGTGGTGAGGGGTAGAGAGCATGGGGTGGTGAGGGGTAGAGAGAGCATGGGGTGGTGAGGGGTAGAGAGAGCATGGGGTGGTGAGGGGTAGAGAGAGAATGGGGTGGTGAGGGGTAGAGAGACCATGGGGTGAGATGTGCAGAGTTGACAAGAAGAAGTCACATGAAGGTGTCAGGTACAGTGTCACGTTGTTATAGTACAGCTATATATACAGAATCTCTCATGCACTTTACTCATGCCGGCACTATTCTATAATAAATAAAAACGGTGCAACATAATTTCCTTGTATAACAGCTTCTGTACATGCAGGGTTTCTGTTTTGAAACATTACCCCTGTTGTTGCTTTGATAACACAGACGAATAGTCAGTTTGAACATATTCAAACAGACTATTCCCAGCTCTCTGCATGGGGTCCCATCCCTACAAAATTGAGATCTACAGAGATAACTTTGTTCCTTCACCCCGCCTATAAAAAAAAAAAAATCCTAATCCCTCCCTCCCTATGTTTCCTCCCCTCCCCCCTTCCTCGACAGTCTCCCTCTCTCTCTCTGGCTGGCTTGAGCTCCAGTCTACCAAACAATTACAGAGATGATACCCACTGTCAGTCAGCAGCTCCCAGATGAAGCTGGACCTCTTTAACATGCTCATGGAACGCCAGATTCAATCAGGCCTTTGTATGGCAGAGGGGAGGGCAGCGCTGCTCATTACAAAATAAATCATAATAACAATAAGGCCCAGGCTGCAATGCAGGCAGCACCTAAGTCACGGCATTGAACTCTTCCTCTCTTCCGCTCTCTACCATGATTGAAAACACTCCTAGTCCGTCCTCCCTCTTTTCCACACGTCTTTCATCTTGTCTCCAATCTTCGGAAAAACCAACCAACCAAATATCGCCACTGCTGGTTTTCAGGGTGGATGATAGTGAGGAGAACTGGCAGGGTGCATGAGGTGCAGACTCCCTGAATCATTTGACAACACAATGTGTTGTCTTCAACTCAGCAGTATCCACCTTTCACAATCGTTCTCCCTCTGTTACAGTGTCCGATAAGGCTCCTCCATAGGCTACAGACGCACAGTCTAGCTAATTTGTTTTCTTGCACAAGGTCATCTACAGGTCGTAGGGGATAACCCCGATGCATGCCTGCATACACATTTTAAGATTTATGAGCATGAACTGTTTGAATTTGTTCAGCCACTGAAACACACTTACATACTATAGTTACTGCGTGTCTGTAAACCTTGTATACATCAGACAAAGTGGTTTAGATTTTCTCATCCAACTTTTGGCTAAAAAGTGAAAAAAATCTATTTGACAAAGTCTCAAACTATTGCTTTAAGTTTAGTCTTTTATTTAAAAGAGCACTTCAGTGGTGGGGCACTCAAAAGATACATTAAAATGTATGCATCCTGAGTTTCAGTATCAGTCCAAAATATATTTCTTCCATAGTGCAACTCAAAGATCCTTTCATTAGACACTCACAGCCTAGAATATAAAACAATATATTTCAAACGCCATGCTCCAGTCTCTAAACCCAAAATGAGATCTCAGACTAATTCCATGGCCACAGATTTGCCCAGCCTGAGTCGTCCTCATCACTAGTCAACTTATTTTGAAGCATGAATTCTGTGGAATTGCCCTCTAACTCCCTGTGAAGTTATGAGATCCTATGACCCACCGGCTGCGGATAAGTGTTGCCTATCGCCTGGTGTGACTGTTGTAGGTTATGAGTGTGAACTCTTCTTTGACTATACTAAAGTTTCCTTAAATAATAAGTGCGGTTCAGCCATGGCGCAGACAATTCGCTTCAGCTGTGTTTTGCTTCACAGGGGTGAACCTCTGATGTAATTCAGCTGCCATTTAACAAGCATATTGCTCCACGTTCGTCTGATATCCTCATTACTCTCATTACCATGCTGCTTTAGATGGCTTTTCAAAAGCCCAGAGCCCTTTCATCCATGGTACATGTGTTTAAGATCTCTCCATTGCAATGTGGTTCCTAGATGCTCACTTCCTTTTTAATTCATCATGTATCAACACTTGGAGAATGCAAGTTTGTGTATTTGTGTCTGTGTGTGTGTGTGTGTGAGTGTGTGCAAGTTCATGTCCACGTTTCTATCGACCACGGATTTATTGCAGCCAAGATCAACCAGAGTCCACTGAATAATGCATCACTTGCTATCATGGAAAAATATGCTGAATACACTTCAGCTGAACTTGAAGGTGTGGGAGGAGGTATGAAATAGCAAAAAGCTTGCTCTTGACTTATAGCCTGCATGAGACAACAGAGAGAAAACACTGTTCTCTACTTTGACAAATGAGCTTCTGTCTGGTTCTTGGAGGTTTCCCTCTTTCATCTAACGAGCTATGCCAGGGGAATGAGCATCTATGGGTGGAAATATATATATATATATATATATATACACTACCGTTCAAAAGTTTGGGGTCATCCAGACAATTTTGTGTCTTGCATGAAAACTCACTTTTATTTATCAAATGAATTGAAAATTGAATAGAAAATATAGTCAAGACATTGACAAGGTTAGAAATAATGATTAATATTTGAAGTATTAATTTTGTTCTTCAAACTTCAAGCTCAAAGGAAGGCCAGTTGTATAGCTTATATCACCAGCATAACTGTTTTCAGCTGTGCTAACATAATTGCACAAGGGTTTTCTAATCAGACATTAGTCTTCTAAGGCGATTAGCAAACACAATGTACCATTAGAACACTGGAGTGATAGTTGATGGAAATGGGCCTCTATACACCTCTGGAGATATTTCATTAGAAATCAGACACTTCCACCTAGAATAGTCATTTACCACATTAACAATGTATAGTGTGTATTTTTGATTAATGTTATCTTTATTGAAAAAACAGTGCTTTTCTTTGAAAAATAAAGACATTTCTAAGTGACCCCAAACTTTTGAACGTTAGTGTATATATATATATATATATATATATATATATATATATATATGTGTGTGTGTGTGTGTGTGTGTGTGTGTTTCACTTCCAAAGTCTAAATTACATTATGTCGACGCACAATGTAAACACACACAGCGTTTTTCATTTCAGACATTCTTTTAACCTTTAAATATTCTCGGTGGGTTGCTCTAATTCTGTGAGCGCGCACACCTCCCCAGCTGCCAGAGGTTCTTTGCAGGGGGAGGTGATGGATGCTGATTTAAGCAAAAGTGTCATTTGTGGTCACACCAATGACAAGTGACATTCCAGAAGAGACCCCCAAGCACTTAAAGAGATTGGGCTGTGCTTAGATTGCCCAGGGATGAACAGAGAGCATCATATTAGAGGACATGCACGTGTGTTGGGTTACTCCATATTCATAGACAGACTGCAGGACTGAAATAAAAACAGTGGCCGTCAACCACATAAAGTCTCCTCCCCCACTCTATTAGGCTGATAGCATATTGGCCTCCTTGGAGAATGGAAGTCAATGAAATGGACTGTCAAACACTGGGCAGCGGTACATTATGGCTGCTGTTCTTCAAAGAGCACATATATTATTTTCACCGTTCACCAACCCCTCATGCTTCCTCCTTTTCTCTCAAGCAGGGTGGGGGTCCAATCTCAGAGAGAATCTAGTGCCTTTGTTGCTTTTCCCCATAGTGCATTTGGGCTGATCCCCCAGATTGTAAATAAGTGATAGAATTCCATACCCGAGGGCACAGGTTTCTGGGAGGTGCATGGGAATAAAGTTGCTGGCTATTGTTTCACCTGGGTGTGACCACCGCCTTGAACAAGAGAAATGTGGCTTAGGAGGGGGCTGGGTGGCAGGGAACATGAAGGAGTGGATTTGAACAGGCTGCAGAGAGGAAAACAATGAACATCAGAGGACAGGTGGGGGGAAGCAGAAAGGGTACACGCTCTGCTGTTCTGCTTTCTCAGGCGAAGAATGTCACCTTGTTCTTTTTCTTTTCTTTCCCTCTCTCACTCTTTCTGGTTTTCTCCCTCCATCTCTTTATTCCTCTGTTCTCCCTGCACTGCAATGATATATAGACAGCCTTTTGCTGTCTCTTTCTACCAGTGCCAGTACGTCTAATGTGCCTCCGCTGCAGTGGATCACTGTCTTTCAACAGAGACAACAAAGCAATGCTTTGGTTCCTCCTCCTCCCACAGTCTATCCATCACTGACTCAAACATCGCCTACAGCCAGAAACATTCAGACACATCTCCACTGGACAATTCTGTGATCATCTTACACTTACACACCTCACTGGCCCTCGGCCAAGGTATGATAATTCATTACAAAAGGAAAATAGATGAAAAGTTAGAAACCTGAGAAAGAAGAACAGACTGCCGGGGATTGAAAAGAAGACACAGGAAAAGGAGTTATTTCACCCACATAATGTGTGAACGTACAGGATTTTGTTTCTTCATTTGTTTGTGTGTAGCTTCTACCTCAGTGCTCCCCAGGTTGTCATAAGTGTGGAAATATAGAAAAATAGAGACTTAAAGGAAAAATCATTTGCATATCAAATACTTCACACCTGTCAATTACTCCGTTGCTGAGGATGGCAGTTTATATTGTCGACTACAACGTATTCCAACAGTGAGTCACAGAAAAAAGTATCACATTTCCATGGAAACGTCTCTTATCACTCAACACCACAGCAAGATGCATTTCGCTGCCTCCTACGGCTGCTGTCGTGTCAAAAAAATAAAGCTGCAATCTTTTCAGCAGTCGTAAGAGAGTCGTCGATTTTTTATGGAGAATTCAAGGTCCAGGTTTATATCAGATTTAAGGTTCCATAACACATGCTGAGGGAATGACTGCTAGTGCCCACACAGGGGTGTATGTTTGTGCATATTTGTGTGTGTTTGCGTTCTGCTCTCATTGTGACCCTCTCTGTGTGAACACTGTAGCAGCGCTGTGTGCCTCGTCTCATGTTGAGCGGCGCTGTTCTCTGTGTTCCCATCATCCCTGCTGTCCCCTCCCATTAGCCCTGACAGCTATTTTCTCTGTCATTACTGACCTCAAAACAGCACAAACACTCTCCGTCACCACACACACGCACAGACACAGAACCTCCACACACCCCCACACACACACGCACACAACACACACACAGGCTGCGCACGAGTGGAGCCTTGCAGTGCAAAATCATGTCGTGTCTGTGCTGAAGTTAAAACTTAATTACATGCTATGGTTTCATCATGTTGGGTGCTATAGAGATAAATATCACAATGGAATGTAATGAGACTGAGGCCAATTCAGACATATTTCATAAAGACCATTAATCCTCTGAATGGGTTGGTGCGAGTTGTAACGAGAAGCCCAACACACGGCTACTCTCCCAAAGTATCATCATTATCAGAGCTGTCATTGATTTAAGGTGGACCAGAGTCAAACAGGAGATCAGTCATGTGGGAGGGAATAGAGCTGTATCATTTTACCGGCCACATTTACTTCCCTTGGATATATAGATAATACAGATCCAGTGTAAAAAAGAAAGGTCAAATTAGAGTCAGGATTTGGCGTTGCAAAGCTGATCACAGCGCTGCAACATGTCTACAGCGTGAAACAGGAAGGTCACAAAGGGAAATCAGCCCACGAGATCCGTGTGCATGTATGTGCATGTCTCTGCGTTTGTGCCTTCTACCAGCACACGATCCATAACCACACAAGTAACAAAAGCCAACAGCCTCCAAAAGTGCGGTTGCTGCCAGACAAGGAGCCGGCAGGAGATTTATTTGAAGGATTACAGCGGAGCTCAAACACGTGCAGTGGCCCTGGCTTGTATTCTGGACACGGTCTATTGTGGAGTTAATGGTTGACAGGCAACGTAGGCGTGGGCATAGAGGCAGGCTCATTCCATCCCATTATGTTTGCATCATACCTCCTCGCTCCTCCCTTAGCTCCCATCTTCCGTCTCTCTGTCTCTCTTGAAATCCCCAGTCAGTTCCTCTGTGTCTACCAAAGAGATCGACTGGCAATTAAACCCTTCCAGCTTTGATTTAGCTACTTAGGAGAGATCAAGTTAGGATCTTTTGGGGGGCTTTTTGGGGCCTACCTCTGTCTTATTATCTCACTAGGGTGTCATTACTCCCTCGTACACTCTGTCATTATGCACAATACTTCTCTTTGGAATATATGGAAGGTTTACTCTGTCTTATCTGTGTAGCGTATTAGCATGTCTGGTGATGTTTGTTATATGCAATATCTTTTGAAAGAGAAGCTGTTCTTGAAATGGAACTGGTGGAATTAAGTCCTCTTATCAGATTTCAAAGGGGAAAAGATGGAGTTTCTGGTGTGTGTGTGTGTGTGATGTGGAAGGATGGGGATGATGAACTCACACTTGGTTGTTTAAAAAAAATTGTAAACTATGTGTGTGATTTGATTTTTCTTTTTTTACATTGTTTGACCTTCTTGTTGTTAGTGCTTTCAAATCCCAGCCACACTCTGCAGTCTGTACTTTACTTGTACAGAACAAAACAATTAGCAAAATTGCTGTTCTCCAAATTGGTAGGTGGGGTAAATTCGGAAGGACCTACAATTAGAGGGAAAAGTTTAACCCCCTCCCACTGCTGCAGAAACATGTACACAGACTCTCACATGTTGCCTGTGCAGTAAGGCGACAACAAGTCATTCAGAAACGGGCACAGCGCTGTACAATATAGGGTTATTTGCACTTGTGTGAGTGTGTGTGTTCATAAATCGCAGTGCGTATTTGCATCAAGGACCGAGACGTGTTCTGACTAATACCTCGCTCGGTCTTGAGCAGCGACTGCTGGAGTACTTCACATGAACTAAGCTCTCATAACCTTTTTACATGGCCTGGCATCCATACAGGCACACACACACACACACACGCACACACACACACCTACACACACACACACACACACCTACACACACACACACACACACACACACACACACACACACACACACACATACCTGACATGCAACATTAATGCAGACAGAGAAGCCAACTGGCATTTGAAGCCAGGGAACACGTTTCAGCTTTCCTTGCTTTCCCCTACATAATCCTCTCATTAAAGTGTAACGCCGGCAGTTCCAGGCAGCAAATCAAACAGATCTTTATCTGCATCCACCTTCCTTGTGTGCATATATTGACCTTCATCGGAAGCTTATAATTAGCATACCATGGTACTCAAAGATGGGGATGAAAAAGTTTAATAGGAACATGCGTTATTTTCACTTTATATTCATATTGTGGTTCCAAAAAAAGATGGGGAAGTGACTGCTTTGAAGTGTACATGGGGGAGGTGGGAGGGGGGCGTCTCAGTAGCACACTCTTGTGGATACATTCAGGTGTTGGGTCTTTTTGCATGCATCTGTGCCTGTGTGAGTCCCAGCACCACGTGAGCCGTGTTGCACAGTGTGCTTTCTCTGATGAAGCACATCATAGCCTGTCAGTCAGAGGCTGTGCAATCATAATTCACGCCGAGCAGAGGATGCTACCTGGTGGAAGGCTGCTGCTGCCACAGCCGTCTGTCGAGGGAGCATCCAGGAGGGTAAGCAGCTGAGGTTACAGCCGCCAGACAACATTTCAGGGCTTCTGACTTGCATAGCGTTCTGTGCTGCAGGATCGTGAGGCGACAGGTGAGGCATCAGGCTGCTTTGAATGAATGAGAGAGCGTGTATATACGCGGAGGTAAGACTGCTTCATGGTGGATGGCAGTGCAAAGGCAGAGAGACGTGTCCGTTTTTTTTCATTGTGCAGGACTTTTGGTTGGGCTTGTGATCCCGTTGATTGTGCTTGTGGTGAGGTAAACGGGAGGCTCACAGTCCTGCTGAGCCCGAGACTGGAAGGGAATACTGAATGACCACATTTTCATTCTGTGTCTACCTCTTGTACCCTCTGTCCAAATGAATTGGCTATTCCTGTATGCCTGGGCACAGCTGTGTCCAGCGCGGAATACACACTGGGCTGATCATGAGGGAGACAAGGAGCAAATGAGATCGAGATGAGAGGGAAAGATGGTTAGTGAAATGCAGACACGGAGACAGATGGCCTGTTATTCGTCACACTTTTCAATATGGAACAGCAGACCAGCAGGGGCAAAGCTACACAGTCTGACAGCTTCACCTGACCACAAACACTGGAATGCTAATAAGTCATTTAGGTCATGGGAAGTCTGCTCCTCAATGGTTATGACACAGAGAGAGAGAGAGAGAGAGAGAGAGAGAGAAAGAGAGCCATCAGCCTGTTTACCTCATCTCACTGATTCAGAGTTCTTTCAATAATGTGTACATAAGTCGAGGTCAGGTTTTCTCAGGATTTAGTGGCAGAAATCTCAATGCGACGCACATACTAGGTCGATAAAGCAAATTATGAACACTGCACACATTATTTACTAAAGCTGCTGCATGGCACACAACTTTGAAATGACAAGAATGTATCTTAGTTGTCATTTAGTTGTGTCTATCCCAATCGGATCCTGTATTACCCAATGTATTCAATCTTCTATCTGTAATATTCCCGCACCAAACACATCAGCAGCACGATATGCACTGATGTCACCCTCCCCTCCGGGCCATGTGGAGGGCAGGTGCCGGCTTCACGGCCCGGCAGAAAGGCAAGTTGGCAGCCGGACTGTTACCTCCTCCTTCTCTCTGCCAACAGCCCTGGCACATCTGTGCCTGGCCAGCATGCTCGGTGCCAACTACCCTGCTCCCATTGTTCTCCCCTGATTGCACCCAACGCCCATGGGAAGGAAGGCTGAACACAGTGTGGCACAACCTACACCGCCTGTTAGATTATCTCAAGACATGAAGAGAATCTCTTAGCCTAGATTCTAGAAGCAGCTTTTTGTTCTGCCCCGCACACAAGGAAAACACCCCATGGAGATTGTTCCTCCATCAGCTTCAGTTTCTAGAGTTAGACATTCACTGAAGAGAACGCACTCCTGAAAGTGCATAACAACATTATGTTGTTGTGATGAAATAATACTTTTTAGAATATTCAAAACAGTATATTGGCTTTCATTTTTAAGCCATCATTTGAAACCTTGTTTGATTGATGTATAGATTTTGGTTGATGGATCGTGTGGTTGAGTATTTGAAATCATTTGAAATCGCAATCATCATCAAATCATAATTATTGCATGAGGTTGGAAACGGGTACAAGAAAAGAAAGGACTTTCTTGACTTTCTATATATATATGGCCAATAACAGATGTATCAGCACCATGCAGGCTGGCAAATTATTTAAAATAGGAGAATCAGTCACTCTTGCTTTTGATCTTTTTTTAATCTGCTCTCTAGTGCTCGTTGTATACTGCACCTGTTTTCATCTTTAATTCTCTCCCCTCTGCCTGCAGATGGCCTGTTTTGTCCTTTGTTTCTCTTTCTTACTGTTGTACTTTCTCTAAAACAATCTAAACTAAAACATCATAAAGTGAAGACCACAGGAACGGTTACACGGTTTTGTGTAAGCATTAGTCTTTATACACGCACACGTATAAATACTTCTATATTTGGGTGATTCTTTAATAACATGCATTCTCCGGCCCTCAATGCCGACCATTGAAATAAAGCCTAACCCAAACCCTTACTTTTACCAAAGATGTCCCTATTTTCAAGGTCCAAACTCAAAATGGCCCTCACCAAGATATAACCGTAAAGACACATGCACGAGACACACTTAAAGCACACTGGCTGCAACACAAAGCCATGGTGGTGTCCTGCAGGCCGTCGAAAAGCTCAGGTTATGGCCTCTGAGTCTGGTAGGATTCCTGGCGTGTCAGAGGGTTTAACAACATCCAAATCGCTGTTCGAGTCCTCTCGGCTCTTCCAGACCGGCCTGTCTGTCACACAGACACTCACACAGATCGGGCTTCAAAAGCACATTTAGGGTTGCCAGGGGGGGTCCAGACCTTTGAATCCGCCCACTCCACCAAGTTTCAGTGTAAAGAGCTGAAAGTTCTGTCTGAAATCAAGTACAGAGAGAACCGAAGAAGTGGTTAGAGCAAAGTTGTTGTCGACCGGCTCATTTACCGTGACAGTAATACATATCTGTTTGTAATTGTTTAAATTGGCATTAATCTGATAGTAGAGAAACGTGTCCATCACAGTTTCCTTAAAGTTAAGGTAATGTCTTAAAAGTGTTTGTTTTGTTTGGCTGATTTTCTGTTAAATTACAATCATATAAAAGAGAGAAATACTTACATTTGAGAGGTGGGTAGAAGTGAATATACAGCTTTTTAAATGTGTTGACAATTAATTAATTGTCAATTAATTATCTGTTTATTTATTTTTAAAATCATTCAGATGTACAGATGTGCAAGGTAGCAATAGTGTAAACTTTGGCTGTGGTTTTATTGTGCCATGTGGTTATCCTGTTCTGTTATTTTGTTTATGAGAAAACACTTACAGCTTATCCTTATAAGCTCTGGTTCTAATGCAATATGTTGTCATTGGGCAGAGTAGAATCTGGTGGGACCACATACAAACATGCACTCACACACACTGCTCAACAGGGCACACGGGCAAAGTCCTGCTCCATACAGCGATTCGTTTGATTTACAGTGTGTGAAGGTCCCCAAAGAGAGCTTTAAATTAATGGGGAAATTATACGCTGGACAAAGAAAGCAGTCACACTCAGATTTATGGATGTACACACACACACACACACGTTCCCTGATGGGACAGATTGTGTCTTTGCCTCAAGGACGACCGCTCCTCTCCCTCTTCTCTCAGCCTCATGCTCTCCCTCAGACCTCAGCTCCTCATGCTGCTGCAGGGACTCGTTCTGGTCCATGGTCAGCCACTCTCTCTGCATCTCTACCTGCCAGAGGCTGGCTGACCCAGTGCCATAGCATTAGTCTTCATGTTCAAGTGCAGACTCTCTGGGGAGCTGCAAACATTACTACTGTGCAACTTCAACAGAGGCACTCATTCAAAACAAAACGCAGCCACACACTCATGCAAGAAAAGCCACAGAAAGGGACAAAGGCCATGTATCAACATGCGGTATAGTGTCATAATAAATACAGTCAAGCGGAAGCGTATTTGTCATGTTGTTAGTGGTGTAGCCCCAGAGGAGGAGCTGCCTTCAGCAGCCATAGAGCTAGAGAAGGAGAAAGCAGCTACAGGACCTCCCATCCTCCCTCATCACAACAAACAGCATTTAGGAGGAGCTCAGCTTAAAAGACTGCCTGAGGAAACTGGATATTTGTAATTCAGAATTTCCTTTTGCGACTTAAAAATGAAGTTTGAGACTTTCTAATTAGGAACAATATTCACACGGAAATGTTTTTGTTTAATATCGTTGAGCCAGCCTGAGCCGGTGAGAGGAGTAGCTACAATCCACCAGCTGGAAAACCATCAGGCACTTGTTTCTCAAGGTTTAAAAATGGTTGTGTTTGTGAGTATGATTTTCTGCATTCATACATGTGCATTCACATATATGTGTGGTTTGTTCAGTGGAAGAAATGTAATACTCAACTAAAGGTAATGATGCGGGACTCTCCACCTCAAGGCCCACAGATGCACAGCAGAAGGCAGCTGGGCTTCAGCTGAGACAGCACTTTCTCTCAGACTGACAAAGTCAATCTCTTTCTCTCCCGCTCTCTCTAATCCAAATTTTGGAAACTGCATCGATCTGCTTACACCATATTCCTCTATGCGGCAGCCATATTATTTTCTCTGATCAAATTCAGTTGACATAAAGCTTGATGGAAATGCCGAGGTGTCAAATAATGCTCAAAGTACCATGTGACAGTGTGGGAGCAGGTAGAAGCGAGTTGGAGCAGGAAGCAGAACGAGGGACAGCAAATAATGGAGTGAGAGAGTAACTTAGAGCAATCTCAAAAAGGAGAGCGGCAAAGCTTTAAGTCTCGAGGGAATTTGAAAGCCACAGAAATCCAGTTGCGGATATTAAGAGGCTTAATCTAAGAGCTTGGTGAGTTTTGCTGTGTGGGCCCCATCACTATCATCCTTGACAGAGGTTAAATAGGAGACGAGGAGGGATAAGGAAGCGAGGGAGAGGAGGTAGATGGGAGCAATGACTAGAATAGGGAGCCGTGTATCATGGCATGTTTGTAAAGGAGAATTAAACACTGACATTGCGGCGCGGGTGTTAGTGTGTATACAGGTGGTGGGATACCCGTGCAGTCACTGTTTTTCAGCTCCTGTGAAAATCTGCTCCCACCAGGATGTTGGATGCAGTAATAGCCAGGAGCATGTGTCAGACGTGAGTAGGGGGATCAAATTATATGATTTATTCATTCCATATTTGGACATCATCAAGTGATCCAACTCTAGTGCACGAGGCAGGATGACATAAAGCAACACACACGGAGATTAAACTCATTATCATCAAGCTGCAGATGTCTCCGAGGAGAGGAGAGGAGGAGAGGAGAGAGGAGAGGCAGATGGATATGGTGATCTTCTCTTCACATTCCTGCTTCATTTGATGTGAATGTTTTAGGATAATGAAATGCTTCTTTGATGTGAATACTACAAAACCCAGAAACCCCTCAGTATCACAGCACATTGCTGCTGCACTTCGGCGCTACAGCCTTGTCTAACTTGTTGGGAAAAAACACAATGTGTGTCCACAGAAAACATTCATATGTCCTTAATGACCCAAATGCTGCTTTTTCTTTTAGTTTGGAGAGCATGTTCCACCGGGGTGTCGCATATTATTGCTTTGTCTGAAGATAAATAATTGCTTTGCAGGGCAATTATGGTGGATTGTTCTTTTTTGGGGAATTCAGTGGCAGATTCCAGGAAACATGTTGCAGGCTGTAATAAGATGTTCATATAATTACATTATCTATTTCTATTGAATTCTATATTTCTATTTTGTTTTATACTTTATTTTATTGGCATTAGTTGTCAAAACATGCATGCATGCAGGTGCAGCATGGATTTTGATTCAGCTCCTCACATATGAGCATGTGTATTTATCTACCTCTGTCTTTGTGTGCAGGAGGCATACATCGGGCCGGGGCGGCAATGCCAACGTTCTTGCGGACCCCCACAATGATGCAGCCCCACCTGGACATGAAACCCTTCCTACCATTCCCCATGGACAGGACCCCTCATCCGCACAGCATGAACCTCTTCCACAACTTCAACACGGTGAGAGTTGATGACAGAAATAAACATACAAGAGTTTGTCCACAAACCTGAAACTATAGAGCTGCAGGACACGGTGATGTCTGTGTGTGTACCTCCAAAATACAGTACTGCACATGTATGACGTTTAAAATTATTTAGATGCTGCTGTGTCCACATCAGTGTTAGACAGGCCTTACTACAAGGAAAGCAATGTATTCTAAGAATATTATTGAATGTAAATACACTCTGTCCCGTTCCTTAATTCAAAGCACAGAATGAAAGAGCAGTTCCGAAGCCGCCCTTACAGCTGTGTACTTCAAACCCCACAGTTTGTTTAATGTTGTATTTATTTCAACGGAGAGGGATCTTCCTGTTTCCTCAGGCCTTGACTAACATCTCATCATTTAGATTAGACCGTAGAGACACTTTGCATTTTACCAACTCAGCATAATGTGCCGCCTGCTCCTCTGGACTCCATCAGGGAATGTTAACACATTTCTTGTCAGCAATACATACAATCTGTAAACGTGGTATGTGCTCTATGTGGGGCGATGTTATTCTTGGGCCATGGCTGTTATTCTCTGCGTCAGTCTGGTATTGGTATTTTTGTCTGCGGTTTCACAAAGGTGCCACATTCCAATCCACTGTTACTAATTGGAAATATCTAGCAAGTGCTTTCACTCCGTATAATACAGGGATAGTAACAGGAGTCCAGACACTGTTAAACACATTTTAGTTGAGTCAGTTCTAATAGCCCTCTCTGGGCCATGACATCAGTGGAGGAATTCTCACTGATGTTAAAACTTCAGTGTACCCAGCAGACATGGATTAATAGAGATACTGACATTATGCAGGCACTCAGTTTCCACTCTTGCACTTTCTTCAGTCTGCCTCTGAACCTCTCTCTCTCTCTCTTCCCCTCATTCTGTAACATCTCTCTGCTCCCCATCCACCTTATCAGAGGTTAGCTCGTCTGAAGGTCCACAGGGACGCTGTGAATGTTAATAGCTGTTGCTGCTGAGGACTGCAAGCCACCCCTGAGTGGTGTTTTATAGCCCCGTGGCCAGGAGATGGGGCCATAGGAGAGGCTTGGAGGACAGTCTGACCTTATAGCTCCACTGCATATTGGCACGTACACATGGGCAGTACTTTCATGCTTTTGCTGCGACGCATTAAAAACAATAGAGAAATGATTGACCATGATAGTACTCTTGTAATATGACTGAAAGGTCAAGGCTAAGAGCATGTGATGCCTGGCGTGTCGTGAATCGAGTCGTTTTATCTGTGACACGCATTGAATGCATCTATGATCCGTAAAACTGCAAAAATAAGATACACAACTTTGATTGATGCTAATGAGGGCTCGGCATCATTACCGAGAGTAATAGAGTAAGTGTTATCAGCTCGGTTTACATGAGTGACAATATTAATTGTATGGCTTGTTGGGCTTTTCGGCAAAAATAATGTTGAGACAATCAGAGCATGACTCTGCTTGGGTCTCATCTCTTTCATTCAACTATATGAAATGAGGGTGAACTCAAATTAAATGACAATAAATAGTTACCTCCAGCGTTTCTGCACTAAAACCGGCATAAATGCACGATTAGCATACTATGCCAATGGAGACACAACATTATAGCAGCAGTTACGCTGAGAACGTCCCTGCAAGGAGATAGCAGCCTTCTCTCTTATTAGGTGATCAGTGCAGAGAGTGTACAGTCTTAATGAGACTCACATTGAGGGTTAACTGCCTCACAGCAAATGGCCTCTCCTAAACCCATATATAGCTTTATCCATCCATCCATTCTCATCCGCTTATTCCGGGGTCGGGTCGCGGGGGCAGCAGACCCAGCAGGTTGACCCAGACTTCCCTCTCGCCCGCGACACTTTCCAGCTCATTCTGGGGGATCCCGAGGCGTTCCCAGGCCAGCCGGGAGATATAATCTCTCCAGCGTGTCCTGGGTCTTCCCCGGGTCTCCTCCCAGTAGGACGTGCCTGGAAAACCTCTAACGGGAGGCGTCCAGGAGGCGTCCGAATCAGATGCCCGAACCACCTCAGCTGACTCCTTTCGATGCGAAGGAGTAGCGGCTCGACTCCAAGCTCCCTCCTGATGTCCGAGCTCCTTACCCTATCTCTAAGGCTGAGCCCGGCCACCCCACGGAGGAAACTCATTTCGTCGCTTGTATTCGCGACCTCGTTCTTTCGGTCACTACCCAAAGTTCGTGACCATAGGTGAGGATTGGAACGTAGACCGACCAGTAAATTGAAAGCTTCGCCTTTCGGCTCAGCTCTCTCTTCACCAAGACAGACCGGTACAGCGCCTGTTTTACTGCTGCAGCTGCACCGATCCGCCTGTCGATCTCCGCTCCATCTTACCCTCACTCGTGAACAAGACCCGAGATACTTGAACTCCTTCGCTTGGGGCAGGCACTCTGTCCCCACCTGGAGGAGCAATCCACGGTTTCCGGCAGAGCACCATGGCCTCAGATTTGGCGGTGCTGACTCTCATCCTGCCGCTTCACACTCGGCAGCAAAACGCCCCAGTGAGTGCCGGAGGTCATGGTCTGAGGATGCTAACAGGACCACATCATCTGCGAACAGAAGAGAGGCGATCCCAAGACCCCCAAACCTGACCTGCTCCACCCCCAGGCTGCGCCTAGATATCCTGTCCATGAAAATCACAAACAGGACCGGTGATAAAGGGCAGCCCTGGCGGAGACCAACACCCACCGGGAACGTGTCTGACTTACTGCCGAGGATGCGAACACAGCTCCTACTGCAGGCGTACAGAGACCGGATAGCCCGTAGCAACGGGTCCGGAACCCCATACCCCCGCAGCACCCCCCACAACAATTCCCGTGGGACCCGGTCGAAAGCCTTCTCCAAGTCCACAAAACACATGAAGACTGGTTGGGCAAACTCCCAGGACCCCTCGAGGACCCTTGCGAGGGTGAAGAGCTGGTCCACAGTTCCACGACCGGGACGGAATCCGCACTGCTGGTCTTGAATCCGAGGTTCGACCAGCGGTCGGAGCCTCCTTTCCAGTACCCTGGCATAAACTTTCCCAGGAGGCTGAGAAGTGTGATTCCACGATAGTTGGAGCACACTCTCCGGTGCCTTTTTGAAAATGGGAACCACCACCCGGTCTACCAGTCCATGGGCACTGTTCATGACCCTCATGCGACATTGAAGAGGCGTGTCAGCCAAGACAGCCCAACAATG
Organism: Pseudoliparis swirei; assembly: GCF_029220125.1. NCBI lineage: Eukaryota > Metazoa > Chordata > Actinopteri > Perciformes > Liparidae > Pseudoliparis > Pseudoliparis swirei. The sequence continues at coordinate 13,573,355 of NC_079396.1, forward strand.
TCCAGCGCCTTCAGCATCTCAGGCGGATCTCATCCACCCCGGCGCCTTGCCACCAAGGAGCTTTTTAACAACCTTAGCGGCCTCTGCCAGGGATATTGGTGCGACCCCCAAGTCTACAGGCACTGCCCCTCTAGAGGGACATGTTGGCCGGATTTAGGAGTTCCTCAAAGTATTCTTTCCACCGTCCGACGATGTCCCCTGTCCGGGTCAGCAGCTCCCCCCCCACGCTGAGAACAGCCTGGGGTAGACCCTGCTTTCCCTTCCTGAGCCATCGGACGGTTTGCCAGAACCTCTTTGAGGTAGACCGAAAGTCCTTCTCCATGGCCTCCCCGAACTCCTCCCATGCCCGAGTTTTTGCTTCCGCGACCACCGCAGCTGCAGCCCTTCTGGCCTGCCGGTACCTGTCAGCTGCTTCAGGAGACCCCTGGGCCAGCCAGGCCCGGTAGGCCTCCTTCTTCAGCTTGACGGCTTCCTGACCCCGGTGTCCACCACGGGTTCTTGGTTGCCGCCGCGACAGGCACCGATGACCTTCCGACCACAGCTCCTGTCGGCCGCTTCCACAATAGAGGCTTTGAACATGGTCCACTCGGATTGCATGTCCCCAACCTCCCCAGGGATGTGTGAGAAGTTCATCCGGAGGTGGGAGTTGAAGACCTCCCGGACAGGGTCCTCGACCAGACGTTCCCAGTTCACCCGCACTACACGTTTGGGCTTGCCAGGTCTCTCTGGCCGACTCCCTCGCCATCTGATCCAACTCACCACCAGGTGGTGATCAGTTGACAGCTCTGCTCCTCTCTTCACCCGAGTGTCCAAGACATACGGCCGCAGATCAGATGATACGATTATAAAGTCGATCATCGATCTCCGGCCTAAGGTGTTCTGGTACCAAGTACACTTATGAACCACCTTATGTTCGAACATGGTGTTCGTTATAGACAAGCAGTGGCTAGCACAGAAGTCCAATAACAGAACACCGCTCGGGTTCAGATCGGGCAAGCCGTTCCTCCCAATCACTCCCCGCCAGGTTTCTCTGTCATTGCCCACGTGAGCGTTGAAGTCTCCCAGGAGAACTATGGAGTCGGCAGGCGGTGCCCTCTCCAGGACCCCTCCCACCGACTCCAAGAAGGCCGGATACTCTGAACTGCGGTTTGGTGCATAAGCACAAACCACAGTCAGAGCTTACTCCCCGCAACCTGAAGGCGCAGGGAGGCGACCCTCTCGTTCTCCGGGGCAAACTCCAACACGGCAGCGCTCAGCCGGGGGCTTGTGAGTATCCCCACTCCCGCCCGGCGCCTCTCACCCTGGGCAACTCCAGAAAAGAAGAGAGTCCAACCCTTCTCCAGGAGCTTGGTTCCAGAGCCAACGCTGTGCGTGGAGGTGAGCCCAACTAGATCTAGTTGGTACTGCTCCCCCTCCCGCACCAGCTCTGGCTCCTTCCCCGCTAGCGAGGTGACGTTCCACGTCCCTAGAGCTAGTCTATGTCGCCGGCGATCGGCTCGCCCAGGTCCCCTGCCCAGCCTGCCGCCCGGTCTACATAGCACCCGACCCCGATGATTGTCCCTGCGGGTGGTGGGTCCATGATTAGCTAATTGATTTGTCTTCGACCTGCCAGTCTCGCTCAATGCGCCTCTTGACAGTGACAAGGATGCATTATTTATCTGCAGCAGATGGTCCTGATAGACGCACCCACATACACCTCCGAGCCAAGATGCATGCCCTGATGTGGGCTTGCTCAGGCTGCAAAGTCAGGAATGTCCAATGAAAGTGTCCAATCATACAACACCGTGTGCAGACTTGTTGAATCTCACTTGCTGTCCCAGCTCCTCTTCTCTCCTTTCTCACTCTCCTCCAAACCAACTCTCAGTCTGTGTCTTGTTGCAGCACCAATGACCCGCAACAATTGACCTGTTGCCTCTACAGGTTTCAGAATAATCAAAATAGTAATCATTCAGAGTGTGTTTGGGGGCTTTATCAGATCTTCTGTGCGCCAATGTTTGGCTGCAAGGTCTTCAAACCATTGTAACAAGAAACCAGAGAAGAAGAGTAGTGTGTGTATATGTGTGTGTGTGTGTGTGTGTGTGTGTGTGTGTGTGTGTGTGTGTGTGTGTGTGTGTGTGTGTGTGTGTGTGTGTGTGTGTGTGTGTGTGTGTGTGTGTGTGTGTGTGTGGTCATATCTGGTTTGGTTGATGGTTGATGGGGCAGGCAAAAGCTTGTGTGACTGATGATGACATTTGGTACATGGTGTGAACTTATGGAAGAGGGGGAGTGGGTCATCCAATCCTGGCTACATCTGGACAGAGTATGCATGAGGAAGGGGGATAGAGAGAGAGAGAAAGAAAGAGAGAGAGAGAGAGAGTGGGAGGAGAAAGCTGAAGGAAATGCACTACAGGGAAGCGTGAGGCAGAGAGAGAGAGAAAGCAGCTGAGAGGAGAGAGGAAGGAGGCTGATCAAAGGGGTGAAGCACTTGTTCGGTGGTGTGTCAGTGAGAATAGAGAGTTAGGGAGAGATTTGAGAAAATCCTTACAGCAGACACTTACTTCTTCTCTTGCAGCCTTTCAAAGAGAAGCAGAGAGTGTGCCAAAAGAGGAAAAACAAAGAAATCGTAGCTGGGAATGCATCACTCGGAAAAAGTGAGGTTTTTTCTTTTCTTCCTGAGTTAGTTTGTATTCAGCACTGACAACCGACCAGGGGGCTGAATGAGTGAGGAAGGTGCACCACACACTCTCAATCTCACACACGCTGAGCCTCAAACACACACCTATGCCAGCGGCACACACACGGGAGGACCAATGCAGCTCCAAGCTTCATCAGACACAGAGGAGAAGAAGGTGAGTACTTAAATGCTTGGAGTTCTTTCTTTCACCAGTGTGGGCACAACTCAAAAGTATTGTAGAACGTAGAGCTCCGAGAGCTGGATTAATCTGGCACAGTGCAGATTTTAGTGTGACTGCCATAGCGGTCCCACCGAGAGTTACAGCACAGTGCATTCCTCGTTGCTGGAGTCCAACCCCGAACCTTTTGTTGCTTGGAACTGATCAAACACACTAGAAGAAGAGAGCAAGCAGGAACAAGAAAAGGATGAACAACTAAAAAAAAACACTAGAGAGAAGTGAGAGTTCTAGAAAAAGACTGAAATATGGGGATGTCAGGAATTAAGGTGCATGTTGTTGTTGTGCAGTGCGCCGAGAGATGCTTGGATGCTGTTTGGTCTGTTTCTTCTCAGAAGAAACTCTGTGTAAACAAAAGGCAAGGAGGAGTCTGGCTCTTCGGGCATGTGGAGCTGTTGATGGGACTGCTGAGTGATGCAAGGGTCTGTGTGCTTTACTCGCATCTATCAAAGCTCAACACATTCCAACAGCTAGAATTGAAATGTTTCCAATACTCACTCAGTCCAATTTTATTAATGAAAACGAAAATGTGCGATGCATATGTTATACATTAAAGAGATTTAAATCATACTGATGCAAAAAAGCACTGCCAATTTGAAGGGCAATTGCTGACCTTCTTAAAATTGGTCAAAAGCGACCTGAGCTTTGGAAAATCCCTCTTCAGTTACATCACAAGGCTCAGCTCCTATTTCATGAGGTCATGTTTTGGAGAACAAATTTGTAGAGGCCATGTGAGCTGCCATCCAAAAAAGTGTTATTGGCAGCTGGGCGGTGTTTTTAACAGCTGAACAGACTGGATGGATCATAGCTGACCCACAGAGAACAATATGACTGGCTGGGGAGAAGCCCACATTTCATGCGGACAGTTACACCACTGAGCCCTTGTTAACTTGATGATGGGTCACAGTAATGCCACCGACAATACACTATTTCACACCAGTGATTCACTTGTGCTTGTATTGTGGGAGTTGGGGTCACATTGGGCATAAGTTCCAAAGATTCTGCAAAAACGTTTCGTTGATTTTTGTTCTCTTCAGCTGGTTTATTGCAAAGTCACAGCTGAGGCTCAGGTATGCGCCAATGTCATTGCTCAAAGACCGCCCCTTCCATCCGATGCATTTGAATTCACAGCAGCAGTCGAGCCGACTTCAGAGAAATAATGGGAGTCATGGAACGTGGAGTATGGGAAAGAAAGCCAAATGAGTAAAGAATGTGCAATGTGAGGATGTCCGGCCTGGGCCTCTTTCTCTCTCTCTCTCTCTATTTCTGGGTTCTTTCCATATCTCCCTCCCTTTCTCTCTCTAGCTGTCCCAATCCATCTTTCTCTCCCACTCATTCGCTCCTCCAGATGGTGTGTTTCTGTCATGTTGTTGTATCACCCAGCTAAATGTCTCGAGCCTCCTCCCTATTTAATTCTCTCTCTGTTTTAGCCTCTTTCTATGGAACTGCTGAGTAACATGCACCGTAAAGAAATTTCACTTTTAAATGACACTATGGTTCCGGGTGCAAGATAGCTTCAGTGAAAGTTTGGTAATTTGCCTAATTGCATGGCGAGATGAGCCAGATTGAGTCATTTACAGTCTGCAGCCTCCTCCTAACCAACAGGTTTGCAGCAGACTTGGAGGACTGTCTGGAACATTCCCCGAGTGCCTTATGAATTCAAAACACGTAGCATCTTATCCATTGTGTTCTTCAGGCCAGGACTTTACTTTCTCTTCATTCTTTTTGCAGATCCATACAGTGCCACATCATCTTATGCGTTCGGCCTGCTTTAGCTGTTGATATAGTGCCAGACAATTGTTTGTGGTGAAAATCCTCACCAGCCATTGACTCCAGGCTAATGCTCAGGTCAATTAACAATGATCACAAGATAAATGCTCTAAAGATTGGAATGGAGCCCTTTTGGATCAGTACAGGCAGGGTCTTTAGTGTCTGGGATAGAGTTTAAATGGGCGGCTTAGCCACAACCCCTTGTAGAGCTCCTAAAGCGGGGGGGTTAAATTTACACGATGTGCTTAACACAATGTAGATGATGGACGTCCCGGCTGAAACTATTAACACAGGGACAGTATGAACTACAAGCTGGTCAGGATCAGAAGCCTGAGCTTGGGTGCAACAGGTGTCTGAGTTGTATCCTTAACTCGACAGTTGATCACTTTTTGCTGAAAGAAAACACAGACGAGCAAACAATGCATTGCCACGTAATTCACACTCTACCCATGCATGTAGCCAGTTCGACCTTTAAATTGAGCCCAAAAGATGAGGGCCTCTCCACGCGACACTGCCCTCTACCATCTGAGGTAGAGGGCATGGACAGGCTTGTTTACTTGTAGCAGCAGGACTTCTGGAGCACATAACTGGAGTGAACGAGTATGAATGATAGCTCAAGATGTCTCTCTTTCCTTATCTCTTCCCTTGTTACGTTCTCTGTCAGATGGATCCTGTGCAGAAGGCTGTGATCAACCACACCTTTGGAGTTCCACTGATCAAGACAAAGCGGCCAGTCATCTCCTGTAATGTTTGCCAGATCCGCTTCAATTCAGAGGTACACAAATACAGTATAAATCCATCTCTCGGGATGTCTGCAATTCCTAAGTGCAATAATAGTGTTGGAAGACGCTCTATCCTGTTTGCTCTCCCGAGAGCGGGTGTTGACTTAGAGTGTGTGGTGCGTTTGTTTGGGCTGTGTTTTGGCAGTTGCGACCCTGTTGGAATTTAATTTATTTGAACACGGTGTGGAGTTAGTAGAAATAATCACTGCAGCACAAAGCCGAGAGAGCTGCTGCAGAAGACGAGAGAGAAAGAGGATTTTCGCCTGCATTTTCTAAGAGATTTTCTGTTTGGACTATACACATTGACAAAGCTTGTATACTATCTTCAACATGCCATGAAGTAGAAATCTCTTGACAATCAAAAACACTTTTGTTCATGCTTCTGTATAATTCTGTCAATCATTTAACAGTATGTTCATCTCTTGGTCCATATGGTGTAGTTTTAATTTAAACTCATAATGGTAGTTTAATGGCACATTATACCCCGGGGCAACCTGCATACATGACTAATGATAAATTATGGAAGTATTTTATGTGTTGCCAACCCTCTCTAAGTCGTTTCTTCTTGCTGTGGACAAATAGGAAAGAAAAATGACAACATCCGTTCCAAATGTCATGTGTGCAGTGTATAATTTGTCTGTGATACTATTCAGCAGCGCAGACTTCAGGGCATTAGGACTTCAGGGCGTTAGGACTTCAGGGTACCATCCATCCACAATACGCAGCACTAAGGAGTGGACCGGTGCTATACTATATATACTCCTAGGGTCTACAATTATGGTTTCCATGTGGTCAGGGAGCTGCAGGGCTGTAATCTTAAACCTACTCTTTGCAGATTTCTCTGCTGTATATCTTCACAGGCACAGGAAGCAAAGATGTTTACATAATGAAATACTTTGAGCCCACCTAGAGGTTGAAGTTAGGATATACAGAGTGTAATTTAAATATTTAACTTAATGGTTAAGCTGTTGTTTTAATGACCGCTATGTGTCCAGGCTCAACTGTATTTTTTCCACATCCGCCACAAAAAAATCTTTTTTAAACAAGCACAATGTGTATTGAGCATTTCTTACTGGAAAGGATGATACATACTGTTAATAGCAATAGGCTGCACTTCACCTCCCAAAAATAATAATTTAATACATCTAAATCAATCTGCCTACGTCATGGACAGATCCCTTATCCTCACAGTGCCATTCACACTACGCATTGTCTGGTGAACTCCAGGTATGACTTGCTTAATTATTCATTTTCAAGAGAGACTTGGGCAGCATAAAAACATTGCCACAACCATAAACATAACGAGACAACTGTCCCAAACTGTAATTTCCATAAACATAAAGAATAATAAATGTTAGATCATATCTTTTAGGTTTTTTTATGAGAATTTGGTCTCTTCACTGAAGCTCATGTTTATTTGTGAACATGTGGAACCGGCAACAGTATGCAGCCTCGTCTTTTCTGCGAGCTCCTGAAAAGTCAGACACATCACACACACACACACACACACACACACACACGTGAATCCTCAGGATTATGATATGCAGAACTACAGCACCTCTCTGCTGCCATTGTCACTTTTGCTTTCGGTGTACAGAAGAAAAAAGCCGACACTGCAGTATACCAGCAATGTCAAACTGGCTGCGTGTAATCTGTGCTTTCCTACTAAGCTCGGCTCACCATAAAATGCCTCCTCGCCCACACTGTTCTTTTACATGATGTCAAGTCAGGATGAATATTTCATGGGTGAAAATAAAACAGCTGGAAACCCTTCAAAGAATCCTGTGCTGCCCTCCCCGCCTCATGTCTCCAGGCTGGGGCTCTGTCTTGGAAGAGAACAACCATTTTGCCCATGATGCTGGGATTTATCAGTTTTCATATGCCAGCTGTGAGTTGATTGGCTTGTTCAAGTCAAAGAAAGGGATGTGGCTTACTGTGTGAAGTCATGACCCATGTGTTTGTCTTCAAAAGGATCCAGTTCTGCCTTCCTGCTCACACCCTGTGCTCCCCTCATTTCACGCATCATTTTGCCATCATCCATGCGTCCTCAATTGATCTCTCGCTCTCTCTGCCTCTTTCTTTGTATTTCTCTCTCTCTCTCAGCAACCATATTCCCCTCTTTTTATCTGTCTTCCTCTCCGATGCTGCATTATTTACAGCATGGAAATGCCTAAAATTTCCTGCCACTCCTTATTATAAGATGCATTTGTCAAGGGCATGGATTAGTGTCTGGCTCTGACAGCCCCAGTGCATCTCGGGAAAGTGGGAGCGGGGAGACATGAAGGGGAAGGAGAGGAGGGGAGGAATGGATATGGCGAGGGTTTTTCAACCCGCTGTACCTGTGTCGTGTGGTGATGTGAGGTGTTAAACTAGTGGTTTATATTAACCTTGATGGCATGCTGCACAAGTGACATCATAGGCTCTATCTTGCTGCATTGACCAACGTCACAGCTGCTGCAGCTCAACTATTGGCTTCCACACATCTATTATTCTATTCCTCTTCCTCTCTACTTCCCTGCCGCCTTCCCTCACTGTTTCCCGCTTGTTTATCATTCCAGTCTATCCATCATTTTTCTTTCACTTTTAACTTCCTCTCCTTTTCTTCTCCCATTTCTTCTCATCTGGAGCTGCAGCTGTAGCTATGCTGTAACAACACAGCTTTCCTATCAGAGTGATAGTCATGCTGGAACCCTCTGCATAATGAAACACAGGCATCACAGGTTGATGTTATGCAGCTTTTCCTCTCTATGAGATTTCTGTCTTTTATATCATTCCCATTCCAGCTCTTAACATAACCTCCCTTGTCTTGTTCCCTGGCTGTGCACCATATTGCCTCCATCTTCCCGTCACACTCTTTCTGTTCTCCTCATCAGGATCTCACACTGATGCTCACCTGCTCAGCAATTGATCCACTTGGCTTGGGGGGAGAGGCTTAAGAGAGCCTCTGTGGCGGCTTCGCTGTGCACCACCATGTACTTTCCTATCTCACTGCATTACTTCTTTCATCTGAGAGATCACCTCTCGGACAGCAGCAGCCACCCACCCCCCACACGACCGCCGCTCCCTTGCACCCACAGCTCTCTCCATCATGATCTGCAGCCTCTCTGGCATTGTCTCTCCGCGGCAACTAACCGTACCAGCAACTTGGTCATCATCTTTATCACTGGCCCCTCGATCCAAAGATCATTCAGCAATGTGACATGACACATCTGCTCAGACAAAATACTTGTGGAGACAGCGGGGAGCTATCTGACTCAAGTGCTGCATTGATAGAATGTGTCTCTATCAGTAAGGAGCCTATTTAATTTTAATTGAGGGACACTTAAACCATGATGGAGGGGAGATAAAGAGTGAGCGAACAGATGGCAAATAGGGTTACGTGGCGACACCGTGTCCCTCTACGAACGGGTCTGTGTCTGTGTGTGTGTTTTGTTTCACACCCTACTGTGAAGCCAGGCCACTGGCAGTGGCAGCTAGAGCAACCTTGCATCTCAAGTTGTTCCAGACACACATACCTCTGTGCAGACACACAAACATACGCAGACTAGACAGACTCCCCTGTTGTCCTGGCAATCTCCTGACGAATGAAGATTTGTTTACCCTCTGAACAAACACACTAGCCAGTAGCTAGCCTTTCATCATGATAGATCTCTGCACCATTTATGTTCCTTACTGGAATGCACAACGCCCTCCAGTCCATGACAACCTCCAGTGTCTATATTGCATTGTATCTTTCTATGATATATTGAAGACAGGGTTGATTGCATGTACAGTGCATCCGGAAAGTATTCACAGCGCTTCATTTTTTCCACATTTTGTTATGTTACAGCCTTATTCCAAAATGGATTAAATTCATTATTTTCCTCAACATTCTACACACAAAAACCCATCATGACAAAGTGAAAACTGTTTTTTGCTAATTTTTGCACATTTATTAAAAATAAAAAACGAAAACATAACATGTACAGAAGTATTTACAGCCTTTGCTCAATACTTTGTTGAAGCACCTTTGGCAGCAATTACAGCCTCAAGTCTTCTTGGGTATGATTTCACAAGCGTGGCACACCTATTTCTGGGCAGTTTCTCCCATTCTTCTTTGCAGAATCTCTCAAGTTCCATCAGGTTGGATGGGGAGCGTCGGTGCACAGCCATTTTCAGATCTCTCCAGAGATGTTCAATCGGGTTCAAGTCAGGGCTCTGGCTGGGCCACTCCAGGACATTCACAGAGTTGTCCCGAAGCCACTCCTTTGTTATCTTGGCTGTGTGCTTCGGGTCGTTGTCCTGTTGGAAGATGAACCGTCGCCCCAGTCTGAGGTCCAGAGCGCTTTGGAGCATGTTTTCATCGAGGATGTCTCTGTACATTGCTGCATTCATCTTTCCCTCAATCCTGACTAGTCTCCCAGTTCCTCCCGATGAAAAACATCCCCACAGCATGATGCTGCCACCACCATGCTTCACTGTAGGGATGGTATTGGCCAGGTGATGAGCAGTGCCTGGTTTCCTCCAGACATGACGCTTGGCATTCAGGCCAAAGAGTTCAATCTTTGTTTTATCAGACCAGAGAATTTTGTTGCTCATGGTCTGAGAGTCCTTCAGGTGCTTTTTTGCAAACTCTAGGCGGGCTGTCATGTGCTTTTTACTGAGGAGTGGCTTCCGTCTGGCCACTCTACCAAACAGGCCTGATTTGTGGAGTGCTGCAGAGATGGTTGTCCTTCTGGAAGGTTCTCCTCTCTTCATAGAACAACGCTGGAGCTCTGTCAGAGTGACCATCGGGTTCCTGGTCACCTCCCTGACTAAGGCCCTTCTCCCCCGATCGCTCAGTCTGGCTGGGCGGCCAACTCTAGGAAGAGTCCTGGTGGTTCCAAACTTCTTCCATGTCCGGATGATGGAGGCCACTGTGCTCATTGGGACTTTAAATGCTGCAGAAATCTTTCTGTACCCTTCACCAGATCTGTGCCTCGCTACAATTCTGTCTCGGAGGTCTATAGCTAATTCCTTGAACTTCATGGCTTGGTTTATGCTCTGATATGCACTGTCAACTGTGATACCTTATATAGACAGGTGTGTGCCTTTCTCAATCATGTCCAATCAACTGAATTTAGCACAGGTGGACTCCAATCAAACATCTCAAGGATGATCGGTGGAAACAGGATGCACCTGAGCTAAATGTTGAGTGTCATGGCAAAGGCTGTGAATACTTATGTACATGTTATGTTTTCGTTCTTTATTTTTAATAAATGTGCAAAAATGTGCAAAAAACAGTTTTCACTTTGTCATTATGGGTTGTTGTGTGTAGAATGTTGAGGAAAATAATGAATTTAATCCATTTTGGAATAAGGCTGTAACATAACAAAATGTGGAAACAGTGAAGCGCTGTGAATACTTTCCGGATGCACTGTATATATTGTACAAGAGCCTGAGCTGGTTCAGTGAGCAGCTGAAGACGATCACAGTATTTATGTTGAACTAAGGGCCCACATATGCCAGCCTCCCACTGATAATGTGTACTTTCATAATGGGCGTGTGTTATAGGAGGTTAGAGAGTGGGCTATCTCACTGACCCCCTGTTCAACTCTCTGGCATGTCTGTCAGCAGGGCTGCAGTAATACAAGCCGGAGCCAAGAACTGTCAGGATGTATGTAGATGTTTAGACAGCAGACTATGTCCAGGATGTTACAACTTTGAGCTCAGCAAATACGGCAAAAATAGACAAACGGTTGATCCAGAAACAGATTTTAAATTAATAATAAATGATCATGCAGCTTATTGAGTCTGACAATACGATGACTAAGGGACAAGGGGGATAGACAGGTCTGGGCCTCGAACATCTCCATCACTGCATCTTTTTGTTCCCAAGCTTGTTATCCCTTCAGTCGTCCACTGTAAACCTGCCTGCTGTCTGTGGCTCAGAGTATAGGGCCTTTAATCATCATGACAAGCACATGTGTGTGCAGGTGTCACAATGTGTCTAATCAAACCTGCAATGTTTTCTTCACCTGTTGGCATTGCTGTTTGCTCACAACATAAACATGTGTGTTGTGTCTGTCTTCTCCTATAGAGTCAGGCAGAAGCCCACTACAAAGGAAACCGGCATGCCAGGAGAGTGAAAGGCATTGAGACCTCAAAGAGTCGCCCCCACGAGGGTGACAAGCCTCATACTGTGCCCCCCACCTCCTCCCCGTCTCCGCCCATCGCCCCTGGAACTGTCCTAGACATCGGACCAAACAAAGCGGGTGAGACAGCAGAACATATTCATGACTAGGAACAGAAAAAAGCATCTCTGTGTGGCCCGATGCAGTTGCAGCAGAGCTTATTGCCAACACAGTCACACAAGCCAAAGAAACCATTTGCACTGAGTTTCACTCCTATTCACTCCTATTCTTTCATTAATGGTAACTCATTGATGATGATAGTTAAAGTGTATTTAAAATCAGACTACTAATGTCTCTAAGGTCCCTTTAAAAGTGGGACACAAATAAAGCAATGTGTTCCTTTCTGTAGCTCCAGAAACTTACGAATACATTAAGAAACTAGAAAATGCATTTCCTACTGAAAATGCGTTGGAATGCTAACATCTGAAAGCTTGAAGCTGAAAAATAAAAACTAAATTGCTGAAAATGTTTGAAAATAGCTGAAATATGAAATGAATAACTGAAAATCTCTGGAAATAGCTAAAAATCTCTGGAAATAGCAGAAATATTTTTATAAAAAGCTGAACATAGGTGAAAATAGCTGCCAACATCTGAAATAGGCTGAAAATAGCTTAAACATCTGAACATATCAAAAAAGGAAACTTCCTGCTGAAAATGTTGAAGCACAAACATATTGGTTGGAAATGTATAACTGGAAAAGATAAGCAGTCAGTTTTTTGTGATGGGGGCGGAGCCTGTTTTCCGTTACGGGGGCGGAGCCTGTTTTTTGTGACTGGGAGGAGCCTGTTTTCCGTTACGGGGGCGAAGCCTGTCTTTTGTGACGGGGGCGGAGCCTGTTTTTCATTCCGGAGGTGGAGCCTGTTTTTCGTGACGGGGCGAAGCCTGTTTTTCGTTCCGGAGGCGGAGCCTGTTTTTCGTGACGGGGGCGGAGCCTGTTTTTCGTTACGGAGGCGGAGCCTGTCTTTCGTGATGGGGGCGGAGCCTGTTTTTAGTGACGGAGGCCGAGCCTGTTTTTCGTGACGGGGGCGGAGCCTGTTTTTCGTTCCGGAGGCGGAGCCTGTCTTTCGTGACGGAGGCGGAGTCTGTCTTTCGTGACGGGGGCGGAGCCTGTCTTTCGTTCCGGAGGCGGAGCCTGTCTTTCGTTACGGAGGCGGAGCCTGTTTTTCGTTCCGGAGGCGGATCTATAGCATTCCAACTAATTAACTTCACTTCAAAGCAGTGGGTCCAAGTCAGATAGAGTTAGTACACATCTGACCTCTGATCAGATAACTGAAGGGAAAGAGGTTTATAGGAATATTAAGCTAAACAAGTCTGACCCTATGTTCCAGCTTGGTTGAGAACCCTAAATAAAAATAGTTATTTCTTCCAGCGAAAATTAATTATGAAGGTAGTGTATGGAGCTTAAACATAAAAAGTCATAGGCTACAAGGTTACTATGACCTGATCACAAGCTTTTTGTTTGATTGAGCTCGTCTGGCCTACAGTAGCACAGAGAGGACTCGACTAACTAAGCCAAACGTCTTCACGAGTGACATGAGACCCCTATATTAGTCCAGTCTAACCACAGCAATGCTTTGTTCAGCTGTGCAATGTTAAACTGGTTTGGGGCCTATCCATTTAGACTGTGAGCAGGTGGGTTGGCAGACGGTCACACAGCGGTTTCTTGGCATCTTTTCAAGGGTCCCCACTGTGGTGTGCATATGTTTGTGTGTGTTTGCTGTGACTTATTGAGAAGTGCAACACCATTGGCCATTGAGTCAAAATAGACCATACTGCCTGGGCTCAGTGTGGTAGTAATGAGCACTATGAGTTATTGAGGAAAATAAAGATGACACCATTGTGGAAAAGTTTGACCAGAATCAAAGCCAGCACCTGAAAGGACAACGACCGCAGCTTCTCTGACTTTAATGAAGAGTAATTCACCTTTTGGAAGATTCCCTCCGGCAGTTGGTAGCAGGACGGAGAGCCTGGTGGGGGAGTTGCAAGCTCTTTCTTTAGCCTTATCACTTTAGCCCCAATTCTGTTGTCACGTTCTCATCTTCCTATTTGAAGCTACAATTGTTTTCTGCGTGCCTTTTCCCTTCTCCCAGAGTTTTCCATTCCCTTAGTGTCACTCCTCTCTTCTTGGATCAAACACAAGGCAATGAATAGACCGGCCATGTGTTGGTGACATCTCCCCCTTATTGTCAGTGATGCACAGAGCAAGATTGAAAAGATTAAACAGAGGTCCAATCGAGGTCAACACCATACTAGAGCAAAGACCTTCAAAAATCACTCTCTCTTTCTTTATGCATACACATAAAATTTAAGATTTTCTCTATGTTGATCCCAGAGTATAAGAGGGCCAGTCCTTTTCACTCCCACTCCAGGCCTGTCGCCATTAGTGAGAATTCCCGGAGCGAGCTCCAAAACCACGAGGAGCCAAAACAAGCCTGCCATGATCTGAAAGTAGCAACATGAGAAAGAATGCTTTTTTCCATTCAAGCCTCTTTCTCGTGACCCTGGAAGCTTGTCTCTTCCTGGTCGGCGTGAGTGTAGGCTGTTCGTGTGTGTGTGCATGTCCTCAATGTGGTCATTCTTTATAACAGGGGGACAGATATCAGACAGCTGTGGCCTCAACTGGGAAAGCAGTGTCTGTAGGACGGACACTATGGTTTGGCTCGTGGACACTAACATGGATCACTATGGGGCGGTTACTCTGAAACTGATAAAGACACATAGGGATGTGTGCATAATGCATGCAAACTCATATACACACATACGCAAATATTGTGGGCAGGCACATGCAAGCGCATAGATGGAAGGACAAGGTGAAGATCTCCCACTACACAGAGAAGCAGTGCTTTTGATGTTGTGACATTTTTCCTATGAACGGTCTGATGAAACATCATTTCTGTGAGTTTTATTTTTGATACAGTTTTAGTACAGACTAGCATTGGTTTGATGACCTTATAAAAGCATTACTTCTCATTACATATCAAATGCCGTCAGCAGTGATGGCTTTAATCAGGACACATTGAGACCTTGCTGAAGGCTAACACAGTGAAAGGTCAGTTATGGCAGTGTTGTTGGTTCCTTAACTTCACGGCTATTAGAACAGGTCACACGTTTTATCGGCCTCAAAGGGTTTGTGGTCAAAGTTCCCCCCGAAGAGGAGGCCTTTGGCTTTGGGGAATTTAGCTTGTTGAGCTGCAGGTTTGGCTGAGCAACGGAGAGACAGCTGTTTGATTCCTCCCTGCTTTCCGTCCTCTTCATCCCTCTGCTGTGTGACACTCCCCCTCTAATGAAGGACCCTGTTAAAACCACACTGATATGATGCCCCTCCTTAGTCCACACAAACACACACCCAAGGTCAATTAAACAGATGCCTTTCATGTGAGGGCTTGGCTTGCATGGCTATGAGGTGACTATTGTATCGAGTTACACAGAGCTGATGTGCTCTTTAGCAACTGTCTGTATTTGTTGTTAGTTTACTTTTTTTTCTCTGAAGTGAGCTATTTGATTACAATGACCTAAGATAATCCACATACGCATCTAATACACAGTTATGTATGTGTGTGTGTGTGTGTGTGTGTGTGTGTGTGTCTCTGGGGGAAGGGGGGGGGGACCCAGAGTTCGGAGGGAGGCCAGACTGGGAAAAAGGCACCCAACTGCATTATGAATGAGGCTCGGCTCTCGTCAGGCCAGCATTGAGTTCCTTAGCTCATTAATCATTAAGGATGGACAAACACACATACACACACACACACACACACACCTACACACACACACACAAACACACACACGCATACCTCCCTACAACCTAACTTACCCACGCAGTAAATATGCCCTCCTGTGTTTAACCCCCTTGAGCTACAACAGTGTCTCACAATACTCAAAGACGCATCTTAGCTACTGTAATCTGTTCGGCATGGTTTAAATTGCAACACTTTCATTCAACATTTTAAATAAACAAAGTGTATCCATCACCACACCGTGTCCACCGACACCCAGATCAATTACAGCAGTAACTCTGTTGTTCTGCTTTCAACTTTACATTGTATATCACAATAAAAGGCTTACTCATTGCCAGGTTCCCAACTCAATACGACCACTTACATTCGTTGTACAATAAGGAACATTTGCTTATATGGGCACTCCTAATAGACTACTTTCCACAATTATTGCAGAGTTAATTTCACACTTAAACAATCAGGATAAACTTTGATTCTTGCGGCAAATAACGGAAATGGTTTGGTCTGAATTTGACTGAGTCTACATTGAGTCCCACGGCTTTATCAACAAACCTCTCCCCATGGAGTGCATACTATACATATATTTAATTTCCTGAGGTGAAATAAGGCAATGCAGACACACCAGACTAAAGCATCTGGACTGAGTTATCTCCGTCTGCTGACCTCTCCCATTGAAAAATGCCTTCTTCTGTTTGTCAATGAGGCCCACTAGCAGGAAAGAAGGTCAGTTACTTACCAATGTTTAATTAGGCTTAAAGCATATCCCTAGTTTCCCGAGATTCAAATAACTCGGACTCGGACAAATAGAGCATTTTTTCTCAGCTACTTTTAGAGAATATCAAATTTAGAATGAATCCGTCATACTTTTCATTTTAGTCAGTAAACAGGACAGGAAAAAAATGTTGCTGCTCAGTGAGATTTTGAATTTTGGCCAGAGGGAATTATTGTGGCTATGGGGGTCCTGAGGGTTTAGCCTCAAGCTGAACTTGTACGAATGGTTATGTAAGGCATTCACTGTGGCATGATGTAAAACACGGACTGGATGTGAGGGTTTGTTAAGGCAGACCTCAATACTATTTGGCCAAAACATCTCCACCCCTCCCCACTTGAGTTTAACTCAGACCACATGTTATGGCCGCTGTGTTCTCTTCATTGTAATAAAGTATTGTGCATGTGTGTACGTGCCTGTGTGTGGGCAAAATGTATCAACAATATTGGCAAGAACTATAAGCTTCTCTATCATCTTTCCCTCCTACACACTAGGTACACTCTCTGCAATCAACTTAACCAGCTCAGGCAGCTTGTGGCCAAGTAAACACATTATGAGTCACTAAACTCTCCAAAGATCACTTACCCCCACACTGCACCTGGGTTGTGGACTCCTAAAAGTCATGTAGAATCATATTAATTCTATTTCTTAACTAAACATGTATTTAAAGCTCTCTGTGCAGCCAGTAGCTTTTCAGCTGCAAACTTCCAATGTGTAATAAGAGGGAGATTTGATCTTGGATAGCAGAGAAATGGAAATCACTCACAATGGCATCTTCAGCAGAGATGATGCAATGGAGTCGCCAGAGCAACTAAACATCACACAGATGACCATATAGTCGCATAAGCCTCACAGGGTGGGACAAAAACATAAATATATCACAAGGATTCTGCCATGTGACAGAGTTACAAAGTACATGGGCATCCTTAACCGGAAATTTAAGTCAATATTTGGTTTCTTCCCAGAAATACTCGATGTTATCCCCTACAATAATCATGGGGGGATTCCATTGCATGTCCTCTGTGCTATAGTACATCCTGTGGAGTTTGGAGAAAAGCCTGCTAGCCCCCTCTGATGGGGAGAGTTCTGAATACCCCACCTACATTTAGGGGGTCTTTTTTCAGCCAACACCCATTGCTGAGAGACTATCAAAGGTATTGCATATGGGAGTGGCTGACCCAAAAGATGTGTCTGGCAATGTATCTATAAGCATGTTTCCAAAAAACAATACAAAGACAGTCATGCAATCAAACACATGCAACAAGAAGAAATTAAAACTCCAGAGAGCGAGCAGAAGAAGAGTGAGCTGAGAGGGAGTCAAAATATGCACAAGCTGTGGTCTTCAGTTCAAAAAGTTGAGACCACATCAGTGAAAGATTGGCTCGAAAACTTTAAAAAGCCTAACCACATAAAACGTGTCCATGCCTTCACACTTATGAGACCTCTCTGATCCTCTTTATTTATTACTTTGATTAAAATTACCTCTTTTTATCCAATCGTGTTACTAAAGGAAGTAAAAATAACTTCCGCCTGCAAGTAGTTTCTGTTGGTTTGTCTGATCCACTTTCAGCTGGGTGTGGCTAACGATGGGGTTCAACATAGCAGAGAGATTATGTCACAGGGAGTTTGATTCACCGCTGAGTTTTAAGACGATTAAGTCGATACTAAAACACTTTATTGTCTGAGTTCTGTACTTTTTGGACTATAAAATCTGTTCTTTGCACTGCATTTGACATATATTTTATTTCTGTTTCTTTGTTTCTCTCCTTGTTATTTTCAGATGAAACACAGCCTCTGTCACAATTAAACGGGTCCCTGCTGGCCCCGGGGCCCCTTTCCCCCTTTACCACCCCACCTACCCCACCCATGGACTTCCCCATGGCCTCGGTGTGCCCCCTCCTGCCCACCCCCACTCCTCTCCTGAACCCCCCTTCTTCATCCTCCCCAGGCTGCAGCACTGGCAGTGCCAGCTCAGAGCAGTCTGGATCTGGACCCCCTGTGTCAGGAGCCGGTGACACCTCCAGCCCGTCCAATCCGGAGACGGAGGAGGACAAGGCCAAGAAGCTGCTGTACTGCTCCCTGTGCAAGGTGGCTGTCAATTCCATGTCGCAGCTGGAGGCCCACAACAAAGGTGGGTTAATCTGTGAGCTCTGCTGTGGTGAAATTGCTCTCGTGCTTCTGCACATTTCAGAAATTCACTGGCAATCAAACGATGTGGAATCAACTTTGTCTTTCTTGGTTCTTCTGTTGATGAATTATGAGTTTCTGGGGGATGTAGCTTTCTCCCTCGTATTTCCAGCTTTGGTCGGATTCTTCTTGGTTTACTCAAACGTCTGTTATTGGTTGTTTCTGCTGCTGGAAACAAAACATGTCACATACTGTGCAAGTGGAATATTCGCCAAGAAAGATCCCTTTACAGCAACTTCATGAAATCTAAAATGTAATTTAATAAATGCACTAAAAGTACAAAAAAGTAAAATATTTGTTAATCTGAAAATGAGAATACATTAGTAGATTCAGAGAAAACCACAAACTGATCAGTTTAAGAGAAAAAACTCATTGAAATTCACAGCTTTGAAATTATAAAAGATTAAATTGAGTATAAGATAATAATAATAATGATAATAATAGTAATTACATTCTCATATACATTATATTCATGTGTGTTATGGTCCTTTTTAAATGTTACACTCCTTAAGTAATACTTGCTGGCTGTCAAGTGTACCAGGGATTACTGCAATGTATATAGAAGGTTATTTAAAACGGCAATTGCATTAAAATAGTTGTCCAGAACAATGGTGTAGATGTCATGGACTTTGTGGAGGTTGAATCATGGGGTAAATCCGTTGGGAAAGAATAACACAAATTGAAATGATTTTGGCTGCCCTTCCTGTAAGTGCTACCATCTCAGTTATTGACGTGACTGCACATTAGGGAACTGATCAGCAGATAACTGATCTGCTTGACACTGTCTGGCTCAACCAGGTAACCGAGCACTGATGGTTTTAGGATCTCTGTCAAGGTGCCTTACCTAAGTGTGTGTGAGCTTTCTTCACTTACATAAGACATTACTATTTAAAAGACTCTGCCTCACTCAAACTTTAATGATTTGTCTTTTCATTTGCAGCACGCAGCATAAAAACTATTCTTCATAGCCTGAAGCCTTCCACTTAAACAATTTGCAGAAATGGTTGATTTGTGGCAGAGTTTACCACAATACCAGCTTCAAACTTCTGTCAGACAACTTTCACACCTGACAACATGTTTGCCAAATAGCCCTGAAGTGCTGGCTGCCTGCTTTAATCCTTCATGCACTTCCAGTCTCTCTCCCTGTGACGTCTCGTACCTGTGAGCACAGTTTGGGTCTGCTGACCTCCACCCTTTATTATTGATCTCCGACACATAATGACGCAGGACTGACCCCACATCAGTGTAACTGTATCCTATTTGAGTAATAGTTGGTGCAGCCATCTCAGCCATAATTGAAAGCATGCAGCCAACAAATACCTCTTACGGTTGGATGAAGTATGAATCAATAAAATAGAAACCACATTAACCATTATGCTTAGATTAACCTCTGGAAGGCATTTGCAGTTTTTGCTTTGTCTAGCGCTGATTAATTGTCAGTCTAACAACACAACAATAAATGTGTGTTACTGCACATTTGCCTACCAGCATGTTTACAATGTACATCCACATGCAAGTATAAAAGATGAGACACACACACACACACACACACATACAGTATTCAGAGTACAGCTTCTAAACGTGACCGGGGCCACAGCCTGCTATCAACGAAAGTTGGCTCCAAAATTGAAACCGTGAATACCAATTGAGTTGAAACAGTTTGAACAATCTGGAAACGATCACCCTCACTCATTCTCAACATGAACACTGCGCATGTTGGTGCACGCATGGCATTCTGTGTGAGAAGGAACAGCAGAAAAGAGAACAAACATCATGTATATGATGTTTGTATAATATGTTATTTCTACAGTTTCCTGCCAACACATTGCCTATGTATTTTCATATGTGCCTTGTATTCCTGTATGTTGGTTTACACTGCGTCAACCATACAAAGACAACAAATCTACTGGGCCATCCAAAAATAGAACAAAGGCAAAAACAGACAGCCCAAGAACACATGTTCTGGCCACAAGCTAAATCTGTCATTCCAGCCCCTCCTCCCCGGTGGAGCCCACAGCCCACCAGCCCCACCATGTCTCTCTCTTATGTAACTCTAACTCCTTTCAAAGAGAGGGACTCAAAGTCAGAGCTAAAGACAGTGGGGAGCTTTATTTTGTGAGCTGAGAGACACAAAGGTCGATGGGGGGATATGACACATGTTTTTCAGCCAAGAAATGTGTGACTATTTCGTTTTGTTTGAATTAAGGAAACACTGCATATAGAAATGTGTCATGTACATGTAACATGCATCAGATTGGAATCTCTTGTCAATTCATTTGATGTGCAGGTGGACATCTTTTATTGAACATCTGACAAAATGTCTGTTTTCAATTGTTAAAAATCATGACTGGATTAATAGCAGGGTTGGGTGAACTCTGGGGGATTAGACCATTAAGAAGTCTGAGTTTACATGTAACTATGTACTTAGTATTGCCAAGAGACACATCTGGTTTGTTTTTAATGTAGTTGGTATGTGTCTAACACTCCCATTTGCAATGAAACAAGTCACATTCCAATTGCTCCGCAGTATGAATGAAGTGTTACACAGCATGACAAAAGGCAGAGCAGCTGATTTATAACTTGTTAAGAAAGATCTATTTCATCATGTTCAGGGCAGCCAATGTCTCACTTCAAATACATCCTCAGGCCAGACAAACCTGCTTCTCATAATAACTTGGCCCTACATTTACACATGTTGACATTTACAGTCTAAATGATTGATCTCGATAGTGAGAGTTCAGTACTGCAGATTGATGTGGGCACAAGTGGTAATACAAATCACTTTAGTGTATCTCACCCACTCCACTAATCAAACAATATCAACTTTCTACAGTAATATTATTATTAGAGTGGGCTTTGAGTTCTTCTTCCAACTGCACAGCTGTTTAACTGTTGCCCTCTAGTGGGAAAAACACACCACTACAACTTTATCCAGTAACATACTCGATGACTATGTGATGGATATGTGGTACATAATTGGAGAATCAAGCCAGTGATACATTTTTCTTTCTTTCTAGCTCTGATATTTGTCACTGTCGCTGTTTTTCAATCAGTCATTAGTTACAGAGAAAGGCCGTCCAGACACATTTGACTTCAGACAGGTGGAAGAGGCATGACTCGTATGTTATAAATAGTGATGCATCTCCACTGTATTATTTCATTATATTCTATTAGCTTCTAAATATGTAATTTCATCTTGCCTTATAGCATTGCTGACCTGTGTGTATGTGTGTGTGTCTTTCTGCAGGAACCAAACACAAAACTATCCTGGAGGCACGGAGCGGGCTGGGCCCCATCAAGGCGTATCCTCGCCTTGGCCCCAAGCCTATCGGAGAGCAGGGAGGGGGGCCGGTGGACCCCGACACTCAGGAACAAACCTTCCACTGTGAGATCTGCAATGTGCGGGTCAACTCTGAACTGCAACTCAAACAGGTAGGGGGACGAAATTATACATGTATTTTTGTCCAACGAAATTATTAATTAATTGGATGTAATAGTTAATAATATATACGTACAATATAACTGTCTCGTCCTTTACGTCTTCAGATTACTTTTTCATACAACAAGCATTGTGTGAGCACTTTTGTAATGGCCATAATTATGGAACACCTTCTCTTTTCATTGAAGCTTATTGTAAAGAGTCTAAAAATGATCTAGAGTCTCTAGAGACCATTTTCGACAGTTAAATGTGGCGATTGGGTAAATATTTATACTTAGGGAAAATGAGAATGAGTCATGTTCCTTTCTTTCAGCACATATCAAGTCGAAGGCACCGGGACGGCATGGCGGGCAAGCCTAACCCCCTCCTCAGCCGACACAAGAAGCACAGGGGACCTGATCTGGTGGTAACTTTTCAAGTTTCACTGTTGAATTCTGACTCCACACAGTCGTCAAACCAGAGATCCAAAGACCAGATAGACAGTCATAGTCATGAACATAAGGTCTGTAAGTCCTCGGAGTGGTGAGAGCAAGTTTATTCGATCCCTACAAAAGTTGTTTTGTTTTTGGCTGTCTTCTTCCTGGAAGTGTTTTATTCATTTGGGCTGAAAGAGTCAAAGGGCCTCAAGAGGAATTCTATATCCGTTTCCCCTTGACGTGTTCTTTCTTCTGGAACCAATCGTTTTATGCCTCGTGTCTCTTTGTGCACCCCTTTCTGTTTGCAGTCTTCATTGACCTTCTCCAAGGATCTGACCAAAGCTTTGGGTGCAAGGCTCTTGCACAACCCCCTGGCTGTTGCTGCAGCAATGGCCGCCGCAGCTTCCTCGAACCAGATGGCTCTCCGTGCTGTGGCTCCTGGGCACCTCCCGCACCATCACCTATTGCAAGGCCATCATCTCAGCCATCTCCTGAGACCCGCGCCGGGGCCCATGCGCACCACCCACGGGCCAATCCTCTTCTCCCCTTACTGACACATCCCCCTCTGACTTCGGCCAGTCAGGAGCAGGCACTCCAAAAGCACACTGTGAAGACACTAACATGATCAACAAACAGCAATTGAGAGAGGAAAACCCAACAATTTAAATACTGAACTGAGAGAAATGCAAGGGAACGAAGCAGCAGCAAGGAGTAGATATGTCTTTCTTCCCTTTACCTGGCACTCTCCATCCATTTCAAAGACTTCTTGATGATTCACAAATGGAATGAATAGAGGAGAGACTTTCATTGAACTTCCTTGTACATCTCTCATCTCACCTCGTCCCTCTCCCTTGCACTGTGGCCCTGTCATGGCCGCCTCGATAGCTAAGGAAGAAACACATGCACATCTTTCGAGAAACATTAAACCACATTTAGGTTCCATCATTATTCCAGGCCAGGTTGGTTTTCACCTGTCATCACGGCTCAACGTGTTCTACTCATCCTATTCACCTCAAAAACAAAGACAATAATGTTATGTCAGTAGGTAGCTGCTTCAATCGGTCTTCGCTCATTGCGCCACATGTCGCTGTGGCGGCCTCCACGGTACTGTACATGTCCCCTTCAGTGCCGGAGGACAGCAACTTTTCAGTTTGTGACACTAGGTCCTTGCTAGATACAACATGACCTGTGCTAGACGGGCAGGTGGTAGCAGCATCTGAACATGTCTGATGGTGGGGGTCTAAGAGAGGAGAAAAGTGACTGTGGGGGATTGCACTCTGCTTTCAATTCCTGAGACGGTGTGATGAGAAGAGGCTTGGAACGGGTCAGTGGATAAATTGACTCTAGGCAGCATGCAGACCCACACAGGCCCCAACAAATCTGTGTTTTAAAATAGACGACTCCACAGGGCACATCTGCCAACCTCCATATCAATCAGAGATTGGCCCCCCCTAAAGGGGAACCAGGATGTGAGAAATGGCAGAAGTTGTTTGATGGCAATAATTTATTCTTTTATTAACAGTAATGAGAAATACTGGAGAGCATAGTTCATATGTATTTGTTCAGACATCTGTTCACATTAGGCCATCACAAAGAAAGTGATCGACATCCTGACAACTCCCTGGTCTTTATGTGCAGGCTGATTCACTGTGTCGGTGGGGAGGTGTGCTTTAGGTGCGACCCTGTGTACTGATGTATTTATGTCTTTTCTGCATGCAGCCGCTCAATACGATCGTGAAGGGTCAAGCTACTGAACTCTTCCATTGCTGCCCTCCTCTCCTCCTCCCCCATCTACAAAGGTTAATATGAGTCTATAGCAGAGGGCGCATCAACACTGGCAAACATAATGCTCAAAGAGAACAAATTAAAGAGAGGAACATGAAAGCCAAAGATATTCTTGGAGAAATGATCTTGAGCTGCAGTGACAACCGAGCCAGAAGCCCGACAAGGCCGCCCAGGCCAAGGAGCCGAGACGTCCAGCTCAGAGCATCTACCGATCGTGTCTGTCTTACAGCTGAAAGCCATGAAATGCACCATGATTAGTTTTCTCATACAAAGATGGGTGAGACTTTTGTTTGGTTTGGATTTTTGGTTTGCATTTATATCACCCATAAAGAAGAGCAACATGTGAGACACAATAAAAATATTGTTGTAGGTAGGAAATGTTAATAACTGCGTCCATAGATAAGAAGATGGGTAGAATTATTGGATGGTGTTGAATCAGACACAAAAACTAGCTAAGTAGCTGCAGACCGATCTTGCTCGTCAGCTTGAAAACGTTCACCTCTTTCTGAACCAGATGTACACTGTGCCCTTTCATTGAGAAGCAATGAGCTCTAATGTCTTACCTTTGTCTGAATATTGCAATGCAATGAGCAATTTTTATCAGAGTGACTTGTTATCGTTGTGACATGTTGTCTGGAGTCATGTGTAAACTGGGAGCACACCAGCTAACAGACTTTTCAGTTCTTCCATGAGGAGTGTAGCCTACAAACACTCAAAAGGGATTGAGAGAGAGAGAGACAGAGGAGTAGCTGGGTTTAGGGACCGCCCTTCATATTAAAGGGTCTTTTTACTATGGTAATCTCTGCTTGGGGAACAGGGTACGACACCAGGTATCAAGGGATAAAAGCTAAAGTTATTCAACAGGCTTATTTTTTACGTTATTTTTATTCTTTGTGTGTGTGAGAAATGTGTTTCAGTGGAAATCCTGAGGAACCATATTAATGCCATTACTTACAGAAGAAGCTGGCTTGGTGTCAGCTCCCACCGTTGTGCTCTTTTCGTTGCTGAACGAAACCATCTTTGTGAGTGAGATTCTATTCCAGGATCTGTGCTCTCCTTCCTGTTGGTTTGTGTACCATGTATTCTGTGTGTGTTGAGACCTGTTCTCCTACTTCCCACCAATCACAGACCGAAGCAACCTGGAGCTATAAAGTGGCCTAACAAAATATTGGAGACAGAAACCTGCACCTTTGATTTCGGAATATTGATCTGGATTCTAGATGCTTGATCAATGACCCAATCAAAGTCGTGTCGTGGTCTTGTCCCTGGTAGGTCAGTCAAGTAGCACCACAGTTATGTTCATACTGTGGTTATTCCCACTTATTCGTCTTCATTCACATATGGGAAATAAATGTTAGATGCCTATTTTCTGGGCAGGTATTCCATGTTAGCTGTGTTTAGGCTAATAGCCTTAGCCTTATTCTGCCCTCAGCCTCTCCCGGAGCAGCGAGAGAGAGAGAGAGAGAGAGAGAGAAAGAGATGGAGAGGCTATGGTGTAATTTTGTCTTGCCAATAAAGTTATTTTTGAATTTCATTGTCAGAAGGGACAACGAGTTTGTATGGCAAATCGTAGCAATACCTGACTCATTCTGGCTCCTCTTGTTTATTGCAATAAGAAAATGAAACAATAAATGTGTATGTGAGTAAATCATTATAAATGTAATTTAAATCTAAAAAAAACTTTATGGTCAATAGTATTGGTATCGAGAGAAACCATGGTGGGAAAAAAGTAAATGTCAATAAATCATTAAATGAAACAGGTCTTTGTAGTTTTTATGAATCAGTCATTGTGTGGTCCACAACACCTTTTATCAACTTCAATAATCCATGAAGAAAAGTCTAGAAATCTCTGTAATGTATTTACCTATACAGGATATCTCAGTTTATCACAATCCTGATTTTATTAAATAAAAAAAAAATTACATCACCAGGAGAGAATTCTTGCAGTGAATCTGTTGACAGGGAATAACTGCCTAGTAAATACTGTAAAAGCAGGTTTTCCAGTTGTGACAAAATACGTTAGATCAGCATTGTCCCTCTCATAAATTAAGTGAGTGAGATGTTCTATTATTCCTTATAGTTCATCATCCTCATCATCCTCATCATCATCATCATCATCACCATCATCATTATCAACCAATCCAACATCCAAGTCTGACACAGCCCCAGTCCCTCAAGGTGTCCTTCAAGGTTCAGTACTCGGTCCCATCCTCTTCATAGATTTGCTCTTTCTTGACAACATCATATGCCACCAAAGTCTTCATTTCCACTCCATCAAATCCATCACACCCACTACCTACTCCACCATCAGCAGCTGCCTCACAGGCATACATTTCTGGATGCAAGCCAACTTCCTCAAACTCAACAGTAACAATTCTGAAATCCTCATCATCGGCCCCAAATCACGAAACAACTTCTCCCTCTGCATCGACGGCACCTCTTTTCCTGCGTCTGTAACCTTGGTTGCATCTTTGATCCAACCCTCTCCTTTGAACGCGACGTCAAGCACATCACAAAGAAACGGCTTTGTTCATCATAAAAACATCACCCGTCTACGCCCCCTCCTCTCCTCTTCAGCCGCAGAAACACTCATCCTCGCCTTCATCACCTCTCGAGTGGACTGCCGCGACAGCATCCTGTACGGCACATCCACCCAAATCATCAACAAATACAATACATCTAGAAGTCAATGGCACGTCTCCTCTACCACACCAAAGACCACATCACCCCAGTCCTTCAAAACCTCCACTGGCTCCCCACACAGCAATGAATCCAGTTGAAGATTCTCCTCGTCACCTATGCCCTTCACAACCCTGAACCCCTCATACCTTCCTGACCTCCTGCACCGACGCGCTCGCACCCGCAACCTCAGATCTTACCGTTACAAATCATAGTAACATTGTATTGATATCAGAAAATAGCTGTTTGATTATTTTTTATTTCCTACAAAGTTTATCATCTGATGTTTCCCCTAAATGTATTATTTTGGTCACATAAGAAATTGGAGGGGTCTTAATATGATTATTGGGAATATCCTTAATATATTGTGCATAATTTTATACACATTTCCCAATAGTTCAGCCTAACATGTGGCCAAGTTATTGGTTGCACAAAACAACTGCATGGCACAAAAAAAGTAACATTATAGGCAACACAGAATTAGACATTATGGCAAAACAGTTTTTCAACATGTGTTTATAAAGCATCCAGCAGAAGCATGAGCTCAAACATGATCATGAGGAGCAGATGGAGCGAGCAGGAGCAGTGGCTGACTGCTGCATTGTACTGTCTGATGAAGAGCAGCATTGTGCTGTCTGATGAAGAGCAGCATTGTGCTGTCTGGAGAGCGTGGCTGATTTCCAATAAGATGGCCCTCATGTTGCTCCCCCTTTTTTTCTTTTTTTTAAAGCATTCCCAAACCGAGTGACAGCTTGCCAGAAGTTCTCCACGTCTTGTAACAGGACACAACTCCGCCACTAGAGGGTCCTCCTGTCGTGACTGGGAAGCAGCAGCAGACCTCATTCTGCAAAGTGTAAGCAGTCAAAAGTATTCACACATAAGCGTGTGAAAACCTACAATAATTTGGATGCAATAATGAAGACGGATGTTCAAGGTCGGCCTACCGATATGAACGATATGCAGAAGCACCTATTGTTTTAAATATATATATATATATATATATATATATATATATATATATATATATATTGCATAATGGAGCTGCCTTTTCAGCTCTGTGAGATTATGTATAAAAGAACAATGTGACAGAGAAGGCCATGAGCAGATTGGATTGATGGTTGCTATTCTAGATTTTCTGCCACGCTGGTCAAAGACATTTTCAGACTAAATGATCCGTATGATTTCTGCGGCACCTTTCAGAACAAAATCAAACAAAAATATTCCAAGATGGATTTTCAGTTGACGTGGTTGTATCTGACGTGCTGCAGTCTCATGCATTTAGACGTCTAACACTGCTGAGATGTGTACAGTATTTCCTTTGAAGCTGATGTTTACGTTTTCAAAAGGCAAGTCTTTCTTTACATACTTGTTTGGAGATTTGTGAAAATAATGTTGTTGAGCAACAATTATATTGATATGGGGAGATAATTGAGAGTATTTCTGAGACAACAACACTTTGATAATTTGCAGTTGTATTGAAAGAACATTAACATAATTAACTACCATTACTTTGATTGGTTCATTTCAGAAGGGCACATCTTGGTTTTTCCACCCATTTCTAAACATCACGATTCCTGAAAGCCAAAGCATAATGGCTTGGACCTAGTTTTGTTTTAGATGCACCTCTTCTATTGAGAGCTTTATGCATTGAGATGTGGCCACAACACGGCAGTGAGATGGTCAGACACAGATCTTTAAATGGAATCTGAAGAGGTGGAGATACGTACCAGCACTTTTCTCTTAGTAGATGTCCACCCCTGAGAGGAGAGGGCATCTTCTGTGGTCTCCCTCTCCATCTCCCCGACTGGCTCTTTTGCTCTCTACTCTTTTTGCATCACACATGCAAAGGGACGATATGAGACTTGTCTTATCTTATCTTTGGTATTGATTTTATTTTTCATGTTTGATAAAGCTTTCTGTAGTTGTTTGCTCACTGAATCTGAACACATTTATTTCGTAGCCATGTACAGTGGCAAATGTAAAGCATGAGATAAGAAGATCCTATTATTTACCGCACATTCAAGACTCACTAAATGTTGAGAATGTATGAAGAATAATTAAAAAAATAAAGAATATTTAATTTGAAATACAAGCCTTTAAGAGAATGTTAACTAATAAAAGAGATAGCAACTGACAATATACAACCTTGTCTGCAAGAATGAGTCCTAGGCAAGGTATGATAGTCTATAATCTGAATGCAGAAAATGACAGAAGGGTCTTAGTTCAAATGCAAGAAGAAGTGAGTTTTTTAAAAATTTTATGTGAACATTTTACTAGGTCCCTCAAGTCATTTACAAAGCGCTCAACTCAGACGGATTCAAACTGATAACAGTCGCAAGCTTAATGTTAAGGGCTCATCAGATAAACATGTATATCAAATAGAACAAATGAGTTGTACTACTCATGCTTCATCAATTTTAATAGAGAAGGTTGATAAAAAGCTTTTATGGATTAAGAAAAAAAGAGAAATGATCATTCATTTGTATGATATATCGGCTGAGCAAATAGATGTCACTTAGTGTGTGTGTGTGCACTGTTTCATTTACACATTATAATAATAATTAGTCCAGGCTCCACACACACACACACACACACACAGAGAGAGAGAGAGAGAGAGAGAGGACACATCGGCACAAACAAGCCTCTAATTTCATTTCCTTAACTAGTCGCAAAATTATGTTGAGACCAACTGTAGCGCTTGTTCTTGTCAATTCATCTTGTTGGATGTCATTATTAGTGTCTGTGCAGCTACTTAGGGCTTTACACCTCTGTTTATTCTCCAAAATCACACAACAGTGTAAACTCATTGTCTCAGAAGAAAACAGCTGCTTCTGATTAGCATCTCAGACTTGACCTCCCTCTTTCATTCTGTCCAATGCTTGTTGAATTTAATAGCAATCTTTGTCTTTCTATACTCTTCCTATTTGGATTAATGGCAAAATCATACAGTGACAGACATTTATCAATGCTTTCTTGATAGAGTTTAATATAATAGAGAGGGATCATTCCTCCAACTAATGACTTGTCCTCTTCAGGGAAATTAAGTGAATCCATTCAATATCCCTGCTCCTACTCAAGGGTCACATTAAATAGCCCCGTAACTTCAGCTAATCTCTGGATTTAAGGGGACAATGTCATACATCCCAAAATGTTGCTCTCACGAGAAATTTTAGAGGGCTAGGCTTGCAGTAGCTGGGCTAGTAGCTCTGCTGTGTTGGCATGGTAGCAGCCCAAGACAAAAGCCACAATTGAGAGAGAACAGTCTGCAGTCCTTCAAGTCGTAGTAGGCGGTCAAGGAAAATTGCCCTTCTGCACTGATGCAGCACTGAATCCAATTATCTGCTCTAAGGCAGTGAATTAATAATATAATGAAAATTGACACAAGGTATTAACGCCATTTATTTTCCTTGAGCCAGAAAATCCCCCAATAAAAAGGAAAGGAAAGTGCTTTATTTAATGTGTATATTTATTCTATGTAAAATGTTATAAATGGTCTAACCTTACTAAATACTCTTCAGTTGATAGAAAACACTTCACTGAACTGTAACCTGAACGTAATTCCTTAGACTGTTTGCAAATTGGCACGTGTGATTATATATATTAAAAACAAAATTAGATAAATTCCAAATAAGCCATATTCTTGAATTGCAGGTGCATCCGTGAAAATACAGCATATATATTTATGGGAGAACTGTGGAAGAAACTATGAGAGTAGAAACCACTTACAGACAAAATGCGTCAAAAAGAGGAGCAATCAGAACCTGACTTTAAAGAGGGTTGTCGTTTCATATTTAATCTAAGTCCATTATAGTTGTAGCTATATCTAGTCATCCTCAGTATATCATTTTCATTCCATTTTGGATGAAAAGAAAAACCATGAACACTTTAGTCTAGTCAAGTCGATTAAGTTGTTTTTTCTCTGAATGAGTAATCGTTCAGCCCTTCTTGTGCCTTTGCAAAAGGACACACGGGAAAGGCTCAAATATATTCATCTTAATGATACTGGATTTTAAATGCTTTGAAAAATGTTCACGTTTTTTGCCGAGTGTGGAATAGGACAGGTGTTGTCCTAAGCTTCACAAATTGGAGATATTAAGACTGAATGTAAGTTTTTGATACTGAGCTCAGTTGTGTAACCAAAAGATACTTTATTTGTTTATTTGCAAGAAAACAACTCGTGAAGTAAAGTGGATGTCTGTAAAGAAGGGAGAAACCAAATGAACACATGGGCCTAAAGGGCTGAGGTGAGTTTAATCATCCAAACCTCCAAAAATTGAGGTTGAACAGGACGACCTCCAAGAAAGTGGGAGGTCATCACAGAATAGTTCATGAACAGCTGTATCTGATTACGCTATTTTGAATTATTACACTGTTTACGTGTGGTAGGGGATAAAGACTGAATTCAACACCAACTTTCATCATGGTTAGCATTGTTTTCTTTATTATGAACAAATAGAAACTTCTCTTAAAACCACAGCCCATTGTTTGTTATCTTTAAACTACAAACAAGGGGAGATTGATTGAGTGTCTACTAATACTATGTTTGTTTAAAAATGTGATGAGTTTTGTTAACTATTTGCAGGACATGCATTCAACTCAGAATTTAAAGTCAAAAAGTCCATAGGAGCTTGTCTTAAGCAGTGTAGCCAGGCCGACAGAGAGTTACAGCTCTGTAGAGCCGGGATTTCCTGTCCTCAAGTGGAGTGGCCTTGGAAACCGCTGTGTACCCTGGTGTGTATTTGGATGGCTTTTCTCCCATTCAACATTGACCAATTGTCTTCAACAGTTTCTACATCTAAACCTTCTACTTGTCTCTTGGACCCCATCCCGACAAGGCTGCTAAAAGACATTTAGCCTTTAATTGGCAGCTCTCTATTAGATATTATCAATGTGTCTTTGCAGAAAAGCCATGTAGCCAGAGCCTTCAGTTATAAAGCTCCTCTTTTATGGCACCAGCTTCCACCTTCAGTCCAGGAGGCAGACACAGTCACCTCATCTAAGAGCAGACTGAAGACTTTCCTCTTTGATAGTTAGGGCTGAATCCGGTTCACCTGGTCCAGCCCCTAGAGATGCTGCTATAGGCTTATAAGCTGCTGGGGGACGTTTCCGGATACACTGAGCACCTCTCTCCTCTTCTCTCTCTCCTTATGGATGTATTTTTATCTCTCCATTGCACATTATTAACTCTGCTTCCTCCCCGGAGTCTTTGTGACTTCACGTCTCATAGGGTCCATCGGACCTGGCTGGGTCTGATGCCATGGCCCTGATGATGCCCCGCCCACTCCTCCTCTCTACCTCCATCTGCCTGATGGATCATGGAGGTCTGGATCGTGGTCCATGCCTACTACCAACTATTCATACACTCTGACGCTCATTGAATGTGTTATAACTCTGTAATGATTCCTTCTGTACACATGACATCTATTACTTCTGTCTATCCTGGAGAGGGATCCTCCTCTGTTGCTCTCCTGAAGGTTTCTTCTCTTTTATCCCCGTGAATTTTTTCTTCTTCTATTTCTTGGGAGTTTTAGCTGATCCGATGTGAGGTTCAGGGACAGGGATGTTGTGAGTGTACAGATTGTAAAGCCCTCTGAGGCAAATTTGTAATTTGTGATATTGGGCTCTACAAAATAAACTAAAAACTATAAAATGTAATCAATAATTAAACTACCATTTATTTATTTTTACATTAGTCTGGAATGTAAGTACCTGCCCAACTGATCTACTGTGCATACTGTACAGGTCCTTGTTGTTGTGGTACTCAAAAGACACAGTGAGTCACAGATGTCCTCCCAAATATGTTCTATTTAATCTCCCACAATAAATGTATCGGAAACCCTGGAGCAGTGCTGGAAATGACGGTGATGAAAACAATGATGGGAAAAGGGGGAAACTGTCACTGAGACTTGATGGTCAGGCACTGGATAGAATGTGAAAGATAGGGTGCCACCTTTAATTAGATGATGAGTTACTAGCGGAAGGAAACCAATAACGTTGTCATTCAACAGTATCCTGTTGTGACAGCCACTCACGGATTATCTCTCTGTCTTCTGATGCCTCAATCTCACTTTACTCATTGCTCCAAAGCAATATGTCACTTCCATACGCTGTTGATCAAATACACTGAATATCATAATTGTATTAGAAGAAAGAAATGAAGTTTAACAGTACTTTTACAATTCAATAGGAAACTAAATATGAAAGATAAATATGTTGCTGTTTTTATGCAATATGTGCAGGCTTTCCATTTCATTTTTATTTTATTTTGAAAACAAGTTATTTTTAATTCAAATGTTAAGATTAATGTGTCAATTTGAGCAATTTGAGAAGAACAACTCTAAATGTATGGTATTTTTCTTTCTGGAAAACAGACTGAGACACACAAACATCCTCCCAGTACATAACACCATGTCATAGATACTCATGAACTATGCATGCGTGAGTGACAGATTAATTGATTTGATAATTTTCATCATGAAATAATTTATTGTGAAGAGTCTGACAAATCAATTGAGAATCAACTCTGTTTGGATCAGTAAGCCAAGTGCAAACAGTTATTGTGCAAATTCAAGATAATTGTACTCTTTTGCATATAAAAAACAGTTAATGATTAATTAATAATTTACTGGAAAAAAAACCCCACAATTCTCAAGAAAGAGCCAAAGAGAATGAGAAAAAACTGTTGAAGCACAAACATATTGGGTGGGAATGTATAACTGGAAAAGATAAGCAAAACTTTATTTTCTAAATATTCAAAGATATGAATCACAATCCAAGAAATGAGAGAGAGGGGGAAAAGTCAGACGTGAGATCAAGAGAGAGAAAGAAATTGAGTCAGAAGGAGAAAGATAAATAAAAAAGAGAGGGAGAAACCATGGTGAAGGATAGACGAGATCTAAACACTGAGTGGATTTTCTACAAAAGCATTTGTTAAACCCTGTCAAAAAAAAAAGATCAAATCACCAAAATAGTAGAATCAATAGAGAGGAAAGATTCAACCCAACACACCGATATGTTTGTTGAGTTTGTGGCTTAAATGTGACCTGAGAAACTCTGAAGCTGGTTCTCCTCTGATATCTCTCCATTTAAAGACACGCACGCACAAACGTTGGTATGTGTGTGTGGCTTGCAATGTATCATAAACAAGAGTGTGTGTGAGATCCGCCACTGATTAGCCTAACATGAAACACCTGTGTGAGTGAGGGACAGACAGCTCTGAATCTGACGAAAGCAACCTGTCGAAACCTTTGGATTTGACAGAGAACCATAACTCTGATCCTAAAGCTGTCTACATTAGGAGATGCTCAAGGCTTTTGTGAACGTTTACATGTCCTTAAATATTTTTTTGGGTATAGAAATGAGAGTTTAATCACAGTTCAGAAAGTTTTCCTGTTTGCTTTAAAAAAGTTGAAATGTCAGATTTTCAATGGAGATGACTGAGCAGAAAGGTGGAGTTCTCACCTCGTTAAGGCATCTCGAGACAAATATGGGAAACTGTTTGATTCCATAGTCACATGTCTATGACAAGCACAAGATTCCCTGATACTTTACCAGAAAATGCCTAAATTGCGTCCGTAGTGACGATATACAAAAAAAATTTCCGCTTGATCCTAATGCATCTCTCCCCTCTAGCGATGAAGTCACAGCTCGAGACTTCCCCAAACACACCTATTGAAAACTCCAGGAGGAGCGGAAAAACACATAAAACTAAAATGGGAATAGTTAAATAACTATAGGAGATATGAAAAAAAGCTGAAACATAAAGTTATAGCTAACACTTTTGTCAACATGATAAAGGTGGAATTGTTTCTTTAGCTGAATGTATGCCGATATTGTAAGCTTTTAAAGT
This sequence comes from Pseudoliparis swirei, assembly GCF_029220125.1. Classification (NCBI taxonomy): domain Eukaryota; kingdom Metazoa; phylum Chordata; class Actinopteri; order Perciformes; family Liparidae; genus Pseudoliparis; species Pseudoliparis swirei. Next base: position 13,607,805 of record NC_079396.1, read on the forward strand.
TGAACAAGTTTAAGCGGATTTGAAGATTTCCACCATTGGATCTCATTAATTATTTATTCCATACAAAAATTAATCATTTGAAAATTTGAAAAGATAAAAAATATTAGAAAATATACAGTAATAGGTGAAGGCTATCTGAACATTTAAAAAATTGATTGCTGAATTTGGTGAAAATATGAATATACTGTAAGCTTTTTAAAGTTGAAGATTTTATCCATAGGATCTGATGAATTAAAAAATAACATTAAAGTATTTAAAGATACAAAAATGGCAAAAAACTAATGATTGGCATGCCAAGTGATCACATTCATACCTTTAATAAGACAACCATGCAAACAGGTAAGCTGGCATTGATTCGGGCTGGGTTGGGGGAGGAGCTAGCCTCAGGACTGGTTCACAACCCTACATCCTTTGCTTCATTCTCTGGGGAGCATTCCCCACCACAGTGGCATGGGAAGAGAAGACAGCACAAACTCACACGGCCAAACACACAATCTGTTGGTGGAGATCTTTTTTTTTGTAGCTGACTAAAATCAAAAGGAGAGAACACAATGAAATACTTTTAATGTTAAACACGAGCTCCATGTTTTTATTAGGTTCACAATTCTAAGCTAATGTAATTAATCCCTTCTGTTTTAAGCCAAATATAACAGTTGCCTTTCACTGTATTTTCCAGACAGTGCATTGTAATAAGCACATCAATGTGCATTCTCTATAATCAGGACTAGCGCTATCAGATAAGAATCTCATTATAGAGTCTTGTCAGATTCATAATGAATTATACTGCATGTAATGATCAGAGAGTGATGTATAACGAGTTTATAATGTGCTCCCTGTGCTAACAATAGACTCTAAGTGTTCTCCTCCTATCTTATCGTTTTTTGATCATACTTGGCCGTCTCTGACATCCTCCGGCTCAGTCACGTTTTGAATAGTAAGTGAGGTGGAATAAAAGTGTAGTCCAGCCATCTGCCATCTTGACGACGACCCTCTTTTAAGACAAACCAAAAACATAACCCCATAATCTTGCATGGAGTGAGCAATTTCCCTTCCTGTCTGGTGTGACAGTCGTGGGTGCCAGCTGTGTTTACCAAGACACCGGGTGTTATGAACACAATCACTTTACCAGCCCCTGCCTGCCTGTTATGGATGGCACTTGTCATTTACAGAGGAGAGCCCAGGGCCATCAGTCATCAGTGCGGAGTGTGTGTGTGTGTGTGTGTGTATGTGTGTGTGTGTGTGTATGTGTGTGTGTATTGAGGGTTGTGGGTTTGGTGGAGTTTTGATCTGTCTTTTGCTCCATGGTACACAATAAAAACTCCTCACATATAATAAGTGAGCAGAAGAAATACAAAAATGCTGGGAGTATGCACAATGAAACAGATAAGCTCATGTGAATGGTCAATTACATAACATAAACAAAAGAGTTCTAGGATATGACTAGATAGGGGATGTGGCTCAGTGGTGTAAGTAGGATTGTTCTGCAATCAGAGGAGTGGTGGTTTGATCCTCGGCTCCGCAAGTCCTTGTCCTTGGCATCACAAGTTGCCCCTAGATGTGCCGACGGTGTGTGAATATATGAACAATTGAGTTGCATGGTAGCCCACTGCCATCAGTGTATGAATGGATGAATCATGACTTATAGTGAGAAGTGCTATACAAGTACAGTCCACTACTGCAGCACCTTCAGACGTACACACTCTATGAATATGAAATCACCACTTGTATACCATGTGTGTTGTATGTTTAAAATATGATAAGAATATCAATCCATTACAATCTAGGCTGATCACTGTTGCATACCCATTGTTTTTCTTTAGTTTTCTTAAGTAACTAATTGTTAAGGTAATGTGTGTAATATCTAAAACAGGCATCTCACCACTATCATTAAAACGTTGTTTACATTGTTTTGAAGCCGTTGTTTGGAGCGGCCATACATGGACAGGAGGGCAACACATGACCGCTCCAGGGACTCGACAATACAATGTAAACATCTTATGAAAAGGTTTGTTGAATTAGTTCATCACAATTACAAACACTGCTAAAGTATGGGTCATATGAATGTATTAATTAGCACCACTTGCCAACTATGAAGACATTTGTTGTTTGAGTTTGCAAAGCACCAAACCACAACTTTTAAAGGATCTTTCAGGAAGTAACTATAACATATGTCATGTGTAGGCTTTGCTAAAACACAAAACCATAAGGTAACCAGCGTGGAGACGAGCTGATCCACCAGACGGTTTGTCACAAAGAACCATCGGAGAAGTCGTTATTGGAAATATTTTGAAAATAGCAGGCACCTTCAAAAAAAAATATATATATTTAATTTTCATAAGTTGTATAATCATCTTTAATAAAAGGGAGGACCTACTTCCCTTGATGGCATTATTGGCATTGAAATAAGATTTTGTGTATTTGGACGTCTGGGTTACAATCGCCTATTTATCTAACACTTTATTTGTAGCTTTTGATGCGGATGGGAAGCTTTTTATGTGTTTTGTATTTCTTTTGATTGAGAAAAGCCTTCACTGTCATTGATATAGTGGATGTCATCGCAGCATCAACGCTAACTGCTTTCCTTATTGTTGTGTAGAACGAACAGTTGCCTCTCTAAGCCACACCTCTTTAAGCCACGCCCACACAGGCTCCTCAGAGGCCGGTAAACTACCAGCTATTGTGGTTTTCACATGTTATATTGCCTATTTTATCAGAGAATTGAGGTTAAACTGTATTGGACTCTTCTGCACGCTGTGTCAAAGGTGTATAGTGCCATTTAAATAAATGAGGGGGCCATCAAAATTAAAACACGTTGCTCAAATCGCCTCCAGTGCTCCATACTTTACTCACCGAAACATTGTGTCTGAGCTTGTGTTTGCAGTACCAGAAGCAGGAGATGATTTTTTACTGGGTTCGACTCATCATTTCACTAATGTCTAGTGCCTTATAAAAATACTGAGCGATGCAGCTATTACACCTTGTAAATGTTGAAATTCATAGAATTTATATATCTACTCCTACCTCAAATAAAACAGAGAAAACTTTAAACTATTCTAAAGTCCCCTCAAGGAGACCTCTTGTTTGTGTATCAATGACAGCGTGATCTGTTGCTGTCAAATGCCGCAAGCTTTGTCTTCGAGAGAAACCCAACTGGCTTTCTGTGACGTGTCAGAGTTGATCAAGAGCTGACCCCTCATACCATGAAAGCAATAACAAGTAAATTAAGTCAGTGCTCCGTGAATAATGTGTTTCATTGACTTGCTCTCCTGTGAAAAGAGACAAAGTGGAGAACAAAAATGCCAGCGGTTATTCATAGGCAGGTTATTTATTGCCTCTGAAATAACCTTTATGCAGGACTCACCTTTGCTCTATTATCATTGTGATAATCTACAATATGTTCTGTTTTGAAATACAGCAATCATAAGCATTCATTGGGCATCAGCCGGTGGTTGTGCATACACACAAACCTCTTTAAGCTCATCATGAAACCTTCTGACCATAATAAAGAGCATGTGACTGATACTGAATGATTGATGTTATTGATAAAGAAAAGAACTGAGATCAGTCTGGCCCTTAGCATTCCCAGCACTGTCATGGTAAATGTTCCACATTGGTATGTGTTACATCCCAGCTGAATAAAACAAGTGGATTCATTTGATGTTGATGTGTTAGTCTGTGTTTTCTCCTAAATGTAGGGCGGTCACATAGACACTCACACAGCAGGAAGGGACAAATCACAAAATTACAATTCACTCAGACGGTGAAGAATGTGACCATGAAGCGTTTCATGGTTTCCAATTTCTGGGTCTGTCCCTGTGTTGCACACTTTGATCTCATGATTCCATAATTTCCCTTGACACAATTTTATGAGCTTCGCCTAGTGCAATATTCAGGTTTGTTGGAAGCTCAGTTGCCATATTACTTGCTCTTATTACAACAGTAATAAGCTATACAACCCATATCTCCATCATCTTCCCACAGCTCCAAAAACAGACCTATTTGACATGGATTTAGAATAAAATATCAATTTAGAGCCTGGTCACCTGCTCTCAAGCCGGTTATGAATCCTCGATATGCAAAATTCTTTCAGTGACAATAAAACCAAGAAAATCACAACTCAACCCGTTTGATGAACTAGTGCACATAAAGGGAGGTAACTGGGTTTCTGGTTGCCTCTGTGAGGAACATGATGCTAATGTTTCTATCTGCAGAGTATTGTCACTGCATGTGCACTAAACAGGCAGTATTATTTCAAGACAGTCCTCAACAAAGAGTCAGCATCAGCATCAGCATCAGCAGGCTTTAGTGCCAACCATCGTCACTGAGAGAAGATACAAGGGGACAAAAAGCTTTTGACAAGGAGAGGGCAGGAAAACACTTTCAGAAGCTATTTGGAAAACATTGGGGAAAAAAGTGTGTTTTTGTTCTAGCCGCACCAGAACTCACAGTTTCACATACCCATCGTGATCTAATGCAAATAGACTTTCAAAGCATATCAGCACCCATGCCAGTCTTAAAGAAGCAGTCTTCAAATTAACATTTAGATGGAAATGACACGTCAGGACCTCACAAGTCAGAGATCAGAGTGGCTGTAATAAAAAAATTGCATCCATCAAAGTCATTTTGCATGCCCCAAAGAGAAGTATGAAGTGGACTCTAAGTAAATCCCCCACACCCCACATTAGATTAGAGCCCATTAACCCAATTATTGACAGGTACATCTTATGATCTACCCTGGAATTGTCTTGATCAGCTTATTTTAGTCTTCATGTCGCCACAAGCAAGAGCAAACAGCAGGGATGGCCGGTGAGCGTGCGACAGACTGCTTTCCTGTGACTGAGTTCACACATGCAGAAGCCCCTTTGGACTTGTTGGCCAGTGATGACAAGCTGTGCATCCAAACCCAGCCTGTTTATAAATATAGCTTAATGTACGCCCTGCCATTTCTCACCGGATTCATCTCTATTCGCATGTCCTCACATGGACCCCCAAACAAATTGAATTGCCTGATCAAGTTTTCCGTCTCTCACAATCAACTTGTTGTGGCCTTCTACAGCCAGAGCTATGTTGGAGAGTTGAATAAATGGTGTGAGATAAAGAAGATTTGTTCACAAAGAGAGACACAAACACTCACAATATATGTGTCCGTCTCTATCTGTCCTTGTAAACATATTTTCATGGTTAAAGTATGTAGGAGTCAAACGTCATAATATGCTGTCAACCAGACAGACAGCCTGCTCTTCACACACATGCAGAATAATGTTTCAGACAGACTTCTGAATCGGAATATGATGAAGCCAAAACATTAATAAACTTTTTGCAATATTTAACTATTGCAAATGACCATTTTCATATGTTATGAACACGAAGCTGATCTATGTCTTTTAATGTCGGTCTTCTTTGATACTGATCCACCTATAGCCACCAAGCGTGAACATCCTGCTGTCAGCCCCTTGGCAGCTGTCAGCAGCTCCGAGGGGAGCCCACACCAAGTTAGGGGTTTTCATTGGGAGCTGTGCCGGTTATGAACTGGATTCAGATCTAATACAGCAGAAGGTGCATCATGTCAAACTGTCCAGCGGCGAGCAGGGCATATGTGACGTATTGCGCAATGTCCAACTCGCCCCGCAGCACATCCAACCCAAGTGTACCCTACTGCCATGGCATGTTGTGGATAAACAGCCCATAGCACTCTCTCACTGTGCTCTCTGTTAGTCCAAAAACAGGGTCGCTTTGATTACCATGGAGGATAATAAAAACACTCATCAATAATGTACAAATTCAATTAATGACTTCCCCCAACTCTGTCAGATCTCCCACCGCAAACCCCTGCACTGCTGCAATCCCCACGCTGCTACATACAGGAACAGGACAAATATGGAAGTGGGAAGTCATTACTAAAACATAGCAGACCTTTTGTGAAATGCACTATTTGAATTCTGGCCTGGTGCTTTGTTGTTGGTGTCATGCGCTCTTCTATCAGGCCTCAGTCTCCAGAGGCCCCAGACACTGATGGCTGCAACAGTTGCCCGTGCCTGCTTCACAGCTATGATCCCAAACATTGCTTTGCTCAAATATTCATGCCTCTTTGCAAACACCAACACAGCAATTGCTTGTGTAATTGCAGGACAAATGATAGGTTTAGTATAATTTGAGTGTTTTCAGCTGTTGATAATGTAGGGGAAATACTTGTTTCATTATACATGTGAATATCTTTTCGAGATTGACATGAATACCAAATATTATTGTCCAGCATTTTGTTGATATTTATAGGAAATGATATGTCTTTACTACAATGCCATAACAAGTAAATCATGAGTTGCTGCTTGGAGGTAAAGTTACTTTAGAAAGTGTCACGCATGCTGCGCTTATACCGGTTAACTTTATCTTGTCAGAGCCATCTATAAGAGAATTTAGCTCTGGAAACCATTTCAAGTGACCTTCTGAATCACGTGTTACTCATCGTGTCAATGCTGGTACCATGATGATGATGTATCTGTCCAATCAACACACGTCTCGATTTTATTCATGACAAACTCAGCTCGTCTATCTGTACAGATAATATTCACTTCTTGATTTGTGTTCCTAGCTCAGTGTACACATGGGTTTTTTATGTAATAAAAATATAGTTATCAGAAATATATTTTCATTTTCATTTCAATTTAACGATATTCATATGTATTTGGAAATTAATCTGTGAATCCAATAAATAACCAAAACTCACAGAAATGTGTGGCCATGTTTCTTTTCATTTCAAATGTTTTGTGTGAATGGACATCACCATCTTCTATAGAGACCGCAGCTGCTGTCTATATAATTACTTCCTAAAAAGATCAGTATCTTGCCAGTGACCCTGTCAACTGGTCAAGAGAGTGGAAAGGCACAGAGGAGCATGTGAGGAGGACGGAGCTGGAGAAATGAGACTGCTGCACTTTCAACATACACTTCAGATTGATCTCTGACCAAATTATCTGAATTAAAAATAGGTGATGTTTTGTTCCAAGCCAGATTGAAGTGTCTTCAAGACAATTCCCAAATATGTTCATGGAAGGGCTCAAGTCCTCAAACCTATGTCATCGTGACGTTGGAGACGTTATTATTATTTCCTTTTTTTGCAATGGGGGTGGAGTTGGTGTGTGTGGTTGGGAGGCAACAGCTCCCACCAATGCCCATAAATGAGTACTAGCCTTCAGCATAGTGTGATGTAAGTCCTGATACTCCACCTACGTTCCAGTTGCTGATTGGCGTTACGCAGGTTTTCCTACTATTATTTATTAGCCCAAAGCGCGGATTCCTCATTTATCCTAACTGGATCTCACTGCAGGACCTACCCGTTCCCACTTTACTCTGCGCGCAGCTGACTCCTCTACGACTCCTATACCCCGACACCTATCTGCTCTACAAACAACAGGTAAAGACAAATATTAATCTTAAATGCTCAACGTCAAATGTTTATGATTGTTTATCGTTTATTTGCAGATGTCTTTTTCTGTCATGAAGAAGTGGGTTACCTTTTTGGAGAGGAAACAGATGGGTCTGCGTGACATTATTGTCACCTTGTTGTTTGTCTTTGCTCGTTAATTGCCAGATAATCCAAACTTTAATTTACTAATTCCACCAACAATATACTCTAATCTGTACCGCGCGCTTGTACGCACCAATTATGCAGTTGGCTATACAGAATGCATATTTGGTTGCTGATTATCAGCAATATTTTTTGCCAATAAGGAAACAACTTAATAAGACCAAAACACTGTATATTTTTTCGTACAGGTGGTGCTGAGAAGATGAGAAGAGGTTTGCTGCTGGTGACTCTGTTCCTCATCATGAAACTTCGACACAGCCAGTCCAGATGCGAGGAGCCCGGATCGCGCAGAGCAACTTCAGATGTAGGTTTCCTATAGCGCGCTGATTATCAGACAATCTTTTGACATATGTATTATGTGCTTTTCATAGTTCCAGAAGACCACAGGCTTGGATAGCCTTAAGAGGAACAGTCTGAAGAGGTTTAGCGATTTGGATTATGATAGCTTTGTGGGACTGATGGGAAGAAGAGCTGCCGGTGAGTTTCTGACCGAATATGATCAAATGTGTATAGTAATAGTAATAATAATAATAATAATAATAATAGTATTAATGATACATATTACATTGAAAAACATGTTAAAATGGCACTGTAGCCTCATTACAGGCTTTGTAATGTAAATGATTTCTTAAATTTGAGTTTTATCTGAATTGTATTTTACAAGTTTTTTTTTTCCTTTTTTATTTAATTTTTATCAGATGCAAACGCTGTACAGGCACCACAAAAAAGTAAGGCCGTTGAGACTAATATTATGCTTGCTTTCAGTGAAATCAAAATTTTATTTTTCTCATTCTTCTTTTTAGGGGAGATGCATGACTTCTTTGTTGGTCTTATGGGAAGGAGAAACTCTGAGCCTGGTAAGTGTGGCAATTCACAAGCGTCACATCTGTTAAAGCTCTGTGGACTTATGTGCATTCAGATTCAAGGTGTTCATCATGCAGAGAATATATCCTCAAATTGTAATGTTTGCTCTCACAGATAATGGTCCCTCGAGGAGAGAGTATCCAGAGAGGAGGGGCATGTTTCCCAACAAGTGCAGGCTGAGGTGAATGTCTTTTTACTCAGTAGATGGAACATTGCCAACAACAACAAAAGTGGCTCATAAAGAATAAAACCATTTGGGGCAAAGGAGGGTTTGAAGATTTCTGCTGTCTTAATAACACTGCTGGCTCAAATGAATATGTGTTTGTAAAAAGTAATGCATGAGTAATAAATGTGTATGTGTGCATGTTTTGTTGCAGGTTTCTACAGGGCCTGTAGACATTCATTACGAAGAAACTCTCATATCTGGCAACAGAGACAGAAGATCACAGAGAACACAATCAATGAACTAAGCGTCTTATGGTAACAACTAAATGCTGTGATTCACACTGTAAACCTGCCAGCTGGCTTCTGAAAGTGACCATAACACAGATTGTATTCGTTTTATCTGAAGACAAAACATGATTAGTAGTGAGAGACGATTAATTTTATTCTTTGTTCTTTAAAAGTTGAAAATAAACGTAATTTTTTTTAACATCATTTATTCATTCAAAACACAAGTGCATTTGCCTGAAGCTGTTTATGAGTTGTTCTTCAAGCTTGAAACCTGAACAAACAGTCATGTTCAATCTCACATGCTACATTGTTTACTGTTACATTATTAAAAAAAATACATATGGGATTTTGTGTTTTCATCAGAAGCTGCAGTGTTCACAAAAAAGTACAGCAGGTTTTAAGTAGACACTTGAATCACTCAAAGGTAAAGAGAAAGACAATATCGGATCACTGGTGGCAGTAGAGTCTGCTTTTACTATTAAACCAGAGGGTTCAAAAGAAAATCAAAGACAAAAAATACAAATGGCCATAAAATACAAAAAGAAAATCATTTGAAATGTTGCTCTGTGTTTCTGAAATCCAAAATAAAATTAGATGAGAATTTAAATTTAACTTCAGAAAAGTAAATCAGTCAGATTTAACATCATAAAAACCAAGTAGCCATAAATAAGAGAAGTTGTGACACACAAATAAAATGATACACATCTGCTGCATTATTGGCTCTGAACAAAAAACAAATATTCGATGTGCATCTTCCTGCATTTCTTCAAGCACATGTCTGACTGTGCTTTTTTTATGTATACATATTCAAATTTAACCACTCACTGCAAGTGCTTACATTGTCATACTGTCTGGAATAATACTGTGATTGGATTGAATAAGGCCCGTCAGAAGAGAACATTCGCCGACACACTGTGCAGGCAGAGCCACCGCAGCTGAAACACAGAATCAGCGCTGCCTGCCTTGAGTGACTGCAGTTCTGTTCTCTGTAACGAGATTGTCCTTTCCCCCTGTCTCGGACTCCATCTCTTCTTCAGTCTGGTTTCCACTCACAGAAAAAGCTGAAGTTGTGTGACTCCTTCCATCGGTCACCTCCTGAACCCCTTTAAGATCCGTCGTCGCGGCCGTCTGTGCGAGTGGGCCGAGGCTCAGACCCTGGAGCAAGGAGGGCCGGTAGCGTGGCTTGTAGCCATAGGCTCTCAGGTGATAGGTATAGTACTCCAGTGTGTACATAAGCTCCGCTTCTACATAATGGAAAGACACTGCCAAGTCAGAGCAGCACTGTGGACCCTGAGGAAGCATAGCAGACAACACACACGTTAGCACATAGATTTGCACCAAAAACAGTCATGTCCAGAAACTAAATGTCAGACCATTAGAACAAACTGGAAATCTGCATCTTCAGCAATGCTTTGCAATTAATTTCAGCTTTCACATGTATTTTCTCATTTTAATTGCAAAGTAGTTCCATCATCTGCGCCAAATTGACCAATTTCCCCTTTGTTGATGTGACGCTGTTTCTGTCGCAATCATCTCCTTTAAAATGAACTCATTTCTATTTCAATTGACCGAGGGTTCAACAACTGCATTCATACGCGCTAGATAATTATATTTTCCTTAATTTAGTCATTAACTGTTTTGATGAGAGGAACACTTACATTTTGTTTTATTCATCAAAAGAAAAATAAACTGTATATTGCACAATACTTACGAATTAGAGAATATGTCCCTACTGTACATTAAACAACGAAAGAATAATTATCCCACTTGAAGTGCAGATGCACAATAATGAGATTAAAGGATTTTCAACTAATCCTCAGCAGCATGTCTACTAACATGACTTGCCCTTTTCTAATAAGGCTTATTAGATTAGATTTTCCATTATTAGTCCCACAGTGGGAACATTTCAGGATCACAGCAGCGGGTGCACATTAATAAAATATAAACACAAAACAGTAAATACTAAATATACAGAGGACACAAAATATATACACAAGGCAGTGACCAAAGTGAATTTCCAGCAGGTTAAAATGTCCAGGAAAATAAAGTGCTGAGTTTGCCAAGATCTCCAGCGATCTACTGCAGCTTATTGTGCATCCACTGGATGTCTGTCTCATCTCTAAACTATCTGTACACAAGTGTAATGGTGACATTGTACACACTTTGACAGCTTATAGAATAGATTTGGACAATAAATATGGGGATAGAGGCTAGTATGACATGACACGAAGTGGGGATGTTATGGTATGCGTCTTATCATTATCACACGGGACTCCCTATTCCAAAGTATTTTCAGCATAGCTATGGTAGGTTGATAGGTATGGTGTATATTTGTTTGCATTAACCATCTTGACCAACTTGTACTGTAGTAAAATTTCACAGCTCTAGCTCAGAAATGAAATGCAAGTGAAAAGACTTGCCTCAATAATTGGGTAGTAACAATAGCTCCAGTACCAGAAGCTTTTGGAGAACTTGCCAGTTAGATGGTGCTCTGGCACAAATGGGTGGAAGGTTTCTCGATGCAAAGTATCTCTGGAGTCCCCCGCCAGAACGCCCATCTTCTCCAAACACTGCCCCAGCGCCAAGTCCTCTACGGGTGTGGTGTGTGAGCAAACTTTGGTTCGAAAACCTTCAACAAATCTCTTGAGGGCCTCTTTGCTCAGCACGTAGCCTGCCCCTCCGCTCATGTAGCCTTGCTTGGTGAAAGGCTTGAAACGTTTGCCAAAGTAGATGGGCTCTTCAGGTGTGTGGTTGGACAGAATCCAGCGCAGGTTGTCCACGACCACATATGTGTCATCGTCCGCTTTAAGGAACCAGTCTGCTTCACTCGCATGATGCTCGTAGACATAATGGAAAGCTCGAATGGTCTTCCAGTAGAGCTGGTCACGGCCCTCCTTAGTGCCCAGGCCTACAGTGGGGAAGTCTGGGTCCTCCTCAGAGCTCATGAACACCACCACGTTGCAGTGGCGACTCCAGGTGGCCCTGACGTGGCGCGCCCTGCTCTGCAGGTTATACGGTCCAGTCATCACCCAACAGAGAACGCGAACCGTCTGATACAACGCATCTGCCACCCGGCTGTCTTCATCTAGAGGGGCACAGCAGACAGTAGAAGACACCGTTAACGGGATTGCAGTGGAGCGATCGTACGTGTGGGTGAATCAGGAACGCCACACTCCCCCGGCACTCCACACATGAGCATGAGTGCTCCATGTCTAATCACTTTTTCTACTTGCTATGTAGATGAACCTTGAATAAGAACCATGGTCAACTTTCCTGCAGTAGTACTGAGAAGTTTAAAATTCCTCAACAGGTTAAAAAAAATCATCAAAGACAGTAAACAGTTTAAGTAACCCCCGAAGATCTACACGCAAGACCGTCTAAGCCCGTTCAACAAGGCAAAGCTAGGTTAAGTTAATACAATAGCCACCGTTGTATCACTTATTTCAGGTTAAGAAGTCGGCTTCCCCGACAGACGGATATCAATGGTTTTTAGGGCTTGTAAAATAGATGTAGGAGAATTGGAAGTACTCCGGGATGGACTCGCTCTAAAGAGCCAATACTGGAGGAGGAACCCCATGTGGTTAGGAACCTCGCTCGGTTATGAAGAGCAGCTTTAGGACCCGAATACCCTCAATTTGGATGCCAATCTGATTCCTGTTGGTGTCAGTTAGGTGTGAAAACCACAAAATACCGAGAAGTTTCCATTGCGTCAGCCAGATGAACCAGAACCACAATTTCAAGTATTTATTTAATATTCAATTTAATAAGTAATTTACTTCATTTGAGCCTCAATTATTTTAATAGAGGGAGGGGTTTTGGGTGTGGTGCGTCTCGGACATTTTTGGTGGCTACCTCGACATTTTGTAAGAGTAGCTCTGATGAGTCAGAAACTCAAGGTTTTAATGTAGAAGGAACTAGCGTCACAGTGGGACATTCTTTGAAAATTCTGTTTTTATTCACACAGTAGGTGCATGTTTTAATAGATTACTCTGTTTGGGTTTTATCGGTTGTTTTAGATTCATCTTTGTTTTATACGTGTGTGACATGGTTTTAGCAGAGGAACTGGAGAGACCCACACCAGAGTTTTTGTTCCCAAACATTAGATCTTTTCCACTTAAGGCCCGAGGCGAGGTAACGGCCGGACAGCGGGTTAAGAGTCAGACATGACGCCTGCTATAAGATAACTAAAAGGAAGGTGATCAAGAGAGGGAAAGACTTCCATAAAAGATATGAATAAACAACACATAGTAAATAGTTTCATCTGTAGAGGACCAGCGTGGAAGACTGTAAATTACCTTCATGGGGAGAGTGGAGCGGGTTGGTGAGAGCGGCTCCCTCTTTCCTCCAGCTGGTTGGTCTCTCAGACACCGCTGTGGCTTTTTCCTGAGCTTCTGACAGTATGTGGTAGCTCCTCTCAAACCACACCTGGCACAGGAAGAAGTAGATACTGCAGGCCCCCACCAGGAAGCCCAGGTAGAAGGCCCAGCTGGAGCTGGAGCCCTTCATGGCGAGACTGACCCCCAGCATGGTGAAGTCCTAGCTACAGCATGTCTTCATGTGTACGCAACACTAGGATCAGTTTGGTGGACTATCACACCTGAAATGTTAAATAATTACATTGCAAATCAGTGTGAAAAGGCAATAAACTCCAATAGTACTTGCACAGCGAGACATGTTTTTAATGTGTGCATTAAAAGATGCAATGCAAGTACACTCTGCTAGAGCTTTATATGATATTTAATGCACTTTTCAGGCCCAGACTACAACACATGTTAAGCATTTCCCCTGGAGCCTAATCTCTCCCCTTCCACATTCACAGAACAATATTTTCCTTAAAACATGACCACACACAAGTGTCTCACTAGTCTCGAAAGTCAAGAGACTTGAGTTAGTAGCAAGTAAACTGACTCCATGTGACATCAGAAAGCGTATACCAGTAAAATGGAACTAATAAATGTCTTGACACATCATCATTACATTTATCTATGTCTTCACGGCAGATTGATTGTACGCATACATTTTAACAAAGCTATAATATAAAATCTGATTTCAGTTTGTCATTTTTGGTTGCAGACTGTAGTCCTTTGTGGACATGGACTTTACACTTGTCAGTGCCTCACAGTGCCACATTGTATCAGTCAGTACCTGATGCCTCACGGATGAGGTGAACAAAAGTTAACGATTAACACGAATTGTTTATTCTGAAGAAAGAGCTCTCCATATGCTTCCCTTCATTGTGCTAACGATAATCCAGTCGACCTCGGGATTCCATCGGTTTATACCCAAAACACGCGAGTGCTGCGACAGCGAAACAAAGCCACGTGTGTAGGACTATAACTGTACATTTGCGTAAATGTTGGACACGGTAGCAGCGATGTGTATATTTATAATCAGCAACAACATCATCTGCACCCGTAGGCCTGTGTGGCATGTACCTTTGCTGGGCTATCAGTCGTGGCTCTGTTAAACCAGCAAGCAGAGAAACATGGCTCGTTACTGAAAATGTGCACAAACCTGCTCCACCTGTCAGTCATGTCGTCACACGCTCACATGATGATCCGATGTATGGTCGTTGGTTCAAGTCGTCCTTCTTATGCGTCGCCGAATGAGATGATTAGTGGGGAGAAAAAAACACTGAGCAGATGTACGTTCTTCAGCATCACGGGCTCAACTCTAAAAATGTGTCCTCTCATTGGCCGGCTGCCGGTGACGCGTTGAGGAAGCTGCTTTAACGATTTTAAATGCATTAACGGAAATTAAATACTAGTTTGATTTATTCTACATGTCTTCCTCATTATTTTAATGTGTAATTGGAAGATGCTGAGAGATAAAACCAAAGGAAAGTGTGTAAAGCTGTTGTTCAGTTTTAAGCTTGGCCACTAGGTTGCACCCTAAAGCCACAAATGTAAGTCATGTGGTGGTGGCTGTGGATCAGTGGTTAGCAGGTCCGTCTTTCTGTGGGGCGGTTCGATCCCTGTTTGTAACATGGATAAACAATGTATACAACTGTATTGTGAAAGTAATAACAACAATGAATCACTCAGATGTAGTCTAATAGTTAGAACCACGCCCAAAACAGAATACTTTTTAATTGCTACTTATGCAGAGTTCCAATAACAAATATTTGCAGTTGCTTTAAATTGTAAATACGTTTTTAAAAATAGTTCAAAGTAATGCATGTTGAATGGATGACTATTAAGTGGACAATGTAATAGATTACTTTATATACCAGACATTGGTGGTTAAGTGTGTATTTGTATATATACATATATATATATATATATATACATATATACATACATACATGCACACTGCATGCAGGATTTATATTTGATAATCAATGATTGAACGCAAAGATAGTAAAGCCATGCACATCTAAAGACAGGTTTCATATTTATTGAGTTCAGAACAAACTACAGAAGTGAGCAAAAGAAACAACACAACAATAATATAAATGTCTCATATCACCTTCACAACAACAAAATAATGTAAAATTCCTAAACACACAAAGCTGCAAGACATGGGATAGATATAAATTCAAAAACTGAAATATTGCATTATCTGCAGCACCAGAGGTGAGACTTTCCCACCCAAAAAGTGAAGTACTTTATCTTGACATACTGTTCCAGAAATAAGATTAGTTGTATAAAAATGTGCATCCCATAAACAACCTTTTACATGTGTCACTTTGAAATGGTTTTCCTGACTGCAACTGCACCGGCACAATGTTGTGCTTGTAGACATTGCTCATGCTCATGAGTCATAAACTGCCTTAGGAGGGAGTTTCTACGCAATTAAAGCATCAGGAAACAGGAACAAACTCACACCCATGTGCAACATAAAAAACCTAGTTGGTAAAAGTGGCAGTTGAAGATTGGTGAGGAGAAAAAGCCACTGAGCTGATTGACGTTCTTCAGCATCACGGCTATAAATGTGGCCTCTTAAGTACAAATAGTTCAAAGTAATGTATATTGAATGGATGACTATTAAATGGATAATGTATTAGATTATTTTATATACCAGACATGGGTGTTAAATGCATGCGTGTGTGTATATATATATATACACACACACATACACATGCACACTGCATTCAGGATTTATATTTGATAATCAACCATGGAGCCCAAAGATAGTCAAGCCATGCACATCGAAAGACAGGTTTCATTTTTATTGAGTTCATAACAAACAGAAGTGAGCTGGAACAGAAACAGCAAAGCAAAACCAAACAATAATAAAATGACTCACATTAACACCAACAAAATAATGTGACACTGACACAAAACACTGAAAGAACTCAGCATTCTCCAACAGTCAGGAAGCCACGGGGTGGAGAGACACACTAACTGGGGTATAGAAAATGGGAACCATAATCTCTAAACACACAAAGCTGCAAGACATGGGATAGATAAAAAGTCATAAACAGAACGATTGCAGGACCTGTAGCACCAGAGGTGAGACTTTCCCAACCAAAGTGAGCTACGTTATCTTGACCACTAGGTTTCACCCTAAGGAAGCCTTGGAATTGACAATCTACAATAAACCTTTAGACTGTTTAAAGAGTAAAGATTTTGGAACAAACTCACATAAACATAACAACCTATTCTGTTGAAGAGAGAATTAGACCCCTGACAGACCAAAACATGCTCAGTTGGGTTCAAGTTGCCAATTAGATCATCTTTTCTTGTCATTTAAAGCCACTAATATTCTCTATGGAATAATAGTGAACTGTGTCTGTCAAATTATTCTAAAGGTATGAAACATATAGATTGATATACAAAAGTGTGTCTGTTTAATTGGCTTACCTACAACTTTGCAAACACATGCTCCCTTTCCTTAAAAATACAGAATCCATGACTGTGCCAGTAAGTATTTTCTCTTGTTTTCAAGTTCCCACATCTCTTGATTAAGTTGCATACTGGGCCATGGCTTTCAAACTGGTGATGTCACGAAAGCATGGTCCTAGGTTGACAGTTACAGATGAGCAAATGGAAGGAGTAGGTGTAGCAGTTCGTTGAGCCGCTTAAGGATCCAGACACTTGTCTCACTTCCCGCAGCACGTCAGCCTGCTGCTGAAAGCCTCGTGCGCTGACAGGATCACGAGAAGCCGACAAGAGCCAACACAGCTCGTTTAGAAGCCGAGCCTTCACAGGGAGCACAACCTCACGGAGACGAGCGTGTTCCAAGCACTTGGTCCACGGGAATAACGCGCAATCCAAGAGGAGTGGCTCCAAACAGGAGGACAGGTGGTCGTAGGCTACTGGAACACGCCGTGAAGGGTCACAGACAGCTGTCGAGCCACCGGAACAGGAGTTGACTTGAAGGCGCTGGAAATATTTATTCTAAGGTAACGAGAACAGTAAATATGTGTCCGTATCTCTTCGTTCTGAACTGATTGGCATATCGCCTTCAATTATATATCGCATTCAATTGCTGCTTGGAAAATTGGGTAACCTATGGGATGCTAATAATATTAATAATAATAATTCAAACTTAGGCGATATAGGCCTAGCTTATTGAGCGCTTTTCTAAATACACAAAGACGCGTTGCCAACAATGTTAATTTGTTTCATTGAGCTATCATCGATAGTGCCCAGGCACATCAAACAGTCCAGGCTTTCATTTTATTAGTCTTGCGCAATAGCCTACAGCTAACTATAAAATGTTTGAATTGCCCCACAAAAAATATATTGCACTCTTTATTGCGTGATAGCTTTGGTATATACATATTTTTTAATGCATGTTGAACATTTATTTGTGATGGCCTTGTGATATTTGTGGAGAAGCGTAAGGCTTCAACAGTTGGGTGATTACACTATATTTCATCAGTTTGTCTTTTTTAGAGGATCTCTATTCAAATTGAAGAAAGCAAATCACACGTTGTGGTGAGATTACAAATTGTTTTGCGTGTTAGCTGGTTGTGCAAACTCAGGAACAACACCATCAGATGTCCTTAACCTTGCAGTTGCATAGTATTTCAACAACGTTCAAATCTATTCTTTTCTTCTTATAGTCGTGATGAATAAGTGAGGTTTCAGGCCTATTGACATTTCAATCATGAAATCAGAAATTGTAATCATGAAATCAGAAAATTCAATCACAAAATCTGAAAATGTTCTTCACTCAATTGGAAGAATGGAATTTCACACACAAGTAACGCTCTGCTCAACATACATAAACCACTTTTAAACCAACCCACCATCAACTGGAGTCTCAATGTGGTATCTGACCAAAATATCACCCGGCTTCATCAGGACCGCTGCAAAACACACACCTCTGCAACTGTTGTTGTTGCAGATGCACAAGCAGCAACCACATCCTTTACACCTCACTAAGTTCTCATTGAATTAACCATGAGCTGCAGACTTTTTATTTCTTAAACGACAGGAGAAGTTATTGATAGTTTTATTTTAAACAGTCTTTTATTCGTATGCTTTCATTTTTATTTGTTGATGTTGTATATTGGTATTTGGCTGGCATGGCCAAACTGCAAAGTGACTGCGAGGCATCAGAGAGAGCTCCTATAGCAGGTCCTGCTGAGGACCACTCACCAACAGCAGTGCCCTTAGCCTCACTAAGCTTACTTGGGAGGGTGTGGCCACATCCTGACTCAAACCCTGTTGCTCAAACCAGGGGTGCTCACACTTTTTCAGAGCTACTACTATATTGCTGAAAGTCAAGCGATCGACCGACGGGGGTGGGGTAGGTGCTCACCTACCGCGCGCGGACGCGAGAGAGAAGACAGAGGACTTTTTTTCTTTGTCCGTCGATGCGCGCGCGCCGGTGCGTGGAGCTCCTCGGCACGCACGCGACGGCGAGACAGCAGGCAGAGGACTACGTACACGTAGACAGAAACATTCTGCTGCTGTGTGGCTGCGCTGAAAAGAAGACGAGAGGGCGGGCCAATTTTTTTTAATGTCATGCGATCTACCAATACTACGCCGCGATCGACTGGCAGGTCGCCGCGATCGACGTATTGAGCACCCCTGAGACCATGTGGAAACTGAGGTTGCAGCACAGACTTCGCAACGGACATAGCTTTAAAGAAGTCTTCAGACATCTGAATATGTCAGGGAAACTACCTAAATCTGCTGTGGTGGAAGAGTGTTCATTATTGGAGACTTATGCCATTGTTGTTTATCGCTCAGAGCATGTAGCTTGCTCTGTGATGCTGTACAGTACATGGGAGTGTACAGAACGAAGCCTTGAAATACATTTACTTACAAGGTCTACTCAGCCATCCCTCCACAAGATCCTCTGAACACTGCTCAGATCACCCTGATATGATCATTCCAAATGAGCCAGTGCACCAGTGGGATGAACCGCAATGTAAGTCCACCCTCAACTTAAATCTGTAATCACAGTATTCTTCGTTCAGTTTCAGCGCTCCATCCAGACGAGAACTTCATTTTTTTCTGGCCCTTAAACTAAACTGGAGGCCAAAGTTGCCTCCACAGTAGATGCATGTATTTTTTTTTTATTTATAAATTTTATTTGTCAGGGACAAAGCAGCGCACATTATTACACAAAGTGTACATGTGATACAGAAGGTTTCTAGCCAATTGGCTAATTTGCAACCCCAGTCCCTGGTCAGGCCTTTCTAACAAAACAAAACAGAAACAAGAAACATGTCTAGATCTAAAACTAATCTAAAAGTGGTGTATGTGTGCAGACAGCTCTCCATACATAGAGAAGACCTGACAAAACATCCATGCATAGACTGAGTGTTCATACACCTAACCATACACATCATAAAATAATAAGATATATACAAGAGCAACACAGGTAGTAGATCCTCTAAACTAAACACAGTTAATACAATACAATAAAAATACAATAAAACCCATTAAATTGAGTATGGCTGGTATGTGTTTCAGTGTTGACATCCCTGGTTTACTATTAAATGTTTTCAGTTCAGTTTGTGTTTTAGTTCCGTTGGTAAGTCGTTCCAGAATCGGGTCCCTTTTGTTGAGAAACATGACTGACCGAAAGTGGTTTTGCGCATCTCTGCTGTGCAGTTGCCACCCACTGATCCCCTAGTGGCCACTCTCCTGGTGCACGTTTTTGTCACACTAAGACAGAGTACAGAAGGTGCTATGTTGTTTGCACATCTAAAGATGAGTTTTAGAAAGGAAAACTTAATGGAGCTGTCGAAACTTAAAAGCTTGTATTTATGTAAAATTAAACAGTGATGTGTGGTTATTGGTTTCTGGTCCATTATTTTCAGTGCCTGTTTGTATAATGATGTGACTGGTTTAACTGTTGTCTGGGAGGCTTGGCCCCATACAGTAATACAGTAAGATATATGAGAAAGAATCATTGCATGAAAGTACAGCAAGGCTGCCTTGACTGGTATGTGATGTCTTATGATTCTGAAACAGTTCAGATTCGTCCGGACGGTCTTGCAGAGTTTATTAATGTGTTTTTTGAAGATAAGTTGTGAATCTAAGACAACCCCTAAAAATTTGAATTCACTAACTTCTTCTATGGCTTCTTGGTCTATTTTGATGGGGCATTTAGATTTCCCTCTTATAGAGAAGCACATGGAGACAGTTTTTTTGATGTTTAGTGTGAGATGGTTATCTTTGAGCCATTGGGATACTCCCTCCATCTCCTTGGTCAGGGTCTCTGCTGCTGCACCTGGTGTCTTAGCTGAGGCATATACTGTATAACTCTGTCGTCAGCGTACATTTGACAGTTTCGGATTGACAGCATGTTGGTAAATCGTTTATGTATAGACTGAACAGCAGAGGCCCCAAGATGGAGCCCTGTGGAACACCCATAGTGGCTTGTTGTGTCGTTGAGAGTTTGTTGTTTATTTTGACACGTTGCTGCCTGTGCGCTAAATAAGATGCAAACCAGCCAATTGCATGTTCAGAGAAGTTGAAGTTGGTTAGTTTGTTCAGGAGTATATTGTGGTTCACTGTGTCAAAGGCCTTTTTGAGGTCTATGAACACAGCTCCCACCACATTACCCCTGTCTAAATTGCTCTTAATGTTCTCAGTAAGGTAGCAGTTAGCTATTTCTGTTGAGAATCCTTGTCTAAATCCAAATTGTTTGGGTGGATCATGTTATTGCTTTCAAGGTAGTCAACTAATTGATCTTTTATGATCTTTTCCGATTTTGGAGAGAGCAGGTAGTATTGAGATGGGCCTATAGTTACCTGCTTGGTCCTTTGCACCTGTTTTAAAAATTGGGGTGATAATGGCTTGTTTCCAGCTTTGTGGGAATCTGCCTGCTCTAATGGAGAGATTTACTAGATGTGTTATAGGTTTAACCAGGGATGAGCAGTGAGTTTTAATGTGTCCAACCCAGACACGTCCTTAGCCTTAGATTCTTTTAATGTGTTAATGACTTTGCATATTATTTCCTGACTTACCTCCTTAATTTGGAAGGATTTAGGTTTAGCCTTTGATCCCTGTAAGGTTACTGGTTCAAAGTTCTTAGCAAGCTCTTCCACTGACTGAATAAAGAAGTTGTTGAGTTCATTTGCAATTTCTAAGTAGTTAGTGCTGGTGTCCCCATTCACTTTCAGTTCTGTTAGTTTTTTGTTGCCTTGGCTTGTGTTTAGTGAGGCTGTTGAGGTGCTTCCAGAGTGATGCGCTGTTCCCTTCCGCTTCCTCAATCAGTTGCATGTAATAAGTTGTTTTTGCTTCTCTGACTACCCTATTTCTCAATCCTTTAAAAATAAGAAGATCCGTATTAGTTTTAGTAAGTAATGATTTTTTCAAAGCATAGTCTCTCTGTTTCATGAGCTGTAGTATGTTATTATTCAGCCAAAGTAGGGAGACTTTTCGCTGCGTATCTTTGAATGTCTTTGTGTATTGTGTATTGTGTATGGGAAAGACTGAGTAAAAAAAAAAACAATGACATAAGCTTCCCCATGAGGGTCAGTGGCTTTGTGCTAGGAATGTTTCACATCACTGTTAGAACCAAACTTTGTTTTGACTTTTCCTTCAGTGCCTATACACCTACTTATCCTACACATATCTGTCCCAACTATATCCTCATTCCAACGTGTCACATACTGAAGCTTAACCAAACCCCTTGGCATCCCTTTCTGTCTCGGTAAACACGTAGTTACGTGAATTCTGATTTTAAAAAAGCACTTGCATGGGTTAAAAAACACACATCATGGCTTATAGCTACGTAAACAAAGAGGTAATCAATGTAGCATACAGACACTGAAGGGTGCCACGGCAAAGTATCGGTCATGTCCAAAAAGTGCTGCATTCAGATGTGGTACAAGTTTAAAACATGGAAGCATGCTAATATGCTTGAGTGCTTCCTTATTAGGGTTGGGTACCGAAACCCGGTTCCAATAAAACCGGTATTACCCGGACCGAAACGCAACGCACATTCCGGTGCTTCTTTCTGGTGCCTGAGCCGATTGAAATTGAAAAAAACTATTGTTGTGAACTTCTCTGGTGACTCCGCCCTGTCAGTAGGTTACGAGCCTCTCATATTTAAGTTTGACAGCGGAGGCGTGGCCGTGTGTGACGGCGTGAATCCGTGTCGAGCACACCAGCGTCAGGCTGGACGCGATGGGGAGACCGTCACCGGTCCCCGTGAACACGTGGAGACCGATTAATGACGAGCAGCCTTAACTCAGATTAGTACCGTATCGTTGATTGCAAGTCTTGCATTCATAAAAGTAGCCCAGCGGTCCCGGCTGTATACCCGGGACCGCTTTGTTTCAGTGTAACTCTCGCTGTCAGAAGCTAAACTTTATTTGTCACGTGTCATCTTCATTACCTCTGATTGGTTGTTCTCTTTGCCCATCAAAACAGTGACATGATTAACCCTATAAAGTCTGCACATGACGATACATATCACATATAATGGAGAACATATATTGTGTATGTTAACAGTCTGATATCCGTTGTTTGTCAGTGCTCCATGATAACGGCTTCTACAGGGAATATGGCCGAAGAGGTTTTTAATGTCCTTATTGTGCGTTTTTTTTTTTTAAGTATCGGTTCAGGCACCGTTTAAGCACCGGTATCGTTTTAAAAGTACCGGTTTAGCACCGGTATCGGAAAAAACCCAAACGATACCCATCCCTATTCCTTATGCAGTCAAAGACTATTTTAGCTCTTGAAAAATATTTCATCTTAAAAATACTGCTTTTGTCATCTTATGGAGCATCTACTGGGTCTTTAACCTGAGATTGGGAAGTTTCTGATTCAAGAATGAAATGTATTTTAATCTTGCTATCTTTAAGATAGCAAACACTCAATTGGAAGCATAGCATTTCACACACAAGTAACGCTCTGCTCAACATACATGAACCACTTACCAACCCACCGTCAACTGGAGTCTCAATGTGGTGTCTGACAAAAATATCACCCGGCTTCATCAGGACTGCTGCTAAACACACACCTCTGTAACTGTTGTTGTTGCAGATGCACAAGTAGCAACCACATCCTTTACGCCTCACTAAGTTCTCATTGAATTAACCATGAGCTGCAGACTTTTTATTTTTTAAATGGCAGGAGAAGTTATTGATACTGTTTTATTTTAAACCGTCTTTTAATTGTGTGCTTTCATTGTACACATTGTATTTGTTGATGTTGTACGTATTGGTAATGATCTATGGAAAGCACTTTGTGCTCCCAGTTTGAAAAGTGCTATAAAATTCCAATGCATTAATTATTCATGAAACTATAGTGCATTGGCAGCATAATTCATGAATGGGATCCAGTTCTAGATTTGACAAGCCAAATTTCGTGTAAATTGAGATATCATAATTTAAAATTCTAAAGTGTAATGATATTAAAGGTCTAATAATGTACAAAACATGAAGCAGCTAATCTCAAATTCTTCAGCAGCTTTAAGGACGACTTGCTTTGACAACCGCTCCAAATATATTTTAAACCAGCCATGAGAAACTGAAGGATAAGGTTCATGTACAAATGTCAACAATCAAATCAAAGCAAGTTATTCTCGTGTGAATTACAGGAATTTTGTTTTTCACAAGGCCTTTTGTTTTTCTCATTCCGTGAGGTCTACATGTATACCTTTTTGACATCTCCTTTACTCTTCATTCTAGATGCGTGCCACCTATAAGAAGTGTCTTGGACTGCTTTTGATCAGTGGACTTCTGCTATCCCTGTTTTATGCTTGGAGCCCTGGGACCAGCTCAAGAGTTGACATACGGTCAAGACAAAGGGGTCGAATACAGAAACTCCTCCAAGGGAAAATCCAGGACACCATCAGTGTCTATCAAGACATTGGCTACCATATAAAGGACGATGTGGCAAGGTTAGTTATAAGTCAGCATGTTTGAATTCTGCCCTGCATTATCATATTTATCTTTAATAACTAACTCAGTGGCATTTTTTTTTGACAGTCATTTGGCGCAAAATACATGTGTGTGTCGGGCTAATGAGGACACCTTTCAACTACCGTTCTCCAATCCGCTGTTCCCACGTGTGTGGGCCCACGACATCGTTCTTGCATTCTTGGAGTCCCATCCCGACCCGAGCGGCGTGAAGCGTCACAGAGCTCAGGAGTACGGCAGCTTTCAGAAGAGGTAACACACCTTTATGTACTCGTGTAACTGTCAGCTTAACTCACTTCTGTTTTTAGAAGGCAGTGCAAAGTACAAGGTTTATTTATTGTCATTTACAACCGGGTGGCGGAACAAAGTGCAGTTTGTGTTCCAATATTGCAACACAAGATTCAACACAAAATAACAACTATAAGCTGTGTTATGGTGGAGGTTGGAGTTGGAATGTAGGAATCTCAGCATAAGGAAAGAAACTGGTGGTAAAGCCGCTGATACTTCTGTGTCTCTTGCCAGATGGCAGCAGGGTGAACAGGTTTTTGACTCACGTGGGTGTTGTCCTTAAATATCCTTGGTGCTCTCCGTGGGAACCTCTTTTCGCCAATGTCGCTGATTGTTGAGTACCAAATGTTTTCTGGGCCTTTTTAATCACGCGCTGTAGTGCCTTCTTGTCATGGGCCGTGCACATCCCATCCCAGATTGAAATGTTTACAGTCAGGGGGCTCTTTGTTTTTTTTAACACGGGAGCGGAGAAGGTGTGGCTGCCACTGCAGTCATGTGTTTTGCATTGACAGGGCTGACTAAGTATTATTTAGCCATGCAATAATACAAACTACTTTATATGCACTTGAAAGAAAAACAGTTTAGGTGCAAACCTCAAATCATCAGGCTGGCTGTTCTAGCTGTTGAACTCTTATTAATGGAGGAAACCGCTGTCTTGTAGCCTGAGGAATCTGCCTGATTGATGTACTTCATTATTATGTGTACCTTGCACATGTAAACCTTTTCCATGCCATGTCTATGAAGATGAAGATGAGTCGAGCTGACACTTGTTTTCATTATTATAGTTAAGCCCAAAATGGCCTCTTCAAAGTCTTGGTTTTGTCTTTCAGCAATCCAAAATGTCAACATATTGAATTTACAATTGTATCAAGCAAAGAGAAACATATTCACCCGGCTTCATCAGGACCGCTGCTAAACACACACCTCTGCAACTGTTGTTGTTGCAGATGCTTAACCCAGATGCACAAGCAGCAACCACATCCTTTACACCTCACTCAGTTCTCATTGAATTAACCATGAGCTGCAGACTTTTTATTTCTTAAACGACAGGAAAAGTTATTACCTTCGCATTGAAAATGCCGGAAGGTTATGTTTTGATCGCCGTGTATTTATTTATTTATTTATTTATTTATTTGTATGCGTGTTATTCGCAAAACTCAAAAAGTATTGAACCGAATCGCATGAAATTTGGTGGGATGATTGTTTATTATCCGGGGACCAGTTGATTAGATTTTGAGATCGATCGGGTCAAAGGTCAAAGGTCATGAACAGGTCAAAATCTTTCGCAGAACTCAAAAAGTATTGAACCGAATCGCATGAAATTTGGTGGGATGATTGTTTATTATCCGGGGACCAGTTGATTAGATTTTGGGATCGATCGGGTCAAAGGTCAAAGGTCATGAACAGGTCAAAATCTTTCGCAGAACTCAAAAAGTATTGAACCGAATCGCATGAAATTTGGTGGGATGATTGGTTATTATCCGGGGACCATTTGATTAGATTTTGGGATCAATCGGGTCAAAGGTCAAGGGCAAGGTCATGGAAAGGTCAAACTCTTTTTTTTACCATAGCACGATACATTTTTGTCCAATTGGCATGCAACTAATGCCAAAATGTTCATAATTCAATACCCAATCTTGTGATATGCGAAGGTATGCACTCTACCGAGTGCCCATTCTAGTTGATACTGTTTTATTTTAAACAGTCTTTTGACGTAGAGGTCATAGTAAATTAAACGGCAGGTTACTGTTGCGCCCGGTCTACGGGACCCCTACGCTCAGCATCACCACGGGTCTCCTGTCTCCCCACCCCCCAAATAAGCACCAATGCTGCGGTGATAAAGGCCACAATACGTATTTATTGTGATGGTGGTAGCAATAATCATCAGGGTGAGCCTGGCCCAAAACCATAAAAGAAACAATCTAAACAAATAGCCTTACTTCCCTGGCCCACACAAAGTAAACACAAGTACGGACAGGTATCGTATACCTCCCTTACCAGTAAAACAGAAGAAAACAGGTTGAACAAAAAAGGCCCATACCCACAACTAATTAGACTACTCAAAGCCCCCCCTCTCCTCCCCAAGGATCAGTGAAGGACTGCATGGCCTGGGTGGGATCTGGAGAAACAAGAGAGAGGGCCAGTCTCAACAGGTTCTCTCTTAAGGCCCTCCATCCTATCACCTGCAACACAACAGAGTAAAACAAGGAAACAATGTAACAGCACCCTCCTCAGGCCGGGAGGTGAACAGCATTCATGTTCATAACTAGTAACTTACAGGCAACCACATTTCATTAGTTTGACCTAATACTTGATACAGATGTTGATATACCTGAATTATGCAACTACAATTATACATCTAATTTGAAATGTGTCTTCTCTGTGTGCAGAATGAGGTCAAAGTCAGAAATAGGATTATGGTGTAGAAATACAGCTACTTTCCCCTCTAATATGTTCTGTCTGTAAAGGTCCTACAATCCTGCAGATGTGCTGATTGTAGCTGAGGCCATCAGTCCTCTTCAGTACCCTACTCAGGGCGTGAAGGTGCGACCTCTCAAAACGATCATTATTCCTGGTAACGGCATATATTTTACTACATATTATCAAAGCTTGTACATTATTTCTTCACCAACTTTCGGTCTGTTTTGGTCCTACTCTGAGTCACTATCATCCCATCTTTATATCCCTTATATTGCTTTCTTCCCACAGGTTTGGGTCTTAAAGAAGAAACCGGACCCAACCATACGGTAATTTCTTTACTTTTTGCAGGAGTTGACAAACCCACTTTCTTCTGTCTAAATGCTGAATCTGTTTGTTTATTGTTTCCTCAAAACCATGCAATTGGTGAAACAGGTTTATTTGACAGCATCATTGGGGACCTTTGATGTGGCTGCTACAGTGGACAGGGTCTCTGTTGAAGGAGGCGGCGAGAAGCACATGATACTTTCTAGTCCTCTTCTCTCCGCTCTGAACAGGCAGCTGCAGTTTGTCACCTACACAAACACGGTGTTTCATCCCAAGACCGCAGATACGGGTACATTTATCATGTGGATACTTACTCTCTTGGTACTAAAAGTATAATCTCCCTATTTAACCGTAGAGTTTCATCCTGATGATCAGAGGTAATACACAACACTATGAATCAATAGACTTTATGGTAATAGAGTAAGGAAGTATTCATCAACACCAGGTTATTTATATCTGTGAAATATATTACATTCAGACATAAACTAGTATTAAAGAAACGGTTAGGACTGCAGTGCATATGCAAAATAGTTTGGCATGACAGTTATGTTAACAATAAAATAAATATGCACTGCTTCATCTCTTTATCCCTATTCTGTTCTGCAGTTCTGTTCGCCACTGACGTTCACCAGTCATTTTTCACTATTAAAGTTGAACATGGAATCATACCTAAACTTTACAACACTGGAAATCCAAAAGGTTTGTGAGCAGTTATGTCATTATCACTTTTCTTTTTAATGTAAAAGTGTTTAAATGCCTCATTGGAATGTTTTTGTGTTTTTGTTTCTCTTCAGAGTACAATATTAGTGCTCTCGTTACCTTCGCCACCAAGACCTTTCTCCGCTATGACAAACTCAAAGACCTTATTGACAGCATTCGGCAATATTATCCCAGCGTCACCATAGTGATAGCCGATGACAATGAACACCCACAGGCAGTGACCGGGCCTCACATTGACCATTACATCATGCCATTTCGAAAGGTAAAGTTGTACTATGTCTCTATGAAGTATCGTGGATTGTAATTATTAACCAGCACAGTGTTGTATGTATTGATCCTCCTCCATCTACTATAAACAGGGTTGGTTCGCAGGAAGAAACCTGGCAGTGTCTCAAGTGACAACCAAGTATGTCCTCTGGGTGGATGATGATTTCCTCTTCACAGCAAACACCAAGGTGGAGAGGATGGTGGACATCTTAGAAAAGACCACTCTGGATCTGGTGAGTTGCAAACCCGGATAGCTGCCGTTTTATTGATAAATACTTTAACGTTTTTTGAATTTTCACCCAACTCTGCGTAGATGCCCTCATACCACACAGACACATGGTCATAAGACAATGTCATGGCGCTGATAAAATCACATTCAGAATGCCGACTCTAATCGGAGAGATCATTGCCCCCAATCGTGGCTTTACGTCGCTGGCTGCCGGTGAAATACATTCATTTTGATATTCTGTTGAGCACTTACTACGCTCTCCATAATCAAGCTTCCGAATGCATTCTTGAGCTTCTAACCCCGACTCTACCCTGCTGGCTGTCCCACGCTCAAAACCCCAAAACAAAGATGACTTTCTTTTGGCTGTAAACCTTGGTATGGTATTAAAGTGGCACGTGTTGGTCACTTTCTCTAAAGGGTGCTACTTGTATAGACACACTTAACCAAACATCATATTTAATGAATATAAATATACATTTGTTATATATGTTGAAATTGTTTTTACAGCCCAAACAGCATTCAATATCTTAAATCAGTTCAGCTCTCTGTGGTTGCCAAAGGACTTTTTTTAATTCGATCTAAATGAATAATTCCGCAGGCTTCCGGCCTGTCTGCCTGCCTGCCTCCCCTGCACGCACCTCTAGACTGCACTTTTACAAGTATACCTGCAGAGAAGCAATAAGTTGTGTCGTATGATTAAAATATCACCAGTCACAGTCACACAGAAATAAGGAGGTTCTCTAAATGTTTTTCCACTTCCCAGAGTGAGTATCTTCGTCAGGCTGCTCGTTCTTCTTTTCATCTCACTCGTAACAGATCGTGGGCTGGACGGTGGTCCAGTGATGAGCCCTGTCGCCTCACAGCAAGAGGGGGCAGAGTTCCCATGTGTTATATGAAGCTAGCTCGTATGATTGACTGTTGGTGTGTATGGTTGTCCATCTCTCTGTCTCAGCTCTGTGATAATCTGATAATCTGTCCAGCACCCAAAGTCAGCCTCTCTCCCCCCATGTGACCAGACAAGGATAAGCTGTTAGATAATACAACAACATTGTACTTTGTTATTGTCATCCAGCGTGACTGTGTGTATGTGTGTGTTTGTGTGTGTGTCTTCACACATTTATTTCATGTGTCCAGAAGTTGTCTTTACATTTTGTATATCTTCATGACTTCAGGTCGGTGGTGCGGTGAGAGAGGCGACAGGTTACACTGCAACTTACCGTCACACCATTTCAGTGGAAGAAGGGGGAGAGGAGGGGGACTGCTTACACATCAGAACTGGCTACCACCATGTCATCGAGGGATTTCCCAACTGCGTGGTAGCAGATGCAGTCATCAACTTCTTTCTAGGGAGAACAGACAAGGTGCAGCAGGTGGGATTCAACCCCCGTCTGGCCCGGCATGGTCATCTGGGTGAGTCCATCTGTAATGTTGGCTATCAAATGTATTAACATAGCAGTTTATATAAGCTAATTTCTCAACACACTGCAGTACAGCTGTGATAACAATTTTGAGTTGCTTCAGATTGGAAATATGTATTAGGAACAAAACCAAGGGAAATTCAAGGAAGGATTGTTCAAAAATGTTCTTTTGGCACTGCAGAGTTTTTCATCGACGCTCTGGGCTCCCTCCACGTTGGCTCCTGTAGTGACGTCATTGTAAACCACGCATCAAAGATCATTCTTCCCTGGACTAAAACAGACTCAGATAAGGCTTATGACAAATTCCGCTATTCATCTTCCAGTGCTGAAAATGACATTCATAAGGAAGACTTCTACTTCAAGAACAGGTTGAAGTGCATGACCAGTCATTGAAACCTCAACATGTCTGTTTGCTGCCTAAATGTGAGAGAAGTATAAAATGTTTTTTTCAAGTAAAGTCGAGACTGCAGAAAATCATATTATTGTATTTTACTATTTGTTTACTACTTTTGCATTTGCTGTTAAACAGATTGTGTGGACTGACTTTTAGTGATGAACAGATTCCGATTAATTCATATCGACAACAGTATCTTGGTCTCTAGCAGACATAAACCTCAATACACAGCATGGACCTCCACAACATGCACTGAGAATATCATTGTGTTTGTATTGCAGTCTGTTGAATTCCATATGTAATGTGACTTTAAAAAGACACACTTTTTTTTCATACAAGAAAATGCTGTTGAGGTTCAACCAACGTTTACTAATGTGTATCAATGATTCCCAACCGTTTTTTGTCCGGCAAACACCCACAGCCCTGACCGATGGGCTCAAGTTCTGTAAATTATTAATTTTCCGGTTCAATACATAGCATGAATGCACTATACAGGACTGTCTCAGAAAATTAGAATATTGTGATAAAGTTCTTTATTTTCTGTAATGCAATTAAAAAAACAAAAATGTCATGCATTCTGGATTCATTACAAATCAACTGAAATATTGCAAGCCTTTTATTCTTTTAATATTGCTGATTATGGCTTACAGCTTAAGAAAACTCTAAAATCCTATCTCATAAAATTTTAATATTTCCTCAGACCAAGTAAAAAAAAAGATTTATAACAGCTGAGTGTTTGTCAAGGCTCAGGAAACCCTTGCAGGTGTTTCGAGTTAATTAGACAATTCAAGTGATTTGTTTAATACCCTACTAGTATACTTTTTCATGATATTCTAATATTTAGAGATAGGATATTTGAGTTTTCTTAAGCTGTAAGCCATAATCAGCTATATTAAAAGAATAAAAGGCTTGCAATATTTCAGTTGATTTGTAATGAATCCAGAATGCATGACATTTTTGTTTTTTGAATTGCATTACAGAAAATAAAGAACTTCATCACAATATTCTAATTTTCTGAGACAGTCCTGTATATGTTATATGTTTTGAATGTATTGTGACAGTCTTCTTCCAATTGACTGTGTAGGTGTAAAAAGTGATGCAATGTCTTGCTGTGCAAGTAAACTGAATATAAACTACACTGTTTTTTCTATATTTGTAGTTATTTAACGTTTGAAAAGCTTGTACTTGCTCTTTAAATAAAAATACAGCATTCAAGGTCCAAGGTTCATTTATTGTCAACACAGGGTTTCCCAAGGTAGCGCAGTTGTGGCCTCTTCCATTTATGCTACACAGCACCAAGAACAACCCTGTATTCTCTGGGCAGATAATATGGCCATTAGGGAAACATTGTCCATCAACTTTAACTGTGTTTGACCCCCTCTCGTACCACCGGAGTCCTGCAGATCGCCTTGTCAAGTGCAGCTTGTCATAATGGAGCATGGCGTCAGTAAAGATGTTCTCCTGTTGCTAGTTTAGCCTCGTAAATCCATTTAGCTAAATAGATAAACATGCATAAATCAATATTTAAATGTGATATTTGAGTATTTTAAGTATCTGCACCTTTACAATTGTTAATAATTTGAGCACATGTACCATTTTATTATGACATGTATCTTAATATCCTAATTCATGTCACTCTCTCTGTGCCTTGCTGATGGTTGTAATACTTCCCCAGCCCTCATCCTCACCCCCACCCACCCTTGTCATCTTCCTCCTATTATTGTTTGTTACCCAACATTTCCCCTATTAGAAAATAATTAATTTGTTTACTTCATTTCCTAAAAGCACTCACTTGAGATAATTCTAATTAAACTTATATGCTTTTTGGGGGATATGTTCTCTAAAATATAAATGAAATACAGTGAAATAAAAAAAATGAAATAGGTTTTGAGTCGCAGTCTGTCCTAAAGATAAGACCTCTTTATAATGACGTGATGTATGCACATATTTACGACAAGGATAAATAAAGTCAACTTGTTTAAAGTTGTATTACTCTGGCGACCGCTGACTGCCACCAGAAAGTCATGTGACGCTATGTTGTAAAAGCAGCTGCCATTCCAATGTTTCACCACAAGATGGAAACAAAGGATCAGAGAATAATGCCGCACATGTTTTATAACGTTCTACTTTTCTGTGAGAACCTTAACGTCGTTCTCATTATAAGTGTAATACTACTGACTAGCAGGATTAGTCATGTCAGAAGAATAAGTACACGCAGCCCACGTGACTGGATTAGGGTGCCTGTGTTTAACAGAACATCTCATCAAAGCGTTGTCATGCAATCACTGACCTTCCTGGAGGAGTTTGCCGGGTTACTTTTTTGATTATGTTTGTGTACAGTTAGTAGGTCTGCCGGTAGAATCTGGCTTCGTAAACATTTGGCCAGAGTCTTGTGTACCATGTTCTAATTGAAGTGGACTACTTCCTGCCAATTAGTGAAACACTCCTTGAGCTTTAAAGGGAAAACCCAAAGGGTAGTGTCTAGAGGCCTCTTTGAAATATGCACTGGAAAAAATTAATAACTTGGCTATCTAACATCAAGCAAGGAAATAATGAGTTTTGTTCCCTTTTTCATCCTGGTTTTGAACTCACACTGCATATAGTTTTACCAGGTCGAATTAACAGGATTCTCGTGAGGAGCAGTGGGGGAAACCTGCAACTGTTGGACAGCAGAGGACAGCATGGCTGCGAGCTAACACATCACTTCACATGAACGTGATGCATTTACAGCTCGCGGTAACACATACCCAGCACAGCTTTCAGAAGATTGTCAGCCGTGGTTTATAATATGAAAATCTTTCTTTCTGTTGAAAGTGGTGGAAAGGTTATATCCAAAAGCATCCCATGTGATTTCCAGTTTAAAGGAGAATATACATGAATTGACACCAGTGTAGCTTGCATGATGATGCATGTTAAATAAACCAGAATTCTGAATAACTAATGACATGTGGTCCGGTCCTACATTCTCAATTATCCCTGTGGTAAAATATTTTATATTTTTTATCTTCGTCATTTGAATATTGCATTTTTTTTTCATTTTTCATCATATCTCAGTGCCGACAAACAGGTCTGCGGTATCTCATCCAATACACAGACTTCTCTTCTTCTCTCTTCAAAATATGACAGAGTGGCGTGCTTCACATTCCAGATTGTGTTTCCCATTAAAATGTATTCACACTTAATATCTACGGTAACCCAAGTATTGAAAGAAATTCATAAAAATAACACAATTTAATATATTTCATTGTGAATCACCAAGACGTTGTTTTTGGAGATACATTCATGGACTAAACAGCCACTGGATGGCACAGTTGCTGACAAATACAAAAGTATTTTCATAAAATATTTTGTGCAGGCTCTCTGGAGTTCAAAGAGAGAAAATTTTAAGGCCGTATGAATTGGACTTTACATAGTAAAACTAAAGAATAATAAAGTATTTAACAAACTATTCAGTGCACTTTATATCCATCTGTATTGCAGACAACTAACAGAAACTAAATAAATATCACTATGCTGATATTCCAGCATATAGAACAATAAAAAAAATCTGTCATATACAGTTTTATAGTTATAGGAAAAAAAATCACTTTTTGTTTTTTCATTCATTTTTAGACTAAATGCTAAGTTTTTTTTCAGCTTCATCTTATTTGAAGCCCTCTGAATTTGTGACCGTCTTCTAAAATCAGATTAAAGTGTCCAGAAGAGAGTTCAATATTTGTGAGAAAGCAGATAATACAAATGTAATAATTATTGTAATTCATGATGTTCTACAACAGGCTACTGTTTCTTTAAAACACTGGTATATAGCGGTGCACTGTTATACAGCAGATAGACATAGTCTCGGCTTATAAAACAAAAAGTAGAAGACCCATTTGCCTTCTTCTGTCTTCTTAGTCCAAGACACTTTGGTAGATGGGAGCAGGACGCGTCACTGTCCTCCTGGCTCATACCCAGACAGTCGTGGTGTTCTCTGGAGGTTTATCCTACATCAGACAACAGAAGTGGCTTTTACGACCATCTAGGTAATGAGAAACTACTATTTGTAATATTTGTGAAAATAACTGCTTTCCAGCTTACCTTCTCTTGTTGAATATACATCACTGCATCATGAACAGTAACGAAAATATGCTGAGGGTTCATGTGGGTCATTAGACCACTTGATGTGAGGATCTTTAAGACACTCTCTGAGGGGATATAAATCATGGATCAGCATTCACTGCATGCAAGTGAATAAACTATAAACATACAATGCCCTTATGTAAGACATCTCTTAGACACACAGGCCTTACCGTTGCAGTTTGATAAATATACATGAACTCCAACTTTGTGACAATCAGTACACATCTGCAAAAAGCCAAAAACAAGCAACCATGTTGGCACAAAGAAATGAGGAGAATCCCATGAGGTGAAGCGTGAAGCATAATGTCTTGCTTTAGTAGACTAACCTGTGTGAAGAGTCTTGCTCCAGCAACATCAACAAATGTCACACTGCTGCAATCGATTAGCACCGCCTGAACATCGCTCTTGGATTTTTCTACGCAAAAGAAAAAGATAATGAACGGAAAGCTTAACATTATCCATAGCACGTCTACAAACAATATTATTTAAAGTCTATTGTTTTTAGTTTTCGTATTGCCCACACTCATTATTTACCAGATTTAAAGAACTCATTTTCTGAAGAAAACGACGTGTTTGCAACTCCTTGTTCCTAAACAACAATGGAGGGGGAAACACACAATAAGACAGTGAAAGAAATTAAAATGTACAGTGAGAACTTCACATATTTTTGTAACGCAGCTCAGTCAGTAGTTCTTGTAGTTGTACCACAGTGCTGACGGTGGCCTCTCTCTCCCTCTTCACCAGGGCCTTTCTGGCTTTCTCCCAGCTGCGGATCTTCTCTGGCGTCAGGCCCAGCAGCCGGCTCATCTCCTCCCTGAAGAAGCTTCGGTTGCCGTAGTAAATAGGCCCGTTGTAAGTCAGGATCTTCACTCCAGGTACCTCGTAGCACTGAAAAGAAAACAGGAGCGTCCCAAATTCATTCTAGGGTGGGCTGTATCGTCTCTGAGATTATGATAAGCACATGTCGGAATCAGAAACTACGATTTAATGTCCCGCCAATTTAAGTTTAACCATAATAATACGTATTTGATAGTAAGCACGTCCTCTCACCTTGCTGTGGTTCTCCAGAGGTCTATAAATTTCAGTGTTGCTCGCTCGCCCAAGCACTGAACAACCAGCCCTGTTGGAACCATCAACTTTAGTTGACCACATTATAACTTGTGATCGACATAGTTTGACAAGTATAACACGATCCTCTACTTCTCTGTGATGAATCTTAATTCAATAGTTAAAAAAATATAATACTTCCAATGTCCTTCAATTTGATCAATTATGTAAATTATAATTTGGTTGTTACTGGAGCTTTATAATTCCTATGAAACATACATTTACATAGTTCTTGCCGCAGATATGTGTGATCTTCTCAGTTCACGTCAACGTCTCAGATGTACATGATATTTCATACGATAGAGTAATTATGCAGAGGGAATGGAAAATGTACCTTTGTGTTCGGCAGATGACGGTCATCATAGAGAAAACCACTCCGATGGCGAGGCCCAGATCCACATTGAGGACCACTACAGAGAGCCAGGTTACCACCCAAACCATCTACACAAGCCAGAATAACGTATTATCATGTCAGCATGTAACACGTCAGTGAGATATTAATATTCCAGCTAAGCAATCAGTGTGTGCAGCCTGTGCTCTACGACCTCATGATAGCATTGCCAGATTGATAACTGATTCGCTTTGGTGGGAAGAGTGTTTCAAATAACCTTGCACCTGTGACATCGCTATTATTGTTTGAAGATGCATGCATCATTATTTGATCAGCAGGCTGCTAAACTACAACCGATTCAGACAATCAAAACCTGTCAAGTACCTCACACAGCTTTAGCTAAAATTACCAGTAAGTCCAGCTTCATTTAAATTCCAAATGAAAAAGGTAGTATGTTGCTGAAGGCATATCCTATTTGACTCCAGATGATGGGGAATTAAGGATGTTTGTATTTCTTTTTAAAATGACAACAGCCTGTGCAGATACTGATAAAACCAATTAGCTTTGCTTTATGGGTCAGTTGTTGACCTAATGGTAACTACAGGGAGCTGATTATTCACCTTCCTTTCAGTCGGTTGTGCTTTATTCTCATCTATGAAGATCATTTAGTGGAATACTAATATTGCGGTACTAATATATTGCCTTACAAAGTCAATCTTGCTGATTCTCCACAGTTCAGGCAAGTCCTGGAACTGCAGGAACATCTGCCTGAGGCTGGTGATGTTGATACATGCCAACACTGCCTGGGGGGAGAGAGATAAAGGATGGGATGAGTAAACGTCCCCTGTTTTCTTTATCTCATTCTGGTACAGACAGATACACACATATCAAACACACCTTTGGTAGGAAGTAGAACAGCGGTCCAATCAGAAGCAGGACAATCAGAACAACCAGACTTGTGAACAAGCCAGAGAGCTGTAGGAACACACACACACACACACACACACACACACACACACACACACACGGACACATGCAACACACATTCCTTACTGGAAATCTCGGTAGCGTTGATCCTTGTTCGGAGTATTTTCTGCATCCCATAATGGGGAAGCTCAAAATGCTAAATAAATTCTAAAACAGTTCGACTCAAATGCTCTCTTTATCATCTCAACTGCATTCAAGTGGATTAGATCTCATAAAACCCCAATCCGTACATTTTCAGCAGCATACATTTTATTTATATTGAAATATGGATTACAATTTTTTGGGGGGTATTTCTCTGTTGATCATGATTGATACACATGCCTTTTTTGCTGCTGTGTTTAATGCATCAGTGAACACAATAACGTTAAAGGGACCTTTTCAAACTATTTGAGTGAAGTATTTTCATTGTCTACCAGTCTCCCGGTGGCTTATGAGTGTGACGTGCAGAACCGACTGTTATCTACCTGTGTGTATCCTCCAGAACTCTCGAGTATATTGGTGGTGGCGAGAGTGGCTGAGCTGGGGAAGCAAGTGAAGAAAGAAGACACTGTGTTGGAGATACCGTGAGCCAGGAGCTCCTGAAACAAAGCACAGGATCCATACAAAGAAGTTAAGATAAGATACGATATTACTTTATTCATCCACAGGGGGGAATTTAGTGAAGCAGCAGCAAACATGTTTACATATATACAATACAATAAAATAAACTAGCAGGGCAGAACATATTACATTTAAGAATTTAAATAATAAAGGAAATGATGAAAATGTAAAAATGAAATGAAAGTGTATGCAGTGTATCTAAAGTATAAAGTGAAAGCAGTGCAAGGTTTATTGATGTTCATATGAGGAGGCTCTGGCGAGAGGAGATTTATTGTACAGCTTTACAGATTGGTGAAAGTCAACACGCTGGGAAATTCTCACACTTTACCTGGTTGGGATGTATGGAATATCCATGTTTATCAGCATAGATCATTGCCAGAGAGACCGACACGGCATAACCGACAAATGTTATGGCTACTGTGTCTCCTGCAATGTCGGGGAAAGTGCTCAAGGTGGGCATCCGTGGACTCGGGAATCTGAGGTGAGGAGAATTAAAAGTCAGTCTACGAAAAGCTACTGAGCTCAGTGTTGTGAGGTCCGTTTTGTTCTTTAAATCCCCCCAAAATTACCCAGCTGGTATATGGCCAACTATCTCAATGTTGTAAGTAGAGTCCAGCGAGGAGACATACGCCACACCTGTAACAATAATCACCTGAAGAATGAAGTATAAAAACATGACTTATACCCTGTTGATTATCGTGTGAATAGCACTTTCATAAATACAGTTGACTAACCGTGAGGATCTCCACAGGGATAGGTGTACGCAGGTGCTGTCTGTAACGCATGTTGATCTCCTTAACTGGCACGAGAACTGCTAAACACACCAAGGAGATCAGCAGCTCGGCCATGTTGGTGTGAGGCAGGTTCTCCATCACTGACGCCAACGTCTGAACACAAGAAGAAGTGAGCTGTGAGCACACTCAAAGAAATGACTCATTGGATGAACTCAATTAAATTGTTGGCAGGTTTTCCATCCAATAATTTTATGCAACTCCAACTCAAATTTAGCACATCAGTGCAATAAAATGTAATTAAATTAGTCCAACTCATTTGTATCAAATACATTTAAAATAAAATAACGATATTCATTAAATTAAATTAATTTGTGTTTGTCCAACTCAAAATATAAACTAACTAACTAACAAAATATTCAAACTCCACACAGAAGGACCGCACCAACTGGGAATTGAACCCACGGACCTCTGGCTCTGTGGCGACAGTGCTAGCCACTACACCACCGTACAGCCCTGAAAGTGTCTTCACCTCATGTAAACAACTGATTCTCAGCTGGCGCATGCGCAAAGGGTAGTCCTCAATGAAACACATTTATTTTGAGTTGATATGCGCACCATCTAACCTAAATAAATCTAATAAATGAAAGTATTCATACATTTTGTGTTACACCCATTAAATATAAATATCTATTTTTGTAATTGATTTATTTAAATGTATCAAACAATATTTAAATGTGTCACCTCTAAGAAGGGCTTGAATCGTTTTTTTGAGTGCAGCAGAAAAAAAACAAATAACAACATGGTGGATTAGACCATCAAGATCTCATCGAGAAGCGCTGCTTACCTTGAAGAGGGAGAAAGTCCCAGTGTGCCGAGGAAGCCGCAGCCCCAGCATGCTTTGCAGCTGTGAGACAGTAACATGGAAGGCAGCAGCACTGGTGAAAGCCTTAACTATTGGCTCTGACAGATAGGTGGAGAGGAAGCCCAGCTGAAGACCAAACATACAGAGCTGGGGCAGAAGAGATATAATTATGAGCCGTGTTGGGGATTCAAGTTTGCTAGTGCTCATAAAAAGACAGGTCTTCCGTCACAACTGCATTGTTTATTCATGTTGTGTTAAATACAAAGACGTCGTGCATCTGTCTTACCATAATAATTCCTGAGAGGAGTGCAACAGCTGACGCAACTCCAATCCTCTGGGCCTCAAAATCGGCCGCTTCAGGCGAACTTGAGTTCATTTCCAGAGGAGTGGGAACCAGCTGCTCCACCACAGAACCAGTCATCAGACTCACGACAGCAAAGGTACCTGAGAGCAGACTGAGCATCTGAGTAACAGTGGAAAACATTTGAAAAGTTCTGGGTGCAAGTTTGAGATAATGTCACCCTGTTGATTCATGAAGCTCATCTAGAATTTACACGAGATGATATGTGGACACAAGTCTTACCTGTGGACACATGGCGACCTGTGCCAAAAAACATATAGAGAACCACAGGGAAGAAAGAGGTGTAGAGGCCAAATATCGGTGCTACGGATGTGAGTAAGGCGAAGGCCATGCCTGTTTAGAGAAAGACATTTAAAAACAGTTCAGTATAACAAAAAGTATAAAACAAAAAATAGAAGTTACTGGACTACAACAAATATAGACTGCATGTCATATATCCATGTGACCATGTACATTCTAAAGTTTAGCCTTATGGTTGATGTAACATGTATTATTTGCTCAACTTCTTTGGAGAATTATCAATATGAATATAATAATAACTGTGCATTGTTATTTTTTCTCATTAATTTTCATCATCATCTTCATCATGTATTATTGTTAAGGCATACTCATTATAATAAATTCCTGTCTGAATTGATTCTAAATGAATCTAAATGCACTGTATAATAATGTCAGACAAAACAAGCCTGTTGATCGTGATGACTCACCTTGCGGAATGTGAAGAATACCAACTGTCAGTCCCCCTATAGCATCTCCAAGTATCCATTTCTTTAGTCTGTATCTTGGCAGCCAGTTGAAAATGGGCACTCTGTCCCTCAACAGTTGAAGGCATGCTCGCCTTGAACACCTGCACCTCTCGGCGAGCTTCTCCCGAAGCCGCACTCTTCCACTCGTGGTCTCATCGGACCCGTAGGTCTGTTTAAAGCGGGCCTCCGTGTAAATATTCCTGTACACGGCCACAGACGCGCTCATGTTGTCCCTGCAAAGATGAGCGATGAGAGCTCCACATGCAGGACCTGTTGCGGAGTCCGTCCAGCTCTGCTGCGAAACGTTTATAGCAGACTGTGCGCTGACCTCCAGAGCCCTTGGGTTGGACTGTCACACTCTTCTCAGCCAATGACATGGCTCAAAGCTCAACCTTTTTTCTTAGAGTTGAACTTTTTTATTTGTCATGCCTCAGATATCATAAAGGTGTTCTGGTCCATTTTCTCTCCCCCTACAAAAATCCTCTGGGTCCTACTGCTGGAAGGGTTTCTTCCACAGAAAGTAGAAAGTCAGGCCTACTAACTTATGTTCCTTCACTCGCAACCCCTGCTTCCAAACACACACACACACACACACACACACACACGCACGCACACACATACACACACAAACACACACACACAATCCTTCGCACTATACACAGTATATCCTCCCTGATGTCCTCCAGAGAGCTACACGGGAGGTACAAGCTCAGAGGAGACACTATTAGGTCATACAATGTGTCCCACTGTGAAACGCCTTAGGAGATCAAAGTCTTATTGTTGGTGGAGCTGAGGTGTAACCTCAAACCATATCTGTTAGCGGGGAGTTCATTTCCGAGAAGGATGGATGTCTGTAATAGGTGGGCGTTTAAACTGTGTAGCCACAAGGAAAAGGGGTCTGGCACCCATGAGACCCCTGTGAAACCCAATCACACACGGCAGCCCGGTTCATGGATCAAACCACACCTCGACTCTGATCAGAGATTGTATGGGATGAGGGGAGATGTTGTTCTTTGTCACACAGGAGTGAATTCAAGGGAGCTTTGGATAATACAACATACAAACAGGATATTCGTGTCTACAGGATAACTGCAAAATATAACTAATTACTATAATATGAATAGAATATAACTTTACTTCTTGAAAAGTAAATCCCAACCTTGAGAGGTTCAGTCTGACTGGTGGATATAAAACAAGAGGAAAGTCATCTCTGGTGCAAGCTCAGTGTTGGTTAAAATGTACATCAAAGATGGCAAAGCATTGAGCATTGAATGTGTAACGCTGGGGAAATGTGATCAATTATCCAACGTGGGAATAGGAACACAAGCAAAGAGTGTATTTACTGAGATTGTCACGTCCTACCCAACAATTATGATCAATATTTCACAAATCAGAGTAGGTATTCACCATGTTGATGAGATTACAATATAGTACTACAGAAGCTATGATTCTCGTTAAAGGTCAAACTTTGTTCACCTCTATATTAAAGCTGTAAAGCCACAGTAATGTGTTTATCTCCGGATTGAATACCGACAGGAGCTAAATCAACAATCAATTTGCCTGTTGTGCAGATTTTGATTTGATGGTGTGCATCATCATCGTCATGACCTGCAACTACCCATAATACCTCACTGTACACAGGTTGGATGCATATGACCGCTGCCCTTTGGCACCTACAAAGCGTTGGTATTTGACGACCGATGGCTTGTAACATCGTGTGTGTTTGTGTGTCCTCAGTGTGTCCGCTGCTCCCCACCTCTCTCCTCTGGTGTGTGCAGAGGGCTGCTGTCGGTGAGCCAGTGTAACCGAGCGGTATATTTAAGAGCTATAAGCTCATTTTGTCGGACATGTCGTTTGTTTTTGTTGTTGACAATAACAAAGGTCATTTGTTCCTGCTGGAGATGGGGTTGATGAGCGTGGTGAGACTGAAGAAATCAAAGAAGACAAGCTAAAAAAGGCTGTGTAGAGCTGCAGAGTTGGATGATAACTGAGTTCATCCCCGCGAGAAACTTCTGACTTCTATCATTAGCTGTTATTCATTTGAATCTAATGGATATGAATTCATTTTTACTTCCACACCTCATCAGCCCAGAAGAAGCCGTAATAAGCAAGGGGTTTTGGTAATCCCACATACAGATAGAGTCAGGTCAAATGATTCAACTCTGATAAATGTCTCCATTTCTTTCTGATGACCATTATTGATTATTGAAAACCCAAAAAATAGCTAATGTTGAAGGAAAATGCTGTTATTCCATGAAAGAGAAAACATTGCTAAAAAATGTAACTGGAGTCAAACCGGGTGTCGGTGAGAAATCCAGCGTTGTGTTGCAAAAGGCAAAGTACTGGACATACACCCCCTTAAAGTGTGTTATGTAACAGTCCCATTAATGTATGAAACGAAATTAAATAAACACACACGCATGGAGAGTTGTTATTGTTCCAGTGTCGTATTCCTAAAATGTCTGTGTCTCTGGTGGAGAGGAGATGCAGTGATATAAGGGACTTCCTTTAAATGACAGGAATGTGGGCCATTGTGTTGATCAGCTCCAGAGGATTTATGAACATACAGACGGCGTGGTGTGTCTGCGGGCTGTTTCAACAAGATATTTATCGGTGGTAAAAGAAACAATGTGTTGAATAGAAAAGGATATGGAGCGTTAACCCCAAACTCCACGAAGCCCTTCTGCTCCATCATAACACCGGCAGCTCTTTATACATTTAAACAATGACAACGGGAATACCTGAGTGGCACACAGGGCCACGAAGTACCGCCGACACTTTTACCATCCAATGTGCGCTCAACTAACAACAGCTAACAACATCAACAACAAAGAAGGTATTGTGGTGGGTAAAATGTTTCAAATTATGTGTTTCCACAACATATATACATAGGGTGTATTAAACTTTTACATTGTGTTATATTAGGCTTAAATTACATCTACAAAGATGATTGAGAGGGCACACACAGCTCTCTCCCTCAGACAAGGGTCAACAACGCCAGACATAGATAGACCCAGCGGCCTTGTGCTGCTCCAGTCTGAACCGGTAGAGAGGAGACTGCAGAGCGAGGACCAGGAGGCTCAGACACAATAACGATAAGAGAAGTAACGAGGGGGAGACGTCAG
The DNA here is from genome assembly GCF_029220125.1 of Pseudoliparis swirei. Lineage (NCBI taxonomy): Eukaryota > Metazoa > Chordata > Actinopteri > Perciformes > Liparidae > Pseudoliparis > Pseudoliparis swirei. The sequence continues at coordinate 13,651,023 of NC_079396.1, forward strand.
CAAGAACCTCCACATTCCTTAAAGTAACCGGCTTGGACTGGGACAGAGGTCACACTGAGTGACGAGAACTAATATGTATATGGGAGTGGACGGAGGCGGCACCTGCATTGAGGCTGATGTATAAATAATATGTCAATGTGTTTGTTCGGGGCTTGGGGAAAGACAGATGTGGAGGAGGTCGTTGTCTTTAATACCGGACCCAGACCAGGTTTATTTGTGAAACTGTTGGTGACAAATAAATCTACGTGAATTGAACTCTGATCCGAACTCTCTGTGTCCTGTGGGTGTTTGATTACTGAGGTCCAGAGGGTGAGTATCCTGTGGCGTCTCACCGGCAGTCAGATAGGAGAGAGATACGAGTTTATATGCATCAGGTTTAGAGATTAGTTAGAATGGACCAAAAAGGAAGAAATCCAGCCACAACAGTATCGACACCTCTTTGGACACAACATGGGTCGAGTGATATGACCATGTTTGACTCACTAAAGTTCATATTTTAAATAGGAAACTCACACAAGTTTACTTCAAGTAATTTGAATAATTTTCTGTTATTTTGCAAAACAAGTAATAATTCTCGACTCATCCAAAGCACTCATGGCGTGTTGTGAGTCTGGCAGCATACCTCTGTCCCCACTCTGCTTGTTGCATTAGCATTAATCACATGATACAAATGTTTTCTCCCTGTCTCCTTCAAGCTAAGTGTGTGTCTTGATCTTACGGGGTCTTTCTATTATTCTGGTCCAGGGAAAGGCTCCAGACTATAGTTCCTACTATTGTTCTTTATCTGCTTGATGGGATGCTTCTCCCAACCCCCCATAGCATGCTAGTTTGGAAATGACCTTTTCTATGAGGCTGACGGCTGGCAGCCAAACCGCTCCTTGTGTCCCTGTCTCCCTACCTCTCCCATCCCTTTCCGTTGGCTTCTCCTCTCCATCTACTTTGTTTCACGACATGAATCGTGTCTTTCTGAAGAATTATTCCTGAATCTTCTAGAATGTGTTGTAGTTTGTCCCTCACGCCAAACAAGGTTTCTGCAGCGCTCAAGAGCCGAGTGCTTTGATGGGGTAGACTGCGGCTCAGTGATAGAGCAGAAAGTACCATTTGATGTGGTTGAAAGGTAGATGTTTAAAGGTAGCTTGTCGAGCACTATTTATACAATAATTCAACACATATTGCATCGTCAAACCAATATCACTCACTCTTTTCTGAGCTTAATCTTTTGTTCACGACTGTGCCTGTAATTTGTCATGTCTTGATTTCCCAGGGCAGACTTTACTTTACTTTTTGCTCTCTCACTTGCTCAAATTTACGATCATTATACATCTTGCTTATAAAGCATTAAGGCCTTTCGTATTTATTTCGTACCTCCCCTTTGAAACCCATGGTTATTTTACTATGCACGAGTCCAATAGGTTTTAATGTAAGTTGCTGATTTCCTTTTCACTTTTAATGAACGTTTACTGACCTCCACCACACCTACACAACCCGTGTCCAGTCATCAAACATCTGCATCATGCATCTTCTGGACGGGTAAGGTAGCACCCGCCTACATCCACGGGCTCCGCAAGGAACTGTGTCCAAATGCACTAACGAAGCATCCTCCACAATCAACTTTATGTTCTCATTAAGGTAACAAAGAGGATGATTTAGGGACGTCATTGATTTCAACCTGGGTTTAAGCACATGATCGTCTTACATTTCCATCTGATTAAGCCGAGTTGTGGCTTATGAACAGTAACTATTTTGTGTTTTGCCGGTAATAGGAGTGAACTATAAAGAGCACAATCTCTTTTCTGCTTCCATGAGGCAATTTAAAAGGTCAATGTCAGCATGTCCATCAACTGAAAAGAACAAAGGGTGGGATCTGGATTCCCATTTGACCTTCCTTTCCTTGCTGAAAGTCTATGTCCTGTTTGTCCCCTGTCTGAATATGGTGCCACACACAACCTCTTGCTTGTGTTTAGTTTCACCTGTGGTATTTCTGTCTGACAGTCACGCATTCCCCTCTTGCTGACTTACACTCTTACAATCTCTACTCTGAGATGAGGCATATGTTATTCTTTGTATAAAACTGTTTTGATCCACATTTCTTTTCCTCTCACTTCCAGAATAACAATTAGTTTAACCATGTAGGGGAGCTGTTTTGACCCACAGAGGGCCTGGGTTATGGGATGTGTCACTTCCATGCCAAAGCATTGCAGCTCAAGTACAGAACGGCGTCACAACCTTGAACCACATTGTAAGAGTGGCTGCTCGATTGCCTGCTTCACCGTAACAGTAACTGTACATTCTTCATTACTCGTGAGTACCCTTCCAAAGACTAGTAAGTCTCAGAAAACAAGAGGGCCCTAGTTTCAGAAATTGCGTTTTAGCAATTGCAAAAAACTGTAAAAGATGCACACATAACCAAATATTCAGACTGTGAAATCCACGACAGGGATGTGGGTTGATCCACTGTCGGGCCTCTAGTATGTTGTCTTGTGCGTGAGACTCTGATGGAGTAGGTCCTTAAGAATCACTGGTGCAGCCAGGTTCACCTCACAGAGTTCAGGGCAGGTATATTGTCTCATCGCCCCAAAAATGTTGACTCAACAAATTTTTGTCTTTTCATTTTGTGTGCACCAACACAGTTATCCTCGAGGTCTGTCCCTACATAATAAAGGGGGTTTATTTGATATATATATATTTATAAACACTATATATATATGTTTATATTTCTTACACAATATATATACAATTATATGTGTATGCTTATTTTATTTTTAATTGTGTGTATATACATAAATCTATCTATTTATACATACAGTATATATCCACACATATCCACAAACACAGTTCAAAATAAAATTATTATATTTAAAGGAAAATGAAAAAAGCAGAGTTGTCATATAATTGGAGTAAACTCATGAGCAAGAACAGCTGATGTGGTGACGCCACCAAGTCGGCTGCTCTTCCAATCCAGAATGACCGTCCTCCCGTCCTTTGGACTCCAAACTCCAAACTCCAAACTCCAAACTCTAAACTCTAAACTCTAAACTCTAAACTCTAAACTACAAATTACAAACTACAACGCCCCGCCCTCAAATCCATACCCAATAGATTTAAAAGCCAGTTCAACCAATTATCCAATGAGAATTGCACACATGTTCTGGATTGACTGTGTTTGCCTTTTATCCTTGTTCATTTTTACTTTGATGAAGAAACACATGTTCCTTTGTTGCACCTGGAGGTTTGCTCTTCCTAAGCATTGAGTTATTCAGCTGCATGCTATCGGTGCATATCAATGGCTCATAACATAACAGTATTTTGTGAGGTTAAAGTTTACATTGGAGAAAAAGCAGTTCCAGACTGGTACATACATAGTTTTATTCCCCCACTAAATAGGAGCCAGCACTTTTAATTTCCCTTGTGGAAGATACTTTGCTCAACTCAGTTAAGTACTGAATAAAAGTATCTCACCCATCGGCCAAGTGCACATGTAAAAAAGATACATTTATTATGTAAGGTATGATTCCTGCACGTGGTCTTCTTACTTGCAAATTACTTGACTCACCTTTCAGTTAATGACTTGATGAACTGAGGAACAAAACAAGTCTATCACAAGTTATTTCCAAGAAGACACAGCACATTATTTTCCAATACATTTCATTGCAAGTAAAGAGTCTTATGGTTTCTCCAGTGCATCATTAAATAGTCACAATGCAAAATAAAAATAAATACTTGATAAATCAATTGTGACTGCATTGTTAGGCAGTAGTTCTTTATCTTTTACCCCTTGAGAAACCTTCTTTGTACTCCTGCACCGCCTCTTATCTCAGTGTCACATGCAGAACATTTAAACTGTCAAAGCCGAGGAATAACAAATAATGTGTTGCACAAATATTAGGTGACCAGAAAGATAGTTAGGAATGCTTGAGTTTGTTATAGATCTTATTATGAGTGACATTATCCCAACATATAAGGCCGGTTGAGCCTCACCTAATGGCCCAGGTCATACCATCATTGACGACAGTCGGTATCTGTGAACCGGATGCTGCTCAGACATTATTGCAAAGTACAATGTGTTGTACAGCAATGAGATCAGCCTCTATTGTATTATGCCACCATCTTTCAGGCATCACCTTTCCCTTGTGCCCATCCATACTTATTCAGCATCAAAGGGCACCCGTGGCACCAGCTGGGTGGCCACGAGCTTCTCATTTCCTCTCATGCTTTAGAGCCATTCAGTGGTGGCGTGCTTCGTCAGGGCTGAGCGGACCCCAGGGAGTCCACCAGAAGCCTGCACTCGGCACTCACCGCGGCTTCCTGCTCAATTTAAGAAAGTCCTCAGAATGGAGCACCATTGTCCTGGCTGTTATCTGATGGCCCCACTCAACGGGCAGACAAAGCCAAGAGCCTGGCCCCCCACCTCCCTGGCTGCGTCCTGATTATTATATATTTTTTAAACATTTCAATAGCTCAAGAAAGGAGCCCTTCGAACACTGATAGATGCATAAAAGCGCAACACATTTTCTGGGGCTTTAAACAAAACTTGCGAGACCACACTGATATGGTCGTTGTATAGTTATAGTGATCTTGATCAAAGCAAGGTATACTTATACTGACGAGGCCTTTCAATTACAAGTGATTAATAGAGCAGGAATACAATATAGACGCATCAATTTCTCGTAGAAAGAAGTAAATCAACAAATACTTATAAATTAAGATTTCTTTTCTGCTTTGAGTCATGTCAAATGTGTTACACACACTCATGATAAGCGATATCCAACAGGCTCGAAAGTTTACACGGGCAAACCAAAAAACATCGCAGCTGGATGTCAAATACACAGTGTTTAGGTGTAGAGATGTTGTTCGTTCACATGCAGATTCATCTAAATTGTTGAGCGAACAAAGGAGACGTTGTATGTCTTTGGAGACAGAAGTCCTTCTGCTGGGGGGAAGCAAGACACAGGATCGTCCAACAAGACAGAAGCTTGTCAGCTCACTGGCCAGATGCTCCCAAAACAGGTCTCAAAGGCTTGTTGTGTATTCATACAAATACATTTCACATTTGGTTGAAAGCATACGTTGTGTCAAACACTGTATCCAGATGCATATCATTTACATAAGATTAAATTGCCAGGTTAAGATTGTGGTTTTGTCACATTTGCTTTGACAGATGCTTTGTGTGAATTATATATGAGCGGAAACCCGTTGCCAGAGTGAAGCTGGAAGAACACCTCCAATCTCACATAATAAAAAAGCTTTAATCCATTCGGGGACATTAGAATGCACATTTGTTTTCAAGCAAACTTTTAATATTTGTGTTAAGAGTACATTAAATATCTATAAACATGAGCCTTGTATGAACATTGAGGCCAATTAACCTGATCAAGTTCAAGTTGTCATCATTTGCAAACAAAATGCAAGAAGTCAACAGTGAAAATGCCAGAGCTGCAGATTGTATGATCAAAGCTGCCGATTGTATAATTTTCTTAAACACCTGAAAACAAGAAATCGTACGGCCACAGGCCTTATGGTATAGGTAGGAGCAATACTGTTTTATGGTAGCTTTATTAATCGAAAGATTAAAACAATATATAAATGCTTCTGATCAGTTGTGTATCTGTCTTGGGTACTCCATTATATTTCTAAAGTCAAAAATCACAAATTCAAACACCCTCAGGAAACTGCAGGTAATCCTGCTCTGAAGCAGTGGAATTTGCATTTATTTTGTCAACCAAAGATTTACGACAGTTTAGTTCCATATGACTCTGTTTATGTAAAAAAATATACCATGATATAATTTAATAATAAATGATTGCTTTCTTGATTTCCATAGTATATTTTCCTTTTCATAAAAGAAACTAACTTGAAGACTTAACGAGTGCATTGCTTTATATCATGTCAGTGTGACCTTGACTTGTTTGTTTTAACAAAGTGTTATTCAAATGTATTATTTAGAACAAATACAGATCAGACAAGTGCAACTGGTCTACTTATCAGCCGATACAGGTTGAAATGTTGCAACCATGCAGAGGACAACAAATAAAGAAACAGGAGAAATGGTGTACACAATCCAATATGGAAGCAGTGTCCTCTTGTGGAGGGAGACTGTAAAATAAAATCCACCACATCTTTTCCCTCTAAATCCAGAACCAGCTTTGTCTTATTTAGCCGTTTTTTTTCTCTTTTTTCTGCCATTTTCTTTTCTATGTGAGCCTCTGCCCCCCACCACACACAGAGGCAAGAGGGTTCCTATAGAGACACCATTGTGTGTGCTGTATCAAAGGGAGATTTGTTAGAGGAGCTTTGGTGTGCTGTGATATCACATCAGTCAGGACTGCCCGTGGGGGGGGGGGGGGGGGGGGCCTCGACTCACCTGCTCCAATTTCATAGAGTTCTGACCTGATTGGAAAGACTGTAATAGCAGAGGGAAGGTATCCAAAACTAGCAGAAGTCACAATTCTGGTGACTTTAAGCAACTTATAAGTCAATCTCCTCCTTCCTTAAAATCTAAATGTGAAATTGTAAATGTTGGCCTTTTGTAGAGACGTGATCCTGAATTCTCCAGTAACAGAAAGTATATTTCAGCTACTTGTGTTGTTTTATCAACAGCCCTCTCTAGTGGAGAACCGGCAAACTGTCTGCTGCATGTGTGGTAAAACAGATTTAGTTTGTATTTGGGTGGAACATGTGAGGGGAGTGGATCACATCTGTGAAAGTGATTGATTAAATTCACATTAAACATGTGCAAGGGAAAGCAAGACTATTCTCTTTGAGTTTCAGCAGAGAGGTGGTATTTATCAGCAGAGCGAACGAGCAGCATGAGTGTACAGTGATGTAGGTATGAAGTGACCGCTTTATTGACATTGTACTTGACAATAATAACAGAGTCCAGAATGTCACAGTGTGTATTAAAGGCCAATAGTGTGATGGGACTTTGTTTAAAGTAGTCATCAATAAAATACCTTGTCAAAATGCTGACGCTCAAAGTTATTTTGATGTATTCACACGATTGGTTACATTTCTTTTCTCTCGACAAAATAAATATTTAACTAGATTTGTTCAGTTTTAATTCTTTCAATTCAATTCAATTCAGTTTATGTGTATAGCCCAATTTCACAAATTACAAATTTGTCTCGGAGTGCTTTACAATCTGTACACATAGACATCCCTGTCCCGAAACCTCACATCGGATCAGGAAAAACTCCCAAATAACCCTTCAGGGGGGGAAAAGGGAAGAAACCTTTCCAGTGTAATATCAGTGGCAGCAGAACTTAGATACTTACACATTGGCTTATCAGAGAGTTGAATGACAGTGGGTGATGGTGAACAGTCACTACCTGGGTGTGGAGGGTTGAAGGTCCTGGATGTGGATGGAGACTAGGTCTGGGGTCTGATGGTCATTTTTATATTTTTAGTTTTTTAGTAGTACAATAAATTGAGAGAGAGAGAGAAAGAGAGAGAGAGAGAGAGTGGAGGAAATCCAATGCTTTAAAAAAAGAAAGCTTTAGAGTGTAGTCAACACATAAGCACATGGGTTTCCTTCACAATCAAACAGCACAGCACAGGATGATGTATGAGTAGACGCACCAGATGAAGAACGAACGCTCATGAAACTGAAGAACACTGACTAAAACTGATTCATCCATCTAGAGCTCCCCTACTTTTTCCTCTCTTCTTTTTTGAAGATCAAGCAAAGGCAAAAAGTTGAATAATTCTGCCTCTTTGATCTACACACACAAGTGAGAGTTCATTTCCATTTTTGATTTTTTTCCCCTTCCTTTCTGTAAGAGTGCCAGCATCAAGATTTACCTTGGTGTGCAAATGTGCTGGAATAGGTTAAAAGGAAATCTCGCTGCTCTCTCAAAGCACAAGTGCAGATGTTGTGAAGTTAATTAAAAATGTATCAATTCGTTTCTCCCGTCCCAATTTAGGCACCATGAAATAGAAGAAAACAGACGGGAAAATGACTTATGAGAAGTTTGTGTCTGTCTTTTTACATGTATGGCAGCGTCAACAAGGAGGAACATTTCTGTAATGTAAAGTTCAGCATGATACACCAATCCTTTACACCATTGATGTCATTCTTTTCAGGGGATGTGTCATTAATGACACTATTCAATCTTGTAAATGTATATTTTGACACAAAACAATTAATAAAATGTTAAATTATGATTATAATCCATCATTCCTACTTATTGGAAAACTGTCTTTATATTTCTTAAAATCAGTAACTTTGGCCTATGATGTTACTGAAAAATCAGAGGTGAGTCCAGTCATGATCTCCCAAAACACATTTCCCACAGCCTGCCTTATTTGGAAGACAACAGGGATAAACACATTGTAAACCGCCTCCACCAATCTTCCCAACAAGTAACCTGGTTTTATCCATGTTTACTAAAATTGCATCAGTATGTTGACATCGGCCCCGTATCTTCCACCAACTCTGCAATCTCCTCCCAAATAATAGTGCCATGCACAGAAAGGATGTCAAGTCTCAAGGTACTGCCCACCCCTCTCTACTCCCCCTGCGTGGATGATGCTCCAGAAGGGTAGAAGGAAGGGAGGGGGGAGTAGTTTCTGCGCAGGTGTTGCAGCTGCATTCGTACATAATTCCTCTCTGTGCGAGCAGAGCTCAGTGTTAGCCTCTCTGTGCTGCTTCCCCCGGTGGGACCCCTCCTCCACTGAGTGATATTACAAGAGGCAGCCGTGCGCCTCTGATCTACATGCGCCGGGCTCCCTCCTGGTCCTGGGTGAATAGCGCTTGACTTGTTCAATTTGTTTAGAAGCCGCGTACAACGCTTTGAAGCCACACATTTTAGCATAAATCATAACCTGTCTCCTTGCTCACAACTGCTTTGAAATGCAACATCTGCTTTTGAATCCCCTGCTTTTCAATTAGTGAGGCAACATCAATAGATTGACTCCCTATCATTTTTCTTGATAATGAACTGCTTTGTACCCGTGCAAGGGCATTAGTGGTGGGCCCATTTGATTTTTTAAGGCCAAGGTCCTGAGACGGATCAATCTTCATCATCCTCACGATGCCGGGCCGGCGTGAACTTCCTGAAGTGCTCAGCATGTTCTGACTGCAATCAGACACATGTGTTGAATTGGGTTACTCTCCACGGTAACCTACTTAGGAAGTGTCATGGTTGTGGGGCATGTTACCGGGCCGTGTTGTTTACTCTTTCATCACACTCTTCAGGTTCCCTGTTTGTTGGTTTGTTTTGCAAAGCACAGCCTTCTGTTCAGCAGTGGGAAAAGTGCGGAATCAAAGTCCCGGAGAGCAGCCTGACGTTGACACTGATAAGCTCGGCCTGTCACCATCCATTTGTCTGTCTGAATGACATTGATGCTCAGGTTGGATCTCTGGAGGAAGCCTTACACACGGAACCAAGGTGCATATGCTACTGCGCTGCGTGCCAAAGAAAGAGAAGTCTATGCGAGTTTGCTTAATGAAGTTTGTACAGCTCTAAGGTTAATGTATTGAAGAAAAGGAAATATGCACAATATTGGCAGAAGTTGCGGTTAATTGCTGTACCAAAGTTCAAACTCTCAAAAGCTGATCCGTCAGTGAGAAACCTCTCATCAGGTGCATTAAGAATTCTTTTTGCAGCTTGAAGGGGAAAATAACAATCCCAAAGATTTTATTTTCAAAGGCAAATATTTGATCAGTAGTCATCAATTAAACTTACTGAGGTGAAAATTACACCACACGGATTAGATGAAAGAGCCTCCGTGTCATTTTCTCCCCTCCTTCTCAAAGCTGGGCTTGGCTCGCGGTACACACAAACAGCCGGCTGATCCCTGGCATGGTGGTGACAGGGTGACACTTCCCCTCACATTACGCAGGCTGAGCTGACGGAGGGGCTTAACAGAGAGTGGCATCACAAGCGTACGTTTACAAATAAATCTACTGCTCTGGCTGTGCGGCACTCCTCTGCACATGTAGCCCTTGTATCTCTGATCCTGCTTTGAATTTTAAATTTCAGCTGGAGCCTTGCCATAAGATCCGGTTGCCGTACTGACGCGAGTCCCTCTTCCCAGATGGCATGTCGGGGCTTCCTGGGTAATATTTATGAAATGGGATCCACAGCTTTTGCCACTAGGCCTTCTGCGCACATAACAATACACAACAATAATATTCTACACAGTCATTTTCTCCTGTGATGTTAAACATCAGCATACAGAACATTAGAGAATCCATTCTTTTGATAACTGGTGTGATTGTATTCCTATTTCCTTCCGGAGTCGGTCCCACCTGAGTACAGTAGTTTGGATCAGACGCTGTAACACTGTGACAGGTGCTCACATCTCTCACAGCCACTCAACAAAGCCATAAAATCAATTGGAAGGGGTCCCTGCATGCTACAATACCCACATTGAATTGATGGCTGTAAGTGATATTGTCAAGTGTTACAGCTCATTATTTACCTCTGTTCATCTTTGTCCTAATGCGTATGGAGACGCTTCATGATTGATAATTCCGTTGTTTCTTTTTTTTCTTTTGTCTCTGCATTTGCTTTTTTATTATTCATTCTATGTGGCATGGTACAGACAGGCAATTGTAGGGAATTCATCTTTTAAGGGAGTTACACAGCAAACCCTATGAATAAACAATATTTCTTTTCCTGGTAAATTAGTTAGCATTAATTTTAAATGTGTTGGGGATATGTATTAACATAAACGCATTGGGCTCGGAAAGGCTGTGACAGTGGGCACCAACAGGAAATCCAGATAGGAGACAGACAACTGACAGACACACTGCCGGTGCCTGTTATTAAAAAGCAATCAACACTATTAGTTCAGTATGTTAAAGAAAGTAGAAGGAATTTGAATCTGTCGAGATATAATTAAGGCTTAAGGCATACAAGACAAAGACATGAAATCAAACAAAGACTGAGACAAACAAATAGCTATTATGTGCATGTAAAATTAAATAAATATACATAAACAACAAATATGTTGTTAAATTGCGTTAAAACATGTATAAACAAATATAATAGATATAACAGACTATATAACTACAACAGTGGTACGAATCTGCTTATCTAACTTTCGGCAAGAAAGATAAAAAGTGTATTGCACCAAAAAAAACGTGTCCTTTAACTCTCAGTAACTGACTGTTTAGTTCAAGAGTACTGTAGCCCACACTTGAGGCTTTACTAGCAGTGTCACGTATTATCTCTTGATTGACTACACATCTTTTCACGCCAACAAGAGTCTCTCTTTTTCAGATCAAACGCCATATTTTATGGGCTGAATCCTTCAAAGCATGTCGTTTCCTGTCGAGATGATGAAATGATTATGAAGCGCTATGAAAGTGACATTGGCAGATGGACTATATCCATCTTTATCACTACAGAGTGTATGACTTTCCTTTGATTAAACATGAAACACATCCTGTGCTCAGATTTCCAGTCCGTGACACGTATTTCAGCTCCAGCACTGATGTATCGATCTAGTTGAAGTTATTATAAGTCTATTAAACAAAAGGCTCACAGTTTTCAGGTTTATTTTGTGACACAAAGTTGCCAAGCAACACAACATTGTGTTGATTAAAATCAGTTGCATCATAAAACGTATTGAATAAACTTGGGCTGATGTATTCAAGATGAGTAGATTAGGCTGCATTCTTAGTGTAAAGGGCATCTCAGTTAGTCTTACACAACATTGCCACTAAAGGTGAAGAAGGCAGTGATTTCTTCAATCCATTTATTTTATATACTTCACCTCCATCTTCCTTGGATTTCTCTCTCTCCCCCTCCATCTTTCGTCTCTGGGAGTATGGGTGCATGTCAAGTGATTGTTGAATTGAAATATTGATGTGGAGTATCAAAGCGTGGCGTAGCACTCCTGTGTTTCCAGAACTAACCACGAAGCGCTTTGATCAGATACTCCTGTGATCTGACTTCTGAAGTTGTTAAGAGTGCTGGAAAACAAAATGCAAACAAACTTCAAGTGCTCTTGGTAATGATAAAAGTTTTCTTTGACAAGTGGAGACGCGTGCTGTCTGCCCAAGACTGGAGATTTGGGGGATTTCGTACATGCTAATGGACAAGAGATGAGGGCATTATTATAGATTTCTACGTCTCACACACCTAGCAATGTAAACTGTGGTACAGGGAATGTTCACAGAACCCTGCTGCCAGATCGAGATACTCGAGTAGTCATGCAAAAACATTGCAGTTCTGGGATTTGTTGTTTAATTTTTCTTAGATCCGGATTAAGCGTGCATTAAATTTACAAGTTTATTTAGTTAGCAAATAATTGAAAATAAAAACTGCAAATGAAGTGAGGGAAACCTGAAATTAAACCTTTTTAAGGAACTATGGACAATCCAAAATGTATTCATTAATTATGGATTTATGTTTTTTGGAAATTTAAGTACTGAACATATAGATTCTAAATATACGTTTTGAATAACTGATTTTAATTGCGCTAGTCCTCCTGGAATCATTTAACATTGCATTGTTACTGTGTCATTGGGAGCAGAAGAAGTTTGTTTTTCCATCACATACAATTAATAATGTTACTTCGAATCAAATAATATATGTTGAATGATGCTAGGCGCAGAAATAATGTGTATGTTAGTTTTAAAACAATGTCTGAATGGGCTGACATGAAGCAAGGTGGGTGCAAGTGGGCTTTCACAGTTTTCCGTCTCCACAATGTTCCCTGATGGAGGAGGACATGTCTCTCCACTGATGACGCGGCACAACTGAAGTAATGTGACTGAAGTGAACAGTTTCAACGTAGAGTCATGATCCGTGGGATTTGCAAATGTTCCAATGCCCCACTGAGCAATAGGCTCATAAGATGAGATACACCTCATCAATATGCCTGACTCTAAACATCAATCTCTCTGCCACTCCCTCTCAAACATAACCCATACACGGCTAACTCAATAGGAAACAGGAAAGAGACTCCTGAATGAAGTATCATGTTGTAGCGCTGTAAAGTCCAGCTGTTGGTGTTGCTCCTCATCCCAATGCAACTAAGTGTCATGCTAATCACCCCCCCATCTTGTCCTGTCTTGAAGTTGAATGGTTAAAGAGTGCAGCACTACAGTTGGCAGCAGTCTTTAACATGCTGTCTGTCTCATCCATTAGGGCCACATTTGTCACATGAGAGCCATTGAGTCAGCACGGTGCTGTAAAATTGGCTTCTTGACACGGCCACCAGTACAAAAGCCGCTGGCTCTCCTCTGTGGTCGTCCTTTTTGAGTGCAGATGGTCAAGACAGATGGGACAATTTAGTGATCTGAGACTTTTAAACTGCCCCGCAGGCATGATAAAAACAGCTTGAGTAGCCACTTGCATATTCTACGTTCTGAGCTTCAGAGTAAGGTTATGTCTGCAACAAAAACACCACCTTTTGTTTTTTACAATGAGCAAAAGGACTAAAAAGGAGATTTCAGGTCAATACACTATCACTAAAAGCCCTGTTGAGTTTTAACGTGTGTTCTGTTTTTCTTGGATGTATTTTCTGTTCTTGAGAGCTTCTCCGTCGCCTTGTTGGGATTTAGCCTGCGTTAGTTACAAAGTTGAATTTTCTGGTAGCCGCCCAGATCGGAGCAGCCATGTAATGTATGACGGAGCGGACCTGATTACCAGCTATCTCAGCAGCTGTTTAATGAACACAGGGACCTCTTTCTCTGGAATGAGATTTCCCTTGAAAACTGTGGAAGCTGTATCCAGGTCTATTTAAATGAGGTAACATGGGGAAGGTAAGCACCACCACATGAGCATTGTTTTCACAGTTCAAAGTGAGGAGAGAGTACTTTGCACTTCAAAGCCAGTCATCTGGGAGGCAGTACAGTGGGGGTGGGGTGGTGTGGGGGAGAGGGGACAGGAAATAAGAATCAGGGTAATTAACTACTTCTGCTCCGTAATAAACCAGAGACATAACAGTATACCTCTGCCTCCAAGACACACTCCTATTTCCAAGTCCTCCACTCTCTTTTCCTTTACTACTGTTTTCTTTCATCCTAAATGTTCACTTTAATTAGGAATTAAACTATTTACCTCAATGTTTTTGGAGTAACATCACACATATTAATTAATTTGCATTGGAGATTTGTATTATACAAAATCAATGCATTTTATTTCTGTCAGCTCATTTTAACGGCCTGCACATGTTCAACCTTTTTCGAAATGATGTATTTGGTATTTTTGTATCAAGACAGAAGCATTAGGCAACATTTAAACAATTATAATTCAAAATGAGACATCTTTTGCTTTTGCTTAAATATTAATGGGTTAATTAGTCTAACATCCTGCAATTATTTGTTGGGATACATATTATTTATTATTATTAGTTGTGTTTTCATTCCTACTAATTTTCTCTGTTTTGTCTTCACCTAAAATAAACACACTCTGTGTGACCTATGATCACGCTGCAGCTGAAGTCTGCACGTCATTGTGAGTCAGGAGACATCTTTTGTTTCAAGCGTCTCTGTCAAGGACATAAAGAAAGTTGCACTCTTTCTGCTCTGCTTTGATACCTATAACTTTAGAAAGGCCTAACCTGAATGATACAGTTGATACAGCTTATCTTTACTGCCTTGAATTGTTTTATTTTCAAAGCTGTAAAGACTAACAATTACAATACAATAACCATTTGTTTACATTTTAACAATACATTCTGAAGTTAAATTATTTCGAATGTTGGCTTGCTCATGCTTGAGGTATGTTTATTTAAGGATCACAGAGGGATCCAGAGACAGGGAGCCGTAGATAAGTGAGGAACTAGGAATTTACATGAGAAACAGGTTCCCAGCCTGGATTTAAACTCTTAACATTGTAATGGTGAACAGACTTACAGAATGAGATTAAGCCTCAATCTGCATTTAATGGAGCAGATCTGAAGCGGCCTCTACTTGACCTCTGAAATGTGAGAATGTCACACAGGGCAGCCTATTTGACATGTCACCCACTGGTGAGAACTCTGAGGCTTTGATTGAGTTTTATCAATTAGCTTTGTGAGGGAAAATACTGTTACTGTCTTCCTAGTGTGAGTGAGCCTCACGCCTGAGCGAACAGGAGCGGCCTGCTGCAGCATGAGGAACCACAACGTTTGGGTCATCTGGAGAAAAATAAAAAAAGACAATTAAATAAGTTAGCTCAGAATTACAGTCTATGTATTTATTTGTTATTCTCATCTCCTAATAAATCACTTAAGAGTATCCACATTAACTCCAGCTTCACATTGTCAAATGCCAAATTTAACTTGATCAAAAAATAAACTTGATATACTTCCCTGTATGTATACATGTATTATTTAGTTTGACTTTATATTTGTTGAGATCATGTAGTTTGGCCACCTTTTGTAATTCATAACTGCATCACTGATTTGCTAAAAATATAATATCCATGTATTTACTATCCTCACGCGAATTCCCACAGCAGAGTTGAAGCAGTATGCAAATACTCCCAGAGTGAAACATATTTTGACTAACTTGCGATATTAATCTTAGATCTTTTAACAGACTAAGCATTTTGTTCTTGTGCAAAATGTGGTCCTAAATGTAGAAGTTAAAAGTTGCTGAAACTCTAATTGTGAATACTTTAAAATGTTTTACGAAGTTGTGTGGGTTCATTTGAAACTTAAAGAATTAGGAACAAACATCAGTGGTCCAGATAGATACTCAATAATGTATCTATTACAGGAAACATGTTTTTGTTCCAGAACATTTGGGGGAGGAGTCAGCTCTGGGGGTCAGCATTTGGTTGAAATTGAGTGAAATTATGAGTAGCCCACCCCTTCACCCCCTTTCCTCCCACACATCTCCTCTCTATTGACTCGCTCTCCTGCATCATATTGGAGACCCCGTTGAGAGGATCTTTTCTCTCTATAAAGAGAAGATGCAGCTCAGGCGCCTCTGAGATGATCGCAAGGATTTACTGCGCGCCACTCTGCATCTAACTTCGGACGGGCGTCCTCTGCTGCTTCCACTTCCACACCAAGTCCTCTGGACTGCGACCACGCGAGAACGTGTTTACTCAGTGGACTGAGGGACATTTTAATGACGCAGGATTTACTCTGCCAAAGTCTCTCAGTCACAGAGACCCGAACGTGAGCGTCTTGTTCTTGTGCGCTCCGAGCTTTAGCTCCGAGCTGTAGTTCGTGCACGTCGTCGCCTCTTGGCGCAGTTGGTGTTGCAGGTGCGCGGAGAAGGAGCGCGAGGACAGATGGCTGCGCTGGCGATACAAAGGACTGACAACTTTTTACACACCTTTTTACAGGTTTGTTGTGTATTTGACACATTGCACGTGGATGTATTATCTGCTTTCCTGGAGGTGAAAACTCCGCATCTTGTGCGTTAAGAATGATTGTGCTTCACGTGCTAGATCTGTGTGAACATAATCAAACTTGTTTTAGTGGTACAAAAATATATTAAAAAACCCACAACAAATAATAGAAAAAGAGGCAAGTTAGACAACAAAAAATACGACATAAGGTAAATACCAAATGTATTTGTTGAAACTATTTGGGTTATCTCTTTTGACATTATCTGAAGGTTGTACTGTAACGTCATTATAATAATGTATTAATTAAAATGATCATAGATTTAAAAACTTTTAGTTGTCCACTAAGTGGCTTATGATGTATTTGTTTGTGTGTATCACCATTCAGGACCGGACGCCCAGCTCGTCTCCAGAGGGAGCACCCAACGCCCTCTCCTTCCTGGCCACCACCTGTAGCCAGGCCTGGCAGGTTGGAGGCGCTATGGGCTCAGAAGGCTCCCAGTTCCCCTACGAAAGCACCGTCAGCTCCACGTCAGGAATGTTTCAGCTCTGGAGCAACGACATAGCGCCAAGCACAGCCCTCAGCACACACCAGATGACCTTCACGGTACCTAAGGTGCAGTTCCCGGGACACATGCAGCCTGGTCTGGGTCACCATCATCATCATCACCCCCATCATCACCACCACCACCACCACCATGAGCTGCCTCTCACCCCTCCAGCTGAACCGCCATCTTCCTACTCTTTTGAACTCTCCCCTGTTAAAGTGCTGTCTTCGCAGCCACAGACCACCAGCCCCTATTATCCTCAGCACAATAGTGTGGGACAAAACTTCCCCAGCTTCATCCAGAACTCCTCAGCCAGGCACCACCTGCCTGGAGGCCATGTGGACGAAGGGCAGCAGTGGTGGAGCCTCCCCCAAACCAACGCCACCCCTGCCCACCATCCCTTCTCCCTCGGCAGACAGCTGGTGTTGGGCCACCAGCCCCAGATTGCTGCTCTTCTCCAAGGCACCTCCAAGGGCCTGCTGAGCTCCACGCGCCGATGCCGCCGCTGCAAGTGCCCCAACTGCCAGGCAAATGGTGGGGGGTTAGAGTTCGGAAAGAAGAGACTGCACATCTGCCACATCCCAGAGTGTGGCAAAGTGTACAAGAAGACCTCTCACCTCAAGGCACATCTGCGCTGGCATGCCGGGGAGAGGCCGTTCATCTGCAACTGGCTCTTTTGCGGTAAAAGCTTCACCCGTTCAGACGAGCTCCAGCGGCACCTCCGCACGCACACTGGAGAGAAGCGCTTTGGGTGCCAGCAGTGCGGCAAGAGGTTCATGAGGAGTGATCACCTCTCCAAACACGTCAAGACCCACCAGACCAGGAAGAGCCGGTCTGGGCCACCTTCACAGAGCACGGACCCGCTGCTCACGAATATCAAGAGAGAGTGATCTCTGTGAGCAAATCACTCCAAAATAATAATCAACAATGAATAGACTGTGTGACTTACACTAACCACCATAGGTTTGCACTCTAGGGTGAGCATGAAGCGGCCCGAAGATCTTCTCGTCAAAGCCCTACTTTTGACTTCAAAAATATATTTAAAGACCATTTTTAATTAAAGTAATTGTGTGCTATTTGAGGCACCTTTGAAGAATACTTGAAGCCTTTTTCAGTGATATTGTGAGATTTTTGCTGAATTCAGTGTAATGCCAGAGAAACAGATTTCCCCTGAATCAAAAAAAAAGATTTAATGCCTTCCACAATTTAAGATTTGTTTAAATTTCATCTGAAAAAACATTTTCAATATTCATTTTGTAAATATTTTTAGAAGGATGTGACAGATATCAGACAAATCCCACAAGGTTTATCTTCACATGTTGTCCATATTGTGTTCAAAATAAATGTATGCCTTAGAACAGCTAATGGTTGCTCTAAAAAAGAAAAAAATTCCTGCCCTTGTTAACGGGTTCAGAATGAAAATGTGCTTCTGTTACCGCTAATTTGATTATTATTCCAAAACATACCCACATTTGTGAGCTTTAAGGTTAAGACCTGTATTGAAATGTAAGTCTTTGATCTACAGATTTATCTTGTTTGCTCTTAAGCAGTAATGTGAAGCGGCGTTGCTCCAGATTAGCAAACATTCGAAATGTTCCAAATCTTTGTAAATTATGTATAAATATCATTAACAATTTTATTAGGATTATGGCCGCATGTACATTTTAATAAACATTGTCCTTGCTGAAACAATTCCCTGTTTCTAATAATGTTTTTGTTTTACATTTTGGTAAATATCTAGGATATACTTAACCCTCTTATCTCATTCAGTATGTGTGAATCTCTAACGCCCCGGAGCTCCAACATTTTATTTAAATGATAATTTGATTGCTTTCAGAATACGAATGCTGCCGGTGTGAAGGAAGAAGCTCCCAAAGAAGCCCTAACATGGTGGGCTGTTCAAAGATTTTCACACCTCAAAGTAAATAGTCAATCCATTGATGGGCTTGTTTGTCTCGCCAGCTGCAATCAAGTTCACAGTCATGTGGCTTTTAATGAGTGTTTTCTTTCTCTCAATGGAGAAGATTGAGTCAACAGATGCAACAGAGGGCACTGGAGAGGAATTCCCTGTGAATGGGACCCCTGTTGCTGAGACCCCCTCAGTGGTGACAGGAACTCCCTTTGATTTTGCACCCTTGTGAAAGTTTATACCCCCTCCGTCCCCAACCTCCATATATCACAGCCGTGTTACGATCGGCCCTGCTTTACTGCCCAGAATGGGGCTTTATTCAAAGGCCAGCCAACCAGATGTCTGCTCATCCAGGGGTTTCTTCTCTTTGTTTTTAATCCTGTTTGAACTTTCTGCAAGGGGGATGCCACAGCAAGCCAAGTGCTTTGCCTTTGTCTTCTTCAAAGGCTCCCAAAAGTGGAGCCTGAAGACTTCCATTGTGTCTTAAGCAATAAGTTAATAATAATTAATTACATTAATAAGAAATGAGCACACTAGGGTTTGGGTTAACCCTATGGATGGCAGCATCAGTCATCATGAGGGGTTCAAAAAAAAACTTTCAGAATAAAAAACCCTCAATGCAGAGGTCTCTGTAGACATTAAATGTAAAGTTATATCTAGAGATTAAGAAGCGAGAAAAAAAATCCCACTGCACAGTTTCAAAAAGACACTTTTTATTTGATATTATACAACAGTTCCTACTCAATCGTACATGGAATTAACCAACCCTCTCCTGGTTTTATATCCTTGCTTTTGGTTCTCTGTAGTGGTATTATTTTGTATTAAAGAAACATTGTCTGATCAGCAGTTCCCATGAAAACACACCAGTTCACATTAACTGCAGATAGATTCTGTGAGGTGGCTCCACTCACATGTGTAATAATGGTGTTTTGGACAGATTATTGAGCAGCTTTATCTTCATTGTGAGCACTGAAATATGAGGCCTATAGATCTTTGGTGCAGCTGTCTGATCTAACTCAACTAAAATAAAAGCCTTGTGGGGACCTCTAGTGGCCACAGAGCAGAACTGACCTGATATTAGCAGGACAGCCTTCTTCATCGACTTTGTGTCACTTAGGAGTTGACAACCAAGCTACTAACACAGACATCTACGATTGTTTTGTAGGTTGTTGCCAACTGAAATAAGTAAGAACATTAACCGTTGTGGTGAGCTGCTTTTTGGCACTGTTGTCTGAGGGAGCATGCAGAGTCACCCGCATCACTCTGTTTATCAAGCAACATATCATCCTTCATTTTAACCAACTGCAACGGTAACACTTCTTGGCATATCTGGGCCGTACTCCATTTTAGAAGTGGAAATGTTTGCCTTTATGCTATGCACTGTACAGTATTTAGTCCATGAGGGCAAAAGCTAACAGCGAGTATAGAAATGGTGCACAGCCATGACATGACAACAGTGGACTAAACAAAACTATTTGTATTATTTTAAACAATGCACTTTTAAGGACATGTGCCCCCCAAACCACAAGCACTCTTCGGCCTGTAAAGAAAGTCAATCACACTGGAGATGTTGCATGCAACACTTTGGGTCAGCACTGCAGTCCCTTTGAATGCACCTACTGTTTCCCGCAACCCTGGAGTATCCCAAAGAGCAGCATGTATTAAGAAGTGACGTCATACTCACAGAGAACCTCCAGGGGGCTCCCTCACATCTATTTTTTGTCCAGATCAAACAGGGGCCAAGCAAACGGAATAACAGAGCACACAGGGGCTCCCAACACGGTGGCAAGAAGGAAAGTTCTTCCCTTTCATTTGAAATTCAAGTGAGCCAAGTCCTTGTGGCTCGTTCACATCCAGAGTCCGGCCTTTTGCATTCTTCTCGACACAAACAGAAAACTCAGTTGTCAGCAGGGGAATGACAAAATGTACTAGTCCCACAATGGGGCATCAGAAGAAGAAACTTGATCACGGTAATTTACAAGAGGGTACAAGAGGTGCCCCGGCCACTACTTGCACACTCGCATGCACTCAAACACATTCACTCATCTTTGTATGAAGATACATTCAAGCACACGCGTAACTCCAGTGACCGCCCCAATTAGGAATGGATATTTCTTCAAACATATTCCCCTTGCCCTTTGAAAGAAAGAAGAGTATGGTGTACAAACTCTCAAAAAGCTAAAAAGCACTGAGTGTCCTTTGAGTTTTTTTCACTCTGAACCCATAAACATCTCACTGTGTGCTGTTCGAGGTGGCCGAGGCTCGTCACCTCCCATTGAGTGGCTCTCTAAAAACAGGAGCAAAGTCATTTTATAGCTGCAGCCCATAATTCCTTCACATGTTCCTTCAGGTTCCTTAAGTATCCTCCAGAAATCACTGAACCAGGTTTAGCCTGGTCTTAACAGACAGTAGACAAGTCTTCTTGTCTCCACAGCTGTGGCATTAGCTGTGGTCCTCTTCACCCAGGAGGCAGATGGCAACAGAGTTCAAAGGTCATCCTCGGCTAGCTGAGCCAGATTGCTGGGGCGTCGTCCAACTAAGGGGCCCGACAGTGAAGCCTGGCTCCCAGGATCAGCAGCCTGACCCCTACGGCAGCCCTCTCCTGCTCTCTGCTGGGGATGGAGTGAACATTCGTCACACAGGTATAAAGTACTTTACTGCCCTCACATTTCTATGAAGAAAACTGTATTTTCTTTTAGTTTTACACCAAACAGTCACAGTTGATTAAGTTATTCATTTAAAGTCACAGTTGAAAAATGAACTGGCCAAAGTGCCATATATTCACCCCACCACAAGGATAGGAAAGGAGTATGTGGCTTTGATAGGCATCTCTCTCTCTCTGACTTCCTCTGCAAGCTTAACCCACTTCCTGTTGTATTATGTACAAGGCCTATCCAGCCTGAGTAAGAGAAAGAGAGAGAGAGAGAGGGGGGGGGGGGGTGGCGAATGCTACTGCTGGCCTGTCAGCGCCTCACTGAGAATAACAGCCTAATGACGACATGAGATGTCGCTAATGGTAATTTAAAGTCCAACAACAAGATGTCCCCATTGTTGACTGGCCAGATGTTTAAAACTTCCAAGCGTAAGGGCAGACAAAGGCCTGAAATGGAAAATTTCCTTTTTGGTGGAAAATCACTGAGATGTGAGAATTTCCCTTCTTTGTATTCAAACTGCATTGTTCTACATTTCCTTCAGAAAAAAACATATTTTTATTGATTCCTTTTTCATCCAATAGGGGGAGAAATAACTCTTCTCATGACTCGATAAATCCGTTCACTGTATGTGCCTAAATAAATAGTTACCATTTAAGAAAGTCTTTAATCTTTTAATTACCCTTAATGAGCACATTGTAATACTTGTTAGGTGTTGTACAATGGCCCATTATTTCCCGGGGGTTATCTTGCTGTGGCTTGTTTTGTCATTAATTTTCCTAACGCTGTGTTGAATACCGACTGTTCACCACATTCAGCTATGTGCAAATAATTACTTTTGAATGTAACAGAGGCTCCGACATAGACTTAGTCTCTAAGTGCATACATATACAATACCTGTGTGCTTTGTGTGGTAGGTGTGCACAGCCCGTTTGACACAGTTTGACAGTTTGGTGGATCAGGGAAGCCCAGTTGGACATGTGACGAAGAAACAGTGTGGGAGTCAGCAGGGCCTGGCCGGACCACAGTGGGCTGCAGATGCAAACAACAGGTAGGTCACCCACCAACACTGCAGTGCATGCACACAATACCATTAGCTGTTTTTGGTTATCCCATTTGTGCAACAGACTAGAGCGTAAGAGATGAGCAGGGCCGCCGGGGTTTATAAATAGAAATGCTGTGTATGAATGGGTAGTTATTGCAGAACAGTGTCCCATTATAGAGCAGAGAAGGAGATAGCTGAAAAAAAACCTACGTCGCGCAGTGAGTATGTCTCGATGGCTCCTTGGCCCTGGCCTTGGCTGGGCAGGTAGAGCGTGGGCAGGGATGTGTTGTGAGAGTGAAGGGAGGGCAGCTTATGACGGTCAATAGAGGCCGAGGAGTGTGGCCGCAGGGCACTGGCAGCAGACAAAAGGGGCCTCATGCTGCGACCCAGGCTATTAGACTTGCTCTCTCGTCGCTGGTACTCAATAGGGGACTGTAAGGCTGAAAGACAAAGGAACAGAGACAGCTCTAATAAAACTCTGGTCCTGGTTGTGATTGAACTTCTCCTATGAAGACATATTTAGCATAGTACAACTGTGATAATGTTTTTCATTATCTCCACTTCTGGATACCCACAGTATGAGTTATGCTTAATTCAAACGTCTGCACCTCATAATGTGTTATATGTATTGTATTAAATGTTTGTATAGTACTTATTAATGTTCTATATGGGCGTTACAGAAAAGGTTTTTTTCCGTGTCCTAGGAGATGTGGTGTAGTTAAGCCGGGACTGACCGTTGAGGAAGTTGCGCTGGCTTTCCAAGATCTGAACCACATCATTAACCCAGGCCCTGCCGATCTCAGGGGAGGGAGCCTGCAACTGGAAGCGCACCACACTTGCATCGGGGTTGCGGGATGTCAACACAAAGCGGGCGTCATCCCCTTCCACACTGGGCTCCACCCCCAGGCTGCTCACCTGGAACATATCACATCTGATTAGCATTTGTAGGAGTTCATCCAGCTGGGTTTTGCTTGTGAAATGCAAGCCTCTAAAAAAGTCCCTGCTCTGGGATTACGTAACGTGTGCTGATTTAAGCGGAATAGAGTTAGTGTGCTGCGAATCTGTTGTGTAACTCATAACTTGGGAGTAAAATGTAGTTTTGGGATATTTTATTTTGCTAAAACATCCTGTGGAGC
Source organism: Pseudoliparis swirei (assembly GCF_029220125.1). Lineage (NCBI taxonomy): Eukaryota > Metazoa > Chordata > Actinopteri > Perciformes > Liparidae > Pseudoliparis > Pseudoliparis swirei. The sequence continues at coordinate 13,674,550 of NC_079396.1, forward strand.
TGATCTGAATTCACTTAGGCTCAGCCCACCTTGATGTTGTTCTTAAAGATGTATCCAGGGAGAGAGAAACCTTTCTTCCTGTCGATTGGCTCACTGAAGATGACCAGCTGCTCGAACAGGAAGATGCGTCTTTCCTTGGCTCGGGACAAGAAGCCACTGTCCTGCTCAGTCACAGTGAAGGTGTCTTGCTGGAGCAGTTTTCCCTGGGCTGTGATCTTCCCCTGATACCACAGCAAAGATAGATACAATAAACCAAGGAAGTGGTTACGGTTGGATATTCTTGGGCGGAGTAGTTGGCATGGGAAATAGTTTGAAGACTTTAAAGGATTGTATAGATTCCTGAAACGTACCTCGAAGTCTTGTAGTCTGCCCACATTCATCATGTCATTGCAGCGTTTTGGCACAAAGCACATCACTTCCACTGCTTTCTGTTAAAAACAACAAAGTGAGATTGTTAAAAAGACTACTCATAACAAGTACGGCTTTGCACACACAAATCATCCCTTTAAACCTTTTATTTATAAATCAGGACACCCACCTCCAATTCCTCTATGTCCATCCCAGCTTTGGTGTAATACTTCAGGAAGTCCTGCTCAAATAAACACAACATGTTCACCAGAGCATTCTGGGTTTACTGCTCAGAGTAAGGTGCGGACATCTGGACGAGTATTTATGGGTGTTGAACCCATCTTTCATTTTAATGCCAAAGGGCAAAGTTTTATATTTAGGCAACGTTTTATACCAAGGATGTCATTTTATGATCATCTTCAAAGGCTTTCAAATATTATTGTTTAAATCCTATAGTAATAATCATATGATGTAATTAGCCAAATTTCCTCTTTGGCTGGAAAGTAGCCTGAACAGATGCACCTGTTTGTTGTGCTTTCTTGTATGTTTACAATGCCGTGACTGAACATGCGTGTGTGCGTATGTGCGTGGTGATTGTGTGCGTGTGTGCGTGCGTGCGTGGTGCGTGTGATCAACAGCATAGCAGTGCCCTGCTTTTCACCTTGAGCAGCAGCTGGTACTTCATGATCCTCTGCACAGGTTTGATCAGCAGGTCGTTGAGCTGCAGTCTGTGGCCCAGCTGCCGCCGCAACTCCTGACAGCGGAGAGACGGACACAATAACACGACACCAGTCAACATGACAGCCACAGCACAACACACAGGAGCCAATGACCAATACAATCACTCTAAAACACCATAGCACAAGGGTTATACTGTTTGTTTGATGATTAGTGTTGTGTTTACTGTCAATAAAAAGGAATTGATTACATTTTGTCTAATAAATGGCATCTGAAAAGACACCCACATGGCTACGTGTAATATATTGTACAGGGACAGTTAGACATCCATGCATACTGAAGGGCTTATTAACGAAAGGCCGGAGTGGCAGGTGGCTTCTCTATCTTTGGTATCCAAGTGTTGGTCCAGTTTTTAAAAAGTAGTTCAACACAAACTTAGAAAAAAATACTTTCATAATGGAATAATCATTTCGGTCTGTTAGGTCAAAGCCCAAACATGTGCTTGCTTCAGCTCAGCATGTGTGATAATTTGTTTTCATCTTTGAACATGTAATATGTTTAGTTGTCATTTCTGACTAGTAACATTTTCACTATTTTCTGACATTTATAGACTAAACTAAATATTCGCTTAATCCAAAAAAGAGGTACTCACCTCAAAGTAAGTCTCAATATACTCCGATACGATATGTTCCGACTTGGGCTTGTTCTGGCAGTACACAACATACATATGCAGACGCCTCTCCTACAAGTCAAACAAACATCTCATTGCAAAACCATTTTGTCGAACCTTTGGTAAAACAATTAGTCACAAATGGAAAATATACTTGTTTTCTGTCAAAGAAAAGTATCTTTAATTGCATTACAGATAAATGAAATTCCTCAGGCTTTGTGCTAAAACATCAACAATCAATGGCTGTGTCTCTGAGCAGAGCCTTTGAAGCTGACCCTGTCTGGTTAGCGCTTACTCTTCTGTGAATAATTGGCATGGGAGCACAGATGTGGCCGCCCTGAGAGTCATAATGGAGTTACATGTAGATGAGCATCAGGTTATATATAATTCAGCCAAGTTACACTCAGTGCAACCTGAGCCTTTCAAAGACTGCAGATATAAGGCTGTACCTAGCAACACGCTGCATGGCTCAGTAACCTAGAGACCAGCGAGCTGCTTTCCTGAATATGGACATTGTGTAACATGGAACAATATGGCTGCATGTGAAATATGAGCTCTTCCAACGACCAGCTTTCAGTATACTAGTGTGGCTGCATGTTTACATGTTGCATGTGCGTGAGTGAGCACACACATGTCACATATTGGGGACACAGCTCTTGTTAAAAGCAGATTGGGCATTCTGCTTTTCCTTACGGCCATGTTCCCAGTCTGCTCGTTTTCAAAGTGTTACGCTTAGATTTAGTTCCAAGTTTCTTTATTCCCCCACAGGCTTTTTAAGTTAATTATCCAGTGGGCTGAGCTTTAATGAATTGTTTGAAGAGCTTCAGACAGAACGTGAATATAATGAAAGAGAGACAGACATTTAATTTAATCATTGTAACACACAAGAAGCAAAAGAAAAATTATCAAATTATCAAATTATCATGTCTGCTCAGTCTGCATGTGCCACTACTTAAGCAATATACATACATCTAATTATTCTCCCTGTATGCCGTGTGACCCTATTTCGGCTCAGGCTCTATTCTATTCTAAGAAAAATATACTTAACAGTGAATATTTTGCATTGCCTTGCAGCATCCAGTGTATGTAGGAGGACGTCGGTCGGCGTTTGGGGTGGAAAAAGGCCTTCATATCAAAGAGCGCATGCTGAGGTTTTGTAATGCCTCGTCTTATTCATGTTGTCTTTACCAGCAGTTTTTTCACTGGTGTTTCTGGACCAGTCGAGGCCAAACTGAAAACCGTCCGGTGTGTTGTTGTGTGTATGTGACTGGTTGCCGTGTGCGCTGTTGTAAAAACACAGCTTGGACTGAGACGTATCAGTAACAGGGAAGTGGAAGGAGAGATGCTGGCAGTAAGTTGAGGGAGAGGGTGAGGGAGAAAGAGAAGGAGAAGGAGAGGGGGAGGGAGAGGGGTACGGTATAAGATAAACAGGAGCTCTGTATGTTTTCTTAGCTCTATTTACCCTCACACCAAACAGCACAAGGAAGCAGACCCAGACACTTCCTGTTTGTGTGTGTGTGTGTGGGGGGTGTGTGTGTGTGTGTGTGTGTGTGTGTGTGTGTGTAGGTGTGTGTGTGCGTGTGTACTCACATGTTTAATGAAGAGCTGAGCCAGCCTCTCTGGCTCTGCTATACACTTCTCCAGCTCTCCCAGGAAGTAACTACAGGTAGAAAACATAAACACACACAATCATTTATTTTAATTTTTCTCAAAAAATCAATAAAATAAAAATCAGGGACTTACTCTTTATGCCAGTCAAATATTTGGTGAATGTTCCCAAAAACAATCTTGTCTTTTCCCTTCATGTCCTCCGGTATACCTTTAGAGTGCATTGTGGCCATGTAGCCCTGCAATGGAAAATAACAGAACTGCTGACATCTGTTCATACCAACAAAACCATCACCGGGCTCTGAATACCACCAGTGCATACAGCTAGATTATTATAACACACATCAGCTAATGCTAAGTTTGTATCAACATTCAGATGGCAATATTTCTTCTCTGAACCAAAATAACTCAATTAAAGACACCCGTAAAATAGATTGCCTTGCAACATAATACCCTTCAAGCTAATAATTCCCCAAATCAGCTTAATACTGGAGACAGCGGGATGGAGGCAGACCAAAATATGGCGTGAAGTGGAGGAATTGTGATAAAGATTCCAGACGTCTCTGACAGACTGCGTTGCGTGAATGAAAAACTCTGTTTGAGCTCCAGATCACATTTGCTTTTTACTTTTAGATACTGCAGCCCTTACAGAGTATGTACTGTTGCATGTGGCATGCATTCAATTGGAACATACTACTTTGTCATGATATTACAAATCAAACTTTGACCCTCTTGCTCATATATCTGCTGTGCAGAGGATTGTGGGTCGGAATGGCCAGAAAAGCATGCTGGCTTGCATACTGCAACATGCAAACAGATGCACTAGGACCAATGAGTTTTTTGGCATCCTGGATTTGACATATTGGCACATGCTCAACCTTTTTCTGGATTGTATAGCCGTAAAGGTATTGGGACGCAGAGTAAATGAACCCCCTTCTGTGTCAGTGCAGATTGTGTGTTCTGAGCTGGCAGACTTCGAGGTTTACCTCCACTATGAGCCCCAAGTCCACCACATAGTGCTTCTCTGTCTCAATAAGCTCCTTCAGTACATACCTGTAAAGATGAAAAAAAGAGGCAGATTGGTGTTAGTTAAGCTACCACATTTATTGTGCACACTGCACAAATATTGCTAACACTTCATTTTAAAACATATTAGATTTGTTTAAAAAAAAAGATAAAAAACATACATGCTTTTCTCTAAGGCACTCCTCCTCTCCTCCTCAGTGTCGGCCACAGCTGACCATTGGCTGGAGGTGTCGTCCATCAAGACAGAGCTGCTGTCATCTGGCAAAACACAAGAGGACTGAGTGTCCTGGGGAGACAGACAGACAGAGAAACTGTTTATCAACGGTCCATTGGCAGTAATGGGGATCATGCCAGGAATAAAGAAGGCCAAGGGAGATAAAGAGCAAAAGAGAGACGATAATGATGCAGGTTGCCAAGGTAACCAGAAAACGCAGAGAGACACGAGGAACAGAGATTGAAGGATAAGAAGATCAGATTCAGATTGTCACCGTTCATGGTCCGCGCTCTGCACATCAGCCACAGATTGATGGAGAGAAAGAAAGATATAGAGTTGGAAGAGCAACAAGCTCCCAAGCTGATCACCCGCTGGCAATTACATTACCGATTTGTGTGTAAATTAATAGATGAGATATTTTCCATTTTACCCCCTGACATTTCAAACCAATATGTAAATACATTACACTGTGTCTTTTTTTTCCATTTCTTCATCTCCTATAACCAATAGAAATGCACGCCAGATAAATGCAAGGTTACTAGTGGATTGTGTTCATGCGTTGCATGACCTCCTATTCAAGGTTTTTCCTGGAATTGATACACTTTCCTGTGGGGGTCCTGGTGCAAATATAGAGTCATTGTGCATGCGGAAACAAAGCCTGCAAAAACTAAAATCATCACAAACTCAATACATGTTCTATTTTTCTTGCACAATAGGCCAACAAAATATGTTTGTACAATGACTCACAGGCACCCCTCTGTTCAATTATATGATTATAAAAGTTTGTCCCTCTATTTCTAGCCATGCTGCTCAGAGGTTTCTTTTTAAGCTAGTGACTTTCTCCTGACTGTGTAAACTTCTAGGAGCAGCCGTCTGTCCTCACCTAGATCTCTGCATCCAACTGTCCTAGTCAAGCATAACCTCCACACCTTAAACACATACACATAGCTGCACACACACCCCAGACATACAGCTAATCCCCTGGCAGGCAGCTACCCCATGGAGAAAAGCATGGGCTACATTGATCAGATAGATCAACATAAAGCAAGTGGAAAAAGCTGTGGAATTGTTTCCAGTTCCCCTCTGGCCTAGTTCAATTTGTTCACCTGCCATTCTCATGATAAACTGGTTGCTCTCTACAAGTTGTGAGCATTCTGTTCTGTCACAGTGATGTGTCACAAAGAGACAAAGAATAAAATTGACAAAGCGCAGCCAAGTAGTAGGCAGGGGTGTGGGAAAAGACAGAGAGGCTCCATAAAGACCCTCGCTGCCCCGCGCCGAGTGTTCCAGCCGGGCTGACCGGCCCCCCTGATCGCCTCCAGATGTGCTGTGGCAAAGCCCAAAGGCCCAAAATTCACCGCGTCTCCCGATGTTACAAGTTGGGTTTTTCTACTCAGCAGCTCATGAACAACACCGTTTTAATAAAAGCTGAGGGTCATGCTTTTGTATAGGATCTTACATTTTAAAAAATCAAGAACAGTGTTGTAATAAATTATTTTGCATGTGACTATGTGTCATAACTTCTTAAGCTCCAAATCTCAAGTAAGAAGCATATCTGTTAAACGTCTAATATGTTAAAGTATTGTACAATGGCAGGATGCTTTTGCTATTTTCTTTGTTGTCCAAAAGCAAAATGTTCAGTCATAACAAATATATATTTGTTTTTGAATTGTTTATCTCTCGCTACCTATTCAACTATTTTATATATATAACTACATTGCTACTTTATGGACATAGACACCGCTTAATGTTGGAACTCGTAACATTATGCAAATCTGCAATATTTAAGTGCACGACATAAAGAAATGCTACGTTTTATATATATATATATATATATTATATACACATATCTGAGTATGATGTTTTTCATCATATTCGGATATAAAATTGCTGACGCTTAAACCTGGTGTGTTATTTACATTTTCAGCAGAGGCATCAGCAATTTCTCTTTTTTGGGATGGAGCAGACAACACAAAGGGCCGGTTTATATTACTACTATACTAGACATGTGAGCAAGAATCAAAGGTATAGTACTGAGCCAAGGAGGAACACAGTTACATATTCTCAAGTGCTGAAACCGGCAATGTGTATGTATTGTTGCTAGTCGCAAGGGATTGGCATTGGAAACCATCTCACAATAACCATTGTATGTATTTGTGGGTCGAGATGACAGACTGTACAAACTGTTTCTCAGGACAAGCTATTTAATAAATATTGAGATCTGCAGTTCCAGCCTTCTTTTCGACACCACATCTTGTTTACCTGCTGACAATCACAGGAACTTTCCTTTGACCAACAAAACACTACATCAAAAACTGCTCTGCTGTTATCGTGAGATTAGACACATTAGTGTGAAGAAAAGAGGAAAAACAACAATGCATAAAACACTGGACATGAGGTCATTGAAGGTGAAATACAGGGACAGAAACACAGCTCAGAGATATCGGCCCTACATCATTTAATCTCTACTTCTCTATTTCTCTCGCTCTAAACCCCGAGCACTAACCTCATCCCCCTGATGTAATCGCATCAATGCCTTTTGATGTGTTGCTCAGACTGTAAATGAGGTTTTAAATGCTATGGCATTGATTTACCAACCAGAATCACTCCACAATGCTAAAACACATACTAATAAGATGTCATTATTGTTTTCCTGTGTATCGATAAGGTTCAGGTTCTCACGATTCTTGAAATATTACTGGTGTTCCAGAAAATCCCAGCTTCTGCCATGCCGCCAACTCAAAAGGGATCCTCTGAACACTTGACTTAAGACGCTCCTTTGCCGTGTTGATGGAGAAATGAAAGTGTATGTGCACACACAGCGTTCTTTGTCAGCTCATAGAAGAGGAGTCATCTTTCATCACATCTGCCATTTGTGCTATATTCTATTTACCTCCAGGCCTGTCCTTTTGTACATGTTGAATGTGAGTCATGCATCCAACTGGTCGAGGTTAAGCTCTGCCCTCTGGTGCATCGATCTACTCTAAGAGGGCCTTGTATTCACTTCGACTCCCTTACATGTGGGGGGTTACGTCTATGTCCATATGCTTAGGTCTATATATCTATATATGCATCTGTGGTTGCAGAAACCAACACACACCAACACAGATCTGACCGGAGGGCCATGGAAACAGTACGGATGTCAGCTCCCTGCCATGCTGTGTGATCTAAATAATATGCGGTGACAGATACAACAGGTTAGATGGTGATAGACCTGGGTGTTTGGCAGAGACGTGCAGCCAATCAGCGAGTCAGTTATGTAGCTGGGAGACTGCAGTGCAGCTGGTGACAGGTCTTCAGGGCTTGCCAGGCCATCTTTCCACTCCTGGAACACACACGTCACATCACACATATCACCAGTGTTGGAATAACACAATATCAACATGATGCAAAATGTCTGGAGCATGCTCATACATTCGGACAGCTGCACAACGGCAAAAAAAGAGCACATGAATCACAGAACATGGCGCCATGAGTTCCTGAGGGATGAGCCAGCAGAACCTCTGTTTATGTAACAGCATCGCCACCTGCTATGATACTTAGTCCTTCATGGATCAGCTCTACGTTAAACCTGTGTTGCCACTAATAGTCTTGAGCTACCCAGTGTAAACAAGACACTGTCAACATGTTGGCTTTAGTTCGTATTTATACAAGACTAAAGCTTTGCATGTTTAGTGATAAGATGGTGTGCAAGAAATTCAATAAGTGTACTTATGAGGTGGTTCATCTCTAACATGGAAAAGGAAACTTGAAGCACAAAGACGGCATGCCAGACTGTTTGATTAATTAATGTGACCAATAAAAAAAGATGCATCCTTCTTACAACTTTTAATTTCTCACCAGTTCTCTGTGGGTGACAGGCAGGATGATGAAAGTATCTTCAGACCTCAGGGGGCTGCCCAGATCCTGGCTGTGGCCATGGGACGGAAGAGGGGGAGGCTTTCCCTCAAGTTTGCGAACTTGACGCTCCCCTTTGGCGGTGGCCCCGACGCTGAGTTTGCGGACAGGGTTCGTGAGCCACTTCTTCAGGGTGCTCACAGAGCGCCTGGAGCCCGGGGAGCTCGGAGCCGAGCTGCCTGATGCCTGTGGGGGGAGTGACGCCACAGAGGTGGACATGCTGCCCTCACTGCCTGCTGCTGAGTAAGAGTCTGGAGACAAGAGACGGGGAAATACATTGAGCAGAAGCTTATTGGTAAAACAATGAGTGTCTGAGGAGACAGTGGAGGTTAGAGAACTAATATATATATATATATATATATATATATATAGAGAGAGAGATACATATATATATATATATATATATATATATAATAAACTATATATACATATATATATATATATGTATATATATGTATATATAAATGTATATATATATATTAAACTATAAATATATATATATATTTAATGGTTCAAAAGGCATAGTACATTCTGACTCTCTTCGTTTAGACCACAGTCCATTCATCAATTAATATATGTGCAAAAACAGCATTTTGATTAAGGCAATATAACTTTTGACTGACTAATAAATGAAAGCAGCTGTGCTTCAGTGAGAGGTGGCAACACATGAGAAAAGAAGGGAGACATAAAACAAGGTGTTGATATATAAATAGACTTCCTCTTCAAGCACAGCTGTGCAGCTGTGAGCTGCAACATAAACGATGCACTATTATGTTTACGTCACGCAAACCATGTGTTGTATGTTTGAGCTGGGCAGCCAATCACATGAGCAGCACACACTCTGATGCAAGGCAGACAGATGAGGTCAGAATGGTGGATGTGAAAAACACTCCAGACCAGTTGCAGACCGGCTGCTGCACAGGGATGTCAGGAGGACATGGGAAGTGAGCTGGGGGGCGAGCTGGGACCGGACATCCACTTTTAGCCTTTGTAGAAGGGAAGATCCTTGCTTGGGACAGTTTGTTTTTTCTGTCCTGTCCCCCATTCCCATCCTGCCTCATCCACCCTTCCTCAGTCCTGAGATAGCTCTTTCTCTTAGCTGGGTGTCTTGAGTGTTTTACCTGTTGTGTGCAAACGCAGTTCAGTCATGCCTCCCAATTCATCTTCTTGCGCCCGAACTGACCTCTGACACTCAATCACCACTCTTCTCTCGTTGAAGAAGCACTCTCTCCTGCCAAAGCTTATTATTGTTCGAAAACAGATGCTATTTCACGCCAATTGTCAGCTAAATGTGACCAAGCTGAAAATAAAATTACTTTTAGTTTTCAAGAAAATGCACTTTTCAAAAAACTTGTATTAAGTTTGTGAATTTTAAAGCATTTGTTCATAAAAAGACAACACTGACCTCATGTTAGTGTTCTTTATGTGAGCCACAGAGGAAGATTGTATCACAGAACTCAGCGGTAAGACTCAGACCCAAACTGCAGGAGCAACCTTGACACAGCATGGCCCATTTTGTGAGTGTATCGTCTTCAAAGGCAAAACCATAATACATTCACAATGGCCCTCAGTTTTCCTACTTAAAGAGATTGAGCCTTTCTGCACTATATTCATTGTTACTCGAAATGCGATCGTAGCCACTCTACTGATAAATGAAAATGAGCCGGGTAAAAATCCTATCTGTGTATTTTTAATACATAGACAGCATTTCCTCTGTAATCGTTCTCCTCTCTACATACATTTTACAGACATCATGCACGTGCGTGTGTGTGTTTCTGTCTGTGATCCCAGGGTGGCCAATTTCCCCATCCTTGCCCACCCCCATCCACATGAAAGGCTGGAGAGAGTAAGAGGGGATTTGAGTCAGGCAGAATGGAGGATTGAACAGAGGAAAGAGGCACGGGAGCAGAGAGGAGTACAAAGACAGGAGACGACTGAACGCTGCGGGGAATAGACAGAAACTCTGGATGGGTCCACCGACAGTAAGATAACATCATAAGGAGCAGCAGTCTGAGTTCAAGCCTCTGCCTGTTGGGAAGTGGCTTCGCTGTAGAAGACAATAGGATATAAAAAAACATCAGAAAGCTATTATATGTGTATGTAAAAGCCAGAGGTGAAGCATGGACCATCTCTGAGGGTCACCGTTTTGAAAGAACAGAGGGGATGTGAAAATTGCACTGGTAAATGTGATAACCCCCCCCCCCCCCAGTTCTTCTGACCTCGAACAAAGACCAAGCCTAGAGGTCTGTGTTGTCCAGTATTTTTTCCTGCTCAGTTTCAGTCAGCCAGAGTTTAGTGGTCACAGTGCAGAGACACAGACGCAATAACACCGATTCTAATGTAGCTTCACAACATCAACACAATGGGAGAAGAGAGACTGAGACCCTCTCTGAGACTGGAAGTAATTAAAAGTGAGTGGAGACAGCAGTGCAGCTCCGTGATTTGCGACTTGACGTCAGAATGACACAGTGGTTCTGTCAAATGTACAGATTTACAGCATGCAGAGTGTACATAATTTATCGGTTTTATAATGAAGATTATTACATCTACATCCGTCACCATGGAAACTCTGCAGTTCTCCGAGTGATGGTTGTGCATATGGGTTGGTTTCCCTGTTGACCCCGGAGAGCTTAATCCCTGTATTGTGATGAAACCATAGGCCACTACAGGGATGTCATCAACAGCTTTTTATTTTCACAGCAATAGCAAGGAAAGTGTAAAATGCAAAGGGAGATGATGAGCTTCCCCACGGAGCAACATGCCTCCGCTCTCCCGACACATTGCAAGATGAGAGGTGTTGTTGCCATTATACACACACACAAAAAAAGATTGAAAAGAAGTCCTTCCCATTCTCCCTCTGTCTTGCTGGATGCTGATAGTGCCCAGTCACATTCATCTCCATGGCGCTGCTAAAAAAAGATTACCCGCGCTGAGTCTGTTAATGCCACCGGACTATTGTTTATGTGGCAGTGATAATGAACAGTTGAGGGCAGCAGGGCTGCATTAAGCTGGACTGATCTGTGGTGATCAGGTAATGCTGGCTTTCACCAGCCGCCCCCTCACTGTCTGAAAGGCTGAGCGGAGGCCGGGTGGGAGGCTCGCCTAACAAGTTGCTGTACCGTTGTTAACTTTAGAGCCGAGTGGGTTTCTGCTGCGCAGTAGCTCCAGACTTTGTCTTGATGCTGTTCACTCACAATAGTGAAGTTTGACAGAACTCATCGCCTGAGAGGACAACTTCAAAGAGTGTAATTTAGGCCGTCTATGCTTCATTTATTCATCATCACTTTTCCTTGCAATAAAATCAAGCTTTTGACATCATGTATGCTCTAATCATTTTAGAGCTTCCAAAAAGGACTATTTTCCTTAACAATTAATCTGCCGATTGTTGTCTGGAATAAGTGATAAGTAGTTTGGTAAAACTTTAGAAAACTGCCCCGAAATGTCTTTGGGCCAAAGGGATTTGATGAAATGTTTTGTTCTGTCAAAAGAAAACGTGGGAACCATCATCGCATATTTGTCTTTCAGACAGTGAGTGGGCGGCTAGTTAAAGCCTAGCATTGAATACAACTAATAATTGATATAACTGAATAGTTTTAGATTCATTTTCTGAAGTTTGTTTCTGATTGTTGAAACTCTTCATCGGTTGATGTTTATCTGTTTTCTTCAAGTGGTTTACAGTGAACGATGGCTGCTCAGCAACCTTTTGAATTTAATTGTAGCTGAATTGAATTATCCAGTAATTATCTGGTTTGTAGGTAGATTATGTGGATGGATGTGCTTTAAGTGTTGGTCCCCCTGAAGAAGTTTGGTCCAACTTCCCTTTATTGATCAGTTGATAAGTGAGTGCTGCTGAGCCAACAAATCAGGCTAAAAGCGTTGGCTGTAATGGAGAGAACTTGTTCACAGCTGCTCCACTCTGGAGCTCTCCGTCAATCCCACAGCCTCTTGGGACAGTATGGGCAATTTAGGCATCCCTGGACTCCGGCAATACAGACAGACATGCAGGTGCCCACACACATGCACATGCACAAAAATGAAACATACAGATTTTGTCCAGGGTAACTGGACGTGTGGCTGAAGTCTGTTGACTTGTGATGTGAACTTCCAGTGGCATCTGTCTGTCACAGTAAACAATACAAAGCACATCCAGAGACAGGCACCCTGCTGGTCACCACGGTGTAAAACATGAGAGATGTCCAGCTTTGCTGCCAATCAATGCCAGCACCTCAAAGATCACAAGGGTTCTGAGAGTGCAGCGGTCAACACACAGGCACCAGACACCCGCCTGAGTCATCAACAACTCAACAAAACACCATGCTTATCTTCTTGATTCTCGAACACTCGTTCATTGCCTTCCCCACCTTATGCACATCAGCTTGTATATTACATTTCACCTACTCAGAGGAAATGGACACTCTTCCCATCAACTAGCAAGACCTGGGCTGCACCCAGGCACTCAGATGTGCAGACTGATAGACCTGTGAGACAACAAGGCACTTAGTACCAGATGCATATGACCGGAAACCCCTTAATTGTCCTCGGATGAACTTTTGCAGAAACAACAAAGCAATATTTAAGATCTCGTTGTATACGTGTCAGCCTTCTTTCTTCGTCCCTTTCATTTTTAATCACATTATATTTCATCCTGTTGGCCACAGGCTGTTTCATGTGTATTTTGTTTGTACTGCTTCTGATTAATAAGGCCTGGCTGTTCAATCGTTATACTGTCCCCCCCCCCCCCTCTTCCCTTCTACATATGGTCGCCTCCTTCCTCTTTTATTCCACCACCTCTTTTGAACTCTAACCCACTCTAACCACTCTTCTCCTCTCTGCACTGCAGGGGTTTTTAGCTGTGTGTCGCACCTCCTCTGCTGCACGGCCCTGCTCTGCCTCAAAGCTGCTGAGACCAGCACAAGCTTGACATGAAAAAACACCTGGCAGAGAAGACGGACACCAGAGTAAAGGAAAAAGTACTTTGGAAAAAAAAGCTCTCTTCTCTTTAGTGGTGATTACGTACGATATACGACTTAAGCCACTAAACCTTAAACATTAGAAATCCTCTGAAATGATCAGGCTGATAGATCTTTCCAGTGAATATTAATGTGTGTAAATGAGCAGCAGAAAGAGGGAAAGGCTGAGATGGGCTGATAGGGAGAGCAAGGATTATTCATGATTTAGGCGAGCAGCAAAGGAAGCTCAAGCTCATCTACAAGACGTGAGTGATTAGGGCACATGTCGCCTTTCAAATATACTTAGGAGCATAAAAGCAATCTAGGAACATGGACATGTATGCAGAAGTGCAACCATCGTCATCATTGTGTGTCTATTTGTGCAAGGAGAGACACGTTGCAGTCTGACAGACAAGTGAACAGAGAGTTCCTGTCCTCCTACTGACCTAGTTTATGCAGACACACACGGATGTGATTGCAGGAGCAGAAGAACATGCTCAGCAGAGTCAAGTGAAACACAAACAAGCCATCAGGGTCCATCTTCTGTGGCGTGTTTTTCATTAGCAAAAAGCATCATAGCCATAGAGTGAATAGATGATGCTGGCATTAATCATATTGTCTATGGAACATTGTGTTCAGACTCTTCTGAAACAGTAAGCTGTAACGCGTCACAGCTGCTGCTTACATCTCAACCACGGTTTCAGTCCATCCCCCGGCACCTACATGGATCTGAATCTTGTGCTTTTTACAAACAAAGGGTCCCTCAGCAGTGCAGTTCCTCTGTAGAACGATGTTTTTCCTCTGCTGCTGCTGCAGGCTTGTGGCAGTCCTAAACTACAACCATGTTTGTGGTTGTTTGGCCTGAAAACTCCAGACATTCCTCCAGAACCATTCGGAGAGAGACTCGCCAAGTTCCTTGCACCATCTGCTTTTATTTCTCTTAATGTAAACTCTAGGAACGGTTGCAGTGTGGTCTACTTCACTCTCAAAACTCAACGAGAATGCGGACGCAAATCATGATTCATGCATTTCATTATTGAAACCATAGAGAATTGTCAAAATCAAAGCAGCAAATACTTTCATTCTCTTATATTTATCGAGCGATAAGAACAGCCAATTCTACATTTCCCATAATGCACTGTCTAATGATATCCCGAAATTTCAATCCAATACCAAATAGTACAGGTACCAATTATAAGCAGCTTAGGCCAATACTTTCATGTTTCTTCCCGATGTTAATTGTTTAATCATGTGCATGTTGCAACGCAAGACACCCCCCACCCCTACCCCCCCCCCCCCCCCCCAAAAGTTACAAATTGAAATAGATGAGTTTTAAGTGCAGTTTTGAAATTGGCGAGTGAGAATCTGAGGTGCTGAGGAGAGAGTTCCAGAGGGGAGGGGGCAGCCATGAAGAAGGCCCTGTCCCCCCAGGTCTGATGCTTAGACAGAGTAGGGGGGGTGAGGAGGTTGGTGTCTGCAGATGGGAGCAAGTCGGTGCAGCAGGTCAGAAAGGTATGAGGGGCGAGGTTGTGAAGGGCTTTGTATTCATGAGTAGATTGTTTAATTCTATTCTCTGCGTTATTTGAATCGATCTTCCCACCCCTCGTGGACCCACAAGGACATTATGAGAGCAACCATAGCATGCTCACCTGCACTGTGCAACTAAAGACGCTGTGCGCTCTCATGATAACACAGAGAGCGATCACCTTCATTCTTTGATATTACTCCACTGTCTCTTTACATAGCACATAGCTGATGATGCTATATTAATGGCCTGAATGTCGTATAAAACAGTAATTCCTAAAGATTGGGGAAGGACACACAGGGGAATTTCCGAAGACATTTCTTTATTTATTTAGCTAGTATACTGTATCTGCAATACACCTTCGTAAACACACAAAAGAGCCTGAATGTTCATATTGTTCCGAAATGGCTCTAAAAGTATCAGGATTGTTCATCTATGCACAAATTCTGCTCTTAACATGATTCATAGAAAAGGCCAATTTCGAATTGGGTCGCAATGTTTTTTTTGTTTTTTTTTAGAATGGCAAAATAAAGAATTATTATCTCATTAGAATTATTGATGCATGCTCGGATGTTGATTTGGCACACTGTGGGCGTAGACGTGCGGGTAGTTATTCTCAGTCCGACTTGATGGGCTTTCCAGACACACAATCTCATTCCTTTCCATGGTGCTAGACCTCTCCCCACTCTAATCACCATAGTAACAAAACCCAGAAGGGAGACAGCCGCAGAAAAGATTGGCTATTATGAACTCAAACTACATATTTTGGCACACACACATGCCTGTCTGTGGCAAACACACACACAGTGTAATAATTAGCAATAGATTTGCATCAATATTCATTCAGTAACACAGCATTTAAATCTTTTCATGCACTTTGTAAAACAATGCACACTAAGGATGCCTTTGAAGAGCTCATTCCAAATAGAAGAAAACTATCTGCACCAGCTGTCAGCTTTTGTCTTGGATAAAGAGGCTTCCATATGGCCATTAAGAGGTCGACTTATGAATACACAAAATCTATTCACGAAGAGAGTTGCAGGAGGGGTTTTCCTTCATTCGGTAGTTTAAGGTGAAGGTGCTGACAGGAAGCATGAGGAGAGAGAGGGGGGTTTCTGTGTCGCAACAGTTACCTGCGGCCTTTTGTCTTAACCACGAGGCCACCAAGACCAGACCCTCTCGTATAAGATGCAACAGACTCGCTGCTGGCTATTCCTGAAGTAGAGCGTGAGAGTGTCTGTTGTAACAATCAATGGTACCTGCTGACGACCGACAATCAGTGCTGTGTGCTGACAAAAGACTTGTAAACCTCTCCTCTTGTTTCTGCCTGCTCCACCACATCGTCAGCAAACAACTGATCTGACTCCCGAGGACTGCCGTTAAATCTTTTATTTCATCCTTTGCTCTCTTTAATGACTGAAATCCCCATTAAAAAAGATTATTGTCCTATTGGCGTTCTTCCACGAGACACGGTTTGCCCGCTGGAGGGAACAGAGCGAAGAAGTTATGAGCTACATTTGAGTCTAGATTTACCAATAATTTATTTTGGGACTGAGTAATACTTAAGATACTACGAAGATACTTAAGTCCACTTAAGATACTCAATAATTAGACACTTTTGAGCAACTGATGAACTTGGACAACTAGCCTCTGGTCACATGGGAGAATTCCTCTCAGGACACAACAGTAACACATCCTGAACATAACATCAATTTGATTAAGAACCATGGAGCCAATAAGACACAACATAGCTGTCGTTCTCTACATCAGCATCCTCAGCTCCTCTAAATTGTAGTCAAAACTCAAACTTGTTTAATACAACTCCATATTGCTTTCAATATTGTCACTTTCCATTGTTTGCTTTGCTTTGTGCACTGTTTAGGAAAACTTTCTCAGCGAGGCCTCTCTCAAATGTTCTCTGGGGAGGACTGCGGAGCAGAGCAGCCCAAATCGGAGTACTTCTCTACTCTTACATCCTGAGGGGTCAACTGAGGCAACCGTTGTAGTTAACCTGTGGCTAAGCCTTATAGTACGGTAACCATACTTCAATCTAGCTGGATGAAAAGACCGTCAGAGCAGAAAGTGGAAGAGTATTTTTCCCACTCTACTCAATTTCACTTCATAAAAGCAAAGTTAACTCTGAACGAACATAAGAGGGAGTGAGAAAAGCAACAGTAGTAACAGTTTTAATAGTGTACAAACAAATGAGACGACACCCCTGAAGACGGCAGACATATAAAGAGCCATATAGCCGGTAAGTGGGCGCAGAAGCACATAGGGGAAGCGGCTCTTCTCCCCCTCTGCGCTGTAGGAGAATTTTCTCTAAACAAGGTATGGAATGCACTCCTGTGTGCTTCATAATTTGTTCCCTCATTCTTCTCCTCTGCACGTTTACAAACAGAGCCCAGAGGAAGAGGGAAAAAAGAGAGGAAATAAAGTGGGAGAT
Organism: Pseudoliparis swirei; assembly: GCF_029220125.1. NCBI lineage: Eukaryota > Metazoa > Chordata > Actinopteri > Perciformes > Liparidae > Pseudoliparis > Pseudoliparis swirei. Next base: position 13,691,911 of record NC_079396.1, read on the forward strand.
AAAGGAGAGGGCGTGGGACTCCTGGAGCTATGCCAGGGCAAGGCCGTTTAGTAGAGGGAAAAGAAAAGGAGAATGAAATGTGGTAAAAGGAGACGGTGAAATGAAAAGGGGTGAAGACACAATAAATAAGATAATGACTGGCTGCGTCGACCGCTCAGAAAAAGAGAGACAGAGGTTGGGGAGAGAGTGAAGGGAAGAGGAGGAGAATGAGAGAAATGAGAGTGATCCTCATGCTTTACTTGGTGTTCACATTCCAAGTCAGCAAATCATGCAACAGTCGGCCATAAATTAAGACCGTGTCATTTCCTCATCCAGCTGGGAGACTGGGAGCACTGGTTTGCGATACAAGTCTTCTCATCCTTTCTCTTACTCAATTTCTCTCCCTCTGTCATTTTATCTTTTGCATATGTGAAAGAGAAACAATATGGAGGAGATCAGTTGCACAGCAGAGAGGAGACAGGGGGTTGGGTAGGAGGGCAAGAGGAAATGACGAGGACGAGGGCGAGGGTCGGCTGGAGGGCAAAGTTAAAAATATCTCAGACTGACAAACACAAGGCTGGGCCACAGCAGGCCAGCAGCATACCTTCAATTTTAGCTATTTTTGTTGCTTTTTCCATAATGTCTGAAGTCTGCCTTATAAGCTGATGACAAAGACGGTTCTCCAGCTGAGACATAAAAAGACACGCCGGTTCTGTCACAGCAATTTTCCCTCGAGTTTGCCAACAGCGCTGCTTTCTGTCAAGAGCACACTTGACTTGCTATCAAAATTATTCATAGTCTCAGGGATCTCAGGGAACCCTGGGGATCAAATGTGTGCATCTGAGCAAGACATTGAGCCCTTCCACCTCCAAGGGATGTAACACCATCACCCACTCAGTCTGTGAAGGAGGGCGAGGGGACAAAGAATATTCTGATCCAATATTTTATGTTAAATTTACTGGAAACTGAAGCAAATGAAAAAGCACAATGGGTGAATCAAAGCCAAAGGAACAGTTCAAAGGTGATGCAGTTTAACACAGGGAAATGATTACTTTATTAAGTACTAAGTGGCAAAATCGATGATCACAAATATTGTTAGTTGTAGCCGTAATTTAAGATAGCAAATTCGCAATTAAATGTCACAGGTCTAAAGTATTGTCTTGTAGATGTTTGTTACTTTGACTTATGACAATAAATATACATGTATTTCTGCTTGCATGTGTGTATGTGTCTATGCAGTTCCATATAATGTCCAATTATTTTATGTTGGTACACTTTTCCATGTATTCCTCTGTCCACTCTGTCTCTGCCATTCAACCAATACAGTGTGTGTATGCATGTGTGTGTTCTGGGGGGATCGTTGTCCTAACCCATTGCATGATTGAGTCAACACCAGCCCCAAACATTCACAAATAAACACACTCACAGATGCACAGGGAACACATATAGATGCACAATGCACATGCAGCACGTAGCCTTCTGAATAGGAACATAACAAGAGAACAATACACAGAAGAGAAAGTGGTAGACAGAGAGAGTTATAGAATAGAATAGAATAGAATATACACTTTTATTAATCCCCAAGGGGAAATTAGTTCTCTGCATTTAACCCATCCTTAGTTATTAAGGAGCAGTGGGCTGCAGTGAAGCGCCCGGGAAGCAACTGGGGGTTCAGTGCCTTGCTCAAGGACACTTCGACTTGCAACTAATGGGGAGAGCGGGGATCGAACCCACAACCCTGCGGTTGCAGGACGGCCCTCTTACCCCACTGAGCTAAAGCTGGAGAGAGGGATATTCTGGTCAATATATAGAATACTGTCTTTAGTTGCTCTGCCACTGTGACAGCTGCAGCCACATCATGTTTAACCCAAACTCTCAGACAGAAGTGAAGCTGCTTCCTGGGGACAACACAGCCGGTCAGGGACATGTTGCTCCTTCATGTCCTTAAAATGCATTTTAAAACTGTTGCAAATGTATCCCAAACAAATTCAGAATGCATTTCAGAAATGTATAGTCTGATTATGTTGTATATTCTTCTGCTGCTTAACATTGTTTAGACCACATTTCAGACAGAGAAGTACTGTGCTTAGCAAAGGGAGCATCCCAAATACCATTAGGTGTGTGGGAGGCTGTGCTGCAGCAGAAATGTGATGTAGAAATGAGTTGGCTTAGACTGCAGTGGTATATCATGTTTAACATGACCATTTATGAATAAGGAAAACATTGTGAGGAGTTTGTGCATTCTCTTTATGTGATTTTCTTCCTTCATTTGAAACTTGCTATTTGATCCTCAAAAAGTATATTAAATGCCTTGATTTATGATCATATTCCAGATATGAGATATTACTTGTTTTATTCTACCTTTCCCTCACAAATTATACACATTTCTCAAAGTACAACACAGATCAAATTTAGTGAATCAACAGGTTGTATTTCCTCACTCTGGACAATAAATTGACTGAAGACACACCACCTATTTTTAACTGGTTTGTCAACAGTATTTGCTGGGAAGCAGCCCTTACTAATGGCCCTCTGGCAGCCAATCCACTAATGTGCCCTGCAGAGCAGCGCTAACATCAGAGCTAAAATGATGCATGCTTTTATTTTTCATTATACCCATCTCTCCACCTGTCCGTCTTTCTGGGCTTCTCTATCAAGTACTGCTCAGATCAATAATCCCACCCCTCCCCTTTCCCCATGCAGGCAAGCTTATGTATTGTCTTATTTCCTGACTATTTTAATGCCTTCTGGCACTTGTCAGGACTGTAATAAACCTGCAACACACACATTGCAACAACAACCCCCTAGCTAAGGACTTGATACTGTTCTTCCTGTTTCATTACACATTGATTTGGAAAAGAAAAAAGATTTTGGCAGGCTATTCTTTATAAGGCCACAGAAAGCCATTGATTTGCTGTTTTTCTGACGCACTGCAGTTCCCTTTCTGCATTCAAGTGAATTGGCAAGAAGTGATGGTCATCATGGGCAAGTCATTAAATCTGAGAGACAGCAGCTAAAATTACTTCAAGATTAGTCATTTATTCACTAATAGCTTCATATGTGTTAATCCGAGTGTGCATGTGACTGGAGACGCATGCCAGACACACTATGGTGTGGCAAAATGGCATCCTGAACTGTGTCATCATTCAGTGCACAAGCAGGTGTTATTATGGCTAAGTAGGGAATGAATCATGCAGTAAACTATCATTTCCTCTTGCGTCAGCGGAGAGACTTTTTTAGAATCAATGAATGGTGTCGATGCATCGTAAACTGTTTCCTCTTATACAAGAGACGAAGACAGCTCGTCACTGAGATGAAAATGACTATAGAGGAGAACGTCGTTGTTTGTCGTTGTCACAATAGAAACCTGGCAGCCCTCACCAAGCAGTGTATTTGAACACTGATTATCTGAGCTGAAAAAGCAGTCAGCTAGTGCATTATACAAATACAAAGCTGCCCTACAGTCACACATAGACATTATTTAACACTCTGACATGCTTGACCTGCATGAACATTGTCTTAAGACTGCCAGTGCTGACGACCTTGGCTCGTGGGGTCAAACCTGCATTGTTCAGTGTTTTTCCTAGAAACACCACAACTGAAAGAGCAGCGTCCTAGATGTCAGTTTAGTTTTAGACACAGTCAATGAGTTTGAAAAGTCAATGTATCAAAAGCCTGAGAAGAGATCAGATCATAAAGAAGAAAGTACCATACAAAAATAATCCTCAACTACGTCCGACCCCCCATCCCCCTCTAATACTGTGTTAATTATAGAAACTGCCTTACAGCATTGGAGAGGACTGTATGTGAGCTCCTGGTGGGACCAAACCAGTGGTAGCAACATATAAATATACTTTACATGTTCTATGAGGAGGGTTTATAGAGCACCCAGCTTCACATAAATAGTTAAGAGTAGTCTAAGAGACTACTGTAGTTTTATATTGTGGTTTCTCCAGAGGGGGTAGAGCTCTCATATTTATCCTGCTCAGACTGTAAAATTAGATCAAGAGCTGTTCTTCTTCTGACTGTAAAGTGTCTCATCTTGACATGTTGGATCCAAAACGACCTAATGACACATTAAAACCAAAGATTACTGGATCGTTGGAATAAAGCTCTTTCTGTAAATGTAGTAAGATTTCCTTTAATGGCCTGAAATGTTTCATTCTTCCAATCCCCCATACATCATGATCTAAGCGTGCATATTTGCTCGGAGAACATGGTAGAGGTCCAATAGAGAGCTACAGTCTATGGAAAGGGAGAATATCTATTACATAAGAGATTAAACTGAAGGAATCTGAGGTATGTATCCAACAACGCTGGCCAATAATATGAAAAGACCCCCACCCCATGTGCAAGGGCCTCCGCGGGTAGGTCCACTGTTTATCCCTTTGATGTAGGCTTGTAAAAAGGTAATAAACACACAGCGTGGTACCCAAAAATATGCTTATATATTATTGGCCATTGTTGTTCTTTTAACTTTGCCTCCGAGGCACTTTGAGAAGAGGTTGTGTGTGTGTGTGTGTGTGTGTGTGTGCACAAGCGAGCGACAACCAATTTGATTTAAATGTTTTCCTTGCTCTCAGATAGCTGTTACAATGGGTCTTGAGTGTTGTATGAACTCCAGCCATGTTGTAGCAACATATTATGCAACCTGCTGCTTTTAATTATCGTACGGGCTGCTGCTGATAGATAAGACAGATAAGATAGAGACTATCTATATCGCTGCTGTTCTGTTCAGCTCTCACTGTGAGGAGTAGAGCTGTGGGTTGCATCTACCCATGTGCTGCACATACCTGACTGACACATCAAAATGAGGACGGTCACTTTCCAAATCACACACACACTCTCTCTCCTGCTCTCTATTATTAATGGAAGAATGTATGATGCATGTTCTTTTTCGCTATCCTCACCATGTAGTCATCTGAAGGATGGTCTTTATTTTTTTGCCTGCTCTGAAGTGTGTATGTGACACACATCTGCTGCTTTAGCTGGAGGCGGAGAGAGGCATCGAGAGTATTGAAGCTTACGTTTAAACCATTAGCATACGCTCGCAGGAATGGAGCGAGTGATAAGGGAGAAGTGGGTGGACATGGAAGAAAATGTGGAGGAAGAGCAGCGAGTGAATGTAGCGATATCAAGTGCAGGAGTCACTTCAGTTTAGTATGATCAACACAGACAACTCAGAATAACCAACTCACAAACACAATTGTAGAGTACAGCATCAACTTAAAAAGGGCAAAGAAACTTAATCCGAAATCGACAAACAACATGTATGTGTTTGCGTTTGTAAGTGTGTGACACTGACCTCTGACTCGGGCATAGCAGCAGCCACACTTGACCAGGACTTTACGGAACAAGTGTTGGCAGCCACAGCCTCGGTGGTGGCGATGGTGATGGTGGCCCCCTTTCATGCTGTTGAACCATGAGCAGAGGTGGGCATGGCCCGACACTCTTTCTCTTCCTCCTCTCCCCTCTCAAGTAGAGGTTTACTCCCCCAAGTGTAAATCCCCAAAGTTGTCAGTCGATCGTCCTCCTCAGTTGACCGCAGACAGACTTAAAGTCCACATCCAGAGCGAGAAGAAGAGAAAGAGTCCACAAAAGCAGCAGCCAACGAGAAATCCACACTCAGGGTTTTTCAGATAGTGATAAACAGCCAAGGAAACGTTCCAGCAAGCTTATCGTTATATTGGATGTGCTTCCCTTCCCTCGGTCTCTCTTTTTCCCTGTTTTCTTTTTGGAGCTGAGCTCTCGCCTCTATGAACTGCCTGGTCAAATGACAGACTGGGAGACTGCTCAGAGAGGGAGGGAGAGAGAGAGAGAGATAGTGAGGGAGAGAGAGAGTGTAAGGGGAGGGGTGAGAAGGGTGGAGTCTGCAGCTCTAGTTGCTACTATTCCAGGATCATCTTCCCACTCCCCTTATTGTCTCTCTTAATGTCTTCTGTTTCTCTTTCTCGGCAGTTTTTTCTTGTTTCCCTGCGTATGCGCTGCTCCAAACTCCAAGACCAAACTAAATGCCTGTATCTCTAGTGTAAATCTGGCTCTCCTGGAAATAGTAGCTGTCAGGATACATAATGCTATTTAGAGGGGAGACGCATGTTGGTTTGAAGGTCTCCTGTAATTCCCAGTAAGGTGTCTTTATAAGTGTGTTCAACTGACAGTATATGTGTGAATGTAAACTTCATGTATCATCAAGGGTGAATCAACACCAGAGACTTTGGAGATCCTGCAGCAGCACAACTCCACTACTTGTTTTATACCAGTCAAGTTGGATGTATAAAGGTGTCTTACGTGGGACTGGAAAAAGAACATAAAGTATGTGCTGCATTTGGGAATGGCCAGAGTTGCTTCACGAGAACAGACTACAATTCCTCGACTGGGTCTCACATTCGCAGTTCTTGCTATTCGAGTTTCTCAAATGTGTGGGAAGGAGTTGCAACTTAAGCTGGAGAAATCCGTCTTCTGGACAGACACCACATCAGTCCTTAAATAAATCTCAGGCGATTCAACACTTTTGTGGCAAACAGAACCTCTGTCATCAGAGAAGCAGCAGATGTAGCTCGGTGGAGATTTGTGGGTTATACGGAGAATCTGGTAGATGGAAGCATCAAGATTTCCTGAAAGGCAGGAGATGGATAATGGACCTGAGTTATAAGTCAAAGGAGCAATGGCCTAAACTGTTTGTGGATCTTGATGTGAATTCTGCAGATGATCCAGAAGTCAAAGGGGACTTAATGGTGGTTGCGTTCGTCAAGGATTTTGAAAATGCCACCTGATCTATTATATTTCATCTTGGATTAGCTTGGTTTCTGAAGGTCAAGGAACATTAGAGAAAGGAGTGTTGTGCTTCTGCAGGCCTCAAGAAGAACAATCTGGAGATTCAGGGGGCATGAATGATGAAAAAAAGACCATCGTTATCTACTCAGAAAAGATGTTACTCCTTCAGATCAAGTCTTCCACCATACGGGTCTATAGAAGCGCTCTTCACTTTCTCACGAAATTGGCCCTAGGGGCCGTGTTCGTCCAGCCTCGACCCACTCAAACATCGCAGTGCTGCTCAAAGGGCTCCGTAAAGCTGCACCACACTCCACGCCTAAAGGTTTTCCCCTCAGGCCAGACCTCCTCAACGCTGCAGCCATACAATACGCTCAGGCTCCGGAGCTCCCTTCACAGACAAAGTATTAGAGTCCATGTTTTTGCTGGCTTTCTTCAGCTTCCTGCGCTACTCAGAATTCACTGCCTCGAACTTCAACCACCATCCTTCACGACACGCCATCATCTCCATCCATTCTCCCAACACCATTGTCTATCACCTCAGCCCATCTACCTCTTCCATACGAACCCATACCTAACTACTTCAGCTCGAGATCAGCCAGACAAACTTCTCCGCAAGATCCCCTGTTTGTCCCAGAGACGGGAAATGGGGAAACACTTTCTTTTTGTTCTGGTTTCAACACCACTTCCACTAAGATATCTTAGCCAGATCCAGAATACTTCCAGGTTTTACTCGGACCATTCATTCTGCATCGACGCCAAATCCCAGACCACATCATTAAGATACTTGACCGGTGGACTTCCTCTGTGTACCTCTCTCCTACATTCATTCCATCTGAAAGACGTTAGAAATGCCCACCGGCACCTCTCTTCATGAAGCTGTCTCTTGCGGACTCTGCACAACCAGAGCTTCTGAAGAGACAGCCCCCACTCAAGAGTCTTCACTCCCACCGATCCCACCAGCCATTGGACGCCAGCGGTCCGTCTTCGCACCCCTCCAAACTTCTTTACATGACCCCCCTCTACCCTCCTCATTTCTTCTTCCCTACACACCCATCCCTTCCTCCCCCAACCCCTAACCGCTTCCTAAATCTAATTTATCTCTCATTCCATCTCACAATAACCCGTTTGAAACCCGTAATGTTATTAATTTGGTCCTTGTTAGTGAATTAATATGTGTGCAATACTTGAAACATGGCTTTGCTTTCCTTTTCACATTGTGCGATGCTCCATTCCTAACTTGACCTGCAGGATTGTTTGTTACACAGAACCATCTGCAAAGCAGTCATTGTAAACTGTTTAGAAAGGGCAGGCACTTTCGAAAAACACTTAGCAGGTGATTAGATGAACCATCCATCAATCAAACTCTCACAGAACCCAGTTGGGAGAAGAGCAAAGACATATTTTCCATAGAGAAAAGCCATTAGTGTTGTTCTTTGCTCTTCTTTCCATGAAACAGGAGGTTTGTTGTGCCTCGCTGGGCATACACTTCAGCTACACCCATAGCTACTTCTAGCTATTCACAGGACAGGGATTGGTCCATGCACTGAATTACCAGACACACATGTTGTTCATTACTTGAAGCCCCAACAAGATAGATTTGTATTTGATATGAGCGTTAATCCAACTGCCGTTAAAGGTAACTATATTCCTGCTAATTAACAATTATTTGCATCAAAATAAGACCAACAATAAGGTTCTTCTTCACCTGAATTCAGTGCATTTGTGTTTTGCCCATCTGCTCCCAGTCAAACAAATAATATACAGTATATTACTCTTCTGCTCTAGACTGCAGACACAACGTTTCTGATAGTGGTTTATGGGATACCGCTGTATTGTGAGTGGCAGCAGCATGACATCTCCCCAAAAGGAAACCAAAACGTTTTGATCATCCCCTGGTGGCTGGCTGTTAGTTTAGGAAGCACTTGATTTGATATGCAGCATAGTTTTTTGAGTGCAGCAGGTTTTGTTAAAGGTCATTCTCAGAGTCGATCATGTTCGTATAATTGTGGGAAGCCAAAATTGTGTTCATGATTAATATCCATTTAATTGTGCAGCTCTAGTTACATCTGAGTGCATGTGTGTCTAAGACTGAATCAAAATGACAGACACAGTGACATGAGTGTGCATATCTTATGGAGCGTTTGTGTAAGGCAAGGTGAAAACACAGGACTGTATCCCTGCACATACACCCACACACACACACACACACACACACACACACACACAATCTGTCTTCTTCAGAAAGCTTTTCATAATCTAGGTCATGATTATGTTAAAGCTGCTGAGGTTGTGTAATTGCTCATATAGTAATATACAAGTTAATTTATATTTTACATCAGAGCACATAAAGGTCAATCAACAGTACATGATGACATATCAGCCTCTTACAGACGAGTCAGTTGACAGGTCAGGACACAACTCAAGACATAAAAGACAGAGGCAAGAAGATAAGAAAGTTTGGTGATGCTGCAATTATGAAATATTGCATATCTGACTGAATTATTTTGTGACCAATACACATCCTTTCTTGGGCCTGAAGCTGCTGAGTTTATGACTCAGTTTGTAATCCCATCTCACGTTTGCAGCACTCATCGCGCCATGCTTCTCTCACACAAGCTACAATCAGACTGTGTGGAAGTCACCACCTGGTAACTGGAACAAAGACGAGCACCTACTCAGGTTCCTCTTTGGTGGCATCGACGGAAACAAGAGAAGGCCGAGTATCGGCTGGCACTGAACCAACATGCACACACAAGCACAAGAGCTCACATCCCTGAGGTGCACTGTCAAGAACTTCAACAGTCGGCAGTGCTGTCTCTCCATTAACCATCTCCATAGGGACAAGGTGGTGGCAGATTGCTGTCAGGATGTTTCTGTCCTCTACAAAAGACTGAGAGTAAACAAAGAAGCCTGTCTGCCTCACCCATTACCCACACAAGTAAAGTACACACACACTCAGTTGCATTTGACTTTACACTCTCACCATCACTCACAAATACACAGGGCTGACTATAGCAACTATACCATGTAAAAGAAAAAGAAAAGAAAGACCTTTTTCACAAGTGAGAGAAGGCCGACAGTGATAGATAATATCATCTATTCTAAGGCTCAGACAGCACACTGGGTTTCCACATGCACACTCGCACTCTGCACAGATATAGATAGATCACCATCCATGCTTCCTCCTCCCGGCCTGCCTCCATCTCTGCAGTTCTTTTGCTTATAATGAATGCCTTAAGCGACTGTGATTGAAGGGGCAATGCACCAGAGGAATATTGAACAGCACCGCTGAATGTCTCCACTTGTCGAATGCCAATACGGCTGCCAAGCACTGTCTTGGCATAGGAGCACGATTCAAAAAGGGTTGAGAAACAATCAATTGACAGCAGAAACGAGGGTTTTAAAAGCTTCAAGACAAGAGCCCGAGGGCAAAAGATTACAAATTGAGTGAGTGTTGCCTGCACGACACGTTCTACACACACATCGACTACCTAGCGGGGAGATGAGGAAAATACACTGCTCTTGAGATGCATTCATATTTCATGAAGTGAATGCAGGGAACTCTTTTCATGTGCTCTTAAGTTGAAGGATGCCAGAGCGTGTTTCTGCAAAGCCCCCAGTAGGGGGCATTTGTACTTGTTGCATAAGCTTGATGAGTTGGTTCACTTACTTGGCAGTGCCTCTTCAAAGCAACACAAACATGAACATGCTGTTTTATTCTACTTTTATAGATTAATATATTGTTGCAATAACAGCAACACAAATGTTTGGAATACAAAATATTCCACAGATAAAACACATTCTTACAAGAAACAGAATGGCGAGATTGTACACTTAGTTTTTGTATTCAGTGCTGATTGTGACTAATAATCCTATTTCTGCCCTGACGTTCAACTCATACAGTGTCCTTTTCTCAGTCTAAAATCAAACCTTTGAATAAGTGAACACCCAAATCGGGCCAGGAGACACGTACGAAGCCCTGAATGTTATCAAAAATATGGAACAAATGTTCCTCCCCTGGTTTGCAGAGGGGAGTGGGGAATGTGTGAGGTGAGGTGTGCATTAACACTCATTCATCTCTTTCCTTTTATCTTTGCTCTCTCTCTCTCTCTCTCTCTCCACCCCCCTCTCTCTCCCCATCTCCCACACGAGAGATGCACTAAAGATGATTCATCTGCACACGTATGCTTGTGCAGACAGGGAGAGAAAGACCCGGACTGCTACAATGAGAGCGGATGAATAAAATAAAATCTGTACATATATGATCCCACCGGACTAGATTTAAAGGCTTGCTTAAGATAAGCTTTCTGGTAGACAGATGTGTTTCTGTCTGAGCCAAGCCAGCCAAACAGGGAGAATGTATCGTCTTTCCACTCTGTGTGGGACACAGCCAGTCACACTTAGGAGGCGTGTTCAGAGAGGAATCTTGATTACAATTCATGAATCAGCTAATCAGATCATGGAAATGAACATAATTCATTTCCTAATGTTCTTTTATCGTGACATTTCTGGAATACAGACATTGCACACCTAATACATTCTGGACAGTCATTCATAATGTAGACTATTAATGCACACACCCGTAAACTGCAGAAGGAACAGGCGAATAGACCACGTTGATATGACTTAAGCACGTATAGTAATAGTTGTCTCAGTTCAGCTTTTTCGCAGTGGAATTCCCCAACCCCCCTCTGACATTAGCCTCTCCTCACCCCATCAGCCAGCTGAAATCCTGCCAAAATATGCTTCACTTAGATTTTCCTTCCTCCCTCTCGCTCGCTCACTTTTTCCTCCCTTAGTTCCCCTCTCTTTTTCTTTCTCCTGTCGTCTCTCAGCTGAACGCCAATTAAGGCAAACTGGCATTCTGGACAAATCGGTGTGGGGGGGAGGTTTTTTGCCTATTGGCCGAGGTCCCGTCCTGGAGCAGAAGTCACAGAGTTCTGCAACTGTCCCGTTCTCTTCTATGCTGCTGCTCTGGGCTGCTGGGCTGCAGAGAGCTGCTGTTTTTATCCAATTAGACTAAACAACACTGCAACACACCAGGGAGACTGACAAGTGGGTTGCTTTGTGTTTGTGCATGAATTTGTGCGTGTGTTTGTGTGTGTGTGTGTGTGTGTGTCTGCGTGCACATCGTCATTAGTACCACTCAGTACCTCACCATGCAGTGAGCATGTGCTCTGCATTACACAAAGGGGAGGTACACCACCGTGGAGACCTCTTTCTCAAAATATTCATGACACTCACGTACCACCCACAATTATAGGCACACACAAAGAGACACGCTTTGTGCATTCACACAAACATCTTCTCCTTTCCTCTTGCACTTCCTCTTTTTCCAGAAAACCATGATGATGGTATTTGTCTGAAACCTTTCAGAGTTCTCCGTCTCTACCTGACCCCCAGCCTCCCTCCCTCTCTGTATCTCTGTGAACCTTGCTCTAGAAGCAGCAATGCTCGCACTGAGCCTTTGGGACTGCTGCTCACTGTGTTCAAGGCGTAGGTAGGCCTGAGCTAAAGCATCACCCAAAGGAGAACATGTTAATTAAACAAACGGAACCACACATGGAGAGACACTGCTGCTTATATTTGATTAATAATTACAGAGACCAAAGGTTTTTCTGTTGGAAAAGGAAAAGTAGAGAAAAGGAAAATTAGAGATTGTGTTTCTGCTACATTGAAATACAGTCTGAATGCTGTAAATCCCTTAAAAACGGAAGACAATGCAAATCAATTGTATTGTGAGTGTATGTGGCACATGTGGGAGCACAATAATGCCTAGATACATATATGTGCCTGTAACACTGTGTGTATGCCTCTGTCCTCACTGCATGCAGTCTAAATGCCAGCTGTGCTGCAGAGCAGTGGCCTGGCAGGTGTCCTGCCTTGCAGCGAGCTCTGCCTGACCCACTTCGAAAACAGAACATAAATGTGGACAATTAAACCACACAAGATACACACAATCGACTCTTTTAACACACGTTTTCATGTAAAAGGACATGATTCACATATTTCAGTTTTCATATCAGAGGGCAGGCCACTCTCATGTGTTGCTTATAATAAACATGTGGTCCTCAACCCTTTAAAGGTGCATCAATGTAAAAGGGGTTGCTTGTAGTGATGAAGCTGCAGATAACGATCACTCAAATCTGCAGTTCCTCTAAGCCTCACAGCTTATGTTTTAACTGTTCAGTCTGTCAAGACCACTCTGACAGGTGTCGTTTTAGGGCACAACAAGCAGCTGTTTTTAGAAAAAAGCTCCAATAAACCCACACACCTGCTCAGCCGACAGATAGAGTCAGAGACGAGCAACTAAAGTACCAGATGTTACCCTCAGGAGTTAGTAGGGACCAATAAAAGAGCTAAAACAGAGTGAATATTGTTCTCAAATCTGTTAATTGTTCACTAACACAACTCCAAATCTATGGTAACGTTGCTGCAACTGCTGGATGTGTAAATAAGCACATAAAGCGTAGGAAATTGACCAGCATTGCCAAGTCAAATTCAATCTATGTGGTAAGGAGCCCACATATACAGTACGTGAGGTAAATTATTATTGTTTCGCAAGAATACTTTTCAGGAACGGTGAATACTGTTCAGGAAAGTCAAAAACATTAGCTATTTATGCAGATAGGAATAATTATATTGTATGACTCAGAATGTATGAAATCCTCTGAACAAGTACATCTATTTTGTATTATAATAAAAGAAATGAAAGATATAACATTCAGGTAAATAAACACAATTAGTATCCATCGGTTCGAGGTAATAATGTCTATTTGTTTGCCCTTTAAACCCATTATGATGCAACTTTAGGCTGTTCTCTGTCCATTTAAGGTCCCACACACTGTTCAGTCCCCGGCTCCTGTGGGACCAGCATTCCTCCTTGGATGGCACACTCTCCGAGCCTCTCACGAAACCCGATATGGACAACATCTTATACATAGTTCACATCTACTCATGATTATGGAGAATTATGTAATTTAATTTGCGCTCCAGGGAGGTGCTCATAACCATAACCATGTGTTCATGGGTTTTGCTTTTTATCAGAAAAAGTGGCTTTATATATTTATTTATTTTACTTTTAAATACAGATAAATACACTTCGACTCAACACATTCATGTTTTGCTCTCCAGTATTTTTATTCCATTTACAATTCAGTAAAAGAAAATGTAATTGTAATGCTGCGTTCACACCAAATGCGTTACTCTCATGAGTTTACTCGCTTGACTATTTGTGACTTTTCGCGTCATTCGCTTCATTCGCACCTTAGGGGGGGCCGGGCTTATCTCCATGGCTTTACTCCGTGGAAACAGTTATCATTTCCGCCATCCACCATGGAAGAAATAACCACTATTTCTGCTTTGTACTTGTTGTGGACATCCCACACACGTGGGAACATCTAACGCCCTCTTGTTTGGCTTCATAACATGGCTCACACAGCTCGGTGACTTTCACCGACTACGTCTGAATGATTGACGTTTCTACCGCCATTAGAGCAGCAGCAGCCAGTTAGATTCAACAATGGCCGAGCATCTCAACGCTGAATGGCTTTCGCAACTCGCCGTTGGGCGAATTTTTCGCCAAAGTTTAAATATTTCAACTTGAGGCGAATGAGACACATTTTTTGCGGCACACAATTTGCGTCATTCACAACCATTCGTGTCTGTACATTAACTTTGCATGGGCTCCATTTGCTCGAAAAATTCTCAACGCTTTTGCTGTGAACACAGCATAAAAGTAAAAAAAACACTGTGTGCATTGATTGTGAAGCCTGAGGCACAGAGTATGAAGTGTGCCTTAGTATTTTCCCAGAGATGTTCATATTTATTTCTGTACGTCTAAAAGAATAGCATGTAATAACTTGTCTTACACTAATAATAAATCTGCAGGCCATGCTAATTTAGAAATAGAGATGTGCAAAGTGTATGTGTCTCACACATGACCAGTGCATGCAGTTATGGGTCAAATACTACATTGTTATTCTTACTAGTTCAGTGCAGTTTCCTGTTGATGTGGCTTCATGAATTTTACCTTGAAAAAAGACAACGTCGTAAAAAAGAGTTTGGACAAACATAGCCATCCATCACTGATGGGTGTTACGAAACTCTCGCTGTAGACACATTGTCTGGGTCTGTGAGTGAGAGTATGAACTATAAGGCTGCTGGGAGTCGGAAGAGCCAAGACACAGATTTGAGAGAAATATGATCAGCAGCTCTGTGTACTGTGAGGGGAAGCCAGGTTTAAAATACCACAGCTAAATAAAAGAAGATATATAGGGATTGGAAAACAAAGGAGAGAAAGGAGGGTAACATGAAGATGATCAGGGGGAAAAAGAAAGGACAAATTGTAAAAGTAAGTTGCACTACCGAGAGGAGGGGAGACTAGCAAAGTAATTGAGAAATGGGGAAAAGAGATCTGAATTTGTGGAGGTTGGCACTTTCCTGTGATTCTTAGGAAGCCACTAGCAGGCATGTTGTGGCTAACATATAACAGATGGCTTGTATAGCACCATGAAGAACATCTTTAAAGAAAAGGGGCCTCTCCTCTTTTCCCTTCTCTTTCACTGCCACAGCGAGGGCTGGAAACAACACCATGACCTCTGTCAGTCAAACCAGAGCTAAATGTAATCACATGTGCTGTGTGTTTAACTGTACTAACTATTACCTTGATTAAAAAAATAATGATAAAACTCTCTATTTAAGGAAATTTGTTAAGGGAAAGAAAGGAGTCCATCTCATTAGTGTTTGAATGTAGTTGGTTGCCATCCCTGCTTATTGGCACAAAACAATGTTGATCATAAATAGTGTATTGGGTATATAATATATTGCAATATAAAATTGCAATCACTATCAGTGATTCATATTGATACATTAGGATATTTACAAAAATTGTTTAAAAAACTTAAATTAACTTAAAATGAAATCTGTTCTTTTAGACAATTAAATAATATTGAATATGGGACTTGTGTCATGGTTCAATTAAACCGACAGCCAATGGATTAAAATACTTTTTTTCCAGCCCTATTCTGTGCTACAACAGCGTCTGTATCTTGTTGATGTCTTTCCGATGTTTTTCTGCCTTGTGTTTCATTGATTTTCCATCCTACTCCCCATCCGGAGGATATTGGGCTGTCCAAAAACAATTGAATAAAGGAGTTTGTCTGGGATTGGAATCAACTATCTCCCTTCGGTCATCATCCTTCCACATGTCCTTGAATAATGCATTTTCTTACCTTTTGGTTTTTCTCTGCACTGAGCTGTGCACTAAAATAATATTTGACATAAGCTTAAGAGCACACCCCATCTGAGTAAGACTATGACAGATAACCATCGTGACAACTTCCTCTGTCTCACTCACGCCCCTTCTGTACGCCATGTACTCCACAGTTTGTGGTCCAGCCACATGGTACACGCCACCAAACCCCCCATATATACACACACACTCCTTCTAACCCAAACCCAGATCCAGCTACAAAGGTCCTTTTGTTCAATTCCACACAAGGAAAATAGAAATGTACGCAACCCTTTTACAGCAAAACCCAGTGCAACCAACAGGGCTGGGGCAGGATGGGTAAGCTGGAGTTCAGCTGCACATGTTTTTGTGCCCCATCTGGAAAGTGTTGCATGTGAATACACACAAGACCTCTTTCTCTCTCAAACGTACTTATGTATGGCACATTACACCAAAGCAATTTAGTGCCATCAGTGCTAATAGAGGATACAGAGGGTGGAGTTTAATAAGAGTAAACTACCAAGACTCAAGTGACTCCAATCTTATACTTTCCCCAAAGTTATTACTGCCTGATGACCACCATCAGATATGGCTGATGGGAATCCGTTTTTATTCCGAATTCACAGATGTTTCACATGCAAAAGCAGGCTGTGCTGAAACTGAAGCAGCTCACGTGGAACGTACACATTTTATTGATTCAAGGTTGTTTATTTCTCAAGAAATCATCACTGCAGAAATGTCAACACCAACACCGACTGCAGCGAGGAATTTTCATGAGAGGGATTAAGTGGCTGAGCAGGCTGTTTCAGACGTCACTGCACAGAAATCTGAGGTGTTTAACACAAAGAATCAAAGCTGAGTCTCAAAGTTTGTGTTTCGGTCTCTAAGCTGACTGGTTTGGTTCAGGCCAATGTTTGGACTAGCATTGTGGGTTTGAGGTCACAAACTGGTCCGTCGGTCACGCTCAGTGCAGCCCTTTCAGGTCTTACCTGTTCTGTCTCTCCGCTCTGGCTTTTCTGTAGCAGTGGCCTGCTGCTCCCACTCTGGCTCCCACTGGCCCTGCACAGGCCCCTTCTCCTGCTCGCTTGATGGGAGGTCCGCCTCGACCCCCTCTGAGAGCTACACACAGAGATGCCTTTGTCAGCGGTGGAGCCGTCTCAAGGAGGAAGTGATGGTAAGATTGTACAGAGTGCTTATGGTCACATAACCACAACACATTACACCAGTGGCTGTGTGTTTCCACTATTCCCTACATCCTTGTCATCCCTGTCTCCATTACACACTGAGCAAGAATGCAATAGAAATTGTTGAGGTTCAACTTCTGCCACAGAGCTTGGATAAGAACTGCTTGTCAGACAGCAGTTTCAATATTTAAAAACTCAGCAGCCACGGAGTAGAGGTAAATAGAGGCAGTTATCAGTCCTCTGCAGGGATGGAGGGAGATTACAATCATTGTTATGTTATTCACCACTCTCTGCTTGGGAGGAAATTATGTATCAAGATCTACATTTTTCAAAGAGAAAGCAGAGTTTGAAAAAGAAACCATTTAGATATTTTAGTGTACTATGACCTCTGTATGTTTGAATTTCCAGATGTGTCAAAACCTACATGCTGCAGTTTTAAAGTTCATTAAGTTAAAATGTCAGACTCAATATTGGTTGTGCAACTGTAGTTTTATAGCAACAGTAATTATATTCATATTTTAGAATGACAATTGATTCGGCTGCATAGTTTCCTCCACCCTTTTCTGTTTTGATAGCAGATAAAAAGAAGGAATAAATAGGAATGTGCTGGATTGCAGTAAGGCACTAGACCTGCATGAGCTTGTTTATGGTCAGATGGTTTAATCACCACTCCTCTTCCTGTTCCTCGGAAACATCCAAGATTCCATCTAAGCACTGAACAGAGACACACAATCCTCTCTCTCTCTCTCTCTCTTTCTCTGCCTGTCTGTCTTGACATTTTAGGTTTGTGACCAAATTATAGAGATGACACAAAATAATTATCTCTGTCCAATACGATATTACAGATATAAGCTGAACATCATGCCACAACTCACCCACTGTTGATTGGGCATGGCCACGGAAGTAAGCATATCAGCCATGGCTCCCAACATCTGGTCAGTGCGTCCCTGATTCTTCTGGAGAGCTTTCATTTTCCCCAAACGGCAAACAAAAACTTTCCTCAAATTATTCCCTGCTGTTGTGACCCTTTGGCTCTCTGGGTCCTCCTTTTGGTCCCCTGGTTCTGCTCCTTTTACTCTTGTCTCACGGCACACTGTGCCACACTTCGGAGCCAAGCCACTGCAGTCCGCCTTGTTCTAGCCTGATACACAGGAAACCTCGTGCATATGAATAATTGATCCTGGAAGAGGGCGGCTTGTCTCCGTCTGGACAGGAACCTCAGAGCTCAGCTCTTTCTTTCTTATTCCTCGCACAGCTCCCCCAATTCGGACACAGGTAAGCTGACTGGGGGTGTTTCTAACTCTGGCTTAGTCCAGAGAAATAATATCCACCCTGTGCTCTAAATATAAGCTTTCCCTGGAAACTCAGATCAAAGATTTTCTGTGTGGAAGTATTTCTCTGCGAGGTTGGTCTTCTCCTGTCCTTCTGTCTGAATGCTGAAACGGTGAGCCATGACTTCCAAACTGAGCACATCACCCACCCTGAAATCCTCCTTTCTTGTTCTTCATTGGCTATTGAAGATTACCACCCCCCTACCCAAAACCTATCCTCCTTCAATCATTCTTTCTCGTCTTTCTTTCTTTTCCTCCTTGACCTCGCTGCCTAATTCTTTTACCCAAAATCAAACTTTTCTATATCTCTTTCTTCCAGTCTGTCTTACAGTCACTCTTCATCTTTGCCCAAGTTTCAGGCAGTGAGACTAGGATTGTGTGAACTCTTGAGCAGCAGGGCAGCCCCAAATAAGGTATAAATACAGTCCATGAAGCTCAACTATTTAAGAGACTGTCACCGATTGCTCAGACACACACACACACACAACACATTACACAATTATTTAACTGCTCAAGTCAAACCAGTAGTGTTTGTTTTTGATTCACAAATATGAGACACACTGGAATATGTCCCTTGGCAGGAGACAAGGAAATTGAGTCCTAAAACAAGTCCTAAAAATATTTTTTTAAGGGCTTTTTAATTCGATGCCTGAAATAAATGTAACTTTTGGTTCGACATAGAAATAGACATATACCTCAGCCTTCATGAGGGGACGCAGGTGACCCACTTGCAAGCCTACATTGGGTTGAAACTTTTGGCGGGAGGGTCTAAGTCAAAAGCTGAAGCAACAGTGATCTTTTGGCATCCTGAAAGAGGGGAGGTATTTTCAGCCACCATGTCTCTTCTTCGTACGCATTGTGACAGCAAACAGGATTCATGGGACAAATCGGTCCAGGGATTTTGTTTCTTTACAACGTACGTAACTGTGGATCATGTCTGGTTGCATTTCGTGGGTGCTATCCCTTCAGACAATATATATACAATGAACTGTAAAAATAGGGTATAAAAATAAAGACATTATGTGATGCAAAATCCAGTGTGTATTAGGAAACAAATACAGTAACTATCCATCCCCCTGGGGAAGCACCTGAGGAGAATCGAGGCTTAAGGATGCACTAGGCATGGCTTAACCGGCCATGGTGTGAGATCACATGCAATTTTATGACATCCAGTTGGATAATAATTCCAATAATGTTCTGGATGTTTAAATTTCTTGGGTCAAATGAAACCCAATAATAAGAAATATTGGTTAGTTTGGTTGCTAACAAGTGGCTCAATATGACTATAAACTTAATCCAATTGACTAGTCCGTCTGTATTTTAGCTGTGGTTGTGTAAATGTATGCGATTGTAGTTAATTTATATCCTAATGCAACTGTATTTACTTTTCAAATAATGTAAAAGTGGTGTTCATTTATAAAAAATAATTAGCGGAAACAAAACATTAAAGTACTATGAACGTTTGTTAGCCACAAAACTTATTTTCTCCGCTAATCTCAAATCCAATGACAATTCCCATGATATTTTTTTTCGAAGGAACTAAACCTTTTGTCGCATTCGCTTATTAGTGCGAGACACAAATTACAGCTGAGGCGGTGGGAGTGTCCTTGGCTTTTTATGTGTTTGGTCATATATCAAAGAATTTAACATATTACAATTTTGGCATTATGATGACGCCAGAAAGTTTTATGTCTGAATTGACAAAAAGCACTTTCAGGATGATTATCTCTTTGGAATGATGCAGGTGAAAGGTTTAAAGCTCTCCCAAATCATAGGACAATATGTTAACAGTCTCTCTGCAAAGTTTCACTCTGAAAAAGTGAAGCACAACAAAGGTAGAGAGGTTTTAGTACATTGAGTTCAGGCGAGATCTCCAAAATTGACATTTTGGCAGATTTTGAATTTTGACTTCTATGTTGCTCATGGTGTTCAATACATCCAAGGTATAAATACACTCGAGGCAGGAATTTGTCGTCAATAATGTCCTTTATAAGGGTTTGCCTAACAACACCCTTGAAGAGGACATTATTGACGACAAAGTCCTGCCTCTCGCACCTTATTGCTTGAATAAGAAGCCGAAGGTCAGTTGGATTCATCCTCTCGGGAAAATGAATGCCTGGACAAAATGCCAATCAATCCAATGGTTGCCGGTCTGCAACTGAATGCAGACTGGTCTAACATTTGTATTTTATTGAGCAAATTTCTGTTAGCGCTAAAATAAAATCTTTGTCATGTCTTTCGCAGATGTATTTTCAATCTGCCAAGAAAAACATTTTATTTTATCGTCACTTACATCGCCGTATTATTTAAACAATGTTAAAATCTCTTTCACGAACAGGAGTTACGAGTGTGAGCTTTTACAAAAGAAAAATGTATTTCAATTTATGAAAGTCACAAGAAGGAAAGTTGTAAACCTAGAGAAACATACAAAGCTTTGCAAAACAGATATGTTTGCGACAAATCAGTCAACAAATCAGTAGACTCTAAGACCATAGTATTCTTTTAATTACATGTAACAGCATATTGTTGTGCCTATAAACTCTGTAATCCTTCTGTCTGGGACAGTTGAGTATTTCCAGATTGCAGACAGTCCAAAATGTTGCTGCAGTAATATTTTAGGACAACCTGTCTCAGAGTTTTTAAGTTCCCCTGAGCCCAAGTGCACCTGAGATCCACACGCTGTTCTGTTTTGGTCACACACAATCAAAGCCAAGAGTGATGGGTGGCTGCCATCTTGGTGTCTTCATTTGAATCTTGCTTTAATTGTTCTCTGTCTTTTCCACCATTTGATTGTGTTTTTCTTCTAATTTCTCGGTCACATTTTTTTCGGGGGTTGCTGCCAAAACAGATTAAACTAGAACGGGCACTCGGTAGAGCGCATACCTTCGCCGCAGCCACTTTGTTGGTACCTTTTCATGACCTTGACCTTTGACCTGATCGATCCCAAAATCTAATCAAATGGTCCCCGGATAATAACCAATCTTCCCACCAAATTTCATGCAATTTGGTTTAATACTTTTTGAGTTATGCAAATAACACACATACACACACACACACACATACACATAAATGAACTAGAACGGGCACTCGGTAGATCGCATACCTTCGCATATCACAAGATTGGGCATTGAATTATGAACATTTTGGCATTAGTTGCATGCCAATTGGATACAAATTGACCGCGCTATGGTAAAAAGAAGATTTTGACCTTTTCATGACCTTGACCTTTGACCTTTGATCCGATCATCCCAAAATCTAAACAGATTTCAAATGTTTCGCATCATCCTAAATACTTTCAGTAATTGCTGATCACCTTGAAATATCCCCCCTCCCCACACACAAACAAACACACACACACTCTCCCATCTATTTAGGGGCTCTATCAGCTACTCTGTGGGCTACATTCTGAAAAGATACAAATAATATTTGGATGCACTTATTAAGCGTGAAATATTATATTGAAGAAGCCATGGTGCATGTTGTTATACTTCTGTACTGGTTTTGTTTCATTGACTTAACCCTAACCCTGCCCATAGCAAGTGTAATGTTGGCTCAGAGAAACTATAACTCTGTCTCTAAACAATCAATGTTCTAAGTGTGCAGTATTGTTGCTCATATCTTATTCACTATTGAGTCAAAGCACAAACACCTCAAACCTCAACTTATCATTGAAATAATTAGAAAAAATATAGCAGATGCTCACAGAGTCGAAACAACGTGCTGGTAAGACTGGTCCTGGAGAGACTGCCAACAGTCTAATATTAGCTGAGCACATGGCTGTCTTTGGAATCAGTCACTAAGCTGGCTAAACTTAGTTAATTGCTTCCCAAGCCTCTTTCCAAGTTGTAAAATCATCCGTGACTGCACCGATCTTTCATCGTTTAAATCACTAATCAAAACCCACCTGTTCAAAACTGCGTTTAATGTGTGATTGTGTGCTCTGAACGTTCTTATTTGCTTTTATCGTTTGTTTTTATTGTAATTTTTAATTCATAGCTTTTAGGATTTTTAAAATTATGTGTTGTAAAGCGTCTTTGAGTACTATGAAAAGCGCTATAGAAATTGTATGTATTACTATTATTATTATTATTGCTCTACCACTGACCTCTGCTGGGTACAATGGTGTCTGGGGAGAAGCTTGACAGCCTTTTGCAGTGGTGAGTGAATGACTGTGTGTGGAATTTGCAAAATAGGAGGAAAATAACTCTGACCCTAAAAGGAAAGTGTTGGTATATCAGGAGGTGGGAATCAGAACAAAATGTTCTTTAACTCAAACATCAGATTAGTAATCGTTTGTAGGAATCTGTTGGATTTTCTTTTGGCATACACACAAACTGCTGCTGTTTATGTGTGCTACATGAGCTGTGCTGTCCTCGTCTGGTAAAGCTGTTTATTTATTCTTGTATATCTAACAGGATAAAGGAAAACACCGAAAAACACACAGACCACTCCCTTTCCTCCACATTTATCAACTTAATTTCTGTGTTGGCCTTTCACAAACTCTACATCCTCACCCCCAAGCATGCCCTTTCTTCCTCTTCCTGAGTTGCACATCAGTCAGAAGTGAGGTCACACCTCAGACTTGTGTGTCTAAACATAGCATCTTTGGAGTAATGGATCAGCTTAGTGTGATGTTGTAGGTCTGATGTGGGGAGTCACAGCAGCCGAAGAGGCAACTTCCAATAAATAATTGGTTGAGGCATTTGATGGCATTTAGTGAGATTATGTCATTGGAGGTGTGTCTGCTTCAGATGGCAGGTATTAGCAATATGTCTCTGTTAGTTAACTCCTCAGAGCAGAAGCTATAATTCTCAGGATCAAAAAGCTTTTGAATGAGTCACAATTTGAGAAATATAAAAATCAGAATAGTTTTGCTGGTGAACAGTGCTGGCATGAAGCATTCGCCTTCTTAACGGTATGTTTCAGAGCAGACAAGACGTGCCTTGTTGTAAGATGGTGGATATATTTGGAGGTGATATAGACAGCAGCTGAAACCTTCAGTGAGGATTCATTTTATAAACTTGAGCTATCTAAACATTTTGATGAACAACATAAACAGGGATCATATCCAACACTGCATTACCCAGTTAAACCAGTAGAGGGCAGTGCACCCCACTAACAGAGAAGAGTTGTTGCATAAGGCAGGATAGTTCACAAATTGGTCTCACTCCAATTCACCATCAGGATTAATCTATTTATGTGCTCCTTTTAATGCCACGTGGTTGAGTCTGTGGTGTTATGAATAAACCTGTTGACGCAATATTCGCGTCCACATATTGGGATTTGACCCTTAAACAAAAGGGTTTGTTGTTACCAGTGGCGGTTCGTCCATAGGGGGCGCTAGGGCGCCGCCCCTCTTAAAATTTTGAGATGAAAAAAAAAAGAAGAAGAAGAAAAAAAAAAATCCTGTCAAAAAACATTATATGCCAAATCATTTAAATAGTAAATATACCGTGTTGACGCGCTAAATGTGTGTGGGAGACCGTCAGCCTGTCAACAACCACTTAAGTTAATGTGAAAAAATATAATATATCGCCATTATCACGGAGAGAAGCCCCTCCCCTTTTCCGAGGCGATCTAACGTGTGTGTACGGCATCGAGAAAACATTTCAGTCGTTTCGCCAAGGACGGCTTCTCATTGGCGGATGAAACGGGAATCTTGGGTCGCAAAAATGTGCGCACGCGATTGGACCGTATGTTCCCTCAGCCCATAGAGCAGTGTTGCTAGGTCCGCGGTTTTCCTGCGGAATCGGGCTACTTTTAGGACCTAGGTGAAATAACTGTTTAGGGAAAACTGCTTTTAATGCTGGTGGCATACTAAACATATGTTGTTACTTTGTAGATATTACAATACATTTGGCAATGATAGCAATGCTGTTGGACTTTAAAAGCAGTGTATATGGTTTGGCATGGGCATATTTTGAGTTCTGATATTGGGCTGGTTTTTGGGCTGGTTGTGTCACACAGACCTGGCAACCCTGCTGCCCAGAGCTCCACGGAGGTACGCGAGCAACATAGCTAGCAGAAGCTTTATGTTAGTATGGCGTCGGCAACTGAAAACTCTGTGGTATCTCGACACCAAACACCTTTCAATCGACGGTCAGATATTGACAGGAAGAGGCTGAAAGAGTTGGGACCCGAACATCCGGATTTAAACATTCTGCAGCAAAGCGCTGACCGCGGGAGGACGTACATCTGGAGATTCTCCTCAAGCCTATATGCTAACCGGAGCTGGTTAGCTGGATGCTCCATGAGTAATTCGTTTTTTGTTTCCCCTGTCTGTTATTCCAAAGTCCTGGGACTGAAACTCTCTGGACTACAATGGAGTGAGGGATCTACAGAGCTTCAGACAAGTGTAAAGCACGAATCTTGCCGCAGTTATCTAGCTAACAGCATGAAGCTAACTCGCTAACAGCATGAAGCTAACCCCGTTTGCAGAGCAGCAGAAGGAGACCGAACTGGCATCGAAAACACAACGAAGAAGTTCTGAAAAACAGACACATTCCCTCAAGAATAATGAAACAGGCTGGTTACAGACATGATTGACTTTAACCAGAGAGTTATTGAGAAGTTTGCCAACTTTAAAGAGAGGAGCTACTTGTCTTTACAGTAGTGGGTCTACTCTGTCCCCCATGTAACATGTGATCTCTTTCTGACTCTATTCTGCTCTGAACCTCTTTCATGTGAGGGTGAAACTCTTTTATTTTGCAAACCTCTGAAACCCAACCCAATGTTTCTTAAAGCTGCTCTGAACCTCTCATGCCCAAAGCTACAGTGTGTTGATAGTTGTTATTGGACCGTGTTGAGCACGCTGTGTTCTTGAAATAAAGCTTTGTGTTCTACTATATTCTACTCAAACCCTCTTTTCTTCTCATTGTTGAGTGCTATTTAAACTGCGCCCCCCCCCAAAAAAATGTCACCAGCCGCCACTGGTTGTTACAGTTTCAAGCAGAGACTTGAACCAATGTGAAACTAGTACAACATGTAATTAAATCATCTTAATCTGGTTTCTTTTAATAGGAATATAAGATTACTTAGAATATTATAACTAGTGATATTTTTGTTGACACAAAGTTACCCGAGAAACCAGTTTAAGAAGAAAATTAAATGAAAATGTGGGGACTGAAACAGCGGATAATGAACATATTTTTGCTGTATTTTAAATGACTCAAGCATACACATTTTCCAAATCAGTTGCTTCAAACTTTGACAGCAGGTGTTTGTGTGATGGCGTCTTATATTTAAGCATTTCTGTGCATGCATCACAGACTGTCCATGTGTTTCCATGCATGGGTCATCCCTGTCTGGAGGATAATTACTAGCAAGGCCGGCTTATTAAAGTAACAGCAGGGCTAGTTTGTGGTCCCATAAAATGGATTTCCAAGATAAAACAGGCCCAAGACTCTGTCTCCCATCACCCAGGCATACTGAAATGATTCAGACATGGGGTCCTCGGCAGCACAGCAGATTTAGGAGCCATAGTCTCCATGATTCAGTCACAGCACTTATTCGGACAGTTAAGAGAGGTTTTCTCTGACACAACAGACGGGCAGTGGAGAGCTGTGGATGGACAGATTCAGAGAGAGCTGAGGAGGCAAGTGAGAGAGAGGAGAGGAGTGAGCCGACGAGCTCCACGGACTGTAAGGGGAGCAAGGTTCGCTGTTGTCTGTTTCTTTCTCTTCATCCTTAAATCTTCTGTAATCAGGATGAGAGGGAGAGAGCATGTTGCCTGACTTAGGACAGCAGTCTATGTTAGGACCTGTAAGGATTGCAGGCTGATGAAGCATCCTAACTGGTCTGTAGGAGAGATGGAGGGAGGGGGAAGGCATTCAGCTGGAGACAGTTTGGAAACGTAAACTTAGCCAGTTTCTACCAAGAGTCAACGGGAAGACGGCAAGTCCAATTAAGGAGGATGGTTTAACAACTCAGAGCGTCTTCCTTTTGAAAGAAGAAAGAGAAGAGGACTTATCCGTGGATTGTTTTAGGGTGAGAAGTTTTTTGTGGCACATATTTTTACACCTTTACTCCACAGCTCCTGTTTAGGATCCAGATGAAGAAGCTTAAATCGGATTACAAGGTGCTGCTCTGCAGGATGTGATCGACACAAAGGCAGAGGTAAAATAGGAGCAGTCTATATTTGTGCAGAAGGAGGAGAGAGAAAAGTTTGTGTGACTGTAATCTTCATTTTTCTGCATGGCACAATTCAGAAATAGAAAGATTGTTTGTGGCATTAAAGGAGTTGAGCAGTTCTATTTAGCATTTAGTGAGAGCTTATCCGAAATGTGCTATTACTCTCATACAGTGTCAGCATGTGTATAACTGAGGCTCTGCAATCTGTGTTAATGTGTGCCTGTTGGGATATGGTGTAACGATGTGTGCAAACAATGTCATCACTGGTTTAAAAATATCCTTCATACAAACATAACATTCGTATTTTAATGGGTTTATACCAAAAGACCACTGGATGACCAAGTGCACTTCTACCGCTCACTGAGTGACACGGCTAAGACACCATGACAGATGATGTCATTCACCTGGACTCCCGTTGCTTCTGGCACCATATGGCCTTTCTCAACCCAGTACACCCCTCCCACTGTGCCTTCAGTCACATGACGTTCACAGAGCAAGCTCCTGCAGTTTTACAATGTTTCTTGACCATTAAGTGTATACATTCTTATTTATTTGTAGATGTATATGCATGTATTGCACGCATTCATTATCTTAAAGTATATAATAGTGAAAATATAACACTCAGTTACAGCTACTTACTCTCTTTTTCTGTTCTATAATGGGCTGAGGGAGTGAACGGGCATTGTCAAAAAACATGTCGCACAGTCAGCTTACACATCTTGTAAGTCAGACTTACGGAGCAGTCTTGCGGATCACGAAGGTGAAGATGAGGAGCAGCTCATCCTCCTCTTCTAGTCACCATACCTTATACACAAGGCCCTTACATGTCATAAGACCTATTTAATACGCTAACTTCAAAAGTTGCCATTGTCTTGCCATCATTCTTGCATTCATTTGAGGGGAAGAGATCCTACACAATCCTGTCTCAGGTGGCACCGATCAAAATGGAGTACTGATGTGCTTTTTGCACACAAATATTTTGCAGTCACTAATAGCTTCCACATTAGGATAAGAACAGATTGTTGACAGTACTTGAGTTGGAACATGAGATACATCCGTTAATGTTGTGTCAGTTTGTGTCCACATTGACAACTATGAATGTTTTCCTATTCAAGATGTAGATGGTGAGCAGCAGACCTGATACCCAGGTGTGAGCACAGGTGGAAAGGGGGACAATGGCCACTGCAAAGTATGACCTCCACCTGGGCGCAGGCCCATCTGAGGACTCGGAGATCCTCCTGGATGATTCTGACTCAGGGAGTGTGCTCTCTGACGACTCGGTGCTTCCCGACTATGAAAGGGATGAAAAGTACACCGAGCCGGCTAAAACGTTGTATGAGGCCTGCGCCCGGAATGAACCCAAGTCCCTGAGCAGGATCCTGGAGAGAGGAGTCACTAAAGATGAGGCCATGGACCTGGACATCAATGGCAGGGTGAGAGGGTTAGATTTAATTTCCCTTTTTATAACAGTGACATTGACACAAAGTGAGAAATCAATATGTTTGTATGTAGGTGCATATATTTGTTGACATTGTTCCCCCTCAGAGTGGACTGATGTTGGCTGTGGTCAAGGGATTC
Source organism: Pseudoliparis swirei (assembly GCF_029220125.1). Taxonomy (NCBI): domain Eukaryota; kingdom Metazoa; phylum Chordata; class Actinopteri; order Perciformes; family Liparidae; genus Pseudoliparis; species Pseudoliparis swirei. The sequence continues at coordinate 13,720,119 of NC_079396.1, forward strand.
GTAGACATTGTCACCATGCTGCACATATGTCCATTAATAGACATCAACCACCAAGACAATGATGGCAACACTGCCCTCATGATTGCTGCTCAGGCAGGTATGTCTCATGACATAGACACCCCATAACCTCAACATCTCGTCTCAATTCATCAACCGACCTTATTGACATGATGTTTGTTTTTCCCAGGTTTTGTAACTATTTTAAACAACATCCTTAACTTCTTCTCTGGAGTGGACACCGAAGTCAGGGATCCCCGGGGCTTCACAGCTCTCATAAAGGCAGGCCTACAGAGCCGAGAAGACTGTGTATCCGCCCTGTTAATGCATGGTAAGTGTATTGGTGCAGGACACCTCCTATTACCTTTGCAGGAGGAACATCTGGTGTGTGTGTGGACGCATGAACAATAGATGTATTCAGAGACAATAGGCCCAGGTTCTTACATTGGTGCAGACGATCACCCATGGGACATATTTCATGGTTTAAGAGAAAACTCAATGTCCAGTGAGGATGAAAGTATGTCAAATATTGTGTGCTGAGGATAATACAGACCAAAAACCATGGATGTGATATCCATGTGATTTAAAGGGTAAACCTGGATATCTGATCTGTGAACTAATCTGATTTTATGTACTCAAAGTTTATGTCAGAGACAGATAATTGTACCGTCAAACAGAGACATATGTAACATAGAAGTATATGTCTGGTGCTCTTGGTTTTGTTTTTAAGTCTTGATTATTTATTAAGCGGGTGATCACAGTCTTTGAAATAGATACATGTTCTTCCAATAATGAGTTCAACTGAATAATTACTATCAGATAGCGTAAGAGCAAATCTGCAGAATTCTGGCCTGATTGATGCTGTGAAGTGTTGAGTTGTACATCTCCTCAAATAAGTATCCTCCAAAAGTGACCACATGGTGGGGTCATTTTACTGAAGGAGCAATGGATTTCCCCACGTCCCTCAGCATCCAATGATTATTAACGTGTGTCCTTGTTGTTACAGTTGTATCTATTTATTGTTCTCCTCTTTTCATGCGCAGGTGCAGATATTAATGCAATGGATATGGTCCACGGGAGAGGTCTAAAGGATTGGGCCCTTAGGACAGGCAGGTTTGAGACTCTACACAGAATCCGCCGCCTGCAGGCTCATTCTGTCGCCGAGCAATTCTGTGATAGCTACATTCCTGAGTGGCCTGAGCTGAAGCAACTGGTAGCAAAGGCCACAGCCATCAAAACAACCAGCCAAAAGCTGAGGCAGTGCTTAAAAGACAGTCTTTCAATAAGCTTCCCTCATGACCCCTTAGACAATGGGGTCATGGACCATATGGTGCGGATGACTACGGGCATCCACAGCCACCTGATAAGCACTGGTTGCCGTCCACTCTGTCCCTCCAGCCCCCCAGAGATTGGCAAGCGGCGGTTCGCCGTGCCCGAGCTGCTTGAAAAGCACAGCAGCAAGGAGTTGGAGGAGAGCACAGTGTCCCACAGTAAAGGCTACATCACCACCTCTGATTCTCAGGTTTCTGTGTCAGCCAGCTCTGTATCTCTGACCTCCTGCTGCCAGGAGCGCAGGGAAAGCATGAGGAGCTCCATTCCCTGCAGCAAAGCACACAGGAACAGCATCTTCCCCTCAGGATGTATCCCCAAGATTGAAGTGACTAAATATGGGGAGCCCACTCCAAAGAAAGAGAAAAAGAAGAAAAGACAGAATGGTTACCTGGAGCCTCCTAACTGGAAGTACAAGGAGGCCAAGGAGGAGAAGAAGAGAGAGAAGAAGCAGCAGGAAAAGGAAAAAGAAAAAGAACAAGAGAAAAAACAGAAGGCTTCCAAACGTTCATCCAGCCAAACATTAAGGCATTATTCTCTTTTCCTTGGACAAATGCCCTGTGATAAAGTCGTGCATGAGGAATGGACAAATGTGATTACAGTAATGGCTGTTTTAACAGAAAACTAAGATATTGCAATACAATTTTGGAAGTGATCAATTAACAACTGATGGATTTGAACTTTAGAATATTGTGAACCAAATATTATTTGGTTGCTGATTTCTTCCTTGAGGATTGGTAGATTAATTTTCATTGGGATGCAAAGTTACCACAAACATTATTTCAATTGGAGAACAGTGTACATTGAGGATTTTTTAAAATCTGTGTATTGTAAATGGTGCTGCAAGACAACCAAAGCAAAAGACAATACTGTTTATACAGTGCATGTGAGCTAAGGCCTTCACAAATTAATTAGTGTTTTAGCTCATCAAAGGCATGTATGGATGGATGGAGACAACACATCTTCAAACTATGTGCTTTGCTCCTCTACGCCATGCGCTGAAAAGGCACAGTGACTGCTTTTTACAAGACCAAGAATCGGAGGAATGATACTTTGTCCGATTGAGATCAGAACTCCTCAGTCAGCTATTTCAATATACTTCAAATATGATAACCAGGTTAAATTCAATATTACAACGTGATATAAATTAATTATCACCATTTTGAGATTTTGTCAACACTCTTATTTTCAAGGGTCATCCAATCTTTACTGTATGCAACATGTAGAATATACCGCATGCCTTTTATTGTGTCTTTTTGACAGAAGTGTAATACTCATGACTGTTAGGCTGCAGCATGTGGATGATGTTAGCAGCCAACATGCAGGACAAAATCACTTTTTTAATTTGTTTTGAAACCTCAAAAAAACCTCACACGTGCAGAGTTATGTATGTATGTATGTACTGTATGTACACTACCGTTCAAAAGTTTGGGATCACTTAGAAATTTCCTTATTTTTCAAAGAAAAGCACTGTTTTTTTTCAATGAAGATAACATTAAATCAATCAGAAATACACTCTATACATTGTTAATGTGGTAAATGACTATTCTAGGTGGAAATGTCTGGTTTCTAATGAAATATCTCCATAGGTGTATAGAGGCCCATTTCCATCAACTATCACTCTAGTGTTCTAATGGTACATTGTGTTTGCTAATCGCCTTAGAAGACTAATGGATGATTAGAAAACCCTTGAAAACCCTTGTGCAATTATGTTAGCACAGCTGAAAACTGTTTTGCTGATGAGAGAAGCTATAAAACTGGCCTTCCTGTGAGCTAGTTGATTATCTGGAGCATCACATTTGTGGGTTCGATAAGACTCTCAAAATGGCCCAAAAAAAAGAACTTTCATGTGAAATTCGCCAGTCTATTCTTGTTCTTAGAAATGAAGGCTATTCCATGCGAGAAATTGCAAAGAAACTGAAAATTTCCCTCAGCGGTGTGTCCTACTCCCTTCAGAGAACAGCACAAACGGGCTCTAACCAGAGCAGAAAGAGAAGTGGGAGGCCCCGGTGCACAACTCAGCAAGAAGACAAGTACATTAGAGTCTCTAGTTTGAGAAATAGACGCCTCACAGGTCCTCAACTGGCAGCTTCTTTAAATGGTACCCGCAAAACGCCAGTGTCAACGTCGACAGTGAAGAGGCGACTCCGGGATGCTGGCCTTCTAGGCAGAGTGGCAAAGAAAAGCCATATCTGAGACTGGCCAATAAAAAGAAAAGATTGGTATGGGCAAAAGAACACAGGCATTGGACAGAGGAAGATTGGAAAAAGGTGTTCTGGACAGATGAATCCAAGTTTGAGGTGTTTGGATCACACAGAAGAACATTTGTGAGACGCAGAACAGGTGAAAAGATGCTGGAAGAGTGCCTGACACCATCTGTCAAGCATGGTGGAGGTAATGTGATGGTCTGGGGCTGCTTTGGTGCTGGTAAAGTGGGAGATTTGTACCAGGTAAAAGGGATTTTAAATAAGGAAGGCTATCACTCCATTTTGCAACGCCATGCCATACCCTGTGGACAGCGCTTGATTGGAGCCAATTTCCTCCTCCAACAGGACAATGACCCAAAGCACACCTCCACATTGTGCAAGAACTATTGAGGGATGAAGCAGGCAGCTGGTATGCTGTCTGTAATGGAGTGGCCAGCACAGTCACCAGATCTCAACCCCATTGAGCTGTTGTGGGAGCAGCTTGACCGTATGGTCCGCAAGAAGTGCCCATCAAGCCAATCCAACTTGTGGAGGTGCTTCAGGAAGCGTGGGGCGAAATTTCAACAGATTACCTCAACAAATTAACAGCTAGAATGCCAAAGGTCTGCAATGCTGTAATTGCTGCAAAAGGAGCATTCTTTGCCGAAAGCAAAGTTTGAAGAAAAAAATTAATACTTCAAACACAAATCATTATTTCTAACCTTGTCAATGTCTTAACTATATTTTCTATACATTTTGCAACTCATTTGATAAATAAAAGTGTGAGTTTTCATGGAAAACACGAAATTGTCTGGGTGATCCCAAACTTTTGAACGGTAGTGTATATATGTACTGTATGCACTGTATCTTTGTATTGTATGTATGTAAGTGTGTGTGTATGTTTGTATGCATCTATGTGTGTATGTATGGGTGTATGTGTGTGTGTGTGTGTGTGTGTGTGTGTGTGTGTGTGTGTGTGTGTGTGTGTGTGTGTGTGTGTGTGTGTACTACTTGCACAAAATGCCATTCAGTAAATCTTCTGAGATAAGTTGTCATCATACCGTAACAATCTGTGAAGGCAAGATAACCTCTTTTGGGGTCCAGCTTCCATCGGGGCATTTAAAAATATTCTGTGTACAGATCAACTTGGGAATTGATCAAATGGTAACTAATAAGTTCTGAAGGTTTAATTGCAATACCTTTTGTAATTACAGCTAATATATTTAAATTATTTTAATAAAAAATAATGTATTTAGATAATGTTCTGACAAAAAGTGAGAACATCTTTTCTGGGGTTATTTATTTGAATGTGGAAGCAAGAGACACAAAAAGCTCAAGTCTTGTACATTTTGAAGTGTGAGACATATGAAAATGTGTGTTTGTATACAGGTTTGAAATATATTTTCTGACCTTTTCAAGAACATTTTAGTTTTTCTGCACTCTACCTTGGATTTGGTAATCACAAAGAACTATGATATTGTATATTAGTGTGGTCATAAGAATTATACACATTTACACAGTAACAATGCTGCTCTTACACAAGATGCTGCTCTTACATAACATGCTACTCTTACACAAGTCCCCTAAACATGTACCTATTTTACGACGTACAACTAAACATGAACAGGCATGTACGTGACGGATGAGCCTCTTGTCTGGCACGTAACCTTGGCAACTGTCTCCCAAAGTTACTTTAAGCTTCTTAAGGAAGCCATTAATGCGCTCTCTACATAACAATTAGTTTAATTGGATTTGATGTGCTCAAAAATATTTTATGGAATAATTTCCTTGAAATCAGCTGAGTTGATGTTTTAATTTAAAGTTTTTTACGTCAACATTAAGCCAGCTCATTTAACATGTTCTTGTGATATGTTCAGTAATTTGGCTCACTTCCTCTTCTCAGGGGGGGAACTTAGTGACCTGAGGTCAACTGAAATAAAAACCTCTTTAGACTACAATGAAGCAGCCCATTAGACTTTAAACCTGTCAATGAGGACCCAGACTGTAAGCACATATCATCATACAGTTAAACACACAGCCTGGATCAGATTGCACAGATCCTCACCTCTGAAACTGAGGCATCACACTGTGAAGCACAAGTACGAGCTGTGTCAGCTAAAGTATTGACTTTTTACTTTGAACAAACTGGGAGCAAAACAAGTCTTCCCTTCATCAGGAATTTGCTCATAAAAAACTAAGTATGAAAACATATCTGCTAAAGCAAAATCACATTTCCTCTGCTCTCGTAGATTACACAACAAATATAAACTTTTAGAAAAACAGAGATTGGTAAAGAAGCAAAATAAGTGCTGATTAAAAAAAGAACAACTCTCTTTCTTTACATGACAGCTGATGTGAGAGCTTCCAGCTGTTTCTTCAGTCCTAAACCAAAAACTGAAAGATTACAGAGCCTGAGAACAGGGGGGGGATGTATGTTACAGACATGAAGACATCTGTCTCAGGCTCTGCTGAATGAAGTGTTTTCACACAGCCGGGTCTGTCTGGCATCAAAGAGACAAATGCATTTGCCATTAAGAGACACTTGAACGGCCACAACTGCAATAACAATATACTTGAGCACTATTGTTATCCTCAATTTGATTAGTAAAGTAAAGTCCCATGTCCCTTAGTTGTGTTTTATTATTACTCCAAATGGATGTTTTACCTTTACTAGACATAATTATGTATGTGCAGATTTTGACATAAAAGCATTTTTTTTCCACATGAATCTGATTTAGGCAGAACGTTTTTCTTTCCTCACATTAAATCTCCGTTTTAGACTCGTTTAAGTATGTATGAGCATGATTTCATGACATTACAACTACCATCGTCTGGAAGTAGATCGTGGTCAAATGTGCAACCTAAATACAAGTGATAAGTTAGATGCACTGATAATTACTTCTCATTGAAGTAGGATAGAGCTTGTGTTCAGCAGCTGAAGCAGCTATAAGTGATTATTTATTTTTTTACGTTGAAACTAAGGTTAAACCGTGTTTAATCTTTAGAGAAATGTCCCCTGAATTTGCAGCACCGATCGAGGTCATGCGCCTGCAAGGCAGCTCAGGTCTTCTGTCCTTTTATAACCATCAGGAGACGGTGAGGAGCTCCCCTCAGCTTCACAAAGCTGCATAGCAAGTTTCAGTGCTCGGTTGTTGGGCTTCTTCCCTGCTCTCAGGGCATTGTTTTTGGCCACAGCAGGCAGCTGTTTTCAGTGAAGCACCAAAAACAATGCCCTCTGGCGAACATGGGAGAGCATTTAACATCTAAAGAGCCATATTTCCATCTGGAGTTGGTAGAAACAAAAAGCAGAGGAATGAATATTTGACTACGATTCACAACTCCAAAAGTTGGATGTGGAAATAAACAACTGTGCACTAACTACTCACCATATCAACTGTTCTGTTATTACATTGTTGCATAATCATTCTGGATTTACAGTATTAATAAAGTTTAGTTCATATGGAAATGGTAACATGTCTGGAGGGGATCATAAATTCATATAACTGTTAACATAATAAGCTACATAATACAGCCTCCACTGGCTCATTTATATTGTTTTTAAATAGGAATATAGTAAAAAAGTGATGCAAACTGGTAAAAGTACTAAGTCCTTCTTGTTTTTGACCACAGACATGTTATTATTTGGTGGGCACTTTGAAGCACATTCCTTTCAGTGCAGTGATGACAGCAATCCACAGGGGAAAGAGGGAAATAAGAGGTTCAGCAAGAAACAGGAAAACCGCTATGAGAACACATTCCGGGCCGAGCGGAGCCGTGCGGGACAATAAGGGGTGGGACAGAGCTGTATCCTATTTAGAAATCTGTAATCTTGCCTTGAGATCGGGACTGGAGACCACAACAGAAAGCGTTCATACTTCGGGCTTGCAGAGATCTTTCAATCGTGAGGTTCTCAACGCGGAAGCAGTCCGGCTCCAACCCGACGAGGCTTTATCAGCGCAGATTTGGCCCGAGATGAGATGAGATAGCGGCTGACATCGGCGCGTTGGCTGTCGTCCTGCCAGCAAACAGCTGCCGGTTCTTTTCACTTTGCACTACTTTCACGAGCGGAGGTGTCACGTTTTGAGAAGCAAGCGGGCTGTTTTAATATTTGGAGCAACAGGGGGAGGAAAAAACTTCGGACAAAGTGTTCCCAGAGACGGCGGGTGAACGTCAGCGAAGCAGGAAAGGATGTGAACATCTGCATTTGAGCTGCTGAGACGAAAAGCACAACGACTCTCTCATAAAATGGAGACAGTTGCGTTTAAAAACGCACTATTTTGTATTTGAAGCACTTTGGCCGCGGAGGGAGGGCTGCTTCCAGCTCGCTGTGATATGGGAGTCGTGCGACGTTTGAGTCTGTCGGGTTAAAAGGCGAGTAGAAAACAGGTAGGCTTATGGGGAACACACTTGTTTTGTCTTTCTGTGTGTGTGTTTTATGCTGTGCTGTAATTTCCTAACTAGTAAAATGCAAAGATGTAAATATAGATATCACTGGATGCCATGTCACCTTTGGCATCACTCCACGTGTTTGCAGATGAACAACAGGTGTCAAAAGGTGGCCCATTTGACCTGAAGGTAAAGGATGTTCTTGAAGCCATCTCCTGTGCACTCATTATCATGAAAAAATGGGGTAGCCATAATAAATCAAATTTATTAAACTCTTTAGATCTTAAAGCACAATGTGGAGGTATGTTGATTCTGCACACTACATTTTACACTAAATTAATGAAGGAATTTGATTAAATTTCGACTCTCCTTAATGTATCTTAAAGCTACCGATAGTTACATGTTCAACTACCAGACCGATAAATCAATAAAGTCGATAAATTGGCAATATTTGCTTCTTGCAGATGTCGTATCATAGTGAGGTAGCAGTGTTGCCATTACAGACATAGTTTGTCCACCAAAGAGCACTGACTGACAGTTTATGTATTACCCATCAAATTTAATATGTCCCACTATGTCCTATTTGTAGTTGTTTATTTGTTCATGTAAAAAGAAAAGGCTATTGGCTCACATAATCGTACCATATTTCTTAAACTATCATATATCGGTATCAACTTGCTAGGCTATAATTACAAGATACGTTCACAGATTAAGCACATTAAAATGTATTACCGTATGATAAATACGAACAACCCAAAAGGATTTAAAGGTACTTCCCCCTCAACAGGTTACATACATAAATTGATGCTTGAATAACAAAGCATCAGCAATTATGATAAAATGATGATAAAAGTATATCATGCATGATGATGTAATACTTCAGGGTCATTCTTTTTTTACATCATACATAAATATGTGTTTTTAAGTTAAAGTGAGACTTTAGGTCTGAGCCTAAGTGTGACAGTAGCATGATAACATGGACCAATTACCAAGATAATGTTTGCTAGCTCACTAGCCAGATGTACACAGTGGATACTTAATAGTAAAAACAACCGATGCCGGGGTATCTGATAAGAGAACTTTAATATTCTTTTATTTCATGACGTAGATTTGTCTCAAATAGTCGACTGATAGTGCTTAGAGCCATTTTCAACCATAAATGCAGATTTTAATAAATTTGGAAACACATTTTAATATTAAAACCAGGCTTAATATGTTTCATTACAATACAGTAATCCCTTCTAGTTTATAGTTTAACAGACACATGTAAGTGTGGAGGTAGTACTCCTTGAAGTAAGACTTTTTATGTGACTCCACTTTATAGCAAATGTTCATACCTCTTTCCTCTCATGTACAGAATTGGCATAATTGCTGGAGGTGTTGAACTTAAATCATGAATCAAAGCAGCATCTCTCCTTCCTGCATATTGTTTATTGATTATCCATCACTGCACTTCACCCAACACACACACACACACATTCATGTTCAAACGACTACGCACACACACGCACACACACACACGCACACACAAACAAACACACAAACAGGAGCCATTTTCTATTTTTGTGTATAGGTCCTGATATAAGTCACCAGCTTCTTGAAGGTGGGTGGCTGTTGTCGGTCATTGAAATAAGATTTGTGTGCCTCATACTCATTCCTACATGCGTTTCTCACTTTTAGAAAGACCAATTTGTGTGCAGTGTGTCGGACGAATATACATGCTTTTCTTCCACAGAGCTGCATTCATCGTAGGTATGCATGTGAGAGCATGCAGACAGTGACTGAGCCATGAAGCCTGCCAAGCCTAGCTTTGTCTGTGAAATGAAGATATGATCTGTTGCTGTGACTAGCGCAGTCACAAAAGGCTTTTACCACTTAACAACAACACACAACACAGAGGACACAAGTGATTTACTTGTGTGGCTATTTAATTTTTTTTAAACATAATTTGATGTTATCTTTCCATATAAACCACATCATATAAGATTCTACAGTCACAGTGCTTAAAGTAACTTTCCAGAGTTATAGGACTTGTTTGGTATGACGAGGCCTATAGTTAAGGGGCTGTTGGATGCTGCTGCGCGATGCCATTTCCCCACTATACCCACACAGAGTCATCCAGATGGAATGAGAGATCTGCCTCGCAGAGTTAAAGCTGTGTAGATGAGAGGAAGAGATGACAATGGATCTTTTCCCCTTGGGTCAGGAGGGTGTAACATTGGACAGAATGGAGAGAGCTCAGAAAGGAAGTGTGCTGGAATCTAAAGTCAGGCTGCCTACGATGGAGGACGTGATTATTGCTCTCGCCTATGTTAGGATGATAAAAACGATAGCTAGAGGAAATAAGACACAGTCATGCCCCTCCTATGGGAATATGTTAATTGTGTGGGTGGAGTATAATGTTTTGGCTTTTCCTCATTAACCCACATTAACCACCACAGGCATGTAGGTTACATGATACAGGAAGTGCTTAAAAAAAAGTGTAATATGGCTTGTGTTTTTAGCAAGTCAGAGCACCATGCATTGGGTTTTCATCTGTTGAGCTGGAGCCTCACAGCTAACCCACAGAGGAGGAAAGTCTATAGATAGCTGAACAGACATTTTTCTCATGTCAAATGTAAATCTAATCTAGCAGAGACTCCCCATTTGATTTAACACTCTGTTCAGAACATGTTCTCATTAAATTAAAAACATCCAGCTATGAGTAAACAATAGATGCATTTTAAAGACAATAGATAAACATTATTGGAATGACAAAGATAAGCCGACACAGTGAGTGGCAGATCAGTAAAAAAGTTAAAATACAGATATTCATCCTCAACACGTTCCCTCTTCTGGTTTTTCGTTTGTGACACTTGACTCGTGAAATGACTACGGTAATGTGATGGCTTCCTGTAGGTTATACTTAAATATATCTAGCTACATGCATCAAAACTAAAGGAGGATATCCGTGGTATTGTGCTGCTGACGTGTGTAAGTTCCTCTGCCAGATGTGTGCAGGTCAAGGGTTATTAGCCATGTGTGAAGTAGGATTTCTGTAAGAATATTTGACAAATAATCATAGTGCTGTTCACTTGCAGTAAAGCAAAACAAGTTACTATTTTAGAAAGTATAGTCCCATTTTTATTTACAGACTAGCTGGAGCAGCATTCTATTTACATGAATTTGTTTTTTTACGCAGTATGTTATCAGTCTGTCTAAAAATAATGTATTTATTATGGCCAACCGGTCTGTGCCTTCATTTTCTAAGTTCATTCTGATTCTACATTATGTTTAAATCTTAATTGTAGCAACATGCTGTCGAACTGGTGATGCATTGTTTTTTTTGGCCAGTGACACAGGAAAAAGACTCAAACCTGCCAGTTCGAGGTGTTCGCTGTCCGGAACCACCTTGTATCCTCTTTGGGCTTCAGTCGGCCTGTATGGCTGCTGTCTCCTGTATCTAAATGCACACAGCCCAAGTGGCAATCGCGCGCATGTGAGATTTAAGCCACATCCACCTCAGAGGTCACAGGACAGACCTCAGGTGTTGCATATGATTCTACAAGAATAGTTTCCTCCTCTTGCGTTGATGATTAATGAAGCTGCCAGCAGGCCTCAGTAGATTTAGAGTCTGAGCAAATAGTGCCAAGCCACATTAGCCAGCTAAACTGCTTCTAACTCAAGGCCTTTCAAACAACATCATTTCCAAAAGATGTGCTTTTAAAGTGATAGTAATACTACTAAATAATGAGAAAGAAAGACTTTAAAAGACCCCAGGGTTCATTTGGGTGGTGTGTTCCTGTGTGGGTTTTATCATTCCTTGCTGACAAGGAATATGTAGTCTAAATTGTGCACAGAACATAAAAAAACAAGAGGCTTTTATATTTACTATATCTCTCACAGTAAATATGTCTACAGTGTTTTAAACAAAACAAAATACACTTTTTACTAATAGTTGTGATGAAATGCAACAGGTCTAGGCTACGTGGGAGTCAGGTTACAGACTTTGTGTATGAAGGCCCTCCTGCTTTCGTGACCCTCAGCAATGCAGCCCAAAACAATGAGCAGACCTCAGTCTCGCCGGGCCAGCCGGGTGGGGCCACTCAATGGCAGGAAGCGCAGCCATCAATATTTACTTTGCAAGCAGGGCAGTCGAGGAGTCGACAGGCCTGGAGACTGGGTAGCACAGCGCCACACGCAGTCTAGTACACATACACAAACATTTTGGAGTGCTGTTACAGTCTCTTTTCCCGAACCAGCCTCCTTTTCCCACCCAATGCAATTACAACCCAGGCAGACAGACTGGGCCCTCGGGCTGTTGTTTTTGACCTCATAGCTTCCTCTGCCAAAGTCCGGTCTTTAGCCACTGCCCGACTCCATATAGACACTAATAAGTTAGTCAGGGCCATATCCTTTCCATAATGCCTCAATAAAATGTCTGGTGTCTCATTTTGAAAACACTAATTATATTATAATCATTTGAGAATACTAATTGTTATTCATTATTTTGTTCCTGTTTTACAGAGATGGGACGCTCTGCTGTGCTCACAGTTGTGCTAGTTGTGGCGTGTCTGTGGATCTCTGCTATCCATGCAGGTGAGGGGTCCGATGTTGAAAATATGTGTTGTTAAGAGCATTCACTTATTCATTGAAAGCTCCATTAAAGATGTCTGACAAATAATCACATGGCTATTAGGGAAGGGGTCACGGGTATGTCAGAGCCCATTGAGGATGCAGTTTTGTGTTCTTTGTGCGAGCTGGAGAATCAAAACATGGACAGTATGGTTCTGTCTCACGATTCTCACCAATCCTCGAGTGTAAAACAATAGGTACCTGTTTCCAGCAGACAAGCTCGGGTAGGCAGAGTGCACCCTACCTTCCCTGAGTCAAAGTAAATGAATGCGTGGCGAAACCATTCAAATATCAATTCAGGTAATGGTTGTCCAACGCACAACTCCAAGGCTCAGGAATATGTATGCTTTGTCAGCTGCTCGAGTCTCTCTGTGTCCTAGTGGTCAAATATTTAACTTAGCTTAGACTACAAATAGTCTGTTTTAAAAATTGGTTATTAGGTGGTCCTCCCTTTTATTGTCTTTTATTTGTCTTTTCTCCAGAGCTTTGTTTTGGACATTTAGATATGAGAATGCCTTTGCTGCATGTCTTTGTGCCTTTTCATGCACACAGTCACTTGACTTTTACTGAGTGCATGAAAAGGGTAACACAAAAGTACTAAAATAACACCTCTTCCTTTGCCATTCAGAATTGTAACTGTCTATGGTTCTTTCTTATTCAATCACTTCTCCTGGTTAACTACACAGTCTTTGTGATCTATGTGATGTCTTATGGCTGCCGGGGAATGTCATTAACAAGTTTATTTCTATAACCCATCGGGTTTCCCCTTGAAAAGGCCACATCTCTTAAGTAGTAGAGTGTCACTGTTGAATAGTTATTTGTGTGTTTTTGGCCTTGCTCTTCTTTTACAACTTCCAGATCAATCATCTGTGGCAGACAGTTTCTCAACTTACTACTGACTCGTAAGGCCGGTAATAGCCTTTCTATCAACACTGGCTGTGTGTACTTCCTTTTGCCTCAGATTCTGAAGACGATGGGAAGCTGCTCTGCAGATGCGAGAATAAAAAAGGCACATGCGTAAACGGGACTTGCAGAGGAGACCTCTGCTTCTACACCTGGGTCAACGAAAATGAGGAGAGGGGCTGTTTCTCCTCAGTAAACTACAGGGAGCAGTGCTACACCTCCTTTGAGCGCTTCTTTGTCCACTGCTGCAGAGAGAATCTGTGCAACGCCTTCACCACACCACCTCCAAACATAAGTCAGTATCCACAGCTTTTGCTTGACTATATTATAACAACACATGTATGAGTCTGTGGATCTGGGCCTCTTAGTTAATTGTCATTCAGTCCTCTCAGTCACACAGTTCAGAGCACATCCTGCATTACTTTGTACTGATGGGACTCAAAGCGTTGCTCTCGGTAGTAACTGGTTCCCCCTGGTGGTCAGTTAGAGCACATTTAATGTGTCGTTCCTAGTTTTTTGTTTTGTGTTTTCTTTAATTGCAAAAAAACCAAACATTTCCTCTTCAATGTGTTGAAATGTTCCTCAAACCTAAGTGTGTGTCTGTGTGCATGGATCTCCAGATGGAGAGCCGACCACAACGCCCCCAGCGTTCACTCGTCCAGAGCTGTGGATCACGTTGTCTTTGCTGCTGTTCATCATAACTGCCAGCGTCTGCGGCTTGGTGCTTTTCCTGCGCTTCCGTCGTGTACATTGCAAACTGACAAACATCGAAGAGCATGATGTCACCATGCTCAAGGCTCCTCATGGAGATGACCCCACCTACGGCGTAAGAGACATTTGATGAAACAAAATACCTTCAAAATATGTTCACAATTTTGAATTTGTTTATTATTTCTGTGTCTCTGTCTCAGGATATCTTTGATGAGTTTTGTACATCAGGGAGTGGGACAGGGCTGCCCTATCTGGTCCAAAGAACTATGGCCAGACAAATCTCACTGATCCAGTGTGTCGGTCAGTCTCCCTCCTCACCACTGCTGCTCTTCTTTGTTTTGTTGATTACTTTGCAGTTGAGTAATTGTAACTCGGTTTCCAGGTAAAGGCAGGTATGGTGAGGTGTGGAGGGGAACCTGGATGGGTGAGAGTGTGGCTGTCAAGATATTTTCATCAAGAGATGAGCAGTCCTGGTTCAGAGAGACGGAGATCTACAATACTGTGCAGCTGCGACACGATAACATCCTGGGTAGGGCAGCAGATAAAAGAGTTTAGTTTTTTTCGTGCAGAGAAAGGTGCTGTCATTTCTTAAATCATCAACTGAAAGACAGATGTTGAAATAGCAGTCCCCTATTCTGTCTTTAGGTTTTATAGCCTCTGACATGACGTCCAAGAATTCCAGCACCCAGCTGTGGCTCGTCACCCACTTTCATGAGCTGGGTTCCCTCTACGACTTCCTGCAGTACAGCAGCTTGGAGCCTGAGAGCTGCCTGAAGATGTGCATGTCTGTGGCCTGCGGGCTGGTCCACCTTCACACTGAGATTGTCAGCTCCCAGGAAAAGCCAGCTATCGCCCACCGAGATCTGAAAAGCCGAAACATCCTGGTGAAGCGGAATGGACAGTGCTGCATCGCTGACCTAGGTGATGGTTGTGCAGAAGCAAGGACAGCAACATCTCAAATCATCTGTTAGACTTGTAGTTGTATCCATTTCCAACTTCTGCAAATAGTTAAGATTAATTGATTTAAGATGAAACAGCTGTTTCATGCTGATCTTCATAGTTGTGTAATTCACTATCAATTAAATTAAAATGCATCTGTTTGCTGTGTCTACTCTTGTCAGGTTTGGCTGTGATACACTCTCAGTCTCATGACTACCTGGATGTGGGCAACAATCCTCGCGTGGGGACCAAGCGCTACATGGCTCCTGAAGTGCTGGATGAGACTATTCGTATGGATGTCTTTGAGTCCTATAAGCAAACTGACATCTGGGCCTTGGGCCTTGTCTTCTGGGAAATTACCCGCAGGACAATAGTCAATGGTGAGGAGGCAACAACCAATTAGAAGAATGTGCCTTTACAATTATTTGCTCTCGCTATCTGGCCAACTTTGATGTTGTTGGCATTTGCATCATGCGCAGCTAAAAAATATAGGCTACTGTTGCAGTGTGAGCAGAAGGGAGCATTTCCATGGAGTACAGAGGAAGGAGAACGCCTCCTGGAGCTCTTTAGAACAGACCAACTTTCTCTTTGGCTTGAAAGCAAACCGTTCGTGTACTACTTTCAGTTGGAAAGAGTTGAAAGAGTCATTGCTACTGCCGTGACGACATAGTGATGGACACACATCCAGAAAAATCTGGCTTGAATTCAGATGGTGCATTGTTTGTCTTTTTATTGGGTTCGCCAAAAATTAATGGTACAGAGCAAGAAAAACATCAAAACGACGGCTGAAAACAATATAATTCTTATTTAAACTGTGTTGAAAACCGGGACAATTAGGTAGTGAATAACAGTAATAAACAATGACTTCTTTTTTTAAATTAAAAGTAAAAAGCTATAGTACTACCCATCAGGCACGTCATATTGAAATGTGTCTTCTCTGTCCTTTCTGCATGGCTCCATATACATAAGAGGCAATCCGTCCCATGTCTCTCAGCAGTCAGCACCAGTGTTTTCCTAGTCTGTGTCTGTCTCGACTATCCTCTCTCATGATTAGCACTGCAGTAATTATAAACAGTCTTATCTGGTGTCAGCACTGTCTTGTACATAGTCCAGATGCAAGCACACATTCATGGTCAAACGACCACGCGCACACACAGACACAGACACAGTCCAGATGGATAGACATTCATAACTTACACACACACACTCACTCTCACTCAGCAGGCCTTGCAGATCTCCATCCCAGTGTATTCACCAGGGAATTGATATCTCTCCCTGCTCTCTTGTTTAGTCAAACATACTTTACAAAACTCCCACAACGGACTATCGCAATTTACAAATGTGCTTTTCAAGCCTTTCAAGAAGAGGAATGTATGTTCTGAAAATGTTTGAGGAGTAAAATGAAAGTTATAACAGTCATCTACTCATGAGGTTGATAATGGGTTACAATATTATTGCAGCCACCCACTGCCCTTTAAGTGTTTAGTAGTTGTACTTATGCTGTACTAGAGAAGAAGTGACACAATGAATAATTGTTTTCTCTTTTGGATTGTTTTAGGGATTGTGGAAGAGTACCGGCCTCCCTTCTTTGATCTGGTGCCCGTGGATCCCAGTTTTGAGGAGATGAAGAAGGTGGTGTGTGTGGACCAGCAGAGGCCCAGTCTGCACAACAGGCTCCATTCCCACCCTGTAGGCCATCTAATGACACACACACACACACTCAGACTCAGACAAGTGCAATTATATTTTCCAGGGTTACTATAATCTCTGCACAGGTTATCACCACTTCCAACCTTTAGCGTCAATCTATTTTTTCATTTACAGTTCAGCGAGATAAACAGCATGCGCGAAAACACATCAACATAAACACCTGATGATGAGTGTAGAGCCCACAGGCTGCAGGATACACAGTAACGGTGCCACACATGTTTCATTCTCCTGGGATGACCAGGTATATTACAATGTGTCTCTGTGTGTCCAGATTCTGACGGCCATTGTGAAGATCATGAAGGAGTGTTGGTACCAGAGCCCACCAGCCCGCCTCACTGCCCTGCGGGTGAGGAAGACACTCTCCAAACTGGACCATGACAGCGACTTCAACATTGAAAAACTCAAGCGGGACATCTAGACCAGAGCACCGGGATGAAACGGGGATTAAGCACTATTCCAAAAGCACAAAGTGTATATTATTAGTATGTTTTGAGCTAATGACTCTCACAGTCACTGCCTTATGGTGTAAACCACATGATTTTGAGCAGTAGTGTCAAGACTAGCTTCGATGGCTTTTTTTTTATGTAGCCTTATTTTTAACCCAAAAAGAAAACAATTAAGACCAACATATTATGTATATTTCCTAATTTAGGTTCAGCAAAAGGACTTTTCCAAAGCAGAATAATTAACATCAAACAATTCATAAGCCATTCTACACACATGGGGTTTTATTCATAATTCGTCATCGTCATGACCGAAAGAAGAATTTGTGGCATGGCACACTTACTCATCATTTTAAATCAAGAAGGGGAAGAGCACGTCATTCTGGACTTTCTCAGAAATACAGTTAAATTGCACAATGGGTTTTTCCAAAAATGACCAAAGTTACAAATGACATGGAGGCCTTGAAGGGGGGAGGGTTCTATGAAAAGAGGAAATATGTAAGTGATAACGTGCTCATACCAAAGCAAATTCCCTTTTCCGTAAGCATATTTAACTTATATAAAATGAGCATTTATTTTCTGCACACAGGCACATTGAGCTATTTAGTTGAACATATTCTAACAGCATTGAGGCTGTTGTCTTGTTTCACCATTGATGTTATTGTAAATATATTTTTGAAAGGGCTGTTATTCAATGAGACACATTTTATATACTTTTTTACCACACATTTTCAAAATATTTTTTTACATTTCTGTAGGCCAATTATGGATTGACCTACAGGCCATTACTATTACTATGGTCAATAAAACAACTCACGACATGTAATATGGTAAATGTTGAATAAAGGATTGTATTTTTCAACACTGCGCCGTAGATCTTCTTCTTTTTTTACCACTGCTGTTAGCAATTCTGTTGTTGGCCAGTAGAGGTCCTCAGATACCAGACAAACATCTATCTATGTTGTGCACTTACTTTGGGAGATTTACTGAATCCATTTAGCAATCGTTTTTTAATTTTCCTACATTCTTTAACAAAAGGCTTGAGACTAATATCTAATCACAACACTGAAGTATAATTAACAGTTATCAGCTAACATGAATCAGTGTCAGGGGATTATTTTACTCGCGTACATACATTATCATATTTGAACAGCCATAATGTTCCTTGTGTTACTTGCATGAAATGTCATTAAGATGAGATAACGTGCTTTCAATTTCTCTCAGTCACGCTAGCCTCAAATACTGAGATGCTTAACCAAAAAATATAAATAGACTCATATAAGACGAGCCTGACTGAATGGGGACTTCATGAATAAACATTTATTTTATTATATATTTATTTGTCTGCACTATTCTTAGTTGGTATTCTGTATGCATTGAACATACAAAACTTAACATTTCTCATTTTTAAAGGAGAGTGCAGATGTTCACCTATCCAATCTGAGGAGCTTAATTTCAAACTTATTTATAGATCTTGCTTTAAAAGAAAAATATAAATGTGACATATTTATTAAACAAACATCTGTTTTTAAAATCCAAACTACTTGTAAACACTTTTGTTTACTCTTCAGATAGGTCCCAAATATAGCAACAACCATTACAACCCTTTAAAAACACTATAGCAGCCATAGTGTCAAATCAGTTATCAGATTCATCTCATTTCATAAACATGTAACAACAGTAGTTTTGCATTCAAACTGATCTTGTGGGGAAATGTTGTCAAAGCGAAGCATAAAAGCAAGAAGTTTGATGTGCAGAATGCCACACTATCCCAAAGAATACCAAATGTCCAACATTAACCCAAATAGCCAAACAGTGTTTGGTTAAATAGTTGTTTCTGCTCTTTCATATAATATCTGTTTTCTTTGTCTTTCTTGTTGTGCTTATTTCCTTCCCCCGAGACCCAGCCCTATCATTTGTGCCCTCTGTGGTGGACATTTTGGTTTTGCATCCCTTTTTTTTGACTGATCTGAGTTCTCCTATCAAGTCCTGCTGTACTCTAAAGAGGACATCCTGGGCTTTCCAGTGATAGCACATGTGTCGGGTGGGATGATGACAACTTCCTCTTTGTTTTGACACAAGATCAGCCAGCACATTTTAGGGAAGTTAAAAGGTTAAAAAAAAAAAAAAGAGTCAAATATTGCTGAATTATTGTCTTTTTTACTATGATATTCATATATTTTCTTGTTTATTAACATGACAGGAATGATATATTTAGTTCTCAAAGCATTTCAGTTTTTTGTTTATTAAGTAATAGTCCTTTTATGAATGTCAACTATGGTGGACACCGGGACAATATTTAGGTATTTAATGACTCAACATTGTATGGGAGGTGTACCAAATGCATGATATTCCTCTACATTTCCAGAAATATCAACGCTTAAAATTAAACATGCAAAATAATAGATGAAGAACAGTAAATAATGATAAACAAAGGATTAATTTAGATAATCAAAATTAAAATAAACATCTGTTCTATGTTGGTTCTGGACATACGGTTCAGTTGTAATAAAAACAATTCTACCAACCTTCAACCAACAAGCAAAACAACCCAGATGGATGAATGAGTTTAAAAATCAAGTGTAATGTATTATTGGTTTAATATCACTCTATAGCCATAATTTGTTAGTTTATCTTCTATATTTGTTTGTCTTTTCACACGAAATTGTCCTGAGTTCCACTACAGTGAACATGCTGTAACATTTAAAAACAAAACAATTTTGAAAATGTTTCAATTTATTTAACTCTAAATAGGTAGAAAATCAATAAAAACAAGAAGTTGGAAGACACTATTTTCTCTCGGTTCTCAGGAGGTTATCTGTGTAGTGTGTGTGGGTGTGTTTTTGTTTTTGTGTGTGTGTGTGTTTTCTGTCTGCCTGGTTGTTGAACAAACTGCAGAGAGATAATAGTCCCTCAAAGCCCCAGTCTGGTCAGTCAGATGAAGAGCTGGTTATTTATAACACTGCAGAGGGGGGGTGGGGGGGGGTTGTTCAAGTATCAGAGAGGCCGAACTCCCCCTCTGTGAGTGGAGGAGCCCATCTCACTTCTGTGTATTACTTTTCGCAGTGGGATCACTGCAACTGGCTTAGTAGAGACAGAGGGATTTGTTCAGCAGACAACGTACACTTAAGAAATGCTGAGATAAATTGGATGCTGATGACGGGTAATAAAGCAACAGAGCACAATATGCAGCAGAGAGGAGAGCAGTGGGAAGACAGGTGATACAATCAGGCACAGATAAAGTCCCAAATGTACCTGGTTACAGCCTGATTCATGTCTTCTTGAGCTAGCTTCTCAAGCAGTGGCAGCCGGTGTGTTATTGGGGCATAGACAGGTCGGGTATCTAAGCTGAAGGAAAGACTAAACTGGACAAGAGGAACTTTTGCCATTATTACGTCCAGGATTATTTTATACTGCAAGCGGCTGTATTGTTTTGAAAAACATATTTTTTCCGCAGCTGATATGTGATCTGAGATAAACTGGAACAAACCAAATTGGTTTTACAGCTTTTAATCAGGGGACAGCCGATTGAAATATAGATTCGACAGCTGCAATGCCCCAAAGCTATAATATCAATAAGGGATTTGTTTGATAATTGATAAGTTATTGCATATGGGTTGGTGGACACGTGTGTCATGGTCCGACTAACCTAATACTGGTGCTGCCAGAACAAATACAGGAAGTCCCAAAGTCACCTGCTGTGCATATAAGGCCCATCAGCTCTCTTCAATACTGCAGTGTTGTAGTCGGTCATTACGTTTGATTCCTCTTTCATTTATCCATTAGAGGTATAGCCTGTAGTTTACATTAATCATGTGTACACATTTTGAAGGAACAAAACATTATCAGTCATCTCATATGTTAACTACTTCTGGCTTTTTTTGTTTTGTTTTAATGTCTTGATCAAGAATATATTTTAATGTCATTTGAAGAATAATTTCATTATTTTACTTTTTCAGTAATAATGTTAGGTTGGCCAGTTACATCCAGATGGTCCAATAAGTGCATTTGTTTCATTTGGATCCGTCACCCAAAGTCCTGTCTTGAGTAATAACCTCAATCAGTAATACATAAACCAGGCATAACCAAGTTAACCATACAGATTAAATTGATGTAAACATAAGGTTGCTGTTTGTTTCAAGCCATTCAAATAATGAACAGATTAGAGGAAACAAATGTACCCAATGTGTTCACTTTGGCATAAACTTTGTATGATTGTAAAACAATTGTACAATCATAAAAACTAAACTGAGATATATTCTTAATATACGATTAAATAAATAAAATATTGACTGATTACTAGATCCATGGGTGTATATTTTGAAGGACAACTAACAAAGATGGCATCAGAACATGGCATATTATTATTTTCACCGTCTTTAGCATTATCTTTATGAGTGAAACTAATTTCTCGTTTCATAAAATTAGATTTCAGGAATTTACATTTTCATTAATAAAACAATCAAAGGTGGCAAGCGACCCAGTTTGTTCCCTCAATACATTCTTGCTTCAAATAGGACCCCCCCCCCCCCCCGCCCCACCCGCCAGCACCATCTTAAGTATCAACACAATATTTAATTTAAGTCTTAAGTCTGATTTAATATTACCTCCCATGTGTTACATTACATTACATTACATGTCATTTAGCAGACGCTTTTATCCAAAGCGACTTACAATAAGTGCATTTCAACCTAGAGTATAAACTAAGAACAACAAGAATACAGGAAGTAACATTTCCTCAACATAGTCGAACTACAAAAGTACCATAAGTAAGTGCTATTTAAGTGCCACTGAAGTGCAAATCTGTGTTTTAATCCAGATATAGTCGGAAAAGGTGTGTTTTCAGTCTCCGGCGGAAGATGTAGAGACTTTCTGCTGTCCTGATGTCAGTGGGGAGCTCATTCCACCACTGAGGAGCCAGGACAGCAAACAGTCTGGATTTCGAGTGATTAGCTCGAGGTGCAGGAGTCACAAATCGATTGGCTGTTGCCGAACGGAGCGAACGTGCCGGGGTGTTGTTCTATGTTGTCATCTTTAAACATGTTGCCCTACTTATTCTAATGAATTTAGTTTCAAACAATTTATAAATCCCTTTTAAAAACAAACGATCATGTTCATTTAATGACTCTACATCTTCAGTTTGACCCAGTGTGTTCCCTAAATATGTAACTAGATTAATCAGATGCAGATGTGACCTCAAGCAAGGTTAATGGTTTATAAATTCCTCCAACAAATCGTGGAAAAACCTAGTACACACATGAAACTACATAGCAATATCATTACAGCATATTTAAAATACTTAATAAATAGGTATATAAATTCACCAACTTTTGAATCTAACATATTTACACATTTAGACATAATACAATCATATTATGCATTGAAATTAAAGTGATAATGTGAAGATGTATTAACTGTTACGTCATAAAGATACTGCTGGAGGCATTCACTCTGTCTTTTGATAAATGAGATAACCTTTTTATTTGCCACACACAGCCGTGACCTCAGAGGCAGAAGGGTCCATGCAGCAGGCAGCCCTCCCCTTTAAGCACGCGCGCACACCCCTTTAAACGCGTCACTCGCCCGGCTGGCTAGTGTTTGGCTGTGTGGTGCGTGCGGTCGGACTGTGGTTGTGCTTCAGGTCGGGTCGTGTTGATAGCGACACACTTCGGACGCATTTCATCGCGGGGAGATGGGAATGTGGATGAAATGGCTCTAAAAGAAATCGCTCTCGCGCTCGTGGCCCTGCTCGGCTCGGCGGCTCTCGGCGACGGTAAGTTTCGTGTGAGCGCCTCTCCGGCTTTTGTCTCGATGTGTTTCCCCGGACCGGGCATCGCCTGTTGTCGCTCATCGTCATGGCGCTGCGTGTCGGGGATTTGGCTCACGGTGACCAGCTTGCGTCGACCTCAGCAGCCCCGCTCGCTGTTCCCCCGAAACCCAAATTCACAACGTTTTGTTTGTTTATGTTTTTTGTTGGCTGACTAAAAAAAAAAAAACTCGCCGTGTACCTGCTCGTTATTGAACACGGAGCTAAAAGCACAACAACAACATGGTGGTGCGGTTTGTTTCGAGGCGCCAGCTAACGTCGGCTAGCTCGCTGGATAATATTGGACTCTTTGAAGTAGATTATTGTCGCTAATTGTGGCTCGTGTGAGGGCTGCACGACTGAATAACAACATGTAACATGGCGTGGAAACGCAGCCAGTGGCGACGAACAACCCACAGCCTCCTCTTGCCGCCTCGCTTATCAGCTGCTGTTATGCTAACGTGTTTACCAAACAACCTCTTGTTGGATTGGGGCTGCTTATCGGCGGCTGGTCAGACGTGTGTAATGTGGTCAGTTACAGGCGCGTCACGTGCCGCATGCCCCCGATGGAGCGGAGTGGGTCGCTGAATGAAGGCCGAGCATGGGGTGCGCATGAAATGTGTTTTTGGGAGTAAACACTGGCAGCTCTTGCATTGGTGTCTCTTTGTAAGGAGTGAAAAGGCTGCTTAGTGGCCTCCAGGAGAAAGTGAATGCTGGCATAGGGTGAGAACAGCCCTTCATTCAGCCATCCCAGACAGAAGTCACAGTTGAAGTCTGGGTTCATTGTGATGGAAATGTGGCAAGTGGGGTCTTTTGAGGCGCCAGTTATGGGGCTGCTTCAGCCTGAGTCCTCTGTCTGCAGGGAGCAGCTGATGCCACCATCGCAGGGCCATATGTTGGACTACACTTGCGTGTTTGTCTTTGCTGCTCGTCTATTTTGCTCCAAACAACACTCTCTTTTCTTTCTTTTTTGGCATCAGAATGTCCTAATTTTCATTAGAGTCTCGGGTTACGCAAACCTCCATTTCTTTTTCTCCTTTACTGTGTTGAAACTTGCCACTCAACAGATAAACTAAGTAATACAAAAACAAGTTCATGTTTTGCTTTAACCGATTGAGTCATCGTGCCGATCGTATCAATAAACCCGCCTCGCTGAGTTTAGCACACACAAAGACCAATCGGATCGTTTGAGGCATGCTAGAAAAATGACAACACTGAACAGTCAATGTTTGAATGGTTACTCCAATATTCACAGGGTTGTGCGAGGGGAGAGTGGGCCTGAGCACACAGGGGATGACGATGGGCTTTGTCCAGCTGGCGGCGTCTGCCGTTCATGGGGCCCGCAAGTCTGTCTCGAGCCGAGGTTTCACACCGTATAATGGATTCCACCGTGAAACCAGACAAACCTGAAAGTAGCTGCGCTAGAGCAGACTCCAGGCCGGCTGTGGCGAATGAAGCATGCTACTGTGAGAATACGCTTTACTCACAGCTTTGATGAATGGGTCACGTGTTGTTGACTTCATCAGGATTAGGAGTCACTAGTGTTATGGGCGTTACATGCCTGTGTGACGCAGTCTGCCTGGGTGCATTGAACACAATAGCAATGTGATATGGGCACCGTCAACCACACTGCCAAGAAGTAGGGCGCGTCCCTCTCTTTCTCCTTTTACTCCTGCCCTTCCTATTCTCTGTCGCTGTCATATTTAAGGCCAGGTACATCATTTAATCTGTACTATATCTGTGTTCCCATTTCTGCTTTTTACCCACTCATTGTCATCTTAATGTGGGGAATCGAGCTTCAGCATGGGCTGGGTTTTGTTTTTTTGTCGTCCAGGTGAAAGTAAGGCCTCTGGTTACATGAGCTGCTGCTACCTCTTGAACTCTGCACTCACTTTTAGGAGCCATTATCAAGACGATGCCAGCGTCTTGTCATTGCTTAATGTGCCCGTGTGTCAAATCAGAGACGAGGTACTTGGAAGCAGAACAGTCCCGACTTGCACTCCAACGCGTTCGGGGAACTAAACTCTGCTACAGGTGTGATTTAATGTCAAATTGGATGTGAAGGAGTTCTGGCTGAGGAAGTCGGATTGCAACATGTGTACACCTGCCCATTGGATCAGAGCCAAGGGAATGTACGGAGAAAGGTTTACACTTATTAGGTTCACAGGTGTTGAGGAGAAGAGTTTGGAGAAGGGGGGGGGGGGGGGGTATTTCTATGCTGGAGATGGAGAAAGTTGTTTTGTTCCCAAATGTGTAGTTTGGGTTGTCTCTGTTAAATTGTTATTACATTTAGTTGCATTTTCCATGTATAACATGTCAGGTTATATCCTGGCCCAGATACATAACGAATCTGTTTTGATCTATAGTCCAGGGCTGAGCCAGTCGGGGTCAAGTTGGGTCTGAGATGGTCTAGTTTGCCCTCCATAATGACCAGTGTCGTTAATGACCTCCGCTGGCCCGGAGGCACAGGGCCCTAATTGCTCCAGCAGACAGCGTAGCCCTTCGCTGACCCAGCGTCGCCATCACTGATGTTGGACCACAAGGGATTACTCCCACCGCAGAGCCGGCAATTTCACCTTTGCTTGCGCACTCATCCATGCAGTTCATTTACTCGGGATGCTTTGTGTGTTTTTTCTTCTTCTTTTAATGGAGTATATATCTCAGTGCTATAATGACATCTGCTATTGTGCCGCACTTTGAATGTTGTTATTGTCACACCACACCCAGACAGGCCCAGCGGCTCTGAGAGTTCATGTCTATATGGCTGAACCTGACACCCCTCCATTACAAGTCTCTTTGGAGAGGTGTTTGATTAGTTTTGTTGGCAGCTGTTGGAATGTAGATGAGACCTGCTCTGCCGTGGAATTGTCAGCTTCAAGGTGTGCAGCTGACTGATTTATTGGTGTGATCCGGGGAAGGGCAGTTGGGAAGACGTGTTTTTCTTGGGGAATCTAGTGTGAGTGTACATTATCCATAGCTAGAAGCATAACTTGAACCGCCATCGTTCACCTTTCTCTGGCCTCCCAAGTTGACTTCAAAAGAGTGGGTTTCGTCTTTGCAATAAACCCATACCATTTGTATCTATTTTTGTTTCTTTGCAGCACCTGTATTTTTATTAAGATTGTATTATGAATGTTTGTGGCTGTCTCTGTATTTCCTACCTCAACCAGCAGTACGGCCAGACTTTTTGAATGATGATAACCAGAAGTGGTTTTGGGGTCAGAATATCTGATTATGTATTGTATGCAAAATAACATTACATAATCATGTGTTGGTTTGTCCATGCATACAACTTTTGATACTTCAGGTTCTTTTGCTCTATTACGAAACATTTAAGTTTGATACCTAAATATAACCTCAAACTTGTTGGATAGTTATAGAAAGAGGAAAAGGGCTGTAATTGCTGAGTCTGTCCTGTTAATACTCAGACTATTTTTTTAAATCTGCGGTCACATGGCAGATGCATTGGCTCACAGTACTGTAGTATAATGGGATATTATAGTAGATGCAACATGGATCAGTTTGGGATTTTTGAGCAATAAAAAAAAATCCAAAGTGAGCCTGTGCTCACACTTGTATGCCTTTGAACTAATCCAGGGCAGCAGACCCAGACAGGATGGGATGTAGCCTGGAGGCTGCTGGTTGCAAGATAGTAGGTGCTGCCTCAGCCCCAGAGACTTCACTTTAGAATCAGATCAGTAATCTGACCCTGAGATGCAGACAGAGGTAATGACTTTCCTCCTTCCCCTAACATTGATTAGGACACAGTTGTAATGTGTGTGTGGGAGCGTACCCGTGTGTGTTTGCACTCGCACTGTCTGGTGGCGTCTGCTTGTCTTGATCAGCTCTTAGTCTGGTATCTGTATGGATTTAATTTCAGCCAGTGCATTTTGGTAATGGTGCTCTGCTCCGCGTGCACACGCGCGCGCGTACCCGTCTGTCTGTGTCGTTTAGCTTGCAGAAACCCACTGTTTGTGTAGCCCTGCTGCCCTGTGGCGAGCATGCTTATTTTCCACACTCTCATCTTACCATACGGGAAGCCCCCCCCTCCTGTTTTGACTGTGTTGCTGCGCATGAGTAGGTCTGAGCAACACGTCGACACTGGCATACCCGCAAAAGCCATTACGGTTAATGTGTGAAGCTGTTTGTAGTGGGACTATGCTGTGGTTTCTAGTTGGGTCCAGGTTCAGGCAATGTGGCAACAGTGGTTCATTAATCCCTTCCTCGCTCTGTCTGCCTTTTCCTGCCTCCACATGAACGGAATGGTCGGAACTTCACACGCCGGCAGCTCTTTGCGCTGGGTTGTCCCCCTTTTCCACACGGTTCCCTTTTCCTGTTGTTCACCCCCTCCCGCAAGTCAACGTCTAGACTGGGTTTTAATGACGGTCGCAGCTGGTCACTTGGGCAGACCCCAACTGCAGCTGGGGGGGGGGGGCTGTAAGTCCCGCTCGTTGGCCCCCTCCTCGCCGTATTGTCCTGGCTAACTTGGGACCAGCCCCCATCCTGTCTGGCCCGCAGCAGCCCCCCGAAGTTGTTCCCGTTAGCCCTGGTCGGTCCCCTGTGCGCCGCCCATCCCCCTCGCTGCGCCATGCTGAAGTGCGCTCCCCCACTCCGCTCTTTGTTCGCGCAGGGCCAGTCCAATCCCTCCTCATGTCGTCTTAATCTCCACACAAAGGACCAGTGTAAAGACCACCAATTACGTGGATACAAGAGCAGAGTTGACTCAAAAAACGCATACACCCGGGCTCTACTCTTATCCATGTGTATCCAGGCGTGATATTATTCCTTCAAGTGTAGCTTTGAAACACTTCTGCTTCGAATTCAGTGCGATATGCAGAGCGCTGTGCAAACAACGCTGCATTTCCGTAAATACCAGTGAGTGAGGAGATCTTTATTGGTGCACAAGCACATGAATAATTCCAACAATGTCTTTCTTGCTTGACATTAATTTCTTTACATCTTCATTAGTGTATGTGTATATATATATATATATATAATCATGTGTCACAATGATTTGTCAGCCGGTAAAAACTTTTTGATTGAGGTTTCCCTTTTAAATTTTTCTGGTTTCATTTGGGAAATGTTGCAATTCAAGAAGCAGGACGGTTTCCTTCGAGTACGGGTTTTTCACTTCAAAATGAAGAATTACCTTAATTTGTTAGGTATTTGAATAACTCAATCGGTCTAAATTTAATCTATGAATGGTTTCCATCTGTGTCAATACATAACGTGATGATCTGTCATAGTCGTTCTCCATATCGGCCGCCCATAGGGAGGCCTCTTGTTTGTGTGGAAGCAGTCGACATATGGTGTTTCCACAAGGTAGCCTTCAGCGAAATGGAAGACGAACCACAAACCCAAATGCTGGTAGACCTCAAACCATCCGTGGCAGGCTCGAGGAGAGAATGTGTGTTTTCAGCCATGTTTGGTTTTCCTCCCAAGCCCCTCTATCCAAGCCTGTAACATCTGTCTCACCACACACAGTCTCCGTCATGGATGCGCCGTGTCATCTTAGATCACGGTGTCCTTATCGGATCGCTCCTGTTGAATATTGGTGCAATGTGTCGTGAAGTACTTTGTCGCCTTATGTTTTGATTTCAATGAGAAAAATGAGGGACATTAAATCGAACTGCGCTGCTGTATTTCGAGTGAGGTGCGAGGAAAGTGTTTCTCTAAAGAAGCAGTAAACACCAAGCCGACAAGTGTGGGAGTCGAGATGTCTACGTTTGATTGATATAGAGCATCTCCCGGCTTTCTCACCTCCAGCTGCTCCTCCTGTCCTCAGTGTAATCTAGCCAAACCATTTGCTCCGTTGCTGCTGCGGATTAGCAGCACCCGGCTTGTTTTCCTTTTATCAGGCCCAGTCTGCTTCACCTCTGTGTAATCTGCAGGAAATTCCATCTGCATGCGAACTGCGGTGAATTTGGACGCGCTCCACGAGGACTTCCTGCCACTTTCCCGCTCGCCTCCTGGAGAGCAAAACACACACACACACACGCTTACGCTCCACTCTAAATGTGCTCCCGCACAATGCAACTTCCTAGAATTCAGTGAAAACCATTCCTATGACACCGGGTTCGTGGTTGCGGCCGCTTGGGTGTTGCATGCTGATGGTGCAATCAGTTCATCACGCATTCGTAGTGTTTTTAAATGTATTTTTTAAGGACTAAAGCCTCATCGTGTGGCGACTCGGTCGGTTCAGGAATGTACTGCAATCTGCTGACACCTTTTTGAACGACACCCAAGTTGGTACTAGCGGGGGATGAGTGTGCTCATCTGGCCAAAGACACCCTCAGGATAAGACGCGGAGGATTAGTGGACGCTTGCCACTCTTAAATTCCTTTCTTTCCTCTGGTCCAGATATTGTCAGTGGTCCAATTGCTGCTGAGCCTCTTTTGAGGGAGGAATCAAGATTAAAATTCCTCTCTGCTTTGTGTCTCCTCCTGTGGTGGTGTTGTTGTTCTGACCGTCTTGTCTTTGCCTCGTCCAGTGTGTTGTCTTGATTGCTCTCGTTTTTTTTCTTCTCCTGCTCTGTCACGCCTCACTAACGGCCCTGTTCAGTCAGACGGGTCGTCATTTACCGCCGACAGAGGTTCAGTTGAGCTTAACTGCTTCCCAGAGGGTTTTGCCATGTGAGAACCAGCCTCCTCCAGCCTTGCCTGCTTTGGACTCCGTTTGGTTGAAGAGGACCTTGGAAGTCGCCTTTGGAGCCGGCCTTACTCTAAACGAGAAGCGTGTGTTCTCTGACTCAAAATCACATTTCACCCCAAATCTAATCAGTTTGCAGTTTCTTGCTCTCGGATTGCCCAACCGACTGGCTGTGTTTCAGATGTGGGAGATTTGTATCAACCTCCCGGCACTGACCTCTTGATTGTGTCGATGGGCCGTCGTAGTCTTATTATGAAGGCTGCAATAGTTCCATCGCGTCCTTTAATAGGTCCCTGCGCTGTATTAAATGAAGCTCCTGTCTCATGAGCTTGAACAGTAGCCGCTCTCTGTTCAGCATGAGGGAGCGGAATGGGGCAGAATGCTGCATCGGGGACTTGGCAGGATCCCTCCTCCCCTGTTGGGTTTCACTGTGTCGGCCCCCCTGGGCAGCTCTGTCTCCACCCTGCATGTTTGGGTTCATCTGCAGTGGAGGATCTGATTTCAGGGCGAAATTCCAAACTCTGTGTCTGTTACAAAGTGCCCACAACGGAATAGGACACTTCAATCTGGATCCTGTGGTGGAACTGTGGGGTTAGCTTGCCCCCTGCTGGACATAACGGAAGTGACATCTGTTGTGTTAACCTCACGGCTCTCTTTCCTTTCCCCGCAGCTTTACGCTGTAACTGCACAAACTGTGAAAAGACTGCCTACGAGTGTGAGACCGATGGCGCCTGCATGGCCTCCACATACTACATCCAGGGGAAGGAGCAACACGTCCGCATCTGTATCAACCGGGTCAACCTGGTGCCCCCTGGACAGCCGTTCTACTGTCTGAGCGCCGAAGGCCTGCTCAACACGCACTGCTGCTATCTGGATTATTGCAACAGTATTGATGTCCCCGGTGAGGCCCAGTCGTCACACACCAGAGCTCCTGCACATCAATAGTTGCACAGTTTCACTTTAAAGTAACCACTTCCGCTTCTCTATCTCTTTTTTTGTTGTTGCTTTCTTAGTGCCAACAAAGGACTGGTCGGGCTCAGGAAGCTCCTGGGGGCCGGTGGAGCTGGTGGCGGTCATCGCAGGGCCGGTGTTCCTCCTCTGTGTGCTGCTGATGGTCGGCGTGTTCCTGTTCCAATACCACCAGAGGGCCTATAGCCACCGGCAGAGGCTGGAGGTAGAGGACCCATCCTGTGACCATCTGTACTTGGCTAAGGACAGGACTCTGCAGGACCTCATCTATGACATGTCCACCTCCGGATCCGGCTCTGGTCAGTGCAAGCAGCCCTCTGATGTGACATACTAGTGGAATGGGGGAAAAAAGAGTTTGGTTTTGGAATACACATTTTCTGAAATGTCTGTCAGCAAAACAGTGTGTGTCATTTTATAGCTACACAAATGAATGATTATTTAGCTGCAGCACATCATTTGCTGAGGGTATTCCGAGGGTACCCAACGCACGCACACCAAACAAGTGTCCAGGGAACGTGGGCCGATGTTTTGTTTGTCTCCGCTGCCCTCTGCAGGTCTGCCTCTGTTCGTGCAGCGGACGGTGGCGAGGACCATCATGCTGCAGGAGAGCATCGGGAAGGGCCGCTTTGGGGAGGTGTGGCGGGGGAAGTGGAGAGGAGGGGATGTGGCCGTGAAGATCTTCTCATCCAGAGAGGAGCGCTCCTGGTTCAGAGAGGCTGAGATCTACCAGACGATCATGCTGCGCCACGAAAACATCCTGGGATTCATCGCAGCGGACAATAAAGGTTCGTTTAAAAAGAACATTTCAGGCATTTATCCAAAACGTACAATGAAAGCAGCGTAGTTGATTCATCTCCATGTTAATTGCATGATGTTTGACTTGTTGCTCCCCTCCAGACAATGGCACATGGACTCAGCTGTGGCTCGTGTCAGACTATCATGAGCACGGCTCTCTGTTTGAGTATCTCAACCGCTACTCTGTCACCATCGAGGGCATGATCAAGCTGGCCCTGTCGGCTGTCAGCGGCCTGGCTCACCTGCATATGGAGATCCTCGGCACTCAAGGTGAGATCAGCCGTCCCGTTAACGCACAGCACGCAATAAATGAATAAACTAACTAGAAGGGTGCATTCAATAGAGTGCAGCTCTGTGCCAGGTGTGTCTGCAACAACCACTGTTGTATCGATTCAATGAACACAAGTTGGCTCAGCGCCCATCCAGCCAATGTGTCGTAACACGCCGTCAAACGCACTTCCTTCAAACTCAAAAACAAGCAGTGATGCAGTCGGCTCCAATTCATTGAATAAAACATGTTATGCAAACATCAAAATGAAACTGGCCAAGCTGTCTAACCGCAGCGAGCGGCTGAGCGGTGAGAGAACTGGTGGTGTGGGTACAGGCCGGAGCCAAATACGCCTGACAAGACAAGTAGCTGCAGAGGAACGCAGGCAATAAAAGTTGTTTTGCAAAGGTGGGACAAACGGCAAATACAAGAGATCCTTTCAGCAATAACTGGGCATCCCAAATATTCTGGAGTTTGCGTCAACAAACTCGCTCCGCATGACCCTGCAGGCCGAGATGATGATGTAATCAGCGGGGACTTGAAAGTGAAGTCGTAACAGGCGAGTGCTCTTCCTGCTCAGCTCTTGATGCAAATGCTGTGTTTCTGTTCTCCTGCAGGAAAGCCGGGCATCGCTCACCGAGACCTCAAGTCTAAAAATATCCTGGTGAAGAAGAATGGCACGTGTGCCATCGCTGACCTCGGCCTGGCAGTCCGCCACGAGTCCATCACGGACACAATCGATATAGCGCCGAACCAACGCGTGGGCACGAAGAGGTAAATGTTTCTGTCGTCATTCATTAAGGGGAGG
This sequence comes from Pseudoliparis swirei, assembly GCF_029220125.1. Taxonomy (NCBI): domain Eukaryota; kingdom Metazoa; phylum Chordata; class Actinopteri; order Perciformes; family Liparidae; genus Pseudoliparis; species Pseudoliparis swirei. Next base: position 13,752,631 of record NC_079396.1, read on the forward strand.
TTCCTTCTTAAAGCCAAAGTCCGGCTACGTTCTGTATTTTTGTCATTGTCGACACGTCCCACGACGAGATCACATGACTGAGCCACACCTGTCTCTTCATAACAATGAACACCTCACTGTAGAATAAGTTTAACTGTCAACACTGTCCTGCTGCTGTAAAGTGGGAATGAGTTTCTTTTTTAGGAAATTATTCAACCGTACAAAATAATAATACATTTGTGCCATTTTTCCATCTTCGACAACACCCAATGAGCTTTGGGCTGTGAGCCACCGAGGGTAGACAAGTCGGAAAGAGAAGAAATAGCCATATCCGTTTTTTAACTCAATGAAAATGTATGAATATACATTTTGATTCTGAAATAACAGGCTTTGAAATGTCTAAGACTAATACAATTAAAAAATATATATATTATATTATATATATATATTTTTTTTATATATATATTATATTATATATAATATATATATATTATTGATCAATTTGCTTAAGCTCTTTGGATCTTACCCAGTTATGGATATTTATTTGTGCTGATGGTCATTAAGAAATAAGCTCTTTTTCCAAGGGACATTTATTATCATCCCAAAACATAACAATGACTTTAACTCGCAAAGATTATTGCGACGTCTATTATAATGGTTTACTTTACGTCTCATGCTACCGCTCGTTGCTGCCTCCAGGTATATGGCTCCAGAAGTCCTGGACGAAACCATCAACATGAAACACTTTGATTCCTTCAAGTGTGCCGACATTTATGCGCTGGGCCTCGTGTACTGGGAGATCGCACGCCGCTGCAACGCAGGAGGTAAGACCACAAGCGGCCCATGTGGGGGCGGGATGACATTAATATAAATTGGTCAAATGAACGGGATTCTGAAACCAGAGACTGAGAAGGCTTCCTCACTGCTGCAGGTATCCACGAGGAGTACCAGCTGCCCTACTATGACCTCGTGCCCTCTGACCCCTCCATAGAGGAGATGAGGAAACTGGTGTGTGACCAGAAGCTGAGGCCGAATATGCCCAACTGGTGGCAGAGCTACGAGGTATTTCCCACTGAATATACACTCTACACACCAATAGCGGATGTCTTTTAAAGATGCTTTGTGTGGCTGTATAGAGAAGCAGTTTGGCAATATCGGGTTAAGCAGGACGACCTGGCAGCTCATTTTTATTTAAAGTATTGCATGAATATTATTTAATATCATTGTTATTATTGTGAGTCCAATGTGTTACATTAACCTATATCCTACATCACGTTTTAATATCCTCTCGTTATCACATTAATGTATACTATGACAAAAAAGATCATGGTGGTTTTGTTTCCAGAGGAAATATTTATTAAAGTACTACCATTTGATAAAATAGTGGCGTTGTTGGGGCGGGGAACACTAACGATTGTCATCAGTCGGCATCAGGGTTTCAAGTGAACCGAATTCTTGTGCCCTTATCCTGCAGTCGCTGCGTGTGATGGGTAAGATCATGAGGGAGTGCTGGTACGCCAACGGAGCCGCCCGGCTGACGGCCCTGCGCATCAAGAAGACCCTCTCGCAGCTCAGCGTGGAGGAGGACATCAAGATGTGAGCGGCGAAAAGTCGTGCTGGAGACGCACAGCCGGGCCACTCCCGTAGGAAACGAACACGAAAGACAGACTGCAAACGGAAACCCTGCCAGTTTTAAAGCCACACTACAAGTTGTGACGAGGCCTACCTCACCTTTTTAGCCAAAACTACTGAGTCACTCTTCCCCTCCGGACTTTACTCTCGCCCCGCCTCCCCTTTGTTCCTCGTGTCTCCTCCCTGTTCCCTTCCACCTCCCCTTCTCCATGGGCCACAACACTACCGCACTACCACTGTTAATATCATCACAATCAACCTTTTTTTCTTTTTTCTCTTCATTTCCCACGGCAGGAATTAGTACTACTGTACAGCGACGGGATTATTTAGTTTGATCTCTTTTACCTCTGAACTATGTCCCATGATGGACTAACCTTGTCAAGAATGTTTAATGTTTAATAATAACACTGGCCAAGCAGCATCACATTATGTTGCTGTGTGTGTGTGAGAGAGTGTGTGTGTCTGTCTCTGTCTGTCTGTGTGTGTGTGTGTGTAAGGGGAAATTCAGAGGCTGAAGAACTGTTTCTAGTGGTGTGTAAAGGAGTCTGGACTACTAGCATGTTTCTGAGACTACGATGTCCCCTCCAGGCTGCAGCTCAGTGGACCGATCCAGTCACGGGACATTAAAGCATGAACATCCAGGTTTAGCTTTTTAATCCCTCACTTGATTATCCTTCAAATAGAGACGAGATGCACCCCTCTGTAGCTTCCTCATCACGTGACCCACATGACCCATGTGGTCCAGTCCTGTTAGTTTAAAATGTGCCGGGGATAATGTTTTGGGATGGTTTTAATTTTATTTATTTGTGGATGGTTTTATTTCATATTGATGAACACTGTGAGATGAGATGTGACAGCGTCTAATATGACAGGACAATTAATGTTCAGTCCAAGTCGTCACCATCTTTCAGACGTTCGACTAACGGGATGTTTTCCCAAGAAACTGAGCGCCAACATGGATGTAGCCATGACCCCGTTGGTGACGGGCGAAGGCGTCGCGTCCACTGAGCAGGCGAGACGCGTGTGGAACGGCAATGGGAAATACTGTTTTGTTTTAAAAAAATATATTTTTGTGTTTTGTGTAAAGGCATCATAATGGGTGTTTTCTTTTGACATTAGACACTACTGATGATGGGTACATATGATTTTTTTATATAAAAGATGCGTTTGTGTCCCCCTCTTGAGCGTCGGTGACATCGGAACAGTGATCTTTGTTTTAACGGTACTCTCCGAGGTCGCTCTGGATTTCTCTGCATGGTTTCTAACTGCCAGGAAAAGGACTGCCGTCTGCTGGAATTTTGTTTTTACCTTTCTCCTCTCACGGCAATTTGGTGGTACTACTGATCCCAGATAACTTTGCTGCAACCTGTTGTTATTATGTGTAATTGTTATTGCTTGTTGAGTTCGGTGATGCAGATCTGTTTCTACGTGACATCTCGTTCTCATCGACACTGGAATATTTAGACGCCTCGTCGTAACCCTGAATTCTGAGGATGCCGATGGTTATTTATTCAGACGCGAAGCCGGCTGCTGGCGGCTCCCCCCACCAGGGAGCGCACGCCTCTGTGTTTAAAGGAGATGTTTTATCCTAAAAAACGAACCACGTGCGCCAAAGTGAACCTGCATGTTTTCATTCTGCTCGAGTCTGTCTGCAGACTAATCTGTGAAAGTATTACACTGACGGTTGTCCCGGTTGGGCTCTGCACGGTTATGTCCACACGGGCTTTAGTTCATGTGAATGACGTCATCACTTCATGCAGAATCCCCGTGTCACGTTCGAATCCCATTTTGCATGCAGTCTCAAACACTGGGTCCTCTGCACCGAGGCCGATGGCGCGAGACGTGTCTCTGCCCTCTTTCTCCCGGTAGCTTTCCTCTGTGTTTCTGTTGGGGTTGTTGTCCGTGTACCCCAGGAATGTTGCTGCTTACTGTCAACATGGTGCAGGTTCAGCCGGCGGAGGACAGAGGGCGACTGCTGTGAGCTGAACCAACATTGTCAAAACCCTCCTGTCCTCGTTTGGTTTGTTGCCATGGGTATGTGACCATCAGACATCCTGTTCATGAGTAATACTTCAATATTTCAAAAAAATCATGTTGTGCTTTTCAGAATTGGTTTAAAAGTGTGTATATAGATGATGAACAATAAATTCCTCTTTTTCTTATCTGGGACTTCAGCTGTGGTGCTCATTCCAGGCGGCATGCCGTGTTTTCACTGTAGAGTTCTGCGCCGTTGTATTTAATATGGTAAATGAATTAGTTGTTTGAATGAGTTGTTGGTTAATGTCTGAAATAAGGTGGTTAGCACGTGGTTAAGAGATTTTGTCGTAAGGATCCCGAATGTGAATTCGGATGTTTTTACAGCCACGGTGTGTCTGCTCGGGCGTAAGTGACCGTGGTGTCAACAGAGAACCACAAATATGAACCATATCCGATATAATTGCAATTTGTTTTGAAAAAATACACTGAATAACTGCAGTGTATCAGTTTCACAAGATGTAATCACAATGCACTCATTCTGAAGGTTTCTGCTTCTAGCGGAGTATTTAACTTGTGCTTCACACACAATAAGAAAACACCAAAGTGTCTCTCTTTGCTCATCTCGACGTGTGCAGAAGTCGTCGGATAGAAGGACTCGTGGGCTGCTGCGCTCGGCTGAGGAAGGATGTCAATGTGTTGGTGACTGATGTGCAACCTGGGGACCCGATAGCCCTGTGGTACACAGGATCAGCAAATACCTCAATTAATATATTGTTATTTATATACCGGAATCAGCGATTACAAATATAAATAATATGACTTATCTAAATATACATGCACAGATGTAGACAAACGGCTAAAAACCGACAACGACGAACATTTGACTTCTATAAACCATGTGAGACATCTGTAAATGAGAGTATTATGCTTCCATGTTTCAGTCTCAGACATGAACTCATATAGTGGACTCCTAAAACAGTGTTCACACAACAGTGTTATATCATTCTTTAGACCAATGTGCCGACATTATGATGTGATTTTGTCGGACGGGCTTGGACCCGGTCAGCAGAGTTGGAACAGACAGGTTAGATGTTGACTGGTTATGACATCAGTGATGATATAATCATGAAGGTAACTCTGGGAAGCACAGGATGTGCTATGACAGGGTTTTAACTGAAGAGGTCCTCTCAAGGCTGTGAAATAAGTATAAACCTACAAGTTTTTATTTTTCAATTGTCCTTATTTATAACAATGAACGACACATCCATGTAGGACTGTTTGGTTCTGAATTGATACTATTAAAATAAGTAAATACAGGAGGTTTCTAATTAAGCATGGACATCAAATATTAGAGAAAATAAACAGCATTATACATATGTGTCAATAACCTAGATAACTATCAAAGACAATGGAACTAGATGTATGGTTACAGACACGCGTACTGCCCTCTGCTGGTAGAAAGGGGAAACACTGCGGTCACTGAAGGAACAGCCCAACAAGATGGAGCAAAACATATGAGTGCTAACAAACAACTGCACACCAAAAAATGAATAAAGTATATCACTTGCCTCCAGTCCTTCTATTGCCTTGGCTTTTATTTTGACAGACTCGTAATCTGGTCGCCTGCTTTGCTTTGAGTACCTCTTCAAAAGAGAAGGAAAAAAAGGGATTTTTCAAAAACCCAAATCAGCTAAAATTAATTAATTCAACAACTCGCTTAATGCCTCTCGACATTGTTTTTCTTTCTCAACAGAAGCATATCAATATGTGTTGATGGCTGTACACTTCAGGCCGATGGAGTATTTGATGTGTAAGGTCACTAATCAACATCAACATAACAACACAGAGGGCACAAACGACCTGGGCACAGAGGAAGAAGTGATGCTCTGTGCCAGGGGTCAACTGGTAGTTATTGTAAAAACTTCATTCCTACTTAAGTGTAATTAATATAATATTCAACACATATCTTGAATTTTAATTTATGTTTGTTTCTTGTCTAATTAGCTAATTCCTTGGATTCATTAAATGTCACCTCTAAGAAGCGCTTGAATTGTTTTTTGAGTGCTTTAACTGGAACAATATCACAGTTATTGGATCAATATCACTGTAAAGTAATACAAATTAATAGTTATAGAAAATTATAAAGTATTAAAAAGTAATATAAAAGTAATAAAGTAATTAAAAATAAAAAGTAATTAAAGTTTAAAAGTATTGAAAAAGTAATACAAAAGTAATAAAAAAGTAATGAAAGTACAAAAGTATGGAAAAATTAAAAAAGTAATAAAAAAGTAAATAAGGAATTAAAAAATGATAACTAATTAAAAGTTTTTTAAAGTAATAAAAAGAAGGGGAAACAAGTAATATAGTAGCGAGGTTCAGTCTAAACTACTATGACAAACAAATACAGTTACTAAACAAGTAATTTATTTGGTATGAGTTCACTTCTGCTGAGGAGACTGAGGTCCTTAGGAGTGCAGGGAGCACTCCTGAAGACCTTCTTTGATTCTGTGGTGGCATCAGCCATCTTCTATGGAGTGGTCTTCTGGAGCAGCAGCATGGCAGCGGCTGACAGGAAGAGGCTGAACAAGCTGCTAAAGAAGGCCATCAGCGTGCTGGGGTGTCCTCTGGATACTGTGGAGGTGGTGGGGGACGGGCGGATGATGGCAAAGCTCTCGTCTCTGATGAACCACGCCTCCCACCCCATGCATGACACTCTCGCAGCTCTGCACAGCTCCTTCAGCCACCGGCTGATTCCTCCCGAGGGAGAGGAACCACAAGTCCTTCCTTCCTGCTGCTGTCAGGCTGCACAACAAACTGCAGTCGATCGCTGGAGATCCTGGCAAACGCTGCACTTTACTTTGTTTTCCCCCTGTATATTTAGTATTAGTATTTAGTTTTTTGTATTTATTTTTGTGTTTTATATTTATTTTCATTGATGCTCTGTGATTTTTGAAATTTCCCCACTGTGGGACGAATAAAGGAATATCATATCATATATCATATGTTAATCTTGCTGCATTTGGTCTCGTCACAGTCAGGAGAAAAGGCTCAAAGACGACTGAGAGCGCTTGAATCGTTTTTTGAGTGCTGTAACTGGAACAATATCACTGTTATTGGATCAATATCACTGTAAAGTAATACAAATTAATAGTTATAAAAAAGTATACAGTATTAAAAAGAAGAAAAAAGTAATATAAAAGTAATTAAAAAGTTAAAAAGTATCGAAAAAGTAGAAAAGTAATAAAAAAGTAATAAAGTAATAAAAGTAAAAATTTAATAAAGTAATAAAAAAGTAATGAAAGTACAAAAGTATGGAAAAATTACAAGTCATACAAAGTATAAAAGTAATGAAAAAATACAAAAGTAAGTAAAAGTACAAAAGTAGTAAAAAGTACAAAAGTAATAAAAAGTACAAAAGTAATGAAAAAGTAATAAAAAATACAAAAGTAATGAAAAAGTACAAAAGTAATAAAAAGTATAAAAGTAATGAAAAAGTACAAAAGTAGTAAAAAGTACAAAAGTAATAAAAAAGTACATAAGTAATAAAAAGTACAAAAGTAATGAAAAGTACAAAAGTAATTAAAAAGTACAAAAGTAATAAAAAGTATAAAAGTAATGAAAAAGTACAAAAGTAATAAAAAAGTACAAAATTACTAAAAAGTATAAAAGTTATAAAAAATACAAAAGTAATAAAAAGTACAAAAGTAATAAGTATAAAAGTTATGAAAAAGTACAAAAGTAATAAAGTACAAAAGTAATTAAAAGTACAAAAGTAGTACAAAGTACAAAAGTAATAAAAAAGCACAAAAGTAATGAAAAGTACAAAAGTTATTTAAAAGTACAAAAGTAATAAAAAGTATAAAAGTAATGAAACAATACAAAAGTAATAAAAAATACAAAAGTAATGAAAAGTACAAAAGTAGTAAAAAGTATAAAGGTAATGAAAAAATACAAAAGTAATAAAAAGTACAACAGTAATTAAAAAGAAATAAAAAGTTATTAAAAAATACAAAAGTAATAAAAAAAGTCATAAAAAAGGGCAAAAGTTATTTAAAAGTTTTAAAAAGTTAAAAAGTAATACAAATTATACAAATTAATAAAGCAATAAAGTAATAAAAAGTCATAAAAACGTAATAAAAAGTAAAAAAGTTTTTAAAAGATTTAAAAAGTTAAAAAGTAATAACATTTCTAAAAACGTATAAAGCAATACAAATTAAAAAAGTAATTAAAAAGTTTTTAAAAGTTAAAAAGTAAAAAAAAAAGTAAGAAAGTAACCTGATCCGCTCCACCTCCTCGAGGGGAAACAAGTAATATAGGTTCAGTCTAAACTACTATGAAAAACAAATACAGTTACTAACCAAGTAATTTATTTGATATGAGTTCATGTTAATCTTGCTGCATCTGGTCTCGTCAGTCAGGAGAAACGGCTCAAAGATGACTGAGAGGGCTTGAATCATTTTTTGAGTGCTGTAACTGGAACAATATCACTGTTATTGGATCAATAACACTGTAAAGTAATACAAATGAATAAAGTTATAAAAAATAATAAAGCAATCAAAAGTAATCAAAAGTTATATAAAAGTAAAAAAGTTATTACAAATTTTAAAAAAGTTAAAAAGTAATAAGATTTATAAAAATGAATAAAACAATACAAATTAAAAAAGTAATTAAAAAGTTTTTTAAAGTTATTAAGTAATACAAATTAATAAAGCAATAAAAAGTAAAAATAGTCAGAAAAAGTAATAAAGTAATATAAAGAAGGGGAAAAAAGTAATATAATAGCGAGGTTCATTCTAAACTACTATGAAAAACAAATAGTTACTAACCAAGTAATTTATTTGGTATGAGTCTGCGTTAATCTTGCATCTGGTCTCGTCAGTCAGGAGAAACGGCTCAAAGACGACTGAGAGCGCGAGATCTGGCACATGTGCAAAGGGTAGTCCCCAATTAAACACATTTATTTTGCATTTATATGCACACCATCTAACCTAAATATATCCAATAAATGAAAGTATTCCTACATTTTGTGTTACACCCATTAAATACTGCTGCTCCGGCTGGCTGCTTGTCTGTGCTGGTTACCTTCTGCCCCCCACTGGCTGGGCTTACCTCTCCCCCAAAATAATAAATAGTAAATAATAAGCAGGAAAAAGTATAAAAGAATTTCTGCAAGACAATGTTTAAAAAATATATAATTTCAATGAACCAATTCAGGCCTTCAGATATGTCATCAAATGATGTCTGAAAAGGGAATATCATCTTTGATTGAGCCCACGAGTCACAAGTTAAATAAAAAGGAAACATCGTCTCTGCATGACAGACTTAATTGATACAAATGTAAACATACCAAAAGTGATGTTTAATTTAAATCTTTCAACTGTAGCTATATATATATATATATATATATATATATAAATGGATGAGAGTGAAATTCTCTCTAACAAATGTTGTCAGATTCCTTCCTGGTTTCAATAATGAACTTTCAAGCTAAGTGTCAAACCTGCGTAAAGTTGGGAGTTAAAAAGAAAAGGAACAATTAGCACATATTTAAAATGCATTTTATTTTCATTTACAAGAAACAAAAGCAGACAAAGAAATAAGATGAGGGGAAGAGGGAGTGGGAAAGCTGTATATAAAGAGATGCAACCTCTGGCATCCTGAAAAAAATATGTACAATTCAAAATAATATTCATACAAAACATGCCACATACAATAAAAATGGTCATTATATTTATTCATATTCCCTAAAAGTATCTCTGCTGTACAGATGCAACATCTTTTTAAAAAGTAGGTGAGGTTAAAAAAAACCTTCAATTTGAGCAAACTTTATTAAATTATAAGATATGCAGAGAATTTAAATTAAGATTCAGAGAAGTTAAAAATTATTCAGGCTAAAATCCAGTGAGCGGCATAATGTCTCGTCATGGTCTTCCCTTGAAATAGAAACATACCAAAAAATATATATATCACTGCTTCAGATACTTGATCAATATCTACCACTTTAGAGAAGTTCTCCGTTATACTAAGAGTGCAATTCATTACCAGGTTAAGTATGGGATTAACTTTGAGTATTACATAACATACATTAGGCCAAGTAACCATTTCACAAGGTTTACCAACACATTCACTTCTATAGGGAGATATAAAAAGCAAAACACTAACAATATTCTAGGGAATTCAAGATTTTCCATTCAGGAGTATATTAATCCAATTGTGACCGATTAAGGGACAGGTTTTGGTAATCAACACGCAGTAGCATAAATAAAAAGAAAATAAACACAGACAATATTACATAAATACAAATGCTATGCACCATTGTACTGCTTTACGCAGGAAGTCATTTTCATGTCCAATTACCGACCCTCCGCATGAATCCAAACGGTTGAGTAATCCCACCGGCTTCCCGTCGCACTCGATTTAGAAGACCGGACATTTTGCTCAAACCTATTTCAACAAACTTGTCTGAGAGCTTATAGCAAAAACACTAATAGAAAAACAGGTAAATGCAAAACACTCTGGTTCATATACATAAAGATATTAGTTTGCCATTTTACATATATTTATATTTATATACAGCTTTATCTGTTAAAATGATATCCAGTGGTTGATTTTTTTCAATTTTATTTCTCTACACTTTTGACTTTGATTACAAAGGGGCTGGATAAAGACTTGCTGTCCCCTAATGCATATACTATATATACAGTTTGTACAACTTTGCATTTTTAATTCATGTGAGGTCTTAGGTTAGGGAAAGGGGGAACAGAGTAGCATGGGAAGGTGGAGTTCTAGTAAAGCTCCCTTTTAAAGACTTTTCTCATTCATCTTATATAGAAAGGAAAACAAATGCCCTTTTTCCAATAAGTCTTTCCCTGCCATCAGTTCAGCCTCGAGAGGACAGGACCAGCACTAGAAAAGCACACGACAGGGAAGTAGAAACACTGCTGGCTGTCCTCAGGCAGAGGAAGACTTACTACAGTAAAGTTTAACAGTCCACTAAATATTAACAGAGGAAGAGGCATGATTAAAAGTTCACGGTTGAGTTGTGAAAAGATTGACTTATGGGGGAATAAAAAGCATTTAATGGGACAGTAGTCATGCATCCACCGGCTGGTTCTCAACAAGTGGGACTTCAATGTATGAAGCAACAAGCAAATGGACTTTGTCGTCTTCTTCAAAGACCGCCCTGGGACCCGAGAGCCACTCACTCATCTTCAGGAAACTTAAACGGTTGATGTTATTGTGCTTTCACACAGCTGATAAACATGGTTGTTGAGACACATAAATAAACAGAACAAAGAAAACGCTACATCAACATCCAGGAGGATTTGGTGGCATACAGGACACCCGCGAAGCTTCTGATTGTGATTTTAATGCAATATCTTATCAAAACTGTCATATATTTCCTCTGTATAAACAATTCATGAATAATAATTATGTTGGCTCATTATTGTAAATCATCAGCATAGAGTAGATAGAGCAAACCTGCTGCTTAAAATTCCCTGCTTGTCCGAGAAGGCTAAGCCCATAAAAACATTCCCTCTTCCCCCGCCCTCCCGTTACGTTTTTATACAAAGCAGTCGCTTCCCGCTAAATCAATGAGGTAGACTGGGTCCAACTAAACCCCCTTGGGACTCCACACAGTCAGAACATCTGGTTCCTCTGGAGCCACAGATCAAAAGCATCTCAAATTTTATATTAACTTACATTTTTTTCTTTTCTTCCAGCGATCACATGTAGTTCTTACAAAGAGCCACATCAAGATTGTCTAGCTAGTCAATATCCGTGTTGTCTTCATTGATGACGTGATGGGAAAGTGCCTTTTCTGGGAGGTGAGGGTGGGACAGGAAATAGGTCCGACTTAAAAGATAAAAATGCATCATCAGTTCATTCTTAGTATTTCAAAATGGCTTTTTGTCGACGCTCCAGGTGAGCTCTGCACTACATGATATCAGAGGGTCGGAATCATTTGGTAGATGTTGAGGATTGTTTCCCAGCCACTGTGAGATTATTGACAACAGTCGAGGAGGAAAAGGGTTTTGGCTGAGAAACGGAGGTTCACTACTCCAGACACGAGTTCGTCCCACCATGCGGGAGATGGAGGTGGTCAGTTGCTTTTATTGATTAATGCTCTTCAAACCTTTGGCTACAGGTGTCAACGCGTTAGTCCTTCTGACTGAGGCCAGCTGCCCTCCACAACTTTCACAACAGCTTATGCACTGGTTATGTCGGATTCAAAGGCTTTGGCGCACGACTGTTCTGGCACCAGTGAGGGGGGAAGTTTCCTTTTTCCTTCTGGTTTAGTTCATCCACTTTCGGCAGTTCCAGGCTCCACAATGGCAAGGGATCTTGTGCTGATCGTCCTCGAAATCAAACTGGTAGTCGTACGTCAGCTGGAAGTAAGACATAAAAAAGGAAGTTAATGATTTTAAAAACGGACGGCGACGTGTGCGAGTGAGTCGTGGTCAGCTCTCTAATGCACTGCACCTCCTCTCCCTTCGGGATCCTGCGGCTGGAAATGATGATAATCTTGTCTTCTTTGTCAAATGTTACAACTTCGGCGACACAGTTGGGAGCACAGGAGTGGTTGGCGTAGCTGGCATGGAGAAAGAAACAAAATCACTTCAATAAAACCTCCTCGACTCGCGTGTTTACAATGAGGCGACCGATCGCACGTCACTTACCGAGCCGGGCCCCCGGTCAGAGTGGCATCGATCACCTGCTCGTTGTTGATGCGGAACATGTAGATCCCCCGGTTCTAAGTTAGAAGAAAGAAAAATAGAATATATTTTTTAAAAAGGTAAATAAACTTTCAAAATGTAAATAATTTTGTTGTTTGTTCTAAAGTTAAAGCTCAGCAATTTAATTGGTTTCTCTTTTTGTCCATTCCTTAAACTTGAACCCAAATCAATGCATTTTAAAAACTTTGCCGGTGTTCAATTGGCGTACCTGGAACTCGTAGATCTTCTCGCGCCGATTGGCCACTTCGTTGCGTATCACGGTGCCAATGTATTCAATCACCATGGTGTGCTTCTCCAGATCCTTCGCAGCGTACAGACCCAGGCCCTGAATGCGCGACCGGGCCAGATAAACGTTATTCTTCCACTCGGTCTTCAGGCGTCGATACTGGGACGACTTGGAGTGGACGAACTGCTTGCTGTACGGCGTGTTGAGCTCTCCGGTGAAGGTGCTCTGGTAGGCCTTGGACACGCTGGTGCTGTTTAGAGTATGAGGCCTTCAGACAAACAACACGTTAGTCGGTCTTTTGTCAGATACAATGATCATTTCAAGTGTCAACAACTGTTACACAACCGATTAGTTGAGAGAAGTGCACCGTGGTCCTCAACACATGCCTACCTCCAACTGAAACTCACTTATCAAGCACGATGTAGGAATATGTTGCCAAACTTTAAAATGACTGAAATATGAAGCTATGCTTCGCTGATATAATGCATTCTTGAGATGTCACACAAAAGTATTTCACAATAAGCTACAACAAGTTAACGGTAGGCACGAGACTTGATGTCATTGTGAAGCAGCGCTGCTTCACCTCTTGCACTGCGTGGGGACTTTGGGTTCAGAGCGAGCGGAGCCCGTGGGGTTGATCATCAGAGGGAGCTCCATCAGAGGGTGACGACCATATCGGAACAGGTAGTTCTGACAGTTCTCCACTCCAGGCAACTAAACGCAGGAAACACAAACCATGTTCATCATGCACGCTGACCGCGGAACCGTGCAGCCCACAGGTCAACAAGTCAGACCTTCGCTTTGGGTCTGGTCAAGGTTTCGATATAATTTCGTGTCTAGAGATGCACCGATCGATCGGCTGCCAAGCAGTCGGATAATTTTTTTTTGGCAATCAAATTTGAAGGTGTGTACCGGCCCCACATAGTTTTGTGTCGGCACAGAAAGTAACATCAAAGTCACATCGTTGACGTTGCGAGGGAAGTGCATCTCTAGTTCCGTCTGACTTTTATAGACTAAAGCAAACATCACAAGCAATCAAGTGAACTTGTTCCGCTTTGCCAAATCAGTTCACGGTTTGAAACACTGGCAGTTAACGGTTCTTAAAAACGACCAGATTTATAAGTCAAAAGAAAAAAAGTTTGCCCATCTGTTCACTAATTTGCACGGTGACGAGTGGCGATGTCAACCGGGAGTATGTTATCATGTGTGAATGTTGACTTGCAAAGGGATACAATTACAATCGAGAGACAAAGACTAAATTAAAATGGGGGTCGATGGTTCTGCTGCAAGTGCTTACCGACTCGGTGATCCGCATGACAGCGTGGACCGTGAGGCCGAACATCTCCTCTCCCTTGATATGTTCCGTGAACAGCTTCAGCATGGAGGAGTCATCTCGGAGTTTAGCCACCTCCTGCACCACCCGTTCCCAGATGCCTAAAGACGAAGGTGGCGAGTTAAACAAACAGCCAATGGTCGAGAGAGTTACTTGGAATGGAAAATTGAACACAGAAATACTCAGCAGCACCGAGTGGGCGCAGCGCGTGGCTCTTACCCTCTGGAGTAGCGTCCCGATACTGCAAGTCCTCCATGCCTTGCTCCAGAACACGGACCTCAAACAGGGGACGCCCGTCGTCCTCGTTGATGCGACAGCGGTAGCGGCATCGCTTGTTGGGCACTCGCGTGCTCCAGTAGATGCGTGTGGCCTCATAGCCAACGGGGAAGATGGCAGTGGGCGAGTGGAAGTTGGCCATCTGGGACGGGAGCAACTGGCCAACGGCATGAAAGATGAGACCGCCGACACGGAACAAGTAGATCCGATCACCTCGCTGCAAGATGCTGGCGATCTGCTTCACCTCGTCGCGCTCAATGTAGACCCGCCGCAAGACGGCAAACATGTCCAGCTCGTCCTCACTGGGGCCCTTCAGCTTATGCTGAGTGCACAACATGGTCTTGTCCTTGAAGAACATGCAGCGAGCCCGGCTGGCACATGCAAAGTGGTAGACATTTGGGCAGCGAATTCGGTTACAGCTGTTAGTGGCGCCCGTTTTCTGGCAGTAAGCGCACAGAGTTCTCAATCCACGACGCAGGGCGACCTCCACATTGATGAGGGCCCCCCCCTGGGTCTCGTACACCTCTGTGGACCACAGGGCACAGTTGAGGTGCACCCACAAGTCCACATCAATGTTCAGCAACCGGGCGGGGCCGTCCGTGGCTCCGTCGCCTTCCTCGTGGCAGAAGCAGCATTTACGTTTGTCCCGCGGCAGCCTGTCGGGCCGAAGAGCGATGCGCAGGCGGTCCATGAGCTCAGAAACCTCGCGGCTGCTCTCTTTCTTAGAACCCCCCTTGCGTATTGTGATGACAATCTGAAGACGCTTCCAGCGAATCCCCTTCCATTTTTTCACTTTGGGATGTACCACCTCCTCATCGGGGGAGAGAGGCCTGCGCTGCTTGATAGCCTTAGGGGACGACTCCATGTTGTTCGGAGAGTCTCGAGGAGGTGGAGCTGAATCAGCGCCCAAGTCCTCCTCCTTGATCACAGGACTCAGAAAGACTTCAGTCGGACCAGAAGGATCTGGAACGGCAGAGGCAGTTTCCGAGTCAGTGAGCGACTCTGGAGCAGCAACTTCAGACTCTGTGACATCAGTTGGCGGAGCAGCTTCGCTAGTAGGACCATCGTCCTGTTCTCGCTCAGTCTTGATCTGGACAATGGCGGGACTGGAGGGAGGCGGGGATGGAGAAGCTGACTTTTTGGAAGGTTCAGCTTCACTCGTGGGAACTGAGAACGATGGGGGAGGACATGGAGGAGACGGTGATGGTGGTGGAGATTCTTCCACTAGTATAGCAGGAAGGTGGCGCACATCCAAGTCATTTACTTTGGTGGTGTAACAGTGCAGGGCTGGTTTGTCTTCATTTTCTTGAAATTCCTAGGAGAAAAATGTACATATGATATATACACTTTCAAGAAATATAGAATGCACAACATTTGACAAAACATAAATAATTCAAACAGTTGTGAAGACTGACCTGTTTAATAAGTGCCAGGATGTCCACTTGTTTCTTCAATGTACAGCCTGGTAGAGACACATCAAACTGCCTCAGCCAGTCATCCTGACTGGGGGAAGCGCCGTCCTTCGTACACAGAGCCCCTAGAAAACACAACAGCCCGAATTTATTAGTCTTTATTTACGGCTTAATTCACTAAAAAGCTGCGCATTCCTGTTTGAGAGAAACACATTTACGAGTGCGTCCTTAGAAGCGTAGTCCCTCAGTTACAAAAATAAATGGTTTCGAACAGCAACTCTTCTCAATTCGTACGCTCAGGCTAAACGCTAAATATTTACATAAAGAGGCTAAAAGTGGCCGACCCTATGGAATGTTGTTTCTTTTAATAGAATAATCAGAGGCTAATGGTTTAGGACATTTGGCTGGACAGGGTAACATAAAAAATGTCATGAGCCACACGCAGACCATGTTGTTGCGATTGTCCTGACCCAGAGACACAACAGGACAAAACAATACTCTCTGACCACCTACCTGACTGGTCAGGTCCTTTCCCAGGCCCATCCACGACGGGCATGTCAAGGTTTTGAGGAGGGAAAATCACCTCATAAGAACCTGGCATTCTGATATTAAGCAGCTGGGCCACGGCCATCATGACGTGGTTCAGTTTCTGTAAGCGAAAAGTTAGTCATATTTATGTTAAGGCATAGTTCACGCAAACTTTAATCAGGGTGCAATAGAATCATAGAATGGCTTCGTACCTTAGCAGCAGCTGATGACAATGTGAATGTAACAGATACTTCATTGTTTTTGGCCTTGTCCCAATGGTTAGATGTGGAAACAACCTTGCTATCAGCTGCTTCGAATGGTTTGTTTTCTGGAAATGCTGCAAAAGAAAAGTGTAGATATTGTTTATATATACATACCAGCAAACTCATGAGGGGTGAAAAAGGTGACAACGGGGGGGGGGGGGGGGGTGCAGATGACTTTCTTTTTTTTTCACCACACCACACCCACGTTGTTTGAAGCCTCAAACTTTTAGAACCACAACTACAGTCATTTTATTGTTCTGACCACAAATCTAAATAATGATAATAAACAGTTGAAGAACAAAAGGTCCTCCGCTCTGACTCAGCCCTATAATGATAGTAATAACAAATATACATTGTCATAACATATAATATGGTTAAAATCATTCATGAACCAACTTCCTTTTTTGTTGCCTGAACATTCCTCATGGACTTTTCCCTGAATCTGTTCCGTTTCTACCTGTTTGTCACGATACTCATATTATAACTTCTATACATATTACATACCTGCCATAAATATCATGATACCCGATACCAGAATTCAATACAATACCATAAAAACAATATGGTACCATAAATACGAGACTGGTATACTTATCTATAATAGTAATAAATAAAACATCTGTATGGTTCACTTTTTACCAACTTTTTCAACACTTAACAAATGACACTAATATTAGTATTAATACAGCCAGATATGAATGAAACTACATGGTTCCATCATAGCATTGATTATACACTATGAGGCCGTTAGTCTCTGACCAGATGATACACAGTTCATCAGGATGAGCAGCTGGAGAGTTACAGAACTTTACAGACTGAAACATTTCACTTCTGGCATCTTTTTATTTTTTAAGCCGAAGTCTCTAAAGCTGCGCCACTTCTCTCGCTGTGAGCTGCGCAGCGCAGTGTGCGCAGACAGCTCGACACGGAGCAGCGCGTGCGCTCTGATCGCTCTCTTAATGAAGTATCGATACTAAAAATATGCTAAATCACATCGTGTTTAACGTACGGGTACTTTGTTAGCATCGCTACACCGTGCAGCGTGACAGCAGCAGATGTAGCGGACTAACATTCAAGCTAACCTAAACCACCAAACGCTGTGGACATCTGAACGCTGATTGGCCGAGACGCGACACGACCCATCAAAGATGTTTTATTGCGAAGAGCACCACTTCACACTTTTCTCCGCGTCTCACTTGCAATCTCAACGGCAGCGGGCCAGGTGACCCCCCCCCCCCCAAAAACAAAAACTCTTCGGATCTCCACGATTCACGTGGATGACCTATTTTGAGTTCAAAACGGTGAATTTCACCGAAAGGTGACAAGTTTGCAGGTATGTATATATATAGATATATATCCTTGCCGTTTTGGAGAATTACACAAAGTTGTCTAATACCTGGGATGGCAGTGCGACGTATAAGGGGGATGATGGGAGATATTGCTCTCTCGGTCTCCTCCTCTTTAGGCTCCCGTAGTTGAGGGAAACGTGGCATTTCATCTCCAACGTTACTTTCAGGGGATGATGCTGGGATGATGCTTTCTGGGGCATCCTCGTCA
The DNA here is from genome assembly GCF_029220125.1 of Pseudoliparis swirei. Classification (NCBI taxonomy): domain Eukaryota; kingdom Metazoa; phylum Chordata; class Actinopteri; order Perciformes; family Liparidae; genus Pseudoliparis; species Pseudoliparis swirei. The sequence continues at coordinate 13,770,552 of NC_079396.1, forward strand.
TCACTCTCCATCCTGTTAGAAAGACAAAACATACATTTATAGGCACCAAGTAATCCATGTATTGTGGTTGACAAAGAACTCAAGAGAAATAGAGAATTGCCCTCCAGTACCTGATGTCTTCATTCTGGTTATGTGGTGGGGTGGGGAGAGCTGCGAGAATGTCGACACTTTTCACCTCATCTTTAACAGAATCTGCAGGAGAAATTATAGAGTATTAAGAACCCAATTACTGTACAATCGCATCTCAAAATCAATATTCATGACAACAATTAATTTGGGCCAAATCCCTCATCGATTACCCATTGGCTCTTCGGCTGGTTCCGTGTCTTTCTGACCCTCAGACAGCTCCTCTCCAGGAGTCACGCCATTCAGCAGCTTGTGCTGTACTGAAGGTGGAGGAGTGGGTGGCAGGGAGGATGGGGGTGTTGGTGGGTTGCTGAGGTTACTCTGTGAAGGGTACAAAACATTATCTCATTAATCATCCTTGGTTTTGTTGGTTGTTTTCTGAAGTTGTCTTATGAAATTGTTCCAAGTCAGCCTGCACCAGGCCAACTGTACGTGTTGCAGTTCTTTTTTTTATACCTTTGTGAGTAACTGAGAATAGTAGTCTGGGATATTGTCCAGCACTGCATTTCCAAAGGATCCTTTGAGCTGGGCTTTGCCATTGGCTGGGCTGCTTCCGAAAGGGGCAAACAGATCCAGACTGGCAGTGATTGAAGGCTCCATCAAGGGCAGCAGAGAGAGACCCTAGAGGGTAAATGTCCATTAGTCTACCAGATGTGAAATCACTCTTTAAAAACATCGTTTTTTTTTTTTTTAAATCACAGGAAATGTACCTGTTTGAGTTGCTTCATCAGTGCGTCAGCACTTTTTTCAACTTCTTCCTTCTTATTCTTCTTCCGTGCATTAGGCCCTCTGTCTCCAGTTGCTTTATTAGTGCGTTTTGGCTTTTGTGCAGGAGCCCTTTTTGTTATAGACTGTAAATCCTGTAAGGGCCAAGAAATGGAACGAGAGGTTCTTTAGTCACATACAGCAACATACCAAGAGCAAAGAGAATGAAAGAACTAAAGACAAACGTACCTCCATATTTCTTGGAGTCCCTTGAAGTTTTTGTTCCAGCATTGCAAGTTTGCTGTTGATGTGTCCGTTGATCTCATTGTGGATGCCTTCAGAAGGCCTCTGAGCACCAAGCTGAAGGTTCTTGGTTCTCAAAAGTTTCTGTAATAGTTGCTGTCCAGTCTCAGATCGCGGGCCTTGAGTCCCAGGGTCTCCAGACATGTTTCTAGCATTCATAAAGCTAGTGTTGTTCCCAGAAGTAACAGCCTCCCCCGTTGCTTCTCGCTTTATAGCCCCATGATGAGCCTCTGGCGCACCATCACATTGAAACTCTCTTGGTTCCTGTTTAATGTTCTGTAGAGTCATCTTGCATAGCTCTCCGACTCTAGGGCCATGTTGTGTGTGAGGACCATTGTTCTCTGTGACCTTCTGCAACTGCTGATGAACATGGATGCCTTTCTGTGGACCATTAGGGATAACCGAGGCCGCGTGTGATGTCTCATTCACTGATGTATGGGCTTCCATTTTCAGTCCAGGACAATCAAGCGGACTCTTGGCTCCAGGTGACCTGAGTGGAGAGGCCTTGACGTGGCTGTACGGACTCCCCCTTCCAGCCCTGCTGTCAGCTATCGAAGGTGAGGAGACATGGGAGGAATGAGGTGAGGCGGGGTGGGCCGGGCTCATGCCAAAGGGACCTCGTGGAGAATATGCATGGGATGGAGAACCCTGCATGCGGCTTGCTGCAGCTGCCATTAGTGCTTGTTGGTTCTGGTTGGGAGTGGGTGGACGCATACCCATAGCTTGGTTAAATGCATTTCCAGGAGAATTGGCTATTGGCTGGCGTGGCGATGTTGGCCTTACCATTCGGCCCTGGTCCATGGGGGAAGGTGGTGCTGGTGCCTGGCCTCTCATAATATGTTGCTGCATCATTTCCCCTACTTGTGGCTGTTGCTGCCCAGGGACCATCATCCCCTGTTGCATCTGTGGAGGGACACCAGCTTGTTGACCCAACATGCCTGATTGTTGCTGAGCACCCACTGCTCCTGGCTTTCCCATGGCTCCATATGGCGTCGGCTGCACAGCCTGTGGCATCTGTCCTGGTGGCATATGAGGCCTCGACTGACTTTGCTGGCCTTGACCCATAGACATCCGCAGCATCTGTCCCTGTTGGAGCTGCCTCTGGGCGATCATGGCCTGGACGTGCTGTATCTGCTGGTTTGGGGGAAGATTGCGGAGCTGAGGATTCTGAGCAATAATAGCCTGGATGTTTATTGGGGTGCGGCTCTGTCCAGGTGGAGCCACAGGCCTTTGTGCCATCATCCCTTGCTGCTGAGCTCTCATGCCCATCATGGCCTTTTGTTTTTCTTGCTGGGCCATGAGGGCTTGTTGTGGGTTATGACCGATCACAACAGGCTGTGGCTGTCCCGGATGGTTCTGGCTTATGATCTGCTGTTGGATGTTGGGATCTTGTGACTGCTGCATGGCATTTTGCACCGTTTGTTGCTTCTGCTGCTGTTGTTGCTGTTGTTGCTGCTGCGCTAAGAAATCAATCGGTTTCCTTTCCTCTTTAATAGTCATCAAAATGGGCTTGTCAACACTGAGGGAACCTTGCCTCTGGAGAGAGAGCGGAATTTGTTGCTGATGTGGTTGAATCACACCAGTTTGTTGGTTTCCAACCGAACCGGTTTGCGGCTCAGGTACAGATTGAGAATTTGACTGCTGCTGCTGGACCACATACGCCTGGTTTTGATGCTGCTGTTGTAACTGCTGTCTTACCAAGTCAGTTTGGTGATCATTTGTAGCACCTAGTTGGGACATCTGATTGGGAGTCGAGGGTCCACTGTGCTGCGGTGGCGTTCTTGAATCAGGACTGAGAATTCCACCCTCTTTGGGGCCTGAGTTTTGGTTGTCTGTAGCTCCCTGTGGCTGGGGCGTGACACTTCCTGCTGAAGGCGACGAGCCCATCTGTGGGGTAGGAGGCTGGGAGAGTACTTGCTCTTGGTTGGATTGGCTGATCAACTGTGTTTGTTGCCTCTGCTGTGCAATCTGCTGCTGCTGAATGTGGGCCAAATTTGCAACATTTTGTTGATGCTGTTGCTGAGATGCAAGCATGCGTTGGGCCAGAACGTTCTGTTGTTGTGGAGTCAATTGGGCCTTCGGACCCCTGAGGCCAGGGTGACCAGGAGATCCAACCATTCCCTGCTGGCTCATCATAAGCTGGGGCCTCTGTTGCTGTGATGGTGCAACTGGTGGGTTCCCCATAATTCCTGGTTGAACAGCCAACATGGCTTGACCATGATTAATAGGCTGGCCTTCAGCAAGGTTCTGTGACAGTGGAGCAACAGACTGGCCTCCAACCATCTCTTGTGGAACCTGTGCCATGCTCTGCTGATTGGGCTGGTTGACTGGCTTTCCTTGTTGAGTGTTTGCTTGTTGTTGGGCCATCAGTGGGTTTCCCATCATACCGGATTGTGGCTGAGCGATTTGGCCAGACTGTTGATTTGGGTGTGGCATTGGTTGCTGGCCCATCATCACCTGCTGCTGCTGTTGTTGTTGTTGTTGTTGGAGCTTTGCCATCTGCATCCTATGTTGAAGTTGTCTTTCTTGGAGAAGACTGGGGTCTGCACCTTGCATACCAGGCCCCTGTGGGACGAATCCTGGTGCAGCACCAGGAGGACCTGGGGCCCTGGCTTCAAGAGCAGCAGGCAGCTGGGGTTGGGCTCCACTTTGGGGCATCACAACAGGGTGCTGGGCCATTACTGGTGTTTCCTGTTGGCCCATCATCATCTGGCCAGGCATCTTGGGAAACATGTGAGGGGAGGCCCCCTGTGCAGAATGACCCGGGGGAAGAATACCTGAGCTTTGCTGATGCTGCTGCTGTTTACTTCTGTACTCTGCAATGAGATTGGTGTGCTCCTTCTGCTGCTTCCGTACCTGCAACAGAATAATCATAAACAGATAATTATTTTATGAAGTGCCTTTACTGTTGACAGGTTTGCAAAAGTAAATAAATAAGATTTATTTATTTGTCTTTATTAGATTCTTTCAAAATCTACACACCTGGTCAAGCTGTTTCTGAATTTTGCTCTGCTCTTCCGTTACCAACTTTAGTTTCTCTGCATCTGCCTCAGCAAACTCCCTTCCAGCTTTCTTTGCAGTGCGTTGCTTAGCACACAGTGCCTTGCGTGATTTGCGGTGAACTCCAATTTGTTCCTCCAAAAATTTCAGCTGCATTTGGAGTAACTGCTGAGTGTGAAGAAGCCATTCTTCATATTGGTGCTGTTCTGCATCATCTGTAAAAGAAGAGGACACCTTAAGAGAACCAGAAAAGAGTATGGGGGCAGAAATATAACATTTCCTTCTTAGTCAATACATAAGGCAGGATTGGTCAAACATACTGATGATTCCTTGTACAAACTGGGGAGGGTTAGGTCTCGACTGGGTGGAATCACTCGCTTCTCCCTCCTAAAAACAAAAATAAAATCATTCAAATTAGCTACACAAGACAAAATTAAAGTAAAATCAATTAATTCTGATAAGCAAACAGCATACCTTTGGAGGTCCAGTTGCAAGTTGACCTGGATCTGTGCCCGGGGCGGAGGCCAGCCTCTGAGCAAGCAGAGAAACTTGTTGCCTGAAAAAAAAGACAAAAAAATTATTACGATACCTTCAGCCTACTGAACCATGCTGCCACCTATTAGATTAGACAGGCTATTAGATTAGACAGTTAAACAATGTGTCAAACATGACATTCCAAAATATCAGCAACCGAAAATGCAAACCACTGTGCGTTTACATTCATTCCTTAAATTCTAATGTGTCACTAAACTACATCATTTAAAGAATACCAATACAGGGTTTTCCATGGTCTGAATTCAGAAAAAAAATGGTGTCTTTATTTCTAATTGTACAAATGTATGAACTTGAACTTGTTGCTGGAAAGGCGTCATTTTAATATGTCGAGTAAAAAAATATTATTTTGACTCAAAATGAAATGTTGAAAGTGCATGAATATTATAGTTACAAGTATATATTGCTTTATTTATATGAAACATGTGGCTCAACAAGCTAAAATCTTATTGCAATTGGATATTTGCCATCAAGACCGTCACCAAAAATGCAAAAGAATAATTGAGTATCTTGGTTACGTTATGTCAACAAAGCCAGGAGAAGCTCGGATAACAACACAGAGAGAGAGTTGATTCTCTGCTCAGGTAGACATCACTCCATTATATCTTTACATGTCTAATAGAGGTTTGCTGCTATATTAATGTTGATTGTTTTATACAGCTCCTTTCTAACTGTTGGATGAAAACATAATGACCTGACTTAAATGCCCAACTAATGTATAAAAGCTTTACACAAGAAGAAATACCTGTTCATGCCAGAAGGCACAGCCATTGGATCCTGTGCCAACACTCTCTTGATACCCTTAAGTGCCACCATCTTTGCCTTGGCAATGGGATCCATGATGTCATCTGTTGCAAATTTGTCTAAATCTGCAATAATAGAGTAAGACAACGTCTGTTTCTATAGTACTGAAATAACTATTATGCAGAGTGATGACAGTGACCAGCCACAATGCTTACCTTTATCTGGAAAAAGGTTGTTGGCCAGAGGTGGTTTATTCAATGGCTGAGACTGCGGTTGATGACCGACACCTGCATGGATCCCGGGCTGACCCATCCTCACCATGGCTTGCTGCTGGGCCATATTCATGTGAGGTGCCATTTCAGGTCCCATAAGCCTTTGCTGCTGCAACAGGTGCGGGGCACGGGGTACAATCCCTGCCTGAGCCATCATTCCTTGGGGAGGTGGACGATGGTGGTGTGGCAGCATGATCTGTTCAGGTGCCTGTGGGTTAGGCTGTTGACTTAGGAGGCCAGGAAAATGGGGTGCCATGCCTCCCTGGTGGAGGGAACTGAGCTGTTGTTGCTTCTTCTGTAGTTCCTTCTTCTCATGCTCCAGAAGATCTTGTATTAGGAGGGGCAGTTCACCATCCAAAGAGCTCTCTACCTTTGCCAAATCCACAGCAAGAGAGTGCTGTTCCCCTACATCAGGCAGCCCCAGTGGATCATCTCCAATATCTGCATGTGGAGCAGCTTGAGGAAAAGGCAATGCATTAGCCTGGCCTGGGAGTGGGTATGGAAGTCCCCCTAATCGAACAGAACTGAGAGAAGCTGACTGGTTTTCTGGTTGTGCAGGCTTGACGGATGATGTGGTCCCACCAAGAAGCATCGACACAGCCTCTCCTATTTCATCCTTCACCACAGTATGTCCTGGATGCAGCTGATGGGTCAGGCCTCTGTCCTCTACTTTTACCTTGGAGGTATCAACAGTGTCTGCAGAGGGCGGCAGTTGGGCGGCAGACCCCCTTGCAATGGCAGGAGTAAGAGACTTCTGCCCTGGCTCCAGCTTGGCTTTCCCTTCCACTTTAACAAGTACAGATCCAGAGGAAGATGATGGTGCTTCACTTTCCGCTTCCACCAACCGCAGCTGGTCTGAGAAGACATCTTTAGGGTCTCCTTGGTCCAGTTCAGGGTCAGTGTAAGCCAGCAGGTCAAAATCATCACTGTTCAGCAAGTCATCTAAATGTGGATCATTGGTTTCAAGATTGTCCAAGTTACCCAAGTCATCATCTCCTTTGTCAGGGTCCAAGTCGAGAGCCAAATCATCCTCATCCTCAACACCTCCATCCCCTGGGGCATCCCCAAGCCCCTCAAGGTCAGGCTCTGGCAGCTCCTCACTATGTTCTGCAGTGGCAGGCTGGGGGTGTGTGATTAGGCTCGGCTGTCGAAGCTGATGCTGCTCAGTACTAGGAACGTTTGGCGTGGAAGTCGTTGCCTGCGACTGCACATGAGGCTGTTGTGTTAATAGTCCTGTGGAATGCTGAGGCAGTAAAATCGACAGTCCACCCTGCGGTAATCCCAGCTGTGAGTTGCTGCCCCCCTCTGCTTGAATGCCACCAGCTTGAGCTATGGGATGTTGCTGAACATAAGGTGTTGCCATCTCTTGCTGTGGAAGAAAGAGACGTGGTCTTGGCTGAGGTCCACGGGGCATAAACTGAGGTCGAAGGGAAAGCCTCTGTGCGTTGTGTCTCAATTCAATGAACTGTGGTGGGGGTCCTTGACCCATTGGCTGCATGGTCTCTCCGCCATGTCCTGGTATCATGGTGTGAGGGTTACCCATGCCTTCCATGCCCTGGATGTTGGCAGCAGGGTTGAGATTGTGCCTTATGCCCATAGCCTCCATGCCAGGCTGCGGAAACCTCCTTGGACCGAGAGGCTGGCCCTGCCACTGAGGAGGGAATGGAGGACGGGCAAACATGCCCTGAGGTCTGCTGGGACCTGGTGGCCTGAAGGACAGAAAATGAATTTCAGGGTTTTTTTTAAGTGTAGAATGTTTTTCAGAATGTTTAGGATGCTAGGGGAGGTATTAATTTAGGATGCCAATTATTTAAGTAGCCAACACAAATTCAGATTATTGCATTGCCGTTATTTAAAAGGGGGAGGGGGAAATTATTAATGATTCAGTTACCTTAGTGCACTTGGATCCATGATGCCAGGAGTTCCTGTAGGTGGTGGGCGAATGAGCTTGTCCGCCATGCTTCCAACAGCCATGGTCATCTTTCCTGCCACAGACGTCTGAGGTCCAGCAGTAGTAGCAGCAACACGATCCTAAAGGAGAATAACAGGAAAAAGAGGCAAATGTAGCATTCTTTATATTTGTAATTGGCATTTCTAGAGTTTATTTTGCTTTACAATTTGCCCCTTTCATCCACACACGCTAACAACAGCAAGCTTCCATGCAAGGCACTTCTGGATATTTAGAGTTCAGTGCCTTGCCCAAGGACACTTCAGCAAAAGGAGCCGACTCTGATTAGCCAGCCTGCTCACTTTGTTATCTTGACATTTAATTTGCACCAGTGTCACCAGTCAAAGAAAAGCCTATCCTATCAAATAGTGCACTTTAAAGTAGTGCTTTATTCTTCTTCCGAAAACTCCTTAGTAGAGCAGGTATTTGGGATTGAACACGGGCCATGCAAAGACATCTTTCTAATTGCTCCATCACACTGTAAATGTGTGTGTACCTGTGGATAAGGTGGTGGTGCTCTGTGGGCCTTGTCTTGTTGAAAGGCTCCCATCTCTCCTCCAGACCAGCCAGGGGGTGTATTGCACGCAGCAGCAGTAGCTGCTGCTGCTGCAGCTGCTATTGCAGCTGCAGCCGCCTCCTTCTCTTGTCTGATGGAATTTCTCTGCATTTGTTGTCGGATTAAGAATTCCCTCAGCCTCAGCCGCTAAAAAAAAGAAATTACAAGCTTTGATTAACAAAAAACTTAGGGAGGTACATGGCATGATTGTTCACTGGCTAATATTTGGATACCTGTCGGTGCTTCTCCAGCTCGGCGGGGCTAAGGCCTACTAATGCAGGGTCCAGTACTGCTGAGATGTCAGTCATTTCTTGCGTGCCTGACAAAGCTGGCTGATGAGATGCATCTGAAGGGCGGGCAGCTGATAGTTCTTGAGACCCAGAAAGGGGTGGCACCCTGGAGCTGAAGCTGTCTGCACTCATGGTCTGCTGAGCTTGTGGCTGTTGTTGCTTAAGCTGACCCTGTAACATCTTACTCTGCTGCTGTGTTATTTGTAAACCTCCCGTGCTGGGGCTGCGGCTGTAAGTAAGAGCTGCTGACTGTTTACCAGAGAGAGGATCCCCCATGGAACTGTTATTTGGATGTGATGGAGGTTGCTGGTTAGGATGAGGTGAGCCTTTGTAACTTGCAGTGCCCTCTGGGGCAACAGAGGGGGGGCGAGGGGGTTTGTGGATAGTAGCAAAAGGGTCTCTAGATTGTGGCCTTGAAGGTGGCTGAGAACAAAGGTCTGGGGATTGGAAACGAGGGGCAGCAGGAGAATGGACAGAGTAGGCATCATTGGAATGGCCACCAGGAGTGTGGGGAGACCGAGAGCTGCCCTGGGACTGAGGGCTGGAGGGCACTCGAGGGCAGAGTTCCTGTTGAGCTACATGGTGTCTCTGGGGACCGAGAGAACAATTGTCACCTGACTGCGGCCTGGGAGCCAGTGACGGCTGAGTGTGGGGATCAGAGAAAGGGTGGGAAGGAGACTGCCTGTAGCCTTCAGAGGGGTGGCTCGGGGAAGCTCCGGGATGAAGTGCCCCACCCTCCCCTTGGTGCATTCGTGGCATCATAGGTGCCTTGAATAAACCATCGCCAGACTCCAGCATCCCAGCAGGTGAGTCAATGGATAGATCAGGTCTTCCAACTGCAGAAGAGCGTGGACATGGTGCACTCATATCAGCCTTGTACTGCCCTGTGCTTGCAGGTGAGGAAGACGGTGCAGAGGGTGATGGGGATGAACCATATTCTGACCGTCCTATCCCTTGCTGGGTCCTGAAAGGGTCTCCATAGTGGGTATTGTGGGGTGGCGAGAAAATAGGCGACTCCCCAAGCCCTGTGCCTCTTGAATGAGGACTTTCTGGAGGTCCAAGGGACTCCTGGGAGCCTTGCTGCGATTGTGGTAGATGGCCCTGTTGCTGCTGCAGCTGTGATCTGAAGTAGGGGTCAACCTGCTGAGCCCGTCTGGGGGTTCCAGGAGTTCCTGGTTGCATGTCAAAGGGGCCGAGACTGGCTGGCCGTCCCTGAGGAGGACCCTGTGGGCCGGAAGCGGAATAACCTGAGGAAGAGGCCTGTAAGGGGCTGGCCCCAGCATGGGAAAAGGGTGTACTTGGGTGAGAGTGTGAATGGGGTGGCTGAGGAGGAAGCTTAGCAAAGGGATCTGTCCGGATCTCAGCCGACCCTGGGGTCTTAACGGGTCCATCTGAGAAAAAGACAGAGGATGATCCTGAAACTGGAAGGAAAGGAAATGGGCTTTCTGCAGAGCTGGGCTGGGAAGAGATTGACGTCGAGCCTGAAGGTGGAGGGATCTGGAGGTGTAAACTGGGTCGCTCAGTCTTCACACGCACTCCTCCCTCTATCTTGATTGGCCTGCACACCTGACTCTCCGCCTGCTGTAGAGTAGAGTACAGAGGATGCATGAACAGTCTGCACCGCAACTCACGAGACAGCAAAAGGATGCTGCCGCCGTAGTCACCTTCTGCGCCTTGTTGATCCTCTGAGCTGCTCGGTTATCTTTGGCCTTTTGCTACAAAAAGCATATGAAAGAGTATAACATGTTATTCTTACTTCTGCATAACAAACAGCACAAGTTAATACTTTTACATTCATTTTGTTTAGTTGCAGAAATAGCCTACATACATGTAGGCTGAATCAAGTTAATCTTAATGCCAAACTTCTCATTGGGGTTCCAATAAGCAGTACCCATCAGTTTCCTATATTTCTGTGTTGGTACATTTTCACTCGAGGCTTTCTGCATCACAGTAATGGTACCATAAGCCACAAGGGACAATTCAAACACAAAATATCAAGAGCCCGGCATCTTTTTGACGACATTTTAGAAATGTGTGCTCCAAGAATATTGCAGGAAATGATTGTTGAGTTAATAACAATCCAAATAAAATTATAATTTGAGAACATACCAGATATGGAACCTTGTCAGCAGCTGAAACCTTCCTCCAGACCTTCATGATTTGCTTACAGCGACTAGCCCAGTCTGTCACAGGAGAAATGTAAATGGTAAACAGACCTGTACTTGAACAGTACCACTCAAAGCACTTTAACACTACATGACATCATTCACCCATTTAAACCCATTCATACAGCGATAGGAGGAGCCACCATGCAAGGTGCCACCTGCCCATCAGGACTAACTGACATTCACACACCGTAGGCACAGCTACGGGAGCAAGTTGGGGTTCAACGTCTCTTTGATCTTTAATATCTAACCGATATAAAACCCTTACATAAAAAAAAGTTAATTATTAGGTCTGTACATAGAATGATAGTATTTCTTCCACACTCACCTGGGTAGTCCTGTTTGAGAGTGGGAAAGTTTGTATTAGCATAAAGCACAGGGGAAATAGTTGAAAGTTCTGCCAGCTCCTCATCTTTCTCCCAGCGCTGGAGACTGCGTTGGTTGTAGGACAGCCCATCGCCCTCTGCCTCAGTGAGGGTTGATGGGGAGGAGGGGGTTGCTGGGGTAGAGGGAGTGGCCCAGGGGCTCTCATCACCCCCATCTGGACTGAACAGTCCTCCTCGATCCCTGTACCCCATATTAGATGTTATTGTCTTATGCAAGTACTTTTATCTTTGTATATTTCAACAACATTGGAAAACAATAAGTGTGTATGCTTCGACACTATGATCTATTCTACAGCATGAGGTGTGACAAATGTAAACACTGCAAATTATTGCAAAATAAAAATACCTAGGCATTACAGTATTGGTCTTACCGCATATCAAAGAACGGTGACTGAGTGATGCCAGGAAAAGCATCCATCATTCCAGCTGAGGGCAGGGACCCTGGTAAAGATTTCACATGTTTTAATCTCAAAATTCACCAAAAACCTTACTTGTACTAGTCTTTACAAACGTTTTATTATTATTAGTTTTTTATTTTAAAAAGTCCTAAATCATACAATAAATACGGTTTTGAACTTGAAAAAAGTGTTAATGATCATATGCAGACACGCCCACATACACACCTGAGAGGAGAGCTCTCTGCGGCAGAGCGCTACAATTGAGTTCCCCCTTACTGCCCTCTAAGATGGGCTTCATTCCCCCCAAAGAGGAGCCTTCTGACACGCCCAGAACCTTTCTGAAGAACTGCTCAGAGTCCTGACTCTCCATCCCTTGCGGAAGACCTGTCACGCAAGGACAACCGCATTTAAGGTATGACTCTAACGTCCCGTATTAAAACCTTTCCCAAGTTGATGTTGCATACAGTTTAGACCAAAGTCGGGGCACTACCTTCACGTTTTTCTGCATCGGAGTCGTGCGGATCACTTGGCGCCTGATCCTTCAGCGATGAGGATGGTGCCTCAACTCCTACAAAATATTATAATTTTAAACCAACCTGAAAATCACCTCAAGACCATAACAATGAACCAGTAGAACGGCATCCAAACAGGCACTTACCTGCACCTTCTCCCTGAGCCTGAGAGGCGTCACCCCCTTCTTGCTTGAGAGGAAACATCACCACGCGATCCTCAGCTAGGGAGAGAAGCACAAAAGGTCACAAAGGCACTAATCTTTTCCACACCTAGTGTCACAATTAATTTGCATAGTTTTAGTGTGCCATGGGTCACGTTAGTGCTCTTACTCTCTGGGGCTGTCGTTCTGACCCCTGACGGTGCTGGTAATGAAGGTCGGACCAGGCATGCGCCTGGCCTCTGCCCAGGAGGTATCAACGCAGCTTTCTTACTCATGTCTATTAGTGTCTTCCCAAAGAAAGCCTCCTGCAGCAAATCACAAACATTTCAGATGTGAACATAATGTCTCTTACCATACATTTCAAAACTGTGTAAAGCATGGGGCAGAGAGACGTAAAAACCTGAAGATAGGATGGAAACATGTCCTCAAGTTTGCTTTTCTTCCGTCCCCGGCGTTTCTTGGCCTGTTCCTCGCCCTCCACTGGTTTAGGATCCATTATGTTATCTGTGTCAGGGTGAGGTCCTATGCATATATAACCATGCAATTCAGTATTCCAAATGTACAATATTCACCAAAAAAACTAATAGCAGCCGTGTTAAAAAAATGCAAGGGGGTTGCGTTGGTGGGGGCTTGCTGCCTTGATGCCTCGATGAATGACATGGCATTGTAGTGACAGTTACACCAGGGTCAACTTTCTTCTAGATGACCCTTCATTTGTGTTGCCTTTGTTCTTTATTCACACAAAGCTAATGTTGGCCTGAAGGAACTAACTAGCAAAACGTTTTAAAGTAAAGCACTGAACCCCGACCCTTATTAATCACTTCTACTTTCTGGATTTATTTAATTTTAACATTTGATTAAATTAAATTCACATCTCTGTTGTCACTAACCTTCGTCAATGGTTCTCTCTATTGGTTGTCCATCTAATGTCGTCTCTCCAGCCAACTGGGCAAAAAATTCTTTCTTCAATCGTGTGTGACACTTCCTTTGCCGCACCATGAAGCCTCCAATTCCTATAACAATTGATATTTAAATATGTTGTTAATACTCAGACATCTTTGTGGATGTTAAAAGTTGTTTTGTGAAACTATGGGTGGCTTACCAGGCCTGTAGGGTTTCCGCTTTCTTTTTTTGCTATCATCCATCTCCCCCATTTCTCCTTTGAGGCCCTCGCAGTCAGCCATGCCTTCAGTGCCTCCCTCTGCACCTCCATCAGGGCTCCCAGGGTTCTCCATCTTGGATTCACATTCCATGGGTTCCCCACAGCCTAGATAAACAAGATAACATTGAAGTTGCAGAAAGTATTGCATTCAAAAAGGAGAAATACATCCCGTAAATTGTTAATACACCACTAGGTGTGCAGAGTGTGCAAACCTTTTCCATCCTCCCCTTCTTCGACTTCCCTTAGATCCATTCCATCAGGACCGCCTTCACAGCACAGAGTGCCGAGACGGGAGCGACGTTGCCGCCTCTTATGCAGAGGAGACATGGAGATGCTGCGAAGCAGGGACATACCCGACTCCGTCAGCCACACACCCTCCAACCGATAGAACTGGGGCTCTGCAAATTGACATTCGTAAATGAGTGACTTGTCACGACCACGCTTCATGTGCTTTTGATAATAAACAAGAACAAGCTAAATTCTCTGACCTGGCTCTTTGATCTTTATCGACGCCATAATGGCTGACTCTACTACTGTGAACAAAGGCAGACATCAGGGAGAGAAAGCAAAAGAAAAACATGTCATTAGTAAATATGAGAATATCCTGCGTATATTTGAAACCATAATCTACAGTGTGTCTTCAGTTTTAAAACTGTCGTTCTGGGACTTACCCACAGGTTTTGGAACATATGCGGAGCAGGATGTGCATGCAAAGCCCTCATCAGAAGCTTGTTCCACCTCATCCTCCGTGTACAAACTTTCACAGACGGCATGGACCCAACTGCACAGGCACACAGACATACATAACTTTTCATAACAAATCACATGACGAATCAAAGATGTTATCATGGAATAATTCATGATGTGAATAAATAATCCATTCCCCGCTCGTCTTCATTAGCTGCAGTCTCATGAATACCTCAGTTTGTGTCTGGTGAGCACGTGTGGAGTTCTAATGAGCAGCACTCACCGATCGCAGTACTGACACTGCAGCAGCAGCTCCTCCTCCATAAAGTTCTCTCTGCATACCGGACAAGTGACGAGGCTGGCACAGGGGCCACAGTGGGTGTAGTTGTTCTGCCACTCACAGTGGAAACCCGGAGAGTTGGAACCACACTGCACACAGCATACACACCTGCACAGAAGTATTGAAGCACTGTATTAAATTTACAGCCAGCATGTTTTTATTTGACGTTTTTAAATGAAGACATTTAAAAAAGGAGCAGCAGTTTTTCTGTTGCTACGGAAGCAAGCGGCAGCGAGATGGGCCTTTGAATAGTTAATGCAGGGCTGAGATATGAGTGTTTTACATAATATGCAAATGTACATGTAGTCATTTCCATTTGACCCCATTTAAAGCTACAAGACTGAATGAAGCATTGTACTCAAAGAGTTTCATTTTTTTTTCTCACCATTTGCACTTCCAACCACCCTTGGGAACATTGTGCAGGGGTGGGTCCAAGCAGTAGGTGTGATAGCTGACGTCACAGTCGTCGCACAGCAGAAGACGAGAGGGGTCCGAAGCCTTTCCGCACATCTCGCACACAATACATTCCAAACAGCGCCAGCCCTTACGGAGCATCGTCTTGGTGATCTACAGAAGACATCAGGTTTAATCAATCTATACAAAAATAGTGATGGGGAACAAACTAAATATGTACGGATAACGTTGTGCTTACTTTGCTGTTCACACAGTACGGATGGTAACACTGGGCACACTGAGCACAAGCCAATAGCTGCCCCTCCGCACCCTTTCCAAAACTGCCACACACGACACACATATCCTGAAACAGAGGAGAGAAATAAGAAAAAACTGGATACAAAGAGGATTTGCATTTCATTTGAAAGTGGCAACTGTGTTTTTGCCACACAATAATTCAAAATGCCACGCTAGAAAAAGAGCTGTACCTGGAGTAGAACAAATTTATCAGTGTTAGAAAAAAGAACCACTGTGTTCTGCATTGTGTCATCTTCCTCATCGTCTTCCTCCTTATTTAGTCCAGTGTCTGTGGTCATGCTTAGCTGCGGACAAGGGAATAGATAGTTGTAAACCTACTGCCAACATGTGTCATTAAATGACAAGTAATGGAAAGAGTTGTGACTACATTATAAAAGTGAAAGAATATTAAACTGCAGCTCACCAAGAAAGCATCAATGCAGGAGGCCATGGCTTTGAGGCGTGACCTCCCACCACGCCCTCTCCCTCCACCACCTCCTCGAGGTCTACGCTTCCCAGGAAAACTATTGCTTCGCCCCTAAAGAAAAAACACATTTACATTTTAAGTTGTATTCTGAAAATGTACAAATTAAAATCTAAAAACCCGTAAAGCAAAAATCACTCAATAAAACTGAACTTGTAAACGTTGACCTCACCTGTTTGACCCGTGAGCGGCCTGGGGATCCTCTCCGTTTCACCTTCTCTCTGTCGCTACTGAATGGTTCAAAGGGAAGCGAGTCATCGGTCTCACTGTGCAGATTATCTGTGTGTGAGTGGCTCGTGGGTAAAAGGCCAAACTCCATGGAGAGCTGAGGATCGTGTTCTCCTGGAGAGCCCAAGAAGCCACTGCTGCTCTCATCTCCGTGGCTCATATAGGACATCTCGTCCAGCAGCAATTCCCTCTTAACCTCTTGCTCCTGCAGTTCCTGCTTTATGTCCACATGAAGTCCTTCTCCTCTCATATGCTCATCATACTCTTCTTCATCATCTTCCTCCTCAGAGTGAGGTAGTAGCCTCGCACCTATTTCCATAGAAAAGACCTCTTGTGTGTCTACTGACAAAGAAGAAGGAGACTGGGGGTCCTGGCATGGACTTCTTTCCTGACGATTATCCATGGGCAAATGCTCCGCTTGATCCAAAGAGGCAGGAGAAGCTGGTAACTTTGGTGGATCATTACTGAACGCTTCCAGGATAGGCGTGCACTCGGAACCATCGTTTAATAACTCTGGTGATGCTTCTTGGTCCACTGAGGGAGTGACCTCCTGCGGCTCCTTCTCCACCTCCATACTTTCAGGGCCCTGATGTGACGATGGTGTAGGTTCTGCTCCAAGGTCGTCACACTGTGTCTCTGCTGTGGAGTCGTGTGAGTGGTTGGCTTCAGTCACCTGGCTGACTTCCTCTTCTGCTCTCTCTTCATCAGCCGGAAGACAAGAGGCCCCTTGTTCTTTTGTTGCACATTCTACATTTGAGATTAAGGAATGTGTGGTTATTAGTGTAAACATTTAGAAATCTATCATTAGTTACGGCACACCATCATCCACATAATAAAGAACATTGTGTTCATTTTCCAATATGTCTACAGTGTGTTGTCAGTTTACCTGTGGACCCAAGTGGAACAACAGTTGCCTCCGAAGTTAATCCTTCTGTTGCTACCTGCAGCTCGTCCTCTTTGATTTTCTCCCCATCTGTTGTCTCAACAACTGCAGACTCCGCCCCTAAAGCCAAAAGTAGTTAACTTTCAGCAGCCCAGTTCAGAAATAAAATACACTACATTTACTTCGCCGATACTTTAAAAGCACGTCACAACAGGTGCCTTTAACCATGTGGATACAACCCCAAAACTGCACGAATCATACAATACATACACTTCATTGAACATGCTGATCTACTTCAAATGCTACATTTAGAAATAATAAGAGAAAGAAGTGGGTTATCTTATTGGTCAGGGTGCAGTCAACATAAACAAGCTGCATTCTTTTACTTGTCCAATAAAACTCATGACGAGCATGTCTCGTACGCTTTGTCTTATGTTGCGTACGACGCAGACTTACCCAAGCCCATTGGTGCCTCTTTATCAGTTATGGCTTCAGCCTGAACCGTCTCTGATGCATCTTTCGGTCCTGGTGTCACCTCTGGTAAGTCTGTGTGCTCTTCTGTCACCATGTCTGCGTCCGTTTGGATCGTCATCTCCACCAAATTCACACGGCCTTCAGTCTCCTCGGACGCCTCTCTAGTTTGTATCTCCGCTGTGTATGGTTGAGCGACAGGCTGCTGCTCATCCTCCTTGCAAAGCCGGCAAATGCACTTGGCTTCTGAAAGCTCCCCCGGTAAAGCACACTCACTGTGCACCCACCTAAGACAATAAAGAGATGATCAACCAAATATGTAATGATAATATGTGTGACAAGCACACGCATGATGGCTACAATTAATTATTGCTGTTGCACTTCTGCATCAGACAAACCTGTGGCACATGCTGCAGCACAGCAGAGTGACAGATGAGTTGGCAGCTTTGCTGCACACACCACAGCTGCGGTGACGCTGGCAGCCCTCACACACGGCGTAGTTGTCAAACCACTGGGCCAAACCTGGCAGTACCAGTCCTCGGACACCACACTCCGTACATACACGACACCTCTGACAAATTACAAATGGGTGTAAAATATAAACCATGAGCCCCTCAAAAGAAAATCAATTGATGACAAGCTCTCTTTTAAATACACTGGTAATTTTTGAGCTTGCTCTTAACAGTAGGTTTCTAAAGGTAATAGTATCTCTTTGTACCAAAGTTAAAGACAAATGTGACTTACTCTGCATTTCCATGGGTCAGAGGGAAGAGAATCCATGGCTGGCTGGAGACAGAAGGTGTGGTAGCCCTTATCACAGGCATCGCATACCAACATTTTTGAGTCTTCTCCTGGTTGTCTAAGAAAATGAGTAAAGATAATGCTCTTAAAATGGGAAATAAAGCTCAAGTAAAATAGAACAAATGCCTTAAAAAAATTAAAATGATGTAAATATAATGCAAAATATTCAGGGACCACATCTGATTCACTATTATAGTGCATTTCATTATGATTATTATTATAGTAAATGATTCTCTACAGTTTGACTTACCTGCAAGTCTGACACACTTTACACTCTGGGCACTGCCAGCCTGCCCTTTGGATGGGCGTGGCACCAATCTCAAGACAGGCTGCATGATAATGTTGGCCACAACCCGTACAGAACAGCAAGTCTGTGAGCTCCCCCGCTGAGTCACACACTGCACACCAAGACTCCTCACCTGCTGTAAAAAAAAAAATGTTTTAAACATCCCAGGTTTAATAAACTGATATTGGCACCATTGACTTGTTTTTCCTCTCTTTCTTAGTTCAATATGAAAGCAGAGGAAACAAAATCCAATGAATGTAGCCTGTAGCCACTTGATGTTTGTTAAGCAAATTAAGAAAAGTCAAAAACATTCAAACTTTTTCAAAAGACCATTACCAACGATTGCGTTTTTTCAACTTTCAAGCTATACGCCTGCAAATGACGCAATAATCAAGTTGTACACAAAGGCTTCACAAGTGGTCGTGGCACTTGGTCATAGACCTCAGAATTAGTGTACCTTGGATGCGCGTGCAACCGGAGCTTTTCATACATGACTGTCAAAAATAATTCACTAATAAAAGCACCATCTGCATGTGAGGATTATATAAATATGGCCAATTTGTTTTAAAAGGCTTTCCAAACCGGAGGTCTAAAGAATCTTCATTTACATATATTTTTCAAGACAAATAAAATAGTTTAAAGGCAATTCAACCTTTGTTTCTTCATAGAGCTTACAATACATGATACATGTAGTTGCATACTTGTATTAAGGAAATTATGTCGTCCATGCCTTAATTAAGGATATCACAACTTTGACGAAGATATTTGGTTCTCTTACCCAACTCCTCTGCCTTGTCTATGTGCTCTGGACAAAGGAGGACCAACTGCTTCATGGACTGGAAGGATCCACTGGCTGCCGAGCAGGGGAAGTGGTAGAACCGCGTGCAGCCCTCAGCATGGCATTGAATGGTTGCGCCCAGCCTTTTGCAGTATTCGCAGAGCTGGAACCAAACAATGTCAACAAGTAAGATTTTGTGAAGGAAGCCTGTTAATTCGTACATTCTCACTCAATATCAGTTTATTCAAGTCTATGGACAGTGCACTTACCCGCTGTGTCCCTGAGATAACGGCCTTATCCACGTTTTCAAGCTCCTCATTCTCCATCCGCTTCACTCCCTCCGACCACACCGCACACCAGTGATGAACCGCACAACCCCCTGTTTTTTTTTTTTTTACAAATAGAAAAGCACATCAGGTAAATTCCTAACAAAACATAAATTCTACATCTGTGTGTTGCATTTCTGATCCATGGAGTATATTACATAATTAATTTATTCTAAACAAATTAAAATATATAATAGCATAATGTTTGAGTTCAACCTGAGTCGTCGAAGAGTGACGTCAGATAGGGGGAGTCGGAAAATCCGATGAAAGACAGGTCATCATTCCCAGGCTGTGGCAGTGGGGAAGCTGATGGCTTGAGAGTTGGCCGCTCAGAAAATGGCCCAAAGTGTCTCAGTTCCCGCTGTCCATGCAGGCTCCTCTCCACACAGTTGCAAAGCGCACACGCTTGAACGCTCTCTCTGTACAGTCACAAACGTGATTGTTTACAACACGAGTATAGATTCTGTTTTTGCTGGTGTCAACAATGATCAGCTTCTTAGGATATAGTAGTATAACAGTGTGGATCATATCTTTAAAAACTAAATATGAATAACTAACTTACACAGGTTTGCTGGACAAGGCTGCAGTAGCACCAGACACGTCCTCAGCAGCAAGGAGGGCTTTGGACTCCTCCTCAGAGGGGACAAGCTGCTTTGAAGGGGCATTGTCATCAGCTAGAGAATGAAAAAGATGAAGAAAACATCACTTTATATAACGGGAAGACATTGCTTTTACTAAACCCTATTAATAAACCTGCGATCATCACCTTTAATGAATTGTAAATCTCAATAAATCCATCAACTATTAATAATCCTCCAAAAAGACTTACACATTTGAAATGCACTTTTTTTTAGAGCAAAGGCACATTGATAATGGATAGTGTAGCGACATGGGGAACATTTTAAAAACAACACATTACCTGTTGGTTCAGAGTCATTTTCTTCGCAGTTTGATTTCTGCTCGTCCATTCCCCGTACTGATTTTGACCTCCTTGACAGAGATCTGCAATTTCAAAACAGAAGTACAAGCAACTTGTAAAACTTTATCAGAAGAATAATAGTTTAATGAAACTATTCCCGGGAAGCAAACACCGTGTGTAGATTATATCTGATAACTATAGCTATGCCATTAACATCAGGTATATTATCACTGAATAAAGAGAATCAGAATATAGAGGATAATTAGGTGAAAAAAGTAATAAATGTTTCTTCCCATAAGAAGAGAACAGCTAAATAGTATGTAGGTCCCCATTTACCAAATGTGTTTTTTATTAGCCAACAAAAGTTTAACAATTAATAGTAATTCCCAAAACTCCAGAGGAGCCTGCTTATTCAACAAAAAGCACCTTTAACAAGAAGACTTGCAACAAACAACGCAACCAATACAACCACAACCCGGCTCGTATGTGCTCACTTTAGATAATGTGCCTGTGTTAATCTCACTTAACGTTAGCTCTCATGCAATCGAGCTTCCTCGCAAACTCGTGAAAATAGCGCGAGGGTTTGAGACAGATCGGTCGGAAACCGCTCTTGCAATTCAGGTTATCGTTTACCAAGTAATGCATAATCCAAATCGGTGAAACAGCCTCGCGAACAAGCACAAAATTATTAAACTAAAATGGTGTTTTCCCAAATAAAACAACCATAAATCGGGATACACAAAGAAAACACAACTTCCGTGTGTTGAACTTCCTGTTGCAGCAGAGCTTATTTCGTGCAGAACCTTTGTCGCAAGCATCATAGTTCCGCTGTGAGATTCACGCCATTAACACAAATAACGTAACGGAAAGACAAACAACGAAGGACTCACCGTCTAATTTATCAACACAACTCATTGCAAGATGCAATAGGACGTGTTTCAACGGGAAAGACATTTATTTACACGCAATACTTGCCGATCGGCTTACATTTCGCGTGTTATATTCGACTTATGGTCTAATATCATGCGTGTTAATGTCATCGTGCATCTCCAAATGTGAGAAAACAAAAGACCGAGAAAACAATGCTGCAACGCCATGATCTGATCTAATGGGCTCAAAAGGACAATACGTTGAAATATAGCTCCAGCTGAGTGTCTCGCAGCGTTTCGTTAGTTGCAAAAACCGTCACACTCTTCCTGTGAGCTGTCCATAACAAACACATTTCGAAACGTTTCCTATTTATACTCAGTGAAGCGGTTAGAAGAAGACCCCAGTCCGAGAGCACTGTTTTTTAAACCCACAACAGCAGAACGTAGTGAATAAAAATGAAGCTCATAATGTAATTTATTATGACATTAACCCAATTACAACGCACATGCATCCTTGTCCAGATTTTTTTAAGTGCTAGTTACTGGACTTGCGTTCAAGATCTTGAACGCAAGTCCAGTAACTAGCACTTTGCATTTCAACCCAAACTCCAAATACGCCTCATAGCTGCACTCCTGTCCTCGCAATGTGTGGCTCTACGTTAAGACGATGTTGGCGGCTGAACGCCACCGAGCTGATGGACCAAATAAACGCGTTAACGTGAAATAAATCCTCCTCGTGAGAAACGTCTTCGGCGGCAGCAACACGAGAAACGCAAACTCTCTTCTCGACAACGAACTTGACGTCAAATCCAAATCTTACAAAACCCAACTTGTCACAATTAACGAGGACTAAACAGGCTTTGTCTCTCACATTAAGTTGTTCGGAGCAAAAGTGATGACATGATGGCGAACGTTAAGTTATCGTCTTAACGTCCTGCTCGCCGAGTTTAAAGTGTAACTTTCACGGTGAACGTTTGGTTCTTATTGAGTAACGTCCGTCAATAACAGGGTCGTTTGTTTCAGTGTCACGGTGGAAGCGACGGAGATGTGAAGAGTTGAATAATTGCAAAGCGAAGCACTATTCCTCAATGTAAACACCGACTTCAAAGGGTTGATTGGGTCCAGCAAATAGCCACAGCCGTGGAACCGGCGACAGGCTGGAACGGAAAAACTCACAACTACCAATGGTGACGTAGCAACAAAGTGTCCCGTAGAGGCGAAACTACAGTAAATACACACACTCTCGTGCGCAGGCACGTGTACTTTAAAAAAGTTAACCAACCACTATGTGATCCATACCGTGGACACTGCCGACGTAAACCACATTTCAACCAAAAGTTAGCCCGCAGGTAACATAGCTAGTTCTCCAGTAAGTAGACGCCCCCATCTGGTCGCAGCTAACGTTAGCTAAACTGTAGCAGCGCTACACTACCCGGTCTAAGGTCAGCGCTGCTGTGTCTTTAGCTACGTCTGCTGCAAGAAGTTCAAATACACAATAATAAAAAACAGCTCACCTCAAAAAAACACTATCGTCTCCTCGGACATCAGCACAAGCCAAACAGCCACACAGCTTCCCATAACGCTGACGCTCGCTTCATTTTATGTACCGGACTATCGCTGCGGCGAGCCGGCTGGAGGGAGAGTGGGGGAAGTGCACCTCGGCGGAAGGCTGCGCGGTGATGCGAGCTAGCGTATTAACTAGGTGGATGATGCTACGGTTAGCTAGCGAACCAGCAGCCTGAGCTTTGTGTCGAGTGGTCGTGTACTACCGGGGGACTAGTAAGCACCGAAACATGTCTTCAACCGGTCCCGACAAAAGCTCTCCAGCTCCATGCTGTGAATCCTAAAAACTACCCCGCTATCGGTCTCCTTGCTTGTGTGTTTAGCTTGAAGGCTAACAACTGTTAGCCTCCGCTCTGTTCAGGAATCTCGCTCGCGAGGTCGTTAAAAGCGGCTGCAAGTTTGCACGAAAGAGTGCATCCAAAAAGTACAGCCCCAAACTTTGTTGACACTAAAGTTAATGTAGTTTTTCTCATAGTTTCAGTCCAGTGTGAAATATTAATCTCCCTTAATGTGCAGATTAACTTTGCATGGGTCCCCTTGTATGGGTCACTAGCATAGCTAAACTGCGTTACGTCTGCACACGGCTGTTCCGCCAAGTGGCTATCTACTGCTAGCAGTGCTGGCGAAAAACAACGACGTCAAAAATGTATGCATGCAAAATAACGATCACAAATGTAGTTTTATTAGCGACACCAGTGAAACGTGTCATCGCTTCAGTGTGGCGATGTTCGACGTTGGGCCACGGGGACCATTTTGCACACAACACATTATTTTAATCTGAGCGCGAACCACTCATTTATGGTGTATATTAGATATTAGGTCATTCGAGTTTTGGATCCTGGGAAGCCATTTTTCATTTGATTGTTATCATTTTGGAACCAAAGCGACGTTGACATGCCCACAGATGACTGCATTAGTTTTCTGTATTCATCAACCTCGATTTGATTAGCCTAAATTCTATTGGGCTCTTGTTTTGCTATAGTAAATTATTTTTTGTGATAAACATAACATGTGTCTGAGCAATTCCACGTGGTTCCTAATGACTTATTCAGCTTCTGATACTGTACTCTTCGACGACTATAGCCTACAGCCTTTAGTTGTGCATTTGGATGGAGTAACAGAGAGTTTGGGAAGAGGATGCTAATGAATCACTCACAACTACCACGATATGACATAAACCTCGACAAGTGTTCAGCAGGTTCACCAATAATGACCCACATAAACCAGAACACCTGCGTGTTATTCTGAACCTTGGTGGTGTGTGGCCACATTATCTTATTACCCATGTGTGTGTCATTAAGCTACCATCCAATGAATGAATATTCTAAATAATTGTATATATCTTATGTAACAATATTACACCAGAAATGTTGACCATACTCTCCACACTTTACAGACCTTAATCACATGAATCAGTTCACCTTTCTGGCCTATAATTATTTGTTAATGTAATGCATGTTCAAATCTGGTATAGTATAAGAAGCAATCATAATGCATGGGCATACTTTAGATACATACTGAACATAATGCAGATACTATGAGGGGTGGGAATAAGAGGGGCCTTTTTTATAATTATTTGGCCTTTTCACTGTGAGAAAATCCCAGTGACATGTGTGACTCAGGAAGGACAGGTTTAAGAAAATTCTTCTCAATCCAGTGTTGGCATGTTAATAACGTAATGACGTTCAATCGTTGAGGAGATAAGAGCCGAAAGTCCTCTCAGATACATGAGTTTAAAGCTTTTTTTCTTGTCATTTTTTCAGAAATGGTCTTTCTTGAATCAAAACACCAACCTTCCCATGCCATCGTTTAAAAGGCCACTCTGTGAACAAAAAGCCTTCGGCAATACATGATGTACAACTTAAATGTCATTGGATTGATCTTGTGAACTTGCACAAAATTAGATTGGATAACAGTCTGACCCATTGTGAGAAGGTCACAGGTTTAATTTACATCAGCTGCGTGTCTCCTGTCCTGCCAGAGAACAAAAACTATCACTGTGTCATAGCTCATATATAGCTGTAACTCAACACTTATATGTACCTGAAGAGAAGAGCATCTGCAAAATGCCTTAAATGTAAAGGTGTTCACACAACACTGCCTCACTATACATTGTCTTCCATACAAGCAGTGAACAAGCTCCAGTTCCATGGTGATCTGCAGCTGACGCGCCCCTGAAACATCTCTGGTAATGCAAATGGACAGAGGCGCCTGGAGGCCTCAGGGCTTATACGAGACCGCTGATGAGAAAAATCGTTTAAAAAGATATGTTCGTCAAGATGAATGTAGTTTTGCTTTCTGAAGCTCGATGCAACAAAAAAAAGACTTGCCTTCCAAATGTGACTTGAAGCTAAAACTTCAGAAATATGCTTATATATGCCAACATTATTGAGATTAAAGCCTCACTACATGATGGTGGCGAAGAGACCAATAATACCAATAATTCACAATATTAGACAGCAGTTCCAAAAGGAACCATATAAGAAAACCATGATTTTAAATCACTCTTTAGTATTTAAAGAATAAAAGTAGGTTTTGTATTAAGTCATGGTTTTTGATAATTGTTTATGCAATATAAACTCATAACAAATCTACACTGATGCATTATTCTCTTTCATGTCTCTAAATATTTTCATAAAATTAAAGTTGTCATATTTATTCATAACTGCTAACAATGAACTGTATTTTACAACTAACTTTTATTTTGTTTAGGAAATGTGTGACTCTCTGTGGTGTGCAGTTTTAACATTTTAAAATAGGTTATTACGAGTCACCCTGACAGGATTATTTAACTCCCCATTCAGCTTTAGCCAGATTAGATTAGATTTTGTGTGGCTGAGACAAGGTGGAGGACAGTGACTGATTGGCCAATGGATGTAAATAGAGGATGGTATTAGGAGAAAGGGCTTTTCCTATTGGCCAGACTGTGGGGCCTGTGCCTTCCCATCTGCCTCCTGTTTCTCAGGGATAATCCTCTAGAATACCTCCACAGATGTTTACCACAGAACGTAAACCTGAAGACGAGAATACAATTTAGGTCCTCAGTATTATTACTGTTGTACTTCACAGATAACTGAGAAAACACAATGTAGGCTACTTCTACAGGATGCAGTTTGTTCTTTAAATATCGGTTCTGTGTTGAGTAGTGTTGAGTTCTACATATACATATTTTCTATATTGACAATACATTACAAGTATTACAAATCAAGGTTTGTTGAATTACAGTCCATCTTATCTGGGGTAGGTATTATACAATGGCGTTTAAGAAATACAATAAAATAAACAGGCTTAATCTCAGTTTCTCCACAAGGGGGCGTACTACCTTGTACTAATCAGTAACTTCTTTTAAATCACTTCTTAAAACCCATTTTTATAGAACAGCTTTTAAATGATCTAGTCCTTTTATGCAGAACTTTGGTTCCCCTAATTTAGTTTGTCTGTTTTTAATTTTAAATTGTAATATATGTTTAAATGTTATATTTGTTTCTTACTATTCCATTTGTTTTGCCTTGACTCTGTAGAGCACTTTGTAAACATTGTTTTTAAATGTGCTATATAAATAAAGTTATTATTATTATTACCTGCCAAAAATGTCCTCACACATTTTTCAGAACCTTTGAAAAGTAAGTTTACGTGGCTAAATGTTGTAACAGCAACAGAACATGTGCGGACTGGAAGACTTAATGCAACAAACTAGAAAGAACAACTGTGAATTGTACTATGCCACCGACACATATAGCACTGGTGACACAAATTGACCTGCAGATACTAATAAAACGTACTCCTTTAAGATTATAAGATACCTGCTATCTCTCTTAAAGTAGCTATGTGATAAAGTCTGTGATTTCAACATAATGGTGGCACAGTGTGGAGAATATTAAGTACGTCTGGGCTTTTCATTAACCAGTCAGCCTGCGGGAAGACTTCCACAGAGCCCTTGAACACGAACACACATAATACTCAACTACGACCTCAGAGAAGATCTTTCTGCACATGGCTCAGCTGTTTCACACTTGCTAAACATGTTAAAGAAAAATTAGCTTAACTGACTGAATTCCTCAAGAGTGGAAGAAAAAGCAGAGTGTTGCTTATTAAAATTACATTTTAATTCGTTTTACAACATGTGAGGACATACAATGCATGTAGTGGAATTATTATATTAAAATGAAACATTTATATATGATTCATAAAGTACAAAAATAAAGATTCTATTGTGGGAAAATTAATTTATATCCCATTAAAAATGATATATATGACTGAAATAATTAAAAGAAAAAACATGACGTACAAATAGACTGATAGTCATTTTGAAATGACCTCTTTTTACATGAACCTGCTCAGATAAATTGTCTCATCCAACCCAATCTCCCCTTCAAAACATCACTTAAGTGTTAGCATGTACATCATATTAAAAGCAAGCCATTCCAGTGCTTTTAATTTATTAAAGAAATAACAGGAAGTGTTAGGGTAAATATATCAAAGCTGTACACTGTGACAGTGTGTATAGTTTTAAGGATGAAATGAGTTGGAGTCTAAAAAGATAGATCCCAAACTGTACAGTAATTTTGCATACCAATGCACATCTGATGTCTGCTTCTCTTTCATTTCCATCCTCAGAGGTTCACTGAGAGAGTCTTGCGTGTACAAAGTGCCATTATTCACACAAACACCTGCTCTGTCCTTTGCGGCCAAAGTGCTACAATAGGTCTTGGTGCAGGCTGTTTCACCGTCTGTGGTCTGCTGTTCTTTTCTTGTCTTCCCCCAAAGTAGCTGGTTTAATGAGAAGAGGAGTCGCACAGGTCCAAAGGCCCAGTGTGCCAGTCTGTGGTCATCTACCAGAGCATAGCTGGATGCCAGCACTCCTTCTACGAACACAGATCCAGCTTCTGTCAAGGGAGCATACACTCCCACACTCTCTTCTTCTGAAACTGAGATGATCCGAGATGGACGTACTTGAGCCTCGGCCGTATGGATGAGAACGCAGTCTCCAGTTTTGGCTCTGCTAGCAAACTGAGCCTGATACTCACTACTGTCGAGTCTGCAATGTGGGGCTAAAAACACCAAGTGATGTGGAGTCAGGGCCAATCGATGGCCATCTTCTGTCTCCAGAGAAAGAAAAGTAGACCAGCTTTCTTGGTCCTGGTGCAGAAACAAGAGCACTTGGCTCAACACGACTTGGCCTGTCCCAGACAGGGCCATGACTCTGTCCCCGGCGGCCACGGATGACAGGCTCTTCTGCACCCCTCCAGCAACAGTCACCCGGGCCCAGCCTGGGAAACATCCTCCCTTTTCCACCGCGACAGAGTGATCTGCAGGAAAATCAGCAGAAAAAAAGCCATGATGACTAAACTCAGATTGTGTTTGGTTTCTTGTCTTAATGTCCTGAAACCATCCAGTGAAGCTCCCGATCTGGTCTGTACATGAAAGCTCCATCGTTAAACTTACCAGCCTTTACTGAGCAGTGGATGTGATACTTGGACTCATAGTGGACCCAGTCAAAGCCAGCCTCCACAGCCAGCTGGGCTAGAAGGCCGTACTTCTCCGTTTCTCTATCGTCAGTGGTGATATCCACGGCTCGGCCTTCATAGTGCAGAGAGCCGGGAGGGTGGTGGCCGTCCTCGTCCCAGGCCTCTGTCACGCGCAAGTGGACCCCTGGCCACTGGTTCATCACTGCGATCGCCAGCCTGTTCAAACAGTCCTTACAGCGCTAGAAACAGAACGACAGAGGCAAGGGATTCAGTCTGAAACTGAATGAACTGATCAGCCAACATCAGCTCATCACAGGTATTGTTTTGACACATATGTTGGGCGATAACAGGAAATTGCTGTACAGAAATGCCAGCGAGTTGTTTGAGGACATTTTCAAACTCTTCATAACATAGTTTGTCGACCAAAGAGCATTGGCAATTATTGTCCAATTGTAAAACTGTGCCAACCAGTATATATCTTTTTTTCACTATTGTCTTTTTGATTATATCTCTCTTTTAGTGTATTATTATGGCTTTTAAAATGCTTTGAAAGAGGGAAATGTTTATTTCAAAGAGAGTAGTTTTAGATTATCTTCAGTGACTCTGTCTGCAGCATGTGCCATGTATCAGGAAAGTAGAAAAACACATTGTACATGCATGGAATAGCACAAAGTGATATTTAGCTTCAGCATTTAACCTATTGTATTAGGACCAGTGTTCAGTTATTCTGCAGCGCCATGGGAGCAGTTTGAGTAGTCGATGCCTTGCTCAAGGGCGCATCGACAGTGCCAGTTACCAATCAGACTCCTCTCCAGCTACCAGCCCACATGCCGTACTTGAACTGGCAACCCTCCAGTTCCCAAGCCGAGTCCCAACAGACAGAGCTACTGTCCCAATCATTTATTAACAGAGTGGTTGACAGAGCCTCAGTACAGTATGAAATCTGTACACCTCAGTGCACAGACGGAGTTCAGTGAAACGCAGAAGAAAAATGATTCCAGTATTTCAAGAACGTCTCCAGCTCTTAGGTTGTGATTGTTTGTCTGCTGGCATCATCAAACAATTCCTCCTCTTCTTTGTTAAAGGCTTTCTCAAACTTGCTCCAACAATCAGAGTATAAGAACAAAGCTACTGTAGCCAGTGTGGCGCATTCCTTGGCCTTTTCGACAAGGTGACAGAATAATCAAGGCCATGCTCTGTCTTTTGCAGATTGTTTTTCCGGTTTCACGCGAGACATTTGATCAGAACTTAGAAGTTTAGAAATGTGCACAGTGACACCAACGTGGTCCATGATGTTACAGGCTGGGTCAGTATTGTCGCAGGCTCGATAAATGACATCAACCGAGTTAATACATTTAATTATCTGGACAGTTATCTCTCTTGTGACTGCAGTTGACGGAATAAAGCTGTGCTTGCAACCAAGTATAAAAAGAGGGTTGGTAAAGAAAGCGATGAGAGTGTGAGAGATGGAGGGAGAAAAAGCAGAGTGAGAAGAAAGCAGTGTAGCGGAGGGCCGACATTGGGAGTAAAGAGAGAGGGCAGAGGGCAAGAATGTATGGGCATGGACTTGGGAATGTGACAGCAAGAGTGAGAAAGCGAGAAGGACAGAAAACAAACTGGTTCCAATTTTTCTCGCAATGCCATTGAAGAGAGGCGTTTCATTGTCAGAACTACAATAGTCGCTTTTCCGACGGTGCCATTACTTCAGCAGGCGGGAATTTTGTATAGGCGACCTCTCAGAGTCTCCAAATGACACACAAAGAGAGTCTTTCACATCTGGGCAAAAGAGGGGCACATGCACACATACACACACTCAAACTGTGCACACATATACGGCCACAGATTTCAATCACATACACAGTACAATCACTCGAGGAGGGGAAAGAACACAGATTTGTTTCCCAAACAATCACAGAAAACCGCAGCATCCAAAGCAGGCGACATCTGCATCCAGACACCATGTGGTCTCCTTCAGCAGTGTGGCATCCAGATCTATAAAATCCTCTGGGCGATCGATTGTCTTTTCTAGGCATGAATGTGGATACCTATCCCCAGTAAACATTAAGGAGTTCAAGTTTAAGAGCCACTGAGAGCCCGTCATGGGAAGTTTGATTTCCAATAACAAAGACTTAGGTTAAAGATTAAAAGGAAGTGTTCCTGAAGGGAAATGCAGTCTCTTAAGGGGTAGTGTTGAATTATATCCTGATCTTCTTATCTCAAGCAAAGGGAGGGGAAGTTTGGTTGAAACTTACTCACTCTGTGTGCAACAGTTGTCTGAGCATTAAGAGCCTGCAAGGGAAGGTACGGGAAACAATGAATGAGGTGAATGATTTGATTTGAAGTTGCCATGCTGGGCAGCCGGGTCTGAGCTGTAAACTGATGCCTGTCCCTTCATGTGAATGTAGTTAATCAATTATCCAGCAGAGGGATTGGCTTGAAAAGGTTCAAGGGACACCAGCATCCTTTACAGGTTACTCTCTGCACTGTCACCTGGTATCACTGGGCATAGTGGAAACAAGTGATCCAGTGTTTCATCCGATATTACAACATCCTTTAAAACTTGCAATGATTGAACTGGGTTCACCACAAAACACCAGCCTCACCTTGTTCATGAAGCGGTCTGCGTTGGTGTTCTCCTCATCCTTGAAGACAATGTCAGGGTTGTAGTTGCACACCAGTTCATTGAAGCGCTCAGAGGTGCGTGTGATCTTGCCTTCCGCTCTCCCGCTGGCACCGAGGTTGTTCTCTGAGAAGTTGGGGAAAAACTGCTTGTAGTGCATGGCTGTAAGTTTCCTGGCCCTGGAGCGGATGCCATAGCCAGGACCCGGTCCGCATCCCTGGACCAGCCACATGCAGGTCCACACAGCAAGCAGGCCGAGCTGTGCCAGGCGGGCCCACCAGGACTGCTTCATTGGGGAGGGCTGGGGCTCCCAGGAGTCAGTGGCTCACCGTGCCTACAGTGGTACCCCAGGTCCAGGTGTACAGTAGCATGTGAATAAGGGTCAAATCTTGGTCCATTCCAAATCATGTGGTACTAGAGCTGATGAGGATTTAAAAAATAAAATAAAATAAAAGATCATTATTTGTTGTGATATGTGGGAACTTCATCTTTCTCTGTTCACTCATGATAAAACATAAGTTTTATAGTACAAATCTGTTGTTTTGACTCGAGGTTGGCACTGCCTTGATGACTAAAAGTGAGGTTATTAGCGTAATGAATGATATGATTTAACTTTGACACGAGCTATTAAAATAGAGTGACACACTACATCTTTAAGGTTTCTCTCCAAATAGTCCACCATCTATCTCCAGCTGTTAAGCCTCTTGTGAGCTGAAAGTCGTCTTCACGCGTCCATCGCAGTTACCCGTCTCGGCGTAGGTGTTTTTCTTGTGTTTCTAGTCACTTACCGCTAATCTGTCTCCACGCAGTTCTTTAGACGAGACACACAAACTGACGCAGACCAAAAGCTCCACGGCTCCCCGTACTTCCTATGGACTCTCCCGTGGCGCTCTCATCCTCTTTGTCCATCCACAAATGTCTCCCCTGAGATTTCTTTCTTCTCTCCTTCGTCCACCGTCTTCTGTCGCCTTTCAGAGCTCCTGGCCACCTTGCACCAGCCATCGGGTCTTATTAGCGTCCGGACAAGATTGCCCTCCCTTCCTCTGCGCGCTCCCACTGCGACAGCACACGCCTCCAATTCAACCTGACAAAGGACAAATGATTAGCCTACTCATGTTAACAAACACCCCCTCATTCAATATTAAAGGTTAGTTAAACACAGTTTGGGAAACGTTTACACATCAAACTGCAAAGTTAAATTAATTATAGTATGTAGCTATTATAGTTAACAAAGCGCTCAAATGATCTTGCCACATTATATTCTTAGAGCACATATTTAGAGTAAAATGACTAAACTGAACCCACATGGCCTTGCTTCTGTCAGCTCATCCCACCCATCAACAGTGGATGGGTCAACTGTGATGACCCTGTGCTGATGTTATTAATAGACACAGTTGAAGGTAAGGTTCTGTGAGGAACACACGTGTCCAGCCTTGACACCCCTGACTCAGACTTGCAGTGTTGTCTTCCTGTGTTTGGGGAGCCGGCCGGACACCCCTGAACCCTGTGCACCCAAGACCTCTCCACTGGAAACACCCGCTGGCCACATCAACATATTATTTTTATCCTTCTCAGAACAATAGCTGGGAGTCATAAAAATGTGTCAGATAATTTCCAAAGAGGGGTCAGAAAAGAAAGGCATCGTTGTGTCTGAAGGGTCTGACATGTGTAATCACACACGGAAGCTTGAATTAATGTCGGATTCAAAGGTCGAAGTTTGTCATCATCCTATCTGCAGCTTCCTGGAACACTAGAAGACTTGATGATTTGTGGTTGGTTTCATGACAATGACTTTGTTTTAAAGAATCTTAAGCCCACTCACAACAGAGCTGCTGTGTACTGTATGGGTGTTGATATCCATAGTGTTTTGCCAGTGCATATCTTGGTTTGATGTGATTGCATTTTAAAGATGCTTCAAGATGAAATCACTACCAAGGCACTCTCATCCAACGAGAACAGAGACATTCTTAAAGGAGCCTGTGAATTTCCCATTCTATGCCTGATCTAAAACAACACTTACAGTAAGCGTGTGTGTAATGAAGAAGCATCGGTCACTGAGCTCCACAGTGACCATGGAAAGGCATCTCTGTTAGGGAAGTTTCCAGAAGATCCCAGGATGTTGTAGGGAGGGGTGGCAAGGCAAATCTTCATCTTCCTGTCCTTATGATAAACATGGAAGAAGGCTCAAGTCTGACCTAAGCAACACCGATGAGAGATATCAGCCTTCATGACAAATGCAGGGAAAGACTCATTCAAAAACAAAGCAACAAACACTTACAATTAACCACGCCAATGTTTCTCTTCAAAGCCGTGCAAGAGACCAGATTTCCATCTGACATAAAAGGGAAAGGAAGGAAGCAAACATCTCTGTAGGTTGGAGATGGAAATAAAGTCATTCTTATTTGCTTTTTATTTTGGTACCCCCATCCTCCTGCCTCCCCCTGCCTCCTTCTGGCTCTTAGCATTTAACTCCCCCATTTCAGGATGGGAGTACATGGCCGGTGAATGGTTGAGTTTCCTGCAAAGCCACAACGCAGACAGCGAGATCTTTCCTGCCTGGGTTAGCCTACCCTGCTTTGTTCTTTCCCAATGGACATCTATGTTAGCACCTGCTCATGGTCAAATAAAGCACACACTTTTTTGTTTTCTTCTGTGGAGTTTTCATTCACTAGAGCACTAATAATGGCTTGAAAAAAGAATATTTACAAAAGTAGCAATCGTAAGGATGCAATCATTTTAAATAAGTAAGTAGGATTTGGAGCAATGCTGGCTTTGACATTTCAAGTGTCTCTTGGAGCTGAATAGACACTCCAGGATCCACTTCCTCAAATGGAGGCCATTAGAAGGGGGGGGGGGGGGTCAAGGAACTGACACCAAACCACCTCCCTCCCCTCTCCCACACGCACACATGTCCTTTCTCTCTGCCCACCAGCACACCGCCCGTTCCACTGTCTCTCACCATGTTATCGGTGCAGGAAGAGGCAGGGTGCTGCATTCTGATGGCTGCACAGACTGGATGATTCCTGACCTATGTATTGTGACTTTTGTCATTTGTAGTACTCGCCATGCTTCACCTTATAAAACACACTGCATGTGTCATGTGTGTCGGCGTACCACACAGTGGTGCATGAGCCAGGTCCAGGTTTGAAGGTTCTCTGCCTGGGCCTTTACAAAGGAGCACCAGTGAGTGGACAATGAGTGGACAATAGACTGAGAAGGGTGGAACTTCCTGGCCCCTGACAAGCAGGTCAAAGGTCAAAAAAGATAAACATTGTATAGATTATATACTGTATGCTTAAGTGCTCTTTTTAGTTGACGTTACTTTTTAAAAATCCATGTCACGGCATTCACCCAAAGTTATCCAATGAAACAAAGGCCTGCAGCAGTCCACTGTGTGAAGCAAGTGTGCCGTGAGTGTGCACGCAGGATGGAGGGCAGCTCTGGCAAACGGACAGTGTGACCCATTATCAGTTGATTAGCGGGCAAGTCTCGCCTTTTCCTGTGAGTGGTTGGGTATTTAGGAGCATACAAACGAGGGAATAACAGCCCTTAATGTGCTCTGGCACAAACTTCAATGGTCAACTGTCAGGAAAGCCAATCTGTGTCTTTTTCCCCCCTTCACTCTTATGTTTTGACAATAAAGATAACATATCTCATCCCATTATAAGCCGCCCGTCTCCTGCCTTGCGCCTGATATATACCCGACATCCAGTCCAATAGAGTGCGTTAGCCAATGGGACTGCTGGGACACTTTGATTGCACTGCTAGTTCCTTTATATTTAGCTCAAGGGAGAGGTACTATCCTAGTGTTTCCCCTACTAAACCAAAGGTTGAGGAATTTATTGTTACATACTCAGTCTAACTTATGAGAAAACACATGAGATCAGGTTTCTGTAGTTCTTTCATAAACCTCAAAACCTGTTTGCTAATTGCTCAAATATAAATATATATATGAAATCCTCTATATATAAAAACAATCCTCAGAGGGTAACTTGTCTCCAGATGTGCAACTAACTTTAAGGCAACATTTGAGTTGATTTCCTTTTGGCTAAGGAAACACCGTGCAAAACAAAAATTCAAGCTTAATTAACATCCAACAAAATAAGAAATGCAAACAAAAATCAAGAAGGAGAAATTAATCAGACACTGAGTTTTTTTAACCGACTTTAGAAAAATTAGGAAAGGAAATGAACAATGGGCAAGGAAAAGGAATGAAAGAAAGAAGGTGGGTGGCGGGGGCGTGAAAGAGTGAATGTGAGTGGATGCCGCTTCTCATTCGGAGTTGCCTGGTTTTATCTGGCAGTTGCATCGGAGTGGGAAAGCGTGGGCCACGGCTGTAGTGGCGTCGCAACTGGAGGATGCTGACAGACAGGCCAAAATATGTCTTTCTTCTGCTGCTGATTAAAGAAGTGCAACAAGGGTGGAGGGACATAGAGGACAGACGCCCTCACCAGTCACATCCACCCATCGGATCAGTCATAAAATAGTTACAGTTCATAAAATGTAACAAACACATAATGGCTTCAAAGAGAGTTTACAGTAAGTCACCTTGATGTGTATCCAAAAATCACACAAAGTAGTTAAAAATAAGATGATTTTATTGCTTTTTGCTCATAAAACAATAGTTGAAAATTCTGATCATACAATCTCAAACATCAGAGCATGTCAAAAGTAAAACATACTATTTTTTCATTTTTATCTTTGAGAACATCTCAATATTTTTTTCTCTCAACTGTATCACATTCAACCCTTTAAAAATACTAGTCGACATTTGAAGTATCGATCAAAAATCCCCACAAATATAGTACATCGAAAACTTTGTGTTCCCAAAAACCAACAGAAAATTCCCAGAAAAAGTGAAAGGCGTAAACACACATTTATATGTATACATATATAGACTAGAGCATATACCAACTGTGGAGAGAGAGACTTGCACGACACCGTTGGGTTTGAGAGACAGTGTCCTCTGCTGGTCAAACCAACAGCTCATAACCTGCCGATACAGCAGTAAAGGTAAACGGTGACACAGCGTCACCAACACATTGTAAATGAGATCATAGAATTTATCAAAATATAAAAAACAGGAAAATTGCATGGCTTGATGGTCACATTCGCTACTTGATAGTATTCTAAGCTCCAAAGATGTTTGAGATGAGAAAAACTGCTTCACAGAAATCAAAAGATACCATGCAGAATATTTAGACATAATTTTTTGGTCAGGTTAAAAACTGTGCGTTTACTAAAATATTGCACTTCCCCGCATAGATTCTTTATAATTCACAGTTCGATCGGTCAAAAGGCAGAAGTTCCTCCTAGTGAGCGTCAGATGGCTTTCAAAAGTTTGCACAAAGTGTAACGCTTTCTTTTTAGTATATTCTTCTAAATCAATAAGTAATCCTCAGAATTACTGTAATCTACAAAAGCAAAAACCCTGCTTAAAACGGTAAATAACAAAAGAAAATGTTCTCGACTCTACTAATAAATTGGATTTGTAAAAGTGCTCGAGCACTGATATTATAACCTCACTCGCCCCTGTGTAACCTGAAGATCCATCGACAGACAAGGTACTCTGTGTCCCATTTACTCCCAATAAAAATTCCCTCTTATCAACGTACATAACACTTGAGCAGACTGGACCACCAAACACATGGAAGTAAAATTCCCAATCTTAAAAAAGTGGTACAACCAAAGAGGGTAAAGCGTGGGGAAGCCACAGAAAGAGACTGCCCTCAAATCGACCTGGAGCAGGAAGAGGAAATGATGTCACAGTTGCCATTTTTCAAAATAACTCTGCTGACTTTCCCATGCGTCAACTGAACAATGTCTATCCACAAAATCCTCTTTTCATGAGACATCAGGTTTTATCGAAGGCTCACTCTCTTATTGTCCACTTAAATCCCCTTTCCCCCTTGTTCCAGTTTAACCACGACTCAGCCAACAGCCTGCATATTTGTTCCTGCAGTCAAATAACTGCAGAAAAATGGACCCTGATGCATTGTTCACAAAAGCTTCCAGCAAAGCTCCCACTGGACACG
Source organism: Pseudoliparis swirei (assembly GCF_029220125.1). NCBI lineage: Eukaryota > Metazoa > Chordata > Actinopteri > Perciformes > Liparidae > Pseudoliparis > Pseudoliparis swirei. The sequence goes on from NC_079396.1 coordinate 13,807,280, forward strand.
GTGCAGACAGACTCGCCATCTTCTTTGGTCTCTTCACACGGGGAGACGTGAACCAACTGGCAAAGTGTCTGAATTGCGAATGTCTTTAATCCAATCGGTGCAGACTGGAAGTGTCTCAGCTTCTAAAGGTTAGGAGAGGCGGGGAGGAAAAGTCAATGGATTTTTGACAGTCCACTGGCCAGGAGGAGTCTGAAGGGGATCGTGGAGCGCGACATGGTCAAAGGCAGTCTGTGGAGACCTGTATACAAAGAGAAACAAAAAAGAACAATAACTTCAGACACACAATCACAAGGTGGAGCACTTAACTTGCAGAGCTATAATAATAGGGACCTAGGTGAAACGAAAGTCTATTAATCACAGAACAAAAGTGAGTTGGGAGGCAATGGGAAAGTGCAGGAGAGCTGCCATGGTGCAGAGATGCTATCTGGACTGTGAGGAAGGGGACTGTGACTGTGTGTGTGTGTGTGTGTGTGTGTGTCCATGCTCTGAGCGCTTGTTTGTATTGGGTGGAGAGTGTGTGGGCGTGCTACGAGGGGGTCTAGGGCGGTGTGCCTGAAGCTCCCCAAGGAGACCCGACTCTCCTCTTGTCCCTTTACACTTTCCTGAAAGAATTATGTTCTTTCTATCTGAGGAAGAGAGACCAACCCATCGGGAAATGGGGCCATAGGTGGGAAAACGTGTGACACTGCTACCCAAGTGCAATGAATTTCAGTACAACACAATCCCAAATACACATTGCTTCCAAAAACCTAAATGAATGTAGACTGACCAAAGGCACGGATGAGCTCTCTCTGTACGGCCCAGGTGACCGTGTTGATCAGGGAGGCGGAGGTGAGACCGGCAAACAGCATGTTGTACAGGAAGACGATGTAGAAGTTCCCCAGCCAGTTATATCGACCAAAGTCTCCCAGTAGATCGAAGCGCGTGATCCCTAACACAATGCCAAAGAAAAGGTTGTACTTGTGAATTAAGTGCTCCAGCCTTCACCTGCAGCTACAGATGCCCTCTGGTGGGCATTACCAGAACTACAAGCCACTCTATTACCTACTGCTTGCTATGTCCAAATTCTGTACTACATACTCCATATGCACTATAATGCATGTGCTTGAAACTACTTGTCAATGTATAGTCCTCACATCATATGCCGTTAGTATACAACTCTATATGAAACTTCCAAAAGAAAGGCCAGTTTGAATGTGTCGTCTACTATTCCACTGTGAACACACCACATACTCAAAATATGTTTAAAAGTATGTAGCTGGGATCTGGCAGCAGTCTTTGATAAATATTGCATTTGCCGTTCATGCCATGTCCTTACCAAGTGTGCGTGAAAACACCGGCAGTGCTGAGCTCAGAATAAGCAGTGAGACACAGTTTGCAATGATCTGAAAAGAACAGAAAAGTAGTACTTTTAAATAATGCAATGTAGAGACATCACCACATTCTGGTTCTACACCACTGCGAGACAAGACTCATGTAAAGTGTGTATACCTGTGTGAGGTTGGTGTCCTGTGCACGAGGCAGGAGGCCAGTAAAGAGAGGAGAACTATAGAAACCCACCACTGAGGACACCATCAGGTAGCTGAAAGGAATGTTAAGGGCAACACTAGAAGACTCATGTACTTAGAGAGATGGACAGTGAACAAAATCCACAGAGTAAATGATTCAACATAAAACCCAGAGGACTTAAGTGGCTGAATGGACATGTTAACTCTATGGGCTCACACTCACAGGTCAATGGCATGAAAAGGATACAGAATAAGGATGACTTGAACTAGAGCGCCCAGTGAGCCAAACATGGAGAAGGAGGCCATCCCAAGGTGAGGGTCCTAAATCACACACAAACAACAATCAACATTGTCCACAGATGAGTGGCTGTGGCAGGCGAAGCCTGAAACGTGCACCAGCTCGAGTCCTCACCTCCTTTCCTCGGGGCATAGCCGTGTCGTCCAGGAGCAACTCCAACACATTGAAACAGACCATCAGGACACACATCACCTAAAGAGACATGACCAGTAATTGTGCTGCAATTAAAACAACTGCGTTAGCAAATGACGTACAACAACCTGTAAGAATAAATAAAGAGATGAGCATGTACCGTCAGTGCGAGGAGCACAAGCATGACCAGTGGATAGCCCAGGTTTCGCTGCCATGGAGACGCTTTCCTCCGCATTTCTATGAGGAAAGTAGGAAGAATAAAAAGAGAAAAAGAATAAATGAGAGTACAAAAACAAATGCTTATACAATGCAACTACTGTGAGAGCCGGCAGAGAGCAGCCTGTTAGGTCAACCTTACCCAGCGCAATGCGCTTGCTCTGGACTGTTAGGTACTCTTTCTTCATCGCCTCCATGTTTAGCTTGACCCAGCATGACGTCGTACTGCCACCTTCAAATCAGATAACATTGACACACATGATAGAAACAAAAAAGTCAGTCCGCTTTGAATGTAATTATCAGAAAAGGGAAAAGGACTGGGATTGTGGTGGCACACTCACTCTTCAGTTTCCTGTAGAGCGAGTCTTCCTCAAATGTGGTGCAGCTCAAAGTATCTTCTACATCTTCCAACAGCTGAGAAGATAACAAACATCAGTCAATTTAGTTCGCAGGCACTAGACAACTGTGGGAGGTGTAGTCACCGAGTCTGTGACTCACCCGCGGTTTGACCAGAAGCTGGCCAGTCACACTGAACATCCGGGACAAGCCAAAGGGAGTGCACACTGTGGAGGGAAACACAGGTGGTGATCGGCAAGTCGTATGCTTCTTTAGCTGCTCGGGTCATCGTGAATGAGATATACTTACGCAAAAGCAGTAACACCCCAAACAGGGAGATGCCCGAGTACAGATAAGGAAGGTAATACTCCCACAGGTCTAAAATTCAGAGAAGAGCAAAAGCAACCAGATGAAACAAACGGTAAAAAGCACGTGTTGCGGACGGATCTTCAGGTATAATGCATGTGACTCACCATACAAGCTTTTCCTGGCCATGTTGTCGTGGAGGAGGGCTGATGCAACCCAAACAATGCCCAGCACAAGTAGAGCCAGCAACAACAGCAGCACAACTGCTTCATGAACTCGTGCCATAACGCCCTACAGAAACCAAGCAGACACGCACTGTGATCAAAGGTCAATTTGTAGTTAATTCTTTATTTATATATTTTAAAGAACTGCTACCTTTCTGGAGCCTGCGAATCCCTCCGACTCGGTAAAGAAGTAGGCAAAGGGCATGAGAAAGACCAGAGACAAATTGGAGAAAAGAAAAACTAGGTTCCACAATCCTGACGAGACAAAGAGAGATGTTCAGAATGTTTAGTGCAAACATTCATTTGGGATGAAATAGCAGCTAAGTAGTTTGGCATATCATAGTGAGGGATAGTCCTACGAAGCAGTGTAGCACGACAAGACTGACAACACAGTCACATGTGCCAATAAGTAAGAACGTGGAACAATAAGAGGAACAAAAAATGTGAAAAACTGAGTTGACTTAGAACGATTCTTGCATGAAACAACAAACAGACCTAGTTTACTTTGGGGCGTCACAACCCATTACTTTACATCTCATTGCTAAATTAAAAAAATACATTGTTAGTTCAGAGTGGGAGAGCTTAACTGAGCTACACAGCAGCAGTTGGGAATCCGGTGGAACAAGCGCTGCAACTCAGCCACTCAGTCCATAGCAATTATCTGTCTGGACTCAGGCCTGCAGTGAATGGATTTGGAGGTTGCTACCAGTGACCCAGTTTCAGACTGAATAATGCCGTCTGCTGTCGTGACATGTTATGATTGTCAGCAGTTTGGTGTTGTCTACTTGTAAAAACATTGAGATGTACCGTGGATGAGAGATCCATTGAGCCACTGCATGTAGTAGCTCTGTGGGAAGGTGAGCAGCACCTCATTGGACAGAATGGAGATGGGGAGAAGGAGCACCGCGCACACTGCGACAGACAGGGTGAACGTACACAGCCACAGCCTGGGAGAAGGACAGAAGACGTGAAGTCACACGGCCTCATACAGCACAGCCTAGGTGTGTAGAGAATGGAGTGGCTAATGTAATACAACGCCAGCGTGTCGGGACAAAGGGCGAAGTGACACTGAAGTGCTCTCATCCCAACCAACAACCACATAAACACACAAGGGGTAATAAATCCACGGCCAAATGGCGTCTACACAGGTCATGCTGTCAGAGGGATCTACCTGTTAATTATTATTTTTACTTACGCAATTTTGTTGACGGTGGCATCTTCAATATCATCTGAAAGAGTAGATAGATTATATTCAATTTAATCTGTTACAAAAGTGATTCACACAAGTTGATTTTACATCTATATTTGAACAACAATAGGTTGCCACAGACAGCACACTCATTTGCAATAACTGTGTAACAGACAACGGCTTAAATGCGGGTTAATCCAAAATATTAAGATACAATATTATTACAACAAGTCTGGGTTGGTAAAAGCTGGCTGGGCAGTGTACATGTGTGTGCTGTGTATACACAAAAATAAATAGGGGAAATGTGTAGTATAAATAAGTCTAACTGGCCTCAGAGTTGGAAGTGAGTGGGGGGGGGGAGCACATAAGGAACATCCTGTACATTCTGTTCAAGAAAGACTAGCACTCAAGTAAAAACTGAATAACACATGCAGGAAACTGTAAAGTACTAAATATTTAGGAGCATGAAAGACCCATCTGTACATGCTACCATATTTCGCAAACTCTCCCTAAAAGCCCAATAAACTGTGAACTAGCATGCAACACGTTTTATCTTTAAACCATACTGTGTAAATAGTAATGCTTAGTGAAGTCGTTTTGTGCAACCTAGAACATGAAACTCTATTTTCTTCTTATGCAAATGTTTTTTAATAGCGAGGTAAGGCCTGAAGAGCAAAAACCAGTTTGTGGCTCCCTAAAGTCAAAAACAACTCCGTCGAGAGGTATTGCGCAATCTGCATTGAGCTCCAGGGCACAACTGCTCTGCTGTTGTTGATGATAATGCGCGCGCACACACGCACACACACACACACACACACACACACACACACACACACACACACACACACACACACACACACACACACACACACACACACACACACACACACACACACACACACACACACACACACACACACACACACACACACACACACACACACACACACACACACACACACACACACACACACACACACACACACACACACACACACACACACACAACTCTGGGTGGATACAAAGCCGGTCTTGCCACTCAAAAGAAAGAAAAAGAAAGAGCTGGCCATCACGCAGCTTTCAACCCAGCCCAGCCACAGCGGAGCGGAGAGAGCTGGCTACATCCGCTTTGAATAGCAGAAAGTTATTTGCTTAATTATGCAACTGGCAATGCAGTCACCCTGCAGAACTTCAAAGAGCTTATTAGTTTTAATAGAGACAATATTTGAGATGCATCCATGAGTTTTGTTGCACTCAGGCAAATGCATGTCAGCTACTAAAGTTGTTCACTATCAATAATAACAGATCAATGACAAATTGAGCCGGTTTCATTATGTTGTTTATTGTACAGTATATTTTGCTGATAAAAAGATCTCCTTTTTTTCCAAGTAGAGGGAATCAACAGTACAACCGTGTATTTCTTGTATCCACATACTTCCCCGAACCTCCACCTCTCCTGATTTACAAGGATACCTCCTGAAGCAAAATATGAATTGTATTGCTCTCTGAGCTTCAGCTAGCTTTAAGATGAATCTTCAAGTAAGTCTAGAATGAGACGCCGTTTCCTCCATCCATCTCATCTACCCCCTACAAAATAGAACTCTGAATATTTACTTAAAACAGAAATGTAGGGTTTGATACACCTGTTAAAAATCAAAAGCCACAGTGATTATAAAACCCACCTGTGACATACTCTGCAGTCTTCTTGAAGTGGGTAAGTATGAGGTAGGACACCATGTAGAGGCATGTAAACAGGAGTACACAGATCTGCAGAGGAGACAGAAAGGAACGAGAGACTTGTATTAACTTTACTGGTTCACACAGCTAATCGCAGAAATGAAGAGCAGCCTTGGAAACAAGCCGTCGTGCTCTGTCCAATACTGCCGATGAGCCCACCTAAATAAATGTGATGCTCATCTCTGATTTAGTATATTCAGATAGGTCTTAAAAGCGGGGGTGGGTACATAGCAAAGATACCAAAAATAGTGGAGGAGATGGAGACGGCAACGGGAGAGCAAAGGAGATGCCAAGCATACAGTCACTGCTGCAATATATTTGTTCCTCATAAAATATTCTGTTTTGTTTTGTGCAGAGAAATAAAATAAAATGCAAACAGCCAAAAACAGTCACCATTCTGCCAAGGTCAAGAGACAGATTGAGGGTGAAGATTACCACTCTGTTCCAACAAAGAGCGAATTGGGTGACAGTGATGAACTAGGAGGGATTAAGGGTTGTAGATGGGTTAATACTAGTGACACTATTTACAAATATCATTTTCTGACATTTAGATCAAACCTATATCCACTCAGCTCTCAACATGTCACCCCACAAAGTCCTACAATAGAGTTCATCAAAACAAAACACGAGAACTGCTCCTTTAATGAAACAAAAACACATAACGAAAATGGATCTCCGCATCTGGAAGATTACCTCTAGTTCTACAAATCACAGACCGTGAACACAGAGTCACACACACAAACGTATTCTTCAACTGTGAACATGTCAGGACAAAAAATAAATGCCGTTGTCACAGCAAACAAATTAACAGACACATTCGAAACACATCTGTGCCAAACATGTGGTACAAGAAAGAGTAGCCAATCAAAACAAAGTAAAAGAGGGTGTATTCACTTCTCTCCGCCATTCAATATTGGAGATACGAACAGGAAAATTCCTGGGCAAGGTGGAAATTAATGACTTCCTGACCTTTTTAACAAAATATCAAACAAGACTAAAAGTCTATTAACACAAGTCTGTAGTGAATGGGCCTCGCCGTCAAAATCACAAAGGTTTTATTCAGTGAACATTGTAGGATACCTTTCTTATTGAGTCTGGCTGAGCTGCTAGAACACCATGTTGGCATTAGTAACCAAAGTGCAGCTGAGGCTGACTGCATCCTGTCGGCCTCATTACAACAGTAAAAGGTGTCGAACCAAAATTATCTAAATAAAAGCATAACGAGTTAATTGGACGAACAAAAAGCCTAAACATGAATCATTAAAAGTAATGTTGCAATAGTATAGTCCAAAACATTTCCTGTAAACAATCCAAAAAGTCCAAGAACAGTAAAGGGCACGCCAGAACTATTCATGGGGAGACGTGGTGCATTTACATTAGTGATTAGTGTTTCTATTATTCTAAATTCATAACAAAAGGGTATTTTAAAATGAATCATTGGGACATATGGTAGGCTACAAGAACAAATGGAGTTGGGGTACGGGCATACACCCCTCCTCCTGTGTGCTCTCGTCTAGGACGTGCAAGACGTTGACCCACTTTACAATGTAAACAAAACCGTTCTGCATATGGTGAAGTATATTTCACACAAACATACAAATGTAATCTGATGAGAAGTGCAGTATTGTACTGTGTAAGTGGGAATGATCACTAGCTGCATCACACAAACAACAACGGACTGTACAGAACTACTAATAAGCTCAGTCTGCAAAATGGTTCAATTATGCAGTCCAGTGTGCGATGGTTCATACAACAAAAGGAAAAGCAGGAAACAAAGGATGGGTTGGGGGTGAGAAAGAGGTGGAGGAGTAGAATAACACCAAGTTGATTGGCAATGTTGGCAACACAGAGCAGGCCACTGAGAAAAGAGTTTGAAACGGGATTTAGCTTCCAGAGAAGCATCTTTGTGCTGAACACAAAGCCCCTGGGCTCAGAAGTCACGCAGAGCATTTTAAGATTCACAGAGCAACCTAAACATCTCAAGTCAAGCGAAACGCCAAGTGGACTCCCGAGTGGGTCGTTTTAGGGGCACCCAGCCTCTTCTCCAGTGAAACAAATGTCGCCATGCTTTGCTTAAAAGTGTTTAAGTAACAGGATAGATTAGGAAAGACCAATTCAAGATGTATTAACCAGCTAGAAATAACTTTAAATGTTGCACAGGGAGAGCCTTTCAAATCCAAAGAGGGTGGGCAGCTGCAGGAGGTCGTGTTGTTTTCACCATTTTACTGGAATGTGTCAAGCAACATTTGATAGCTGAAGATTTCAGAGAACTAACAACTGAAACTCCAGTCAGGTAATCGTGTTCGTGAGAATAGAAAAATATTAAATCAACATTGACATTGCATATTGGTTTTGTTTTTGGAAAACAACGACCTCCTTAAAAGCCAAAGACACAAAATGAAGATGCAGATTTGATCATGAATCTCTCTCAATGGTCCGACAGAAAGTGACTTCTGTAATACACATCTATAGTGGGCAATACGGTTCCTAATTACTCCTGACCATGTCTTTTAAAAGGTAAAATGGTACTTTTCTTATGGTGTCTTTGATATCTTATGAATTCTGATGCTGGGTGTTGCGTGCTCATACTCATCGTCCTCTTTTATTCTGATGATCATTGATCCTTCTCGCTCCCTCTAGGCTAAGGGTGCGGGCAATGGGTGTGTACTCATGTCTCAAATGTTGAAGATAATACTTTATTACAGGAAGGCACATTTGCAAAAGCATCTTACAGCAACAGTGTCTTTCGGTTTCATGTTCCAGATACTCGATGATATTTAATACTGCATTAGCGCAAGTGAAGACGGACATTTGGCCTCAATCAGTTTCCCAGTGATTTGGCTTCAGATTTGACCGATTATGCACGTTTACCTCCAAATGAAAAAGGCATAATTTATATTATCCATTTGTTATTTTAAAAGAATTAGAGTCCGCCACTATCTGGTGCTACTAAGAAGCTTCTGATTAAAATCTATGTAAAGCCAACACTTCAGATAGTTACTGCTTTTTCCGGTCAAGCGCAACATGTTGCCGTCCGTCTGTGCTCCAACAACATGCGACACAGAGCACTACGGGAAGGAGTCTGTCCTCTCAGCACGGAGGCGCTCCTCCGGCCTTTGCAATACATGTCCTGTGACTGCAGCAGGATCTCAAAAAGTGTTATACAAGCCACATTATATCACGATTATAAGAATTAATCAATTACACACTATTTTAATATCCAAATGTCTTTTAAATTGCATTTGAAAAATGACCTTTCATAGTTTCAGGAAGCTTGGACATAAGAGAAGAGAGTTTGCAGACTGTAGGTTTTAGACTAGTAATCACCGATATTAAACCAAGCATGTTTTGAAAGACGAAATTCTTATGATGCAAAAGGAACAGTGATATTTTATACCACATCATTTGCATACATGTTTTCGAGGTATCGAGGAACCTTGTCCATGACTATAAAGATGATACATTTTACACAATCTGTTTTATTAACCTTAAACCTGAAGCGTTTTGTCCACTGCACAAATTACATTTCATTTTAAATGAGACCACCATCCATCTCTCCCTCAATTGGATGCTTTGCTATGTGAAATACCACTGCCACATTAATAAGCTGGGCCTAAAGCCATTAATAACAAGAGATGCAGGGGCAGCTGAACAGAGATGGTAAGCTGGAGGCCAGCCAGTGGCTTAAGAAGGCTTTATAGACAGATAGCATTAGGTCCTGAGGTGAAAGGGACAATGACAAAATAAGGACACAAGAACATAGATGAACAGTTAATTGTTGCTTGTGTAAATTAAAATCTACAACATTCTAACTTGTCTGCTACTAGAGGATGTAATCAGCTCTGCCTGTGATACATAATGTGGGCATACTGATCTAGTCACTAATAACTTAAATACATTTTAAAATGTGAGATTCTTTTGCTTTGAATGTTTTTACACTTGAAAGGGGATTTCACAGCCAAAACGGACATGCCACAGCAGGGTGTAACTACTGACGCGAAAGATGGCTCAGTCCCTTTCTGCCCAATACAATATCAGAGCCCTGAAACTGGGACACCTAAACTGCATTAATTATTGAGGTTATTAGTTACACCTTTGGTTTTGCAGTAAATTGTTTTCTATGACAAATGTATTTTGTTCACTAGTTGTTCACAGTACTTACTGTTGTGATGACTCAACCTCTCTAAGGATCACTAATTGACATTACATATTTCAGTCGTACGTTTACCCCCGTGTGCTGGCTCCAATAGGGCTCATCCTCTTGTAGAGTACCAGCACACATTTAGCTTTTTCTTATCTATTTGCAGTTGAGCAAAAGCAGGCCAAATTGATCCACAACCACGGATTTGAACAGTTGTTTGACAGTGTCCCTTGTGCAACACTGCGTCAGCAATATTGCAAATCAGGCCATAAACTGCCAATGAGATCTGACTGTACCTTTTGGGGTTAAAGGCCAGTCTCCATGTGCCTTGCTGTAACTACATTGATCTGACTGAAGTTCAACACGGTCTTGCACACAACTGAGTCAGCCACAGACACACAACAGTATAGTGTGCAGCTTAGTCCGAGCCATGGCAAACAGATAGATGTTTGAGAAGTGGTCCAGGTGGTGGGGAAACTCAGAAGAAAGAGCTACATGATGCTAGGTTTGCTTCCCGAAACCCTCAGGCTACTGACTGACCAGCTGCCTCCGTGTACAGACGAACGCCTGAAACGTTGCAGAAGTTCAGCTGACTGCCCGAACACTCACAAGCATCGACATTAAATCACCCGAAAAGCAGCTCAAACTCATTGTTGCATGCTATTTTTTCCAGTTGCAGGAATGTGAGACTTTTATCATCTTAAACAGGAAAGATAAATAACAGTTAACGGTGCGTTACGGAAAACAAATAATGTCAGGACGTGGCTTGCAGGAGTCTGGTCGTGCTGTCTCCTCATATGCATGTTAACCGACGGGTTACTCACTATGGTCTCCCGGACACGGTTGTGGAAAAGTTGCTCTCGAACCGATACGTCTTCTGTTTCCATTCTACGAAAACATAACAGTGACCTCGGGCTCAAAAGCGCTGGTTAAAAAGTTAAAACAGGGTGCATCTTGTTAGTGAAGCCAAGGATGTGTGGCTGTGTCGCACAGCGGCAATTTAATGGCTGAGCTAGCATGCTGCTAGCGAGACGTCTGCGATACCAGACGGACAGGGAGCGGTGGGCGGGGCCAAGCAGAGGGGCGGGGCACCGGGAGCACTGCAGGTAGCTGTCAATCACCACGAATAATCTTCTAATAATACCTCAGCGTCATCATCACATTGTTTACATGTTATTCATATCCAAAGGTGTGTGTACATAGTTCACATGATAGAGATGCCGGACAAACATTACAATGTTCATGTGCTTTAGTTCATGTGTTACAATCAATACATTGATAATGCATCTGTTCTGCTTATGTACGGTACAGTAAACACAGACCGGCAGTGCAAATGCAGTCTGAGGTACTTAGCCTACTTTACTCTTACTCTACTCCACTACATTTGAGAGGGAATTATTTTAGCTTGTACTCCACCTCATTAATATTACAGAAGTAATAGTTACTTTACACACACACACACACACACACACACACACACACACACACACACACACACACACACACACACACACATATATATATATATATATATATATATAAATCCATAATGATATTTAAAATATTATTTACACTTGAAGAGTAAGTTAAATGATCTAACGTCACTTAAAATTAGCTCCACCTCCAGATTAAATGTTGTATGTTTATGCAACAGTAATTGAATATCACTAGATTATATTAACACTGACATGGGCCATTCTGTCTGCAAAAACAAGTATACTTTAATCATAATACTTATGTAAAAATTTAGAATTTTTTTGTGAACAATGTGAAGAACCTGAATACTTCTTCCAACCCTCTTTTTAACATACTATTAAGGAAATATGTTTAAGATATGATCATTTTTGTTATTGTTGCACATGGGAATTTAGTGTACGTTTTACATTTTAATACTCTTAATTTGTGTAGCTTTGTGTTTGTGTGCATTATTCCTTAAAACGACTTCAGGCATTCTTTAACACACTTCAATGAGTGCCCTATGATACATCAAAGGTTAATAGTTTTACATCAAATGTTTGTAGTTCTACATCAAAGGTTAATAGTTATATATGGGGTCAGATCAGTCTAAATAATTGCAAATGCACACAGACAGACTCACAAATACAAACACAATGATTCACAAATGCGCACGAACAATTCACAAATATATTCGATTTACAAATGCACACAGAAGGATTTATAAATAAATTAGACTCACAAATGCACGCAGAACGATTCACAAATTCCAATGCACACATAAATAAATTATGATTTGTTTGTTTGTGGATCACACTGCATTTGTTTGTGGATCACACATTTGTTTGTGGGTTTTTAAGACTCCCCTGCAGTGGCTCATTCGCAGACCTGTAGCCAATCAGATGTCGTCCTCATTTTCAAAGGGGAGTCGCATCATTTGTTATGTTTGCACACGCAATGTTTTTTGGGGCCCCGGATATCCATTGTTAGAGACAGAATTTCAGAATCATAGTGGATGTTATGCTCATTTGGACACTATCACTGAGATAAAGATGAATTTGTTCAGTGTCAAATATACCATTCAATGAAAAATATATAAATATTAATGCAAAGAAGAGAGAGTTATTTCTCGTATTTTGAATTCGCTCATTCACACTCTCGCTCACTGGAGACATGTTCTAAGTTTCCTTTCATTTTCCTCTATTAAAGCTAAATGTAAGCAGGTAACACTCGTTAACAACTACCAATATATTATATACATAGCCACATGCTGTAACTACCTCGATTTACAGGTCACTCCGTGCATCATTTACTTTGAGCTAAACTCATTGGCTATAATCCTGGCTGTCATTGACTAGTAAAGACATTACTTGGCAGAGGGAGAAAGCCAGCCAAGGTCCTAGTGCTCGGGGAATTATATTGTTAAGTATGATGATAGACTATTGGATTGGAATTTGAAGGGGGAGAAGACAAACCAGAACGCACGCACATATGTAGCATGTTAGAGTTATAAATAGCATATCCATTTTTTTTTTTAATGAAAAAAAAACTTTTAAAGCCAATAATGCCAAATTATTTGGGGAGGCTGAAGAACATTTTCAGGTGGCTGAAGCCCCTCTAAAATAGGCTTAAGGTTGCACCTGCATCAAAGGTTTGTCCCTTCCTCATCGCAGTTCAGATGTTTCAAAGACCTAAATCTTGATTAAGCCGAAGGGTAATTTCATTGTCATGATCCAAAGTCCAAATGTTGCAACAACATGCAACAACTTCAACTGCGAAAAGGACAGGAAGGGATTTATCGGGATAAGGACTTAAAACCATGGGCTCGGTAAGTAACCTCTTTTTTATTAGTTAAAACAAAAAAGGTTTTACATGTATTACATGTATAAAAAGTAAATACAGTCAACAGTCAGTCTGCTTTAGCGTTTAGATTAACTATGGATTGTCCTAGAGAGAATTATTGGGAACTACCATCTCAATTTCTGACATTTTAAACAACATGTGATATGTTTTCTCTCAAAATGCACATGTAATCACATCAACAGTTACTGCCTGCTATGTTTTGAATCAGCTTAAAATAACAGAGACTATCACAAGCTTAGATAAATCCCTCTTATATAATACATTATTTATGTGGATGGATCGCAGAGATTAAAAATCCCTTTGCAAAGATGTAGCAGCACACAGCTCATACAGAGAAAACATGCCAAAATGTATAACACTGATTTGAAATGCATACAAGGGAGTGCATGCGATTGAAATGTGTCATGTGATCAAAAGCATGATGTCAAATTGGTTAAAATAAAAGAAGAAGACAAAATTATTGTGTTACTTCATTGCAGGTACCCATGAGGGATGACTAATATTCACCTGAACAGGGACCACTGAGGGAGAACTATGGTAAAAAGTGTCATGGTAGCCTATGCCCTGTGGGCTGCCGGCGGGCCTTTGGGCCTTCACCATTTATATTTAGGAAGAGACAGCCATGCTCTGTTATGGATGCTGACTCTGGGGGGATTTGGGTTTGGCTGGGTCAGAGAGGCCATACGTATTCCTGCTTATGTTGGTGAGGCCAATCAAGATGCAGCGAAGGAGAGAAAAACACCTCCCTTGGTGCCTCCACCTGTGGGCCCTGTCAGATTTGTTGGACAAGTGTGTGTTGGGATCTACTTTGGCACAATGGCTCTTATTGGACTGAACTCCCTCAGTTTCTTCTACTTGATCGTCCTGCCTTTATCTGTGGGTGCAGGGGTACATCTGGTGTCCTGCATTGGGCAGCAGACTTCTGATCTACGGAAAACATTGACTACTTGTCTCATAACCTCCCCAATATTCTATGGCAGCAGCTTATCGCCTCTCCCTATAAGCCTGGCTGCCAGTGTAATTGCTGCACAGAACCGCAGGGTCAAACCTCCACGGACACCTGGGAGCACACAGGAACTAGGTAAGATAACACGTATAATATATAATGTATATAACAGTACCATCTGACTTTGTGGCACTCTGTAGGTTTGGACCCAAATGCAGACACTAAAGGGATTAAAACAAAGGTTTATTGCAGGAATAATGGATGATGAGAATGACAAGAGGTTGAGATGGAGCATGAGGCCGAGGGTTAAGACAATTGCTGGGTGGCCAAACACGACTTACTCCTGTGGTTGAAGAAACAATTTGGCGATTAGTGGATGGAAAGCCGGGGTGGATATAGTCAATGAGAAACTGGAAGGCAGCTGAGCAGACTGGACAGGTGAAGTGAATGAGCCAGGTAGGAAAACCAGGTAGGAGGCAGACAGGGGAAAGGGAAACACAGGGGGAAACAGGAGGCAGACTTCCTTTCACGTCTTGATAACAGTGCTTCTCTCTAAATCTTTAAGACCCACTAAAAATGTATCTATATCTGCCTTTTATCCAGGTCCTCGTCTTTACAGGCTCGGTCTAGCCTGGCTGGCCTTCTCCGCTCCGCTTGGTTACTGTATTTTCTATAACACCACAGCCACGCTGTACTACCTGTCTGACTGTGTATCAGCGCTCCTGGATATGTTCTGGTTCCTGCCTTGGCTCAGAAATGTGTTTGAGTACATTCTTTTGATGCCATATCGGCTCTTGTGCGTTCTTACTGGAGGGGGGTACTATGAAGACGCTTGGAGGAAGGTGCTGCAAATACTGCTCAAAGAGTACACGAAGAAAGAAAAAGATGCACTGAAGGTGAGCAAGCGCATAACTGGGAAGGATATAAGTGACACGTTAGGGTGGTTTCACCTCAAGGTGTTAACTGTGCATCAATCTGAACATATTCTCTGGCATTGTCATATCTTCACACTGTTAGCAGGATATATTTGTGTTGCAGGTATTTTCGTTGGACGAAGAGGCCTCTATGGAAGACATAACTCGCAGCTATAGGGGGCTGGCCAAGACATGGCATCCAGACCACAACCCCAGCAGCAAGGAGGCTGAGGTCATGTTCATGAAGATCCATGAGGCGTATGAGGTCCTTCGACAATGGCACAAACCTCGTCGATTCACAGCATAGTTGGCTTCATGGGGGACTGGGCCGATTGGTTGTCATTGCTTTCTATTGTTCATGAAACGTAAATCAAGAGTATCCACTGGAGACTCGCACAGCATGCAGCTGGATGATTGGATACTTCTCAGAGTCGGTTACAAAGAGCACTTTGCTGCCGCCTTGTGGTGCTATCGGGGTACTATCAACCCAAAGTATTTGATCACAACAATGTTGGTTATGTTCTACTGTGCGTCTGCTTGCTTGCTTTTAAACACTAAACTATCACTATGTACATATCTTATTATTTCACAGCATTAATACAAAAACACATTAATTAAAATATGTAATGATCACGTAATAAAGGTAGACGCAAATGTGTGATAGATAGACTTTGTGCAATTAGCCGCCTAATTAATTCTCCAGCATTTCTGGAAGAGAACTCGTTCACAAACACGTGTCTAAATGTTCAATAAATAATTGCACTAAATGTAGCATGCTTACTGTTCTGGCCATCTTTAAGCTCTTATTTCTTTCAGATATGAATGCGCTGTTAGTTCTTGTCATACGTTTCATCACATTTGCATCACCTGTACCCGGAGCCGACATGCATCGATGCATTCGACAATCACTGAATCAAGAGATCTGTTGTACAGTTATTCGGTCTGTATCCCAGCATGGGCCCGGAAGTTGTTTGGGATTCCCAGGTAAAAAAAAATAAAAAAATCCCGGAGATGCTGTCGTCGCCTGGGAAAACAAACAGCTATCCAGACAATTAAAAAGGGAAACACGGAGCGGGCGCCAGGTAAAGAGGAGGCTTCTGGACCGCACCGCGGCGCTCGGTAAGAACATCCGTCGGGTTTAATGCTGAAGTGCGGCATGTTTTTGAGTAGTTGCTGAATGCCATTTGTCGTGTGGTCGGGTGCCATAGCAACGGCTCGTGAGAAACATTGTATGGCCGGTTTGACGACAGCTGCGTTCATGCGGACGATTCTCGGGTAACTCCTGCAACACATTGCCATTGTGTCTCCTGCAACACATTGCCATTGTGTCTCGTGCAACACATTGCCGTTATGTCTCCTGCAACACATTGCCGTTGTGTCTCCTGCAACACATTGCTATTGTGTCTCGTGCAACACATTGCCGTTATGTCTCCTGCAACACATTGCTATTGTGCCTTCTGCAACACATTGCCGCTGTGTCTCCTGCAACACATTGCCGCTGTGTCTCGCCACTGTCTCGAGCTGACTGGTGTCATAACAGACCAAATCCACCGAGCAGCTAGAACAAGTACAGCCACGCGCACATCGAGCAGCGTGGTAGTTATTTGGCAGTGTAACGCGGTGTGTTTTACTGCACAGTCCGGAGAGGCTTGCCAGGCAAAGGGTCGGCGCTCTTGCGCGTCCCCCTTTCTTTTCCCCCCTTTTTTTTAATCGCAGTGCCCTGGTTTGACTGGCGCGTCTCCCGGCTGCATCCGCGCCTGTTGCTCCCCATGCACGGCCAATGCCAGGATATTAATTCCCCCTGCGCTTCGTTGTCTCCGCCTCCTGCTCGCGTACAGTCTCCTCTGTCCATTGTTGTTGTCACCCATTTGAGCAAAAGGTGCAGCATTGTACATCTGGCTATTTTGGTCGTCCCCCCCCCCCCCCCCACATGAAATAAAATAGAGCTTCACCTTAACTCACATATACAATCCACATGTTCTTCGTCTGGAAATCTTGTAACTCAGCACCGCCAGTGTTGGAAATTGGGGTAGTCTCTATACCTATTTTGAAAAAATTAGAAGGAACAAATAATTAACGTCAGCAAGTAAATATAAGCCCTACATCTCAACACAATCCAGCATGTATATAAATAAATATATGTATGTACGTATGTATGTATGTATGTATGTATGTATGTACGTATGTATGTACGTATGTATGTACGTATGTATGTATGTATGTATGTATGTATGTATGTATGTATGTATGTATGTATGTTCGTACGTATGTATGTACGTATGTATGTATGTATGCATGCATGTATACATGTATATATGTACTGTATGTATGTATGTATGCATGTACATAGTAAATTCCCCAGTGTTGAAAATGCAGTGTCAAAGAATATTGACAATTTCAGAGTTATTACAACAACTGCAATAGTAAATAGCCCCCAATGTTGGTGTAAATATTCAGAGTTAAACATGTTGTGTAAAATATAAAGTGTCAAGTGAATTGACTCTTTCAGAGTCATTACAACTAGAGCAAGAGTGAAAAAAACCAGTTTTGACAAAGTGATTCTCTAAATCACTTTGTTATATCAAATGTTGATATCTAAGTTATATTGACAATCCTTTGAATAAAATCCTATTTCTGTAGGCATCTGGGGAGAGAATGAATGCTGATGACTGCAATGGATGCTCATATGCACAAGGTATGTTTATATATCAGGGATACACTATATACATGCATGTGTACAGTCTCTAAACTGTAATGCTTTCTTTCATAACATTGGCATATTTGTTTCTCAGGTAATGGAGGAGAGTCGTCAACGGAACATGATTTTTATAGCGGGTTGCAGGACCCTTCAGCAAAATCCCCAAACAGTCAGCAGTCGTCCCCACACCGCTCCCTCAGTGGTCAGTTAGTAGTCCTTTGTTTCATTGTGGCCGCATCTACACAAGGTAGAATTATTCATTGACATTTTTAAAGTAAATATGATTTTTTGTTCTCCTCCTCACCCTCTCTCTACACAGCGAACTCCATCAAGGTTGAGCTGTGCAGCGATGATGGGTCACCAGGTGCTCCACAGCCAGAGAACAGAGAGGCTGTGAGCGACGATGGCAGGAGGGAGGACAGAGATGACCCCATGGAGGAAGGGAGCACAGAGTACGTCGGGGCTGGAAGAGACAGAGGGAGCATTTATAATGACATGGCCAGTCCGAACTCTGCTTCACCAGGACCTCTCCGCCTGCCCAATGGGAAGCTCCAGTGTGAGGTGTGCGGCATGATCTGCATCGGGCCCAACGTGCTAATGGTGCACAAGCGGAGTCACACAGGTGGGAACAAGCCAGCAAGGCCGTGAAAAAATATGACCCTAAATATCATTAAATAAAAGCAGTACGTGAAATGATTACCTTTTAAATCCTTTGTCTGTCCATGTGTTTATAGGCGAGAGGCCGTTCCAGTGTAACCAGTGTGGGGCTTCCTTCACCCAGAAGGGGAACTTATTGCGCCACATAAAGTTACATTCGGGAGAGAAGCCTTTCAAATGTCCCGTTTGCAACTACGCTTGTCGCCGGAGAGATGCCCTGGCTGGACATCTACGCACACATGCAGGTCAATCCGTGAGCTTGAAGAGCCATGCAACACTACCGAACACATCAAACAAAAGCCATGAAGAGATTTTTCATAAATGTACCGAATCAGTTATTGAACCTGATAAATACAGTTGTTCCATAACATTATTCCTTAATGTGATGGAGTATAATGTTTCAAACAACGGTAAGCAGTAGAAGTGGGGATTCATTAGAACGTCCTCCTTCTGTGAAGCGCAGAGCAAATAGTTGCACCAGAATGAACTGTAAGACACATGACAAAATATGACATTTAGCATTTGTGAAAACAGGAAATCCTGTCGGCGCCTTCAACAGGTGTTGACACACAGTATGTACAGAAGGTCTCGATGGATCTTCACGGGTCTCAGGTTCATTTTCTAAAAAAGGATTCTTGCCAACTGGATTTCAGCGAATTTACATCAGACTTTCCGATGGATTTTAAGAGGACACGTTAAAGAGTTAGGCGTTTTCTCTCGTCACTGGCGGGCGATATAGAACAATTTCAATTGCTAATCAATGGGGACACACCACTATAGTAGTTATGTTATTGATATATTTCTCAGCTAATTTCATTTAATCAACTGTTATGTTAAGGGCAAGGTTTGGACCCAAAAGCAGCAGGCAGAGTTCTCAAAAAACAAGTTTTATTGACTAACGTCAAGCAGGACTACAGACAAAAACCAGACTGGAACAAAAACGAACAGACACCGAACAAGCAGGGAGACACAGACTAAATACACTGGGGAAACGAGACACAGGTGGAGACACAGGTGGAAACAATCAGGGCGTGGCTGGAAACAATCAGGACCGACACAGACAAGCACAGGGAAGGAGGAGCAGGGGAACAGGAAACGAGACAGGGATTTCAAAACAAAACGAGAAACACTCCAAATCATAACATCAACAGCATCCATCATACCGGGTGACATTTTGTGCATCTATCTGTTTTGTGTTTTTTCTCTGAATTGCAGCTTCTTCTCCAACGGTGGGAAAACCTTTCAAGTGCAGCTACTGTAGTCGCAGCTATAAACAACAGAGCACACTGGAGGAACATCTGGAGCGCTGCCACAGTTATTTGAAGAGTTTGGACCACCAGACAGCACAGGGTAACATATCACGCCACACAAGAAAGTGTCTTCTTGATTGTAAATGCAAATAGACTGAATAAAGCAAGTTCAATATATTTATACACATAATGAGTGTGTCTTTTGTTTGCAGACGAAGAGTCAGTAAATATGGAGACAATTACAAAACCTTTGCTCCAGCCATCGAATAAAAAAATCCCGTTTGTGGATAGATTGGCTATTAGCATCACCAAGCGCAAGAGGTCAACACCACAGAAGTTTTTGGGTGAGTTAATGTTCACAAGTCAATCCATGTTAGTTATATTAAGTAAGAGTGTGGGAATATATGTATAACCTTTTACAAAGGCAAATTCTATTTTTACTTTAAATTACACAATGTTATATATTTAGCTTAAAAAAAGGGCAGAATTAATACGAAAGTTATCTGTATATGATTAGAGTCAACTTGCACTTAACAGTTTATAGACTTCTCGTCCATGTGTCTCCATGTTGCTCCATGAAAACGGAGAAGTAAACCAGCAGACCTTTTATCATCGTATTACTGATGTTCCTTTTCATAGGTGAAGCACCTGAAGCACCTGAAGCACCTTACGAATTGTCCTCTGGCTCTGAGAAGGAGGCAGACCTCATGAGCTCTCAGCCATCTGGGTTGGCCAGTCCACATCTTCAAGGCAGCAGGGGTAAAAGGGAGAACCATGAGCCGCCTGCACCGTCTCAGCTCCATCCTGCCTTCCTCACGGAGATACCCACGATTATGGGCTCCGTCAACAGCAACTTTACTCCTCAGGGCCCCCGAGCCCATGCTGGAGGCGGGCTGGCAGCTGTGCCCCTCGGCCTGGCGGGGCAGCAGGCGGGTGAAGGCCGTGATGACCAGCGCTCGGCCCGTAGGCACATCACCTCGCCCAACGGCTGCCCCGACTCTACAGACACAGAGAGCACAGCAGAAGAGCAGAGCACAAGGGTCACAGCCCCGACAAGTACCTCCAATAACCACCACCTCCACGACCAGACCCCAGCACTGGCACGCAGCCATTCCACTTCCAGCCCCAGGCAGGCCAAAGACTTGGACCCAGAGTGGGAGAGAGCGTGTCCTGTGCCCCCCACCATAAAGGGGAGCCCTGTCTCACCCCTTTCTTCCAAGGAGATTGTGCAGGTGTTAGACAGGGATGGTCGGCCTGTGCGCTCCTTCCACTGCAGGCACTGTCGCATCCTCTTCCTGGACCACGTCATGTTTACCATCCACATGGGTTGCCACGGTTTCCGCCAACCCCTCGAGTGCAACATCTGTGGCCACCGCTGCCAGGACCGCTACGAGTTCTCGTCTCACATCAGCCGCGGAGAGCATCAGGTGGACTGAGGAGAGGGGAGAGTGATCGGATGAGGAGAGGCGTCTGTTGCTCTGTAAAGTTGTAGGCTCCCGTTTGTTCTGCACCAGATCAGTTGCTTTAAATCCCTAGTGTCAGGAAAAGGATTTGTGGTGAGAACATTTATTAAACTAAAGCAGATGCGAGTGGAAGATCTTTTCACCGCACCATTCAAAGTTTAGTGGAGGCAAGTTGCATTCTATGATTGATTGCACTCACATATAAAATCATCCGGCAAAACTACTGGTTCCGCTTCAAAAGTGCCTTCTTTGGGGATTTCCTCTTAACTTTAAAAAAAAAAAAAAACTGTAGAGGAGCTGGTGCTCAAAAATCAAACTAGCCATCTTTTGCTAAGTGATTTAGTTAGCACTTTTGGAAGGTTGTGCACAGGCAGTTAAGGTAAGCATGGCATGTACATTTTAAGAATTCTATTTGGTATGCTTAGTATGCAGAGCTTTGTGTCTGTGGTTGAGGTGGGTACTTTGTGTCGTGTGTCAGGTATGCTTAATATGCACTGAGAGCTTTGTACCTCTGGGTTTGAGAGGAGCTTTTGTCACAGACAAAGCACAGTAATGGATTGCCTTAACTCCTACAGTAGTACGCCGCTGTAGGAATACATTGTTTACAGCACGTGTGAAGACACCTCAGAAGAGAGAATATTTGCAGCTGCACAGAGAGACTATCAAAAGTGAGGGAAATCAACTTGAAAACGTTCAGGGTCTTCAGGGCTCAGATGTTTAATAGGTTTTTGGATTTTAAAGTGAGCCTGAGCATACTGGTGCAGATCAGACCACGAGCCATGTCGTGTACAGTAAGAGCCTGACTGAGACGGCCCGGGGTGCTATACCTATACAGGATTGCACTTTTATGTTCCCTGCTTATGTATGAACATCTTTTGCCGAAGTAATTGATGGCTTTACCATTTTTTTCTGTGATTGCTCTACTGCACTGATAAATCACATCATACTCACCATATTTGATCATCTAATTTGCAACACCAGTGTATTTTTAACGAAGCCGGCCTTGAACAGAAAGCGTGGCGCTGGTTCTGGGGTCTACACTGAAGTTTGCTGCGATGTGTGACTTAGAATTGAAAATCAGTTCCACTAAAATAATTATTTTTGCCGTTTTGCACTCTGCTGTTGAGGCTGAGAATGTAAACAATTTGCTTAACGTAAGTTAATTAACAAATTAATTCTTTAAAATGAATGAACTTGTCAAACATTTTTGATCTGTTCCGTTGTCACTTGTGATTATCTATTTAGTGTTGTTTGTTTCAGCCTTGGTGTATTAAACCAGCTATATTCCAAATCTTATCCAGCATATTCCTCAAGTCCATAAAATGTTACCTCCTGCTTCTTTATAGCACCCAAATACCTTATTGCTACAGTATGGTGAGTTATCTGATAATGTTAATATTGGGAACATGAATGAGACCAAACTCAGTATTCTTACTTGTTATTGTGGGTTTGCTGCTTCATAGTTTAACTTCATTTTGATTGATAGCAGGCAAAAATATACTTGAAACTGTTTGTGAAAAAAGTTATTTAAAGATGCACTTGGTTTGATAAGTCGAGACATGTGTGTGAATGGAATATAGCATGTGTGCTTGTCATTTTCTGCTTTTCCCTAAATTGTGAATTATTTTTGAAATGTGAAGTAATTTCAAGAAGTGAAAATGAGGCATGGGTTTTTGTCTCCTTGTGTAGACTTTTAAATGTTATACAATATTTTGTGAATGATGTAACATGACAAAACACTTTACCTCAAAGTTAAAGATGTACAACTGCCTCATTATTTAAACTGGTCATGTTGCTTTTCAAGATGTTCTTGCAGTTAAAGATGCGTGTCCCTCGATATTCTCTCAACTTTTTACTGTCAATAAAGTTGAGTTTATTGTAAAAGTGATTGTCTCTCATGCGATTATAATGGCATCCACATCTTTGTGCTTATTTTTCAATCAAAGTGCATTGAAGGCTTTCTCACAATGTGAAAATACAAAAAGTAAGGAGATAAGATATTTAAGTATATATTTCACCAAGATACACTACCGTTCAAAAGTTTGGGGTCACTTAGAAATGTCTTTATTTTTCAAAGAAAAGCACTGTTTTTTCAATAAAGATAACATTAAATTAATCAAAAATACACTCTATACATTGTTAATGTGGTGAATTAATATTCAAGGTGGAAGTGTCTGGTTTCTAATGAAATATCTCCATAGGTGTATAGAGGCCCTTTCTCAGCAACGATCACTCCAGTGTTCTAATGGTACATTGTGTTTGCTAATCGCCTTAGAAGACTAATGTCTGATTAGAAAACCCTTGTGCAATTATGCTAGCACAGCTGAAAACAGTTATGCTGGTGATATAAGCTATAACTGGCCTTCCTTTGAGCTTGAAGTTTGTAGAACAAAATTAATACTTCAAATATTAATCATTATTTCTAACCTTGTCAATGTCTTGACTATATGTTCTATGAAATGTTCAATTCATTTGATAAATAAAAGTATGAGTTTTCATGGAAGACACAAAATTGTCTAGGTGACCCCAAACTTTTGAACGGTAGTGTAACTAATCATAAATTCCAAGTCTTACAGGTTTTGACATTACTCTATAAATATACTGATCAAACACTATTCCTTTATGTGCTTACGACTGCTAAAAAATATGTGTATATTATATTATGTATCCATCAGTCCATGACAAATTTTAGGATGTAAATAATTTGGTTGTAATCTGCCTCTGATCTGTATGATATATTTAGTTAACACTAAGAAAAAGGTGTATAATAGATATCACTTTACTGCCTATATACTACATATATTCAACTTCAAGTGATTGAAACAAAAGTGCATGCAAAAGTTCAACAGTCGAACATGTATGTTTACGAAGGTAAACTCTACTGTATGTGTTTTGGATATTGTAATTGAAGCCTAATCATTTATTTCGTAACCTAACTTTTAGGTAATTTTCCTTGTTTTCAGATTTTTACATCAATAAATACACATTTAATATTTGTAAATTATCACAGAACACAAATACTGCATATTGTAAAACTTGATTTTAAAAGTAAAAAATATAAACTGTCTATACATATATAAAGTGTAACTAATATATCTCAAACTTATTTAATATTATTGTATATGTTAAGCCTTAAAAATGTACACTGCTTTATATTCACATGACATTTCGCCCAAATATGACAGACTTTTGTCTTGTATGTTTCATGTGGGTTTTGACCTTTTTTTTCTTCTGCAGTAGAAAATCAGTTTTTTCTGCTCCTACATATAAATTCCAGGTGCAATATAAAAAGTGTATAAATATAACCACCCTAACAGTGAATGAGAACTTTCAGAAATATATCTCAATATGTAAAAGCCACATATTCTTTGGAACACTTTGACGACCTATGTGACCTACAATGCACCACTCTGATGAAGCCAAGACATGCATGGTGTGCTGAAGGAAAGTTCTTGAATTCGACAATCAATTTTTGAACCCCTGACTACAGGTGGAATTAAAAAACACTTCTGAGTACAACTGCCATTATATTAAAAAAAGAAAAGCAAAGAAACAGCTCACGTAACACCACATTGATGTCTCCACCCAGTTTACCGCTTCGGTCCTGAACCTTTAAAAACAGTAAAGATGTAGACTGTGAAACAATTCAATTCACCAAAGATTGAGCATTTTGAGCCTTACGGTTATAGTCTGAGGACTTTGCACAACTTAAGAAATGCACATACTTGTGTTATGTGCATCTTTTACAATTCAGAGAAAATTATATTAGTTGTGAATTTATAGGTTCAAAGATTTACAGACCTGACTTCCACAGGAAGCTTTGAGAAGGCATTGTCCTCTGATAGATACTTTTATTTTGTTGCTTTTGCATGTTTCGCACAACTTACAACACACTACTCACGAATACACAATATCTGTTTTCCAAGCATAAAGTTATTTGTTTTTAAAGCATTTATTTCTGCTTGTTTGAGACCGGCAGTGCTGCTATTCTGTGTTTCTATCATTGTTAATGGAATATATATCTTGCGTTGTGGGATGCTTGTCAAACCAAACATTCTGACGGTGTACCGTCGGCTTTTGAAAAGTATGATGGGCATGTTTCACTATTCAATTAATTGTTAAATTAAAGAAATTATAGCTTGATGATACATTATGGAAATAATTGTTGATCGTATAGCCCGAAAAGGTCAATCTCAGAATACTGTCATTTGAAACAAGTGGTTGTGTAACAGTTTAGCTCCACACGTTCCTTTTATTAGTTGTTTTCATCCTGTCGGCCTGTTTCACTAATTCTCATATCATTCCAGATCCTGCTTCCCATCTCGTCAGACCAACTCCCTTCACCTGTTCTCTCACCTGCCTCTGATCACTCCCTCGTCAATCCCTCATTCCCTTCACCTGGTCCTCATGCCCGTCTCACCTGTTGCCCATTCCCTCATTAGTCCCTGTCTACTTAGGTCCCCTCACTTGCTCTTGTCCTTTGCCAAGTTGTTTTGTGTTTTTCCTGACCAAGCCCTCAGAGTTACAAATTGTATCCAGCTGTTCCTGCCTGTTTTGTTCCTGCCATTACTCAGAGTAGAAGATCATTGTTTCCAGTTCGGTCTCCTGAGTTGTGCTCTTGGGTCCACCATAATACTCCTGTGACAGGCTGCTCTAAAGATACTTATCAAAGAAATATATAAAAAAAGAAAGTGGTAGTGGTATAAACACTATGTGAGCTTTAATTTAAGGAATAAAGTATAGGTGAGAATTTTACATTTGAAATGTTTTTAAAATCTTCAATTATGACCATTCATACAGGTTACATGAAACAAAAGAGTGAATTACGTTGATGCACTGTGACTGTGTGACATCAAGGGTCTTTTCTGAAGGGATGTTCCACAACCAACACATGGTAGGTCAGGTGGTCTGTCATCTATCTTCCACTGAGGTCTGCCATCGAGTGACAGGCAGCAACTCACAGCCTCAGTGATGTCACACAGCAGCATCCACCTTGCCCCTCGTGACGAACTGTTGATTGGTTTTCGGACACTAAACTCAGCGGACGCAGCTGTTTCAGAGTCTGGACATGATGCACCTTGGCCTCGTCTTTGTTGTTGTTGTTGTTGTGTAAGTTAGTTTGAAAAACATGAACTTACACTAAACACTCTGCACATTGTTGACCATGAAACTAGATCAACACAGTTTAACATTTCGTAAAAAGGACTTAACTTTACTTGTTTTCCTCCTCCTCCTCCTCTTCTTCTTCATCTCTGTCATGAGAGAAATTTGTCTTCAGGGCTTTCTGTCGGAAATCTCCTTAGGTTGAGGCAACAAACCAAAAAAGGTCAAGGAAGCGATTGTGGTCTGGTTAAATTAGAAACCATTTTTCCCACTTTTATTCTTCTGTTCTTTGGGTTCATGGTTGACAAACAAACAAACAAAAAGCAGAACAGTGCATCCACAACAGGTATGACGTGAGGCATCATACCTGCCCCATCAAGTACATTATGAAATTTAATACCTTGTTTGCCTGCCTGCCCTCGAATGTAATGACTGTTTTAAATTTTTTCGACGTTCGCAACTCATCTTTCTTTGTAGCTTATGTTAAACACACTCTGTGTAACTAAGTGACAGGGGGCTGTCATTGCTCATTCATTTGTTTAGTGTGAATAGGCCGACTTAAAGTTTGCACTTGGAAGTTTATTCCACTAGATGGCAGCTGTTGATCATTTACAAGTCCGCGCTTCGCTGACCATCACTGTGAGGGCGACACATGCTGCGGAGTGTTCAGTAGTCTCAAGTGTGTTGAGCCTTACTCAGGGCTGCTCTTGCTGATTGTTTCCTCACCTTACACGTGCAGGTTGTTTGGGAGTCTACTGTGGTTTAGGAAACAGAATTTCAGACCGATATGTAGATTGTGTTTAGCAATCATATCTTTAATGTTGTCATTTTGAAACGATTGACAACAATTCTCCTAGGCGTAAGGACTATTGGCTCATTAGAGAGTATTGTTGTCTCAAAGGTGTGGGTTAAATCCCAGCACCATGACTTACTGAGGTGTGTTTGAATGGAGCGTCCTTTCCTCAGATAAACTGATAGAATAGTAAACACATCTCCTATCCTTATCATTCCTTCTCCAGGGTCTCAGGGAAGCATTTCAGATGCTACACACCCTTTAAAATGAAAACATAGAAGACAGAAGTCCACAATAAATAAGGAAGGAGATCTTTAAGGAAAACACTAGCACACGTTATACCTGGACCAATGTGTGGGCAAAACAGTGTGAAATTCACTTGATTTGCATCCCCAGTCCTCACAGTTCTTGAAAAGCCATCTCGTTCATCTATTTTCCAAAAAGCGAATCAAACCGAAATCCAACACATTTAATATCCTAGAAGATTTTCAGAGGACATCTTCCGGCTGCTAGATAAATGTGTAGCTGGCAGCCTAACAACATCTTAACAATTATTCTATCAAGCTAATACATCCATTTGTCTTTTAGATGATCCTGATGACAAACAAGTTGATGACTGGCAGGCCAGGAAAACAAATATGCCTCCCAACATGCCTGAAGTTCAGACAAGCTGCTCAGCAGCTGCACCATGAATGTTCTACAATATGCATGTGCTATTAATTAATCCACTTGTGTCATTTCAATTATAGAAAGA
Organism: Pseudoliparis swirei; assembly: GCF_029220125.1. Lineage (NCBI taxonomy): Eukaryota > Metazoa > Chordata > Actinopteri > Perciformes > Liparidae > Pseudoliparis > Pseudoliparis swirei. The sequence goes on from NC_079396.1 coordinate 13,835,263, forward strand.
ATGTGTTTATTTATTTATTTCAGCTTAGTGTCAACCAAGGACACATTTAGGTGAACTCAGGGTGCAATTCATCTTTCAGTGATCACCTCTGCAATGAAAGGATTGTTGTAGCGCCCCAAATGACGACAGTTACAGAGTCATTTTCACAATTCAACTCACAATTTGGACACTTCCTGTCAACCAAATGCAACATGTATTGTCACTAAATTAAACACATTTGTACATCAAATCATACTTCTGTAGTGTAGCTCACCCAGCTAATGTATTGCACTCCCATAATATTCATTTAGATAGATCGATAGATAGATAGATAGATAGATAGATAGATGGATGGATGGCTAGATACTTTATTATTTATTAATTTGTAGTGTTGATACAGCAGCATTTATACATACAGGGGCCAGAAGGAACTTTGTAGGGTGCAAAGTTTACTGAGAGCCTGCTGGCACAGTTTGTAGGACAGCTCTGGCTCTGGAAGCGATTAGCCCTCAAAGCTTGGGTGAGTATATTGCAGAGAGACAAGGGCGGGTGGGAACAGTATCGTGTGTGAGTGCGACATGGAGAAATAAGTTGTGTGTGTTTTAAGAGAGAGAGAGAGGGAGATTGGGGCGGTTCTGTTATACATACAGTTCCCAGTATGCATGTAGATTGGAGGATGTGTGGCTCCTGTGGTTGGCTGTCCTCTGTGTGTGCCTTTGAGAAGAAAGTTGCCAAGAGAAACGTCTTCTTTACAGGCTGTGGCTGCCAGATGCTGAGGATAATGGGTTGGACTGCAGAGGGAAATATGGAAAGGTGTGTGCAGCAGACATTCAAGTCAGCACATACACAAATATCAGCACATGCACGCTTGCACACTTTGTGGGCAGGGTTCACCATCATGCTGAAGTAAGGTGTCAATAATTCATCACTGCTGTACAAACTGCACACACATTCACTGTGACACACAAGGGAACCATTAGGGCGAGGAAGTTATGTCAAAATGAGTCGCCACGAATGAGCATGTGGTTTGGGCATGCTTACAGATTACTAAGATGCCACATTTTGTGGATGTGTGCAGGATGAGTTAGGAGGGAATAGTTGCGTGTGTCTGTGCAGCCATGAACCAACACATGAGGCGCCAGTGTGAGTGCTACAGTCGGTCTGCGAGCAGGATAGGCAGCGACAAAGGAATGTGTCATAGTTCCTGCAAGCCACTCCGCTCCTAAACTGCAACAAATAAACATTCCTCTACTGCCGTGTCAGGGCTGAGCACTCGCCCACTGTCGCTGTAAAACACAGCTTGTAATTAAAACCAAGAACTGAGCATTTCTCCCTTTGTTTCCAACAGTACTAGAGATAATGGCCCCATGCCTTCAGACATTTCTCAGCACTGTTTACTGACTCAAAGATGGCTCTCCAGATGATGTCATGGTGGGCCAACCGATAGTAAAACAGAGAAATCTTTATTACTTTAAGTGCAGATACAGTTCTCCTGCCTTGCTGTCAGATTATCTCACGTCTAGGCAAGTAAAACGGGAACACGCCACTGTCGGAATACATCACACATTTTGACATAGTGACCCCAAAGTGTTAACATTCAATATAGACACACATGTCTGTCATTTATCACTGGCTAGTCGGTTTGATTTGAATAAATGCAGGCTTCATCCGTGCTGACAGGTGAAATGATGCGCGGGCCCATGTTGTGTCACGTAGATTCCACCACAGTTTGTGCGTATATTTCATGTGGAGCTCAGAGCTGAAATGTTGCCGTGCTGTACCCATACATTGTCAGATGTCTGTAAACATATTCTACTGTAGGTTGCCCTTGCCCAATGTCTCTCCCTGTCATTACAGCTCTGTTTACAGGAGGAATAACAGTGTTTGCTAGCACATGATCTCCCCCAGAATATACAGTGGTCTAAAGTCGCACTCTGACGCACAGTCCTCCACCTAAAACACTTAATTCCCGTGGAACCGATTTTGACATATCACTTTATCTGTGTGTTGTCTCTTGTCTGGTCCTCCCAGGTTGACCATTCACAGATACGGGATTTGGGGATTTTAACCTTTTCTTGTTGCGCAACTACCGCCTTTTCCTTCCAATGTCTTGGCCAAACCGTACTTAAAGCAGACCATTCAGTGTGTGCAACAGACTGAAGACCACTTTTAGGTATTTAGAGGTGATGTTGCATGGCATTGCATCAGCAGGTTTAGAAAGTATTTATTAGCAACAACAAATGGGCCAACAGAGAAAAAGGCCATCAAGCAAAGACAACCAAAAGGTCATGCTGTGTATGTGTAGAGGGTGGGGAGTGTGGATGTCAGGTTCTTGTGACGGGGTGAGACTCAGGCGCAGAGAGACAGGCTGGACGCAATATGAATAACAAAAAAAACACTCTTTAACGAGGCAAAACAGTTTACAAAAATACAAGGTCCAAAAGGGGCAGACAGAGAATCCAGGTTCAGGGCAGGCAGGGTCAACAGGCAGAACCAGGAACACGGACAGGACGACGGGAAAAGGACACCGAACTATAGACGACAATCCGACAGGAGACAAGGGAAAGACTGACACAATATATAGGGGGGGAAACAGGTATTCGACATCAGACAGTAACGAGACAAGAGTGGCTGAGGGCAGGTGCAGGGAATTAAACAATTAAGACAGAAGACACAGAGGAGACACAGGAGACACGGAACACAGGAGAAACAGAACAGGGTGTTACAGTGGATTACTCAACATACATTATCACCCCATGCAGGTTCACTGATGCACAGGAGGCCCTTCTTCACAGCATTGTTGAACACGCGAGAAGCGCTTGCATATCACAAACGCACAACCACCGCAGAGTTATATCCCTCCCACCTTAACTCCAGCTCTGACCACAGACGTCATACTGATTGCCCACCATGGTCGAGTAGTCTGTCCACATTCCCACCCTGATTCACTTTGTGCAGAAAACCCAACAACGGAAAACAGTGGTTTGAGAGTGTCTGGAGGTTTGCGGACAGCAGTGAGTGTCCGCTGTGTCCCTCCTAAATCCATCCTGCTCTCATCCCCTCGGAATGGCGTCATACCCCGAGAACATGGGAACAGTTAAGGGCAGACCCTCACATTTGGACCTCTCTCCCGTGTGTGACAGGTTGTGGCAGGCCGGTAGATGATGAAGTGATGGAGATGTGAGGAGGCCACGGCCATTGTGATGCTGGGTGGCTGTTACTCTGGAACTGCCATCTGCCGAAAAGGTCAGTTGCTAGGGGACGATTCTCCTGGACCGTGTCTGCCTCCCAGCTGCCATCCACACACCCACACACACTGGCTTGAGTATGCACACAAAATCACACAAACACTCACACATTCGCACAATCCCAAAAAAAATCCTGGAAACCTGAATTGAATATGAGTAAATGTGACCCATTGTGTTGACCGCTGTTAATCCACTCTGTAAATTTCTATAACATTAAGTGAGTTTAGTTGATTATAATTATGTATGAGATATGTGTGTGATGAGGCTGTAAATACATATCTGGTGGTAGAGTAGCCCTGTGGTCACCTAACAAATGAAGGTGTTTCCATCATAGCAATGCCTTAATTAATTGGAACCTGACCACAGTTGAATGTTGGGATTACAATGAATGTTGAGGCAGCACGGAAATCAAATCAGGGTTGAGTGCCAGATTCAATCCATGCCACATTGTCTATTGCAACCACAGTGAGCAGCCTATCATTCAGTGCGGTGATCCAAACCCAGATCTAAATTCCATATCATACGCCCTGCGTATTAAAGCCAACTCCACCCAACGGGCAAACATTTTTCCACAATTTAGCAGGAATTTTAATATGAAGCTGCTGCGCTGCCATTATGCTGTATCATCTCCTCTGCATGTTCTGTGGTGATTGACCTGATTATTGTCAGTGAAAACTGTTTCCTTTCTCAAGCTTGAATCATGGACGCTGTATTTTAAAGTAGCACTCCCTCTCAGGTCAAATGCAAGGAGGGTGGCTGTATCAAGTTACTTAACCCTGTACCCCTGTTCTGCTGCTCCTGAAGTTAAGAGTCCTATAAAGACGGCATCATAAAGCTTTTTGCTAATAAAATGGGAAAAAGATTTATCTCAAAAGGAAATTGACCATGTGACAATTAGTATGCCCCAGGAGCATTTTATTGTTTGACACGACAGTTTAGAAAATAAAGTAGGAATACATTTGCACTAACAATTTGATACAAGCCTTGACTGGATGTCAGTGAGTTATGATATTAAAATATTGGCACTACAGTAACTGACTGGACTTTGTGTAGAATCTTTATCCTTCCTATCACACTTTACTGCTCTCCTTCCCTTTTCCCCCTCCTCGCGCCCTAACCTCCAGCCTGCGCCTCTCCACAAGCCTTCCAGAGACAGTGACTTTTGTGTTGTTGAGCTGTTGTTTTTGTTTGTGCCCTTCTCACCATGGCTGCCTGCTCGCCGCCTGGCAGCTCCTTGTGTCAAAGGTGGCTGCAGCAGAACAGACTGTGGGAACAGCCGGTTAGCCTCCCCTGGTCCCCTGCTCCCCAACCGGAGGGGCAGCCATCAATCCAGCACTCCCCCTGCCCCTGAACACACAAAATGCCCAACCAAACACACACTCACACAAAAAGCCTACAACGCTCACACCCTCTCCCAATAATCCTCGGAAGCAATTTCATCTCGACTCGGGTGGCGGCCCATTGTCGCCAGCCCCTTCAATCTTTCCTTATTAACTCTCGCTTTGTCCTGCATCCGAGCTTCTGGACTCATCTCTCCTACATTCCGATCGGTGCTGCTCCCAGCACTCCCAGGCAACCTCCATTCGCTAATCCCACTGCCTCCCCCGCCAACTGCCCCACCCCAAGGAACTCTTACTGCTTTTTTCTCTCCAACCTGCCGATCACCTACTTAGAGAGTAAGGTAGGGGCATTAACTCCATGGGCTTTCTGAAGGCAGAGTGTGAAGGCGGGGTGGGTGAAGGAGGAGGCGGCCACAAAGTGACTCCAGCCCAGACAATTAGAACAATGAGCTGGGCCTGTAGGGGGCTAACTCGCTGCGTCACGCCTGGACGGTGGGGTATTTTGTCAGTTTAATGAATTGTCCGTCAGGCCAGGGCTACATCGCAGGCTGTGCAGGGAGAGGCCAGCAGGGACCCAGACACTAAGTCGGTATTTATTACACTGCCTTTGTCACTAATTGAGCTAATTATCACTGACTCCTCAGCACTCCCACAGGCAGCACCCCCTCCACTCACTCTCTCCACCAACTCTCCCACCTCACTCTCACGCCTGGGATTTGAACTCTGCCTTCCCTCTTCTTTTTTTAAAACTGTCTGCCACTTTCTCTTTCTTTTGTTTCTCTCTGTGTGTCCATGATCGCCTATCAATTCTCTCTCAAGGCAGGATTTTATCGTATTCACATTTGTGAGCTTTTGCTTTCTCCTGACTTCTTCTACATTTGTCACTTTAATCCAAATCACGTGTTCACCTGTCCAGTGTTAGCCTGTCATTCAAGACAGAATATTATGTTTTGAACCAGTCACATGTGTTACCATGTGATCAATATACATTTTGAGTTCTTGTCTTAGGTAGGCCTTATGTGACCACATCATTTGCTTCTTAATCTAGGTATACAGACATCAACTTTCTACTTTCTTTGAGAAAGGGCTAGCAATCTCAATTTATTAATGAATTACTTAACTTCTTGTCCTGTGTAATGCCTAATTTTTACCTCGTAACATCAAGACTATTATTCTGAAAGGGTGACCTAGTACCTGTCGTACTAGGTCACCCTGTCTGCTCTTACATCGACAACGTTGCTGCTCTGTATTTAGGACCTTTGGCTCTTTGGGTGCGTGTTGGTGTCCTCACTGTGCTGGAAGACCGCAGCGGCTCCTGTGAGCTAAGTAGAAAGTTAAGCTTTCCAAATTCCCATTAGTCAGTGGTTAGGGTTGTGGTTACTCAGGTTGCCAGGGGGTGGGGGAGACTCTATGTTTTTAGTTTTTTTCAGTCTATTTCTCTATTTCTTTCCAACATATAGATATAGACAAATGATGTCCCTTTCGCAAATAAAGCTAAACATTAAATGCAGTAAAGTCGTATACTGTATAAAATAAGGTATGTGGCTGGATAAGCACGGGCCGTCTCTTGTGGTTGGGAGCACAGATGCGGGGATGTTTTGTGAGCCAGAGAAAGAGGCTGCTTTGGTGGTGGTAATAGGATTAAGCAAAGGACACCCAGGGACAGGCTTATATGTTCACTTGGTTGGTTGTCAAAACTATCTCAAACACAGACTACAACAGACATAATAGCATCTTTTGACACATTCAGGAGGGCAACTTAATTGAAAATATAGACTTTATTGTTCTATCATACAATACAGAACCAACTAGAGTCTAAATCTTTTGATTACATTCTAAAAAAAAGTCTTCTTTTACATCTCACTATAACAGTATAAAAATCCTTAGAAATAAATATTTTGTATTTACACAAATAAAAAAGGTAAATATTCAGTGCATGAACATAAATGTTTAACAGGAAACAAGCAAAGACATGATAATGTTTCTATACACTACCCCAAAATAGAAAAAAGCATACGATCTAAACATCTCCTGACTTGACACTAATGATAGCATATTCTCCAGCCACTGTCAGGTGCATACATCAGTCAGAAAACTTACATATTACATCATTATAAATATATTCATATATTTTAATATTTACATTATTTTGGTTCTCATAGCTGAAATACAGAATGATCTCTGACAGCAAAGGCTGTTTTCGTCAAAAAAAAATGTCTATCTGCTTTTTACAGCCTATCCTGAAGTAAAACACACTGTATAAGCTATACGTTACACCTGGACCAGTTTAATACAACACTCATGTAGTAACAGGAATGTTTAGTCTTTTTTTATTTAATGTCATCTCAGACTGGCATTAGTTTTCATTTTGAGAGCATGGTGAGATTCTGCAGGTCACATTTCATCTTTTTTTTATATTGACCCCACTGATCAAGTGATGTCATTATATTCAGTGTATTGATGAGGCATTCAAATTACATTGCCTCAGTAAGATGTGTTCAGGTAGTTTCTATTTTGCTTGGCGAGCACCATCCCAGTGATGTAACATCAGGATCATCCTGTGGTAAATCATAGTGGCAAATCAGGATTGAGGTGGATTCAGCTTAAATTAAATACACAATATGGTGAAGAAATTCTAAGTGGTTGGGTTGCATCCAGGGCCTAAGTACACGAGTTGGGAAAAGACAGCCCATCCCTAGAGATAAACTTTACACCGTTTCATGTGAGAGAATCCGACCTTTCAGCAAAACAAAACCAAACAGTGATTTTTTTTTGAATTTTTAAAATAACTTCCCTCTTGTTAAAGGTCTTCACCAGTTTATGAGAGCCACAGAAACATCTGTGAAACATTGTGCCCAGTCTCTGCCTTCAGTGGGGGAGAAAAAAGCTCTAACTGGTTACAGCAATCGATTCATCACCACATCATTTCATCCCTTCACTTCTAATTGTGTGTTTCCACAGTGTAAACACTTGAGGGATGTGGATCATTTCCCCTCTACATTGATGGCTGGTGTGTTTAAATACTCTCTTAATGCTGTTAAGCATCAAAGAAAAGTTGCAAGCACATATAGTTGCTGCATACCCTGTTCATATATTTGTGCTTTTCTCCATCTCCCTCTTTTTCTAGATTCTATCTGTTCTTGTGGCTTTCTCAGCCAATTAGCAAACACATATGTATTGATATTCCATTGGTGTCCACCTGTTATCATAGACACTGGTGTAACGTCCGTGTACTGGTGCAGTTCAAGCAACTGACATGACAGCACCAGTGGAAGGTGCAGTGGCAACGTTCAGTCACACTCTCAGTCCGGGTCTTAAACCCACGTCCACAGCAAAGCAGCTCACATCCGTCCAGGCCTGGAGAAGAGCTGTTGCATGTTCTCCCAGAAGTTCCCAAAGTGCCAGTTTTGCCATTGTAGGAGCAGAAGTTTGGTGATTTCTCAAAATAGACCAGGTCCATGGCAGAGGGGGGTTTGTGGGCCGGGTTTTCAGGCTCCAAGTGTCGGGGATCGGCTCGGTGAGAAGCACGGTTGCTTCCTTTGTTGGCATAAACAACTCTGGATGCACCATCAAACCGGTCCTTGAGGAAGTCTCCCACCGTGCGGAAGCTGGGCAGGCGCATCCAACAGGTGCGCACGGTGCAGGAGCCGGACATGCCATGGCACTTACACTCCTGACGCATCTCTGATGACACAGTCTGCAGATAGAAAGCCCAAAGGATACTGATGAAATCTTACCAAGTGGAAATCACAAATACATTTGAAGGTTTTTGGAATTCTGCTAAAAACAGACAATCAGGGCATGTTTGAATATCAAATCCTCACCATTCTGCCAGCTTCATTATTGTGTATGTTGGTGAGGTAGCGCAGATCTCTGCCTTTTTCGCTGGAGTCCACAAACTCACGGCTGAACATCCGGGCAAAGTCTACGTTGTCACTGCAGCCCCCCCAGTGCCAGTCTGGTCCTCCAGGACCTCTGCGGCGGTAATCGCATGTGCACGACTCAATGGCCCCTTCGGAGCAGGAGCGAGCCACAGCGTGGGTCACCCCTGCGCTGGTAATGGCAAATAAAAATGCAGTCTCTCTGCAACCTAAGGAAACAACATCAAAACTTCCCATGAGAACCAATTCCAGCCTTCTTTGACTTAATGCCATTCTTTTGGCCAAAATAAGAAATAGATTTCAAGACCAAGCCTATTGAATGGAGACAAGAGGTTCCATTACATCCTGGCCAAAATTGTACAAATAATGCCTGATATGAAAGGCAAGAGAGGCTCACCACGATTGACAATTTTTCCAAAAACTGTTGGGCTCTGGGTGGTCGGGCAGTTCCAGCGGCGGTTGCGGAACTGCCACTTGCACTCCTTTATGGCAGTGTGCAGCCCAGCAGCGATGGCGTGCAAGATGCCAGGATTCTGCCGAATCAGCCGGCGCTGGCGACGACTTAGTAAGGCCAGGCTCGGGTCCAGGACCAACTGCACGTTCTTGGAATTGGTGAGGACGTTGGATGAGGAGGCCACGTTGACAATACCCCTGGCACAACAAAAGGACAAAGCCAATAAGAGTCAAGGAGCTTTATTGCTCGTACAGCTTCTGGTACCTTCTAAACTCTTACACTGCAGTGTCTTAGCATCTTATGGGTGTTTAAAAGAATTAAAAATACAATTACTGTTTTCATGAAGTAAAACTACGGCATAACAAACTGTTTCAAGACAATGAGTCTCTGAGTCTGAACGCAGGTTTCTAGTTTGGAAAATATCATTCATAAATCATTTGGATCTGAACCATATGACATCTAAGTTTCATAAAACTTGAAAAACAACCTGCTAAATATTCAATATGTTACACTGTCATATAGCTCAGCAATCCTCCCTCACAGGTTTGCATCTGAGTTGTCCTTTGAAACATTATCATCTTTCCATGTCATAAACCAAAAGCTGAAGATAAGTAGTTTACACTTTTAGTACTTCGTTTTCAGAATATCAATAACTCTATAAATAACTCAATTGATGTTGTCCCTTTAGTACATGATATCATTAAATATGTATTTTGTTTGTATGTGTGTCTAAATAAGGCACCTGCGCTTCTCCAGTTGAATACCAATTTCAGAATTTGGTGGTCAGGGTTAGAACATTTTAGTGTTTGAGTACTCTGCCTGCTTTATAATATTCCACTTTGTCTGATGGCAATATCTGTGAGATTTCTCTGTCAACGTGTTTTTGCTTAGTGATGCTTAATGTCTGTGTCTCTTATTATCATTCGGAAAAACGGGCGCGTCTCGGCCTGTTAGGGCTGCCCCAGACGGCTGTGTGGTGAGGCCTGGGAACATGAACAATAATGTCATCCCTTTGGATGTTTTCTTCATTCCAGCTTCTCCGCAGTGCATTTTTTTCCTCTCCTCGATGTTTTCTTGGATTGCAGCTGACATTTTAAATATTTAAAACGCCGGACATTTTGCGCAGATACAGTAATCTAAGGACGCCGCAGAAACGACAACAACGAAAGAGCTTTCGTTAAATCATTACTCCAACAAACCCAGACCACAGTTTACATACTTTGAAACAAAAGCAAGAAAATATGCTGGACAGATGCGAAACTATCTTGAACAAAATAGTGTGGTAATTGGCTGCTGTAGTTTTAGGATGCAGATTTGATAATGTAGTTTATAATTAGATCGACACGATATATAACTTAATTTGGGATACTTGTCAGGCAATAAATAAATCTGTATTTAATGTATCCCTCATTGGACTGAAACATTTGTCTGCTGTTCCGACCACAATGTCCAAATGACAGGGAGCAGCGTAAAAGAGAGAGTGAATTAAATCTACCGCAAATATAAGATAACCCTGTAATTAGGCCTTTAGAAATGTATGTATTGCATTGTTAAATAGATATACAACCTAATTCTACTGAACCGACCATACATTTTAAAAAACAACCCCACAAGCTATAATATCATGCATTTAAAAAAAAAGTTTGAACAGAAGTTGTTAACGGTGCCAAAACCCATTATTTCGAGCATGCAGCATGGAATGTGGCCGCCCAATAAAACCCCGTACAGGAGGTTCCCCGCTCAAACCGGCATAGAAAGCTTCCAGTGGCAGGACGCTGATAACTGAGCGAGTGTGTCTCTATCTGTGAACTCACCACCACCGGCCGCTGTTGTTGACCGCCCCTGTGCCTGAGAGCGAAGACACCAGCAGGATGCAGGCGGCTTTCACCCCCAGCAGCAGCGCCAGACTCCTCATCGTTTCTTCAAGTCAAATGTGAGGAGGAACATGTCAAATGGATTTTGCTCAGGCAAAGTTATAGCCTCGTTCTCAATACCTTTGACAGGTATTCATCTCAACAACCCACACACATATTGACATTTCTATCTACAAATCAAAATACAACAAACCGCAAAGCGAGAAAAATAAGACATCAATAATATATTGTATCATTATGTCCTATACTGGATTAATATCAACTTGCTTTAAGGTGTATACTCACCGCACACCACAGTCCGGTGAGAGGACTTGAAAGGTGAAAGAAGCGGGCAGCCCTAATTGACTTAAATGGATGTTGAGTGGAGACAGGTTGCTAAATGATGTGAAGTGTCCAGACAGGATGCTGCTGCTGCTGCAGTCCTCTTCACTCTGTCTCTCTCAGTGATGCTCTGCACGGCGCATTGAACGCGTGGGACAGTCCCGAAGACTTGATCCCCTCGGTGACTGATAGGCAACACATTCTTCTCTTATTGAGCGCTACGAGGGGAATAAAAAAGGGATTTGCTGCTCTCATCTCCCTCTGTTTTTTTTCGGAGCCTTTTCAATAGGATTGGAGGGAGGGATAGTTAATGCTCTTCATAGGGCGCACAATGAATAAGGAAACACAACTGGGCAGAAAAGAGAAAGGAAAAGAAAAAAATAGGGCAATCCACAGAGTTGCGCACATTACTTGTGGAATCTCACGGTCATCACAGAATCGATTCCCTGTAAATGTGTGCGGCGGAGAGTATTTTCCCACCGCGCGCTCGCTTCCACATCCAGTCTTGCAGTGAGTGGAAGAGCCTCTGGAGCAGTGATGTGTTGGTACAGATGCTGTGGGTGCGCCCGATGTGGTGCTCCGGCGCTGCTCAGAGCTGGTGTCACGGTGCAATACAGTTACAGCGGAATATGAGCCATCTAAAACTGCCCTTTTTACCCGGTGGTTGGATTAGCCGACTCCCTAACCGCATCTCCTCCTCCTCTCTCCAGATGCGCTCTCAACATGTGTAGTGAAGTGACTGGACATTTCTGTACAGTTCGTTTCCTTTTTACAGTAATCCAATACACGGTTATTTTATATTATAAAACATTAATCACTTTTTATTTAAGAGGGTGTCTTGACATAGTTAGATACTATTGTATATCACTCCCAAATAACCATAACTAGTTACTATCCACATTCTTTTTAGCGCAAGCGCGCGTGCACACGCACAACGAAACTTGCATGCAATAAAGCTCTTAGTTGACATATAACTCGCACTGCCTTCTAGGTTAAATTTCTTCTTTTTATTCGATCACGGAAGAGTTGAAATACATTCTCTAATCAAAAGTTTGATGTATGATGAACCAGGAAAAGAGGGGGACGCGTAAGAATAATACCCGTTCCAAACATCTGGCCTGCAGACCTCCCTCGATGCGCATAGTGATCAGAGCTTGAGCCACTTTGCGGCATCTCCATCTAGCCCCAGACTAGAAGAGCATGCCGGCTTTGGATATCCTCAAACTCCCCTATGCTGGTTCATGGATGAATGTTTCATTATGTGACATGTATCTGCTAATTTGCATGTTCCAAATTAGACTAACGCGGTACCTTCAATAATCTCCCTCCCCTCCACCGCCCCCCCCCCCCCCCCCCCTCTCTCTCTCTCGCTCAGATGACAGTAAAAGGAAGTGGGCTTTTGTAAAAAGGATTTAATCACAGCCATCCTACGTTTATACTCTAGCCTTATATGAAGGTGCTCAAACGAGTTTCCTGGAGCAGTCATGCGACACCGAGCAGATTAGAGCTGCAATCCGGATAAAGGGGGCCTTTTATATACAAATCAACTTCAAATCACTTTTTAAGCCACTTAGATATACACGCTAAGGCAGAATGCTAATGCACTTTTCATTGCTGCAGCTTAGGGAATGGAAGGAGATTAGATGAATTGGTGTCACTATACGAACCGTGTTCGAGGGGGGTTTTAACTTAATTTTATGAAAGTAGCCCGCATGCTTTTTCTTGAGTCCAACTGCAGTGTTTATCATTGTTTAAGGTCTGGTCTAGAACACATTTTTACGAGACATAATAGCAGTCTCCCCCTACGAGTGATTGACCTGTTGATTCAGTATTATGCTAATCATCGATTCGATGCCGAGCTGCCACATCAGTAACCAAGTCCCAACAGAAGGCCTGAGGATCTGGTTTCATTGGCTTGTCATTACTGAGCATGAAACACCCATTTTAATTGATAATTGAGATGTTGTTTTGCATATTTTTAAATATGCATAAGGTGTATTTAAAAGCCACTAAGGCCCTACTTTCTATGACGCTTCACAAGTGTTATTTGCCATGGGACATTTGTCGGAGCATGTGACGCCAAAACGTAAATAATCACAAAAGCACAACAAATCTGACCTGTCACTTTCGTAATTTATATATATATATATATATATATATATAAATATATATATATATATATATAATGTTATACTCTTGAATAAAGACTGACTTTGGGGACAAAGTGAAGTGGTTTCAAACACAACAATGAGAAACAGCCGCTCTGATGGAGTGGGGAGGAAGGGGGCCCACATGACTAAAAACAGTATTGTTGGAAGGTCTGTTCGCGGAGCCGCCTGCCTGCTGCTGCCTCTCTGTCGTACAGTGGAACCAGCAGCTCTCCCCTCCCCCATTCATCATTTAACTCACCCCTTTATGAACAAAATCCACTTTGACTTTCCATATTTCATTTTACCGAGCGTTTCTTTGTTCTTTCTCTCAAAAAATGGAATATGATACGACATAATGTACCGTCCCGCTAAAAGAAAGCTTAGTATAAATACATGCATATTTCTATATCCTATCAATTATTATTTTTAGAGCATCCAGTGTTTTAGATTATCTACCTAAACCATTGTGCGCACGGCTTGCAAAGTGGTGCTTGTGCGTAAAAGTTTGGTCACTTCAGCTCGGACAAATGATCACACAATAAAATGATCAACTAGTGATTCAACTTTCATGTTGGCCAATATTTAGCAAACAGCCGCCTGTGGAGGCATCTCCTCCCCTCCCCTCTTTCTCTCCCCCTCCCGTTTACTCTCGCCCCCAAGCTCCTCTGTTCTCCGTCTTCACTCCTCGGTCGTTTGGCGGTGCATCGATAATACTCCACTCCTCTTCTTTTTGATATTCTTATCCAATACAGGATTTTATTACTAGTGTTTTAATGTCACGTCGCGTAAGACGCTTAACAAAATGGAGCTATCAAACAAACTCCGTTGGGACCAATTCCTGATTTTGGCAGCAGCACTTATGTCACCTGCATTAACGTGAGTGCACTTGAGAGCACCAGGAGACTTGATGTTACACGCGGGTTCTTGATACATGGAATTCGGCACGCGTTGAGGGAAGTTACTGTTTATGACTAAATGATTTAAACGAATATTGAATATATTTAGTAAAAAATAGAAACATGTGTCTCCGATTTTACATGCTGATTTTGTATAATATATTGAAACATTAGAATCAATGTTTAATAATTGTGTAGCCAAATCTGAACTATGCCATTAAGAATTGCATATATATCCCAATGTTATTATTTCTCCATAAGATGGTGTAACTGCAAGTAACTCTGCTTTTAGGACTTAACAGATGGATGGTCTGTTTAGAATTATGTTTTTCCTGCTCCAAGCAGCATCTGTATAAACTCTGTAACTGCTTATGCAATTGATTAACACATTTTATTGCTGTGTATTCAACAAATAGAGAGATGAGATTAATTCCCTAGTATATCCATTTAAAGTCTGGTTTAGTATTTTTCAGATTTTGTGAAGTAAAATCAATTATTATCGAAAGCATCTTTCCATTTGCATTTGAATGATGAACTCGTGACCAGCTTTGATGACCCCCTGGCACCTAACAACTCTCTCTCTCTCTCCCTCTCTTTCTCTCTCTCTGCAGGGTGCTGTGTAATGATATCCTCAGCCTGAGGGTGGCAGGAGATCCAGTGCTAACCCCTAACTCAGTGTGCCTGAGGCTGGCAGGTCTCAGCAAACGTCAAATGCGGATGTGTGTGCGAAGCCCCGATGTGACGGCCTCCGCTCTGCAGGGCATCCAGGTGGCCATCCACGAATGCCAGCACCAGCTCCGGGATCAGCGCTGGAACTGCTCCTCACTCGAGGGCCTTGGCAAGCTTCCCCACCACAACACCATCCTCAACAGGGGTGAGAGCCTGAGGCAAGCTAATAGTGGTCAAAACGGGGACCTGGGTTTCTGGGATGGGTATAGGGGCAGGTATGAGAGTTCTGCGCACAGACGCAGGACTATTTTAGAGCTACGCTGTTTGTCGGTTTCAACTCTTTGAGTGTGTCTCTCCTGCTCCCAGGTTTTCGCGAGAGTGCCTTCTCTTTGGCCTTGTTGGCAGCGGGTGTGGCCCACTCTGTGGCCTCGGCCTGCAGCATGGGGAAGCTGCGGGGGTGTGGCTGTGAGGCCAAGCGTCGCCAGGACGATGACAAGATCCGGCTGAAACTCACACAGCTGCAGCTGCAGACCCTGCAGAAGGGTGGAGTAGGCCACGGCATGACACGGTCATTTCCCTCAGAGCTCAACGGTCACCATGGTGACCTCCCCGCTAACCTGCGCTCCACCCACCCCTCCGCCCTTCTCAAGCCTTTAGCAGATGAGCTGAGCTCCATGCAGGAGACGTGGGAGTGGGGGGGCTGCAGTCATGACGTCCGTTTTGGGGACCAGTTTTCCAGGGACTGGCTCGACTCCCGCGGGTCTCCAAGAGACATTCACGCTCGCATGAGGATTCATAACAACCGGGTGGGCCGGCAGGTGAGTGATGTGCCCAGAGTTACTCTCCGCTGGCACACATGACTCTCAGGCTGATTGTTGCATTTCTCATTTGTTCCATCGTTTACCTTTCTCGACACAGATAGTGAATGACAACATGAAGAGGAAGTGCAAATGTCATGGCACATCCGGGAGCTGTCAGTTTAAGACCTGCTGGCATGTGTCTCCAGAGTTCCGGCTCGTGGGTTCTCTACTCAAGGACAAGTTCTTGTCTGCCATCTTTGTCAACTCACAGAACAGGAACAATGGGGTTTTCAACCCTCGGACAGGAAACGGCGCCAGCAGGAGCGCAGGTGGACTTAACGGAGGCCGCCGTCGAACCATGTCCAGAGAGCTGGTGTTCTTTGAGAAGTCTCCTGATTTCTGTGAGCGCGATGCTTCCGTCGACTCTCCGGGGACACAAGGACGCATCTGTAACAAAACCAGCTCCAGCACAGACAGCTGCGGCTCACTGTGCTGCGGCCGTGGACACAACATCCTCAAACAGACACGCAGCGAACGCTGCAATTGCAGGTTCCACTGGTGTTGCTACGTGCTGTGTGAGGAGTGTCGTCTCACAGAGTGGGTCAATGTGTGCAAGTAAAGTCCAGTTCTCACAGTCTCAGCTGCCTTTACTCATCCAGGACTCAAGATGGCGAGCCTGTCCCTTTCGCCCACTCCTTTTGTTTAAGCATTTGTTTTGCTCCTTGTGTAACTCTCCCAGAAAATCTGTTTATCACCCCAGCTCTTTCTTTCTGGTCCATCATCTGGGATCTATTTTCTCCTTGTAGCCGCTGTTATTCTCAAAATGCCAAGTCAGAGATTGAAGAGGTGACTCATGTCATTTGTCTTGCCATGGTCTGTTTAGACGTTGCCCTCTCAGCCATGAAAACTGCCTATAACCCATTTATTCTATCCCACAAAACAAAGACGAGCCATTTCTATATCGACATGCTGACTCTTCTTATTGTACAGTAGTTGTGTATTTGAATGTATATTTGTAAATGTGTTATTATTAATATTAATTTTGTGTTGGAGACTGTCTTTTTTCTAGTTTCTGACAGACTTGTGCTATTGCAGAGTGGCTCAGGATGGTGAACCAGTGCGGTTAGACAACAAAGTCTAATCCCAATTTATTACCTTTAACTGCTCCTCAAAAGATCTCTCACATACTTACTCCAATAGTATCTTCTGCACTGTAACTCAGACGGAGCAAAGATACTCATGTCGGGGTCCGTCACAAAATCTTTCTAGACAAGGGTTTTACTAATAGAAGATGACAAGATAAAGGACGGTGTTTTTGGTGTTTTCCTACAAGAACTGAAATATCTGGACAGAGAGCTCATCCACTTATCAAAGTGTGTATAACTGTTTAAATCAAGATGGTAAAGTTGTGGAGACATTCTGTCCTTCCAGATGAATACCTTATGATTCTGATTTATTTACACCATTGTAACAATAGACATTTCTTCATGAGAGTGGTCGCTAGTGGTCAGGTTTTTCATGAATATAACTGTGATGTGATGTGTGTCACTCTTTCTATGAAACCATGACTGAGATTTTGTCATTTGTGCTTGCCTTTGTCCATTTCATCAGTCCGAGCACTCTTTAGATTCTTCCCACATGTCGTACATGTCAAAGTGAGAGATGGACTTGCTTTAGTCTTGCACGGATGCTGAAGGGTGTTTGAATGTGTGTGTGTCTGCTGCTCTGTAAATGTGTGTGTGTGGGGGTCAAGTCCTACACACTACAGATTTGGGAGGTGAGAGACTTTTTTTATGGCCACTTCATGCTGAGAGAAGGACTTTTTATGGCTGCAGGATATTGTTTCTTTAAAGTATGACTTTTATTACTGGAGAGAAGCATCTAGAGAGCAGAGAGTGGGGGTGTTTATACCAGTCATTGGTGTGTGAGTATCTGAGGGGATCATCTGTCCGGAGTCCATAACCAAGGAAGGGAGTTGCTAAACCATGTGGGACGTTGTGTCCCTGTTACTTGGCAGATAGCCTTTAAAAATACAAACACATGCACATAAACACATGCATGTGTTTAAAAAAAAAAAAAAAAGGCCACTTACATGTCGGAATAATGGTTCTGACGCACAATCAAAGATATGCATGCTGATGCACACATATGAACTGTCAGAACTCTGGGTGAACCGAATGATTTGCACCTCCATTATAGTTAGACCGCAGATTTAGCAGAACTCTCATGTCAACACCAACTGAATTTATGAGAGCAGCGTTAGATGATCCAAACTCCATAACTCCATGCTCTATCTGCCATATTGGATTCAATGGCAATTAAGTGTTGTTTGTATGGACTTCAGTAAATATCCCTTGACACTTGAGGAATGGCAGTGCCAGTGGCTGAATTGACTATATTCTGTCTTTTTAGCATGAGGGAATAAAAGGGAGACGGCGACTTCTATGGAATGATAAGGTAATGGATTTCTGGTTTGCATTTCTTTATTCCTTTATCATTTCACCCTGAAGCTGCTGCGAAAAGGAATTTCCTGTCACTGTTTCTCCCATGTGTGAGACAGAGGTAGTTGGACAGTCTGGGATTGGTTTCTCTCCCACTCTGCTCTCTTTTCCTCTCTTTCCCATTCTCCCCCTCATCGTTTCAGACATAGACACATGCATAGCAACACATTGAGTGCCCCCCAGAGTAATGACAACCAGACTGGCCTGAAATGAGACGGCGGCGGAGAGAGGAAGTTAGGAGATAAAAGTTACCCGTTTTGAATGACAGGATGATTATATGTATAAAGTAAGGCGATTTAGTGTGTTTAGTTGGATATAAAGATAGGGAGATATATGCTTGGTGTACGTACAGCAGAGATGCAGAAGCAAAGGACAAATGGGATCTGGAGAAGGGGGTGAATAAAGTGTACTCTGTTTAAATACAGGCCTCAAAACATCTGCTTCTCAACTCCCCTTTCGTTTTTGATGTGGGACAGGCAGAGAAGGAGAGCGGGAGAGAAAACACAAGGAGCCAGCTACCCAGAACATCAAAGACCCTGCCCTCAACGCGCAGGCCCTCATTAGTTCAGCTAGCACAACCAACGAGACTTGTGATTGTGTTTGCCGGGGAACATGCTGGCAGACACTTCAGAGGAAAGGCTCCTTTAAGTCAGAGTTCCCCACCACACCTCTCCTGCCACCACCCGAGCCCGCTGTAACCCCCCTGTAACCCTCGCCGAGCTCCCCGCGCACACCAACTCGGCAGGCTCCCCCCCCCCATCATCCAGTCCACCCCATAATCTGGTCTGCAGCTGCAAACATCTGCTCCCCCCCTTTATTCCTCTGCCTTCACCACTGAGTTGATAAACACATCTATCACTGGACCGCTGACTGATAACAGAGAGGAAGAGGGAGACACATGTTAGGTGCACCTGTGAGGCTGCTCTGGTATATGTAATGTAATCACAATGAAATTTTTCATGTTGTTTGGCATGAAAAAATTACAAAATCAGTACTCAAGGTAACCTGCTATGATATTGTGTCAGTCAATGCTGCCTCCTGTCCTCTCATTGTCTGTGACACAAAGAGGGCTGCTGTCAGGAAGTATCACTTGGCATCCTATTACAGTCAGAAATTTACTTATTCATTAAGATGATTCCCATTTTAATTATTCATGTTTTCCTGTAGACGCTCTGTTACATGTCCTATTGGTTAGTTGTTGGTCTCCTGCTGTAACACCACACAAATAAGCATCCAAACACATGCAATGTTTTAAGAATTGAAGGAAATTGTTTGTGAATAAAAACTAGGCACTATTTAAAAAAAAAAAAAAAAAAGTCTTAAAGCAGGTAGATGCTGGCACGAAAGACATTCATTCCCATTTTTATAAAGAGACAATTAAATCATAGTTGTTCTCCAGCAGTGCCCCTGGCTTTTATCAAGTAATGCAGGATGGAAAATTTAAGAGGCGCTCCTGACGATCCAACTACCGCGAGAGTATCGCATCTTCACAGCCGTCGCTCATCGCGAGACTATCACCCAGTCCTCTGCCTGAATCCAGCTGGTATCCTGCCTGCCGTTAACGGGTAAGTGAAAGATGCAAATTGTGAAAATGCTCAAAGATGCATACGAGTCATACAGGTGACCGCGGCGTGCGGGTCGCTGCTGTCACGCGCTGCGGCGCTTAAATAACGCAAATGAACCGCCGTGCACCGACGACGTCAGGCCGACTGGTGCGCGTGTCGTGACTGCACAGAATATGACCCGGAGAATTGTCTTTTTTTCAGTACTCAGGACGTTCGCTATTGTTGTCACTATCCTAACGACGCGCCCATAATGACCCTTAATGACACGTCACTTGTCTCATTCCCACCCGTCCTGCTGGTACTGCAGCACCAGCCGCCTTCCCCTCGCGCGTTAGGACAAATGTGCTTGGATGTGCGGCCACTGCAGCTGTAACGGGCTCTGCTAGCAGCTACAGCGTGTGCCTTCCATATAAATGAATGGACACGTTAGATCATCAATGATGGCATCAGTTACGAAAAAATACATCATAGAAAATAAAGGTGTTCTCTTTGTGAAAGGGGGATCCTCCTGCTGCCGGCTGTGGATGCAGCTTATTTAATTATTATAATAATAATAATCACATTTTGGAATATGAATAAGAAAAGACAGGTACGCGTACAAGCCTTCACAGTAAAGCTGCAGGCTGTGTGCACTATCTCACAACCTGAGGTTATGTGTCGTTTAATGTGATGCAAATTAATTGTTACACTGGCATTCATTCAATTGCAGCAAACAGTTTAAAAGGTGGTTACTCTGCACCACATGAAAGCTGATCCACATAACAGAGATCCAGTAGCGAGCTGAGGTGTGAAGCATACTTTTATTGGCTTTCCTCTGAGGTGGCTTAGGGCCCTAATGAGGGGGTAATGTTCAGAGTTGCTTTTGAAGAGTGTGCTTTTTTGGTGTGGTTTTGAACTTTCTATATGTGGTTCACAGGCTTGTTTTGCTGCTATATAGGGAAAGCACGCTCATCAGTTCCCTCCCTGTGTAACAGTTGTGTTGCAGTTGAGGTGAGAGACACCGGTCATCATGGGGAACATCTTTGGCAACCTGTTGAAGCGCCTGATAGGCAAGAAGGAGATGAGGATTCTCATGGTGGGGCTGGACGCCGCTGGGAAAACCACCATCCTCTACAAGCTGAAGCTCGGGGAGATTGTTACCACCATCCCCACAATTGGTGTGTGAGAAAAAGAGAAACAGAATAACTCATGAAAACACTTGTCACTTGTTAGTTCCTCCAGCTGGTGTGACTGATTTGATTTGTTTTCATTCAGGTTTCAATGTAGAGACGGTGGAGTACAAGAACATCAGCTTCACCGTGTGGGATGTGGGTGGCCAGGACAAGATCCGTCCTCTATGGAGGCACTACTTCCAGAACACCCAGGGTGAGATGATTCACCTGTCCGCCATTTTGGACTTTACAGGGCCGACTCTGCAGCAAATGCTCGCCCCCAGCACCTGAGAGCACATCTGACTAATGTTTTAGATGATGTCATTTGCAAACAGCCTCCAACTGATCAACTGAGTCATGTTGTTAAAAAAGCCCCTGCATTGAATAAACCTGGCTGAGCGACCAAGTCATATTTAACAATATGATATCAACAAATTATTCATGGAATCTGGGATAGTCGAAGTGACGGTTTTGTTTTGTTTAACCCTTAAAAAGACAAGCGTCTCTCCTGACAGGTTTGATCTTCGTGGTGGACAGCAATGATCGTGAGCGGGTGAACGAAGCTCGGGAGGAACTGATGAGGATGCTGGCTGAGGACGAGCTGCGGGATGCCGTTCTTCTCATCTTTGCCAACAAACAGGTATGCACAATCTTGTGTCTCCTTCTTTGTGTTTCATTCTTCTGCACTAACTGAGGCCTCCTTAGTGACTGTCTGATGTGATTGTGTTCAGGACTTGCCCAATGCCATGAATGCTGCAGAGCTCACAGACAAGCTGGGCCTGCACTCCCTACGCCACCGCAACTGGTACATTCAGGCCACCTGCGCCACCAGTGGAGACGGTCTCTACGAGGGACTGGACTGGCTGGCCAACCAGCTGAAGAACACAAAGTGAAGAGTCGGGTCAATAGAGTGGGGAAGAGCCTGGGTGCCAGCTCCAGGTATTGGTTATAGTGGATCCATTGTGTTTACATGGAGAGGCAACGCTTAAAAGCTCCCAGTGGGTGACTCAATGGTTTCCTCCCCCCGAAAATATTTGTTTGAATTCTCCTTCATTTTGGTTATTTATTTTTGTTTGGATCTGCGTGAGCGTTTTTAAATGCAGTTGACCTAAATGACTTACTTTCTATATGCTGAATATTTAGATATTGGGATGTAATAGTATAATGTTACTGTAAAGGCATATGTATTTCCCCTACTTTGCAGTTTCTTTAACCTTTGACCTACTTCACCTTTAATTTGTTAAGAAATGTGATGATGTAGACCCATGATGGCAGAGCAACTGTAATATACTTTAAACTTAAGGTAAATTGTAAAGAATATCATAATAGTATAGTGGGAGTACTACTACTATCTCAGAATAATATCACATTGTTAAAAAAACAATGTACTTATACAGGCTCAGATAAATTTGAAGTTGTTCTATTCTCTCCATGCTTATTTTTTAACACTAAATGATGTGCTTCACAGATCAATTTGTGCTAAAAAAATTATATTTATTTTCAATTTAATGCAAATATGTTTATTAGAATTCTATTTATTTTATTAAACACAAAACCAGATGACATACTCTTAGTCTGAAATTATTTATATTTTCCTCAACATGTATTTATTGATTTATCCGTGCATTTTTTAATTGGTTTTATTTTATTACCATTGTATATTAAAGGCATCGAATGGTTCTTTTCCCTTTATTGCAATGTGCATTTACTTCTAAGGCAGCTGGGGAAAAAGGTGCCCTGTTACCACTGTATATTACCTCTTCCCAATCTGCATGGAGATATCCCAGTTCTGACTCGTGGGCTTGTCAGAGCTGTGAACTACTGCAGGCCACTGCTGTAAATACAGATTTGTTCTCAGTCGACTTCCTGGCTCAATAAGGGTTAAAACATTTTGTCTGGCGTTGGTGAGATGTGATGTCTGAACTCATACAGATGACAGAACAGGTACACTGTACCAGCCCCGTGGCTTTGGAAAAAATGCTGCAATTGGCCCGATGAGATTGATGCAGCAGAGCAAGTGATTGGCAAGATCAGAAAGCTTACATGGTTTTCGAATGTTTATTTTTAAGTCAGTTTGTGCAAGCAGCTGCACTATATCCATCAAAAAATACTCACATTGCTTGTCATCCTGATTTATTCATCCCTAATTGGTGTGACATTGCCAGTGTTTCTTGTGTTAACCTTACCTCTTTGCATTTTGTTGCACACTATATATCCAGATGCATTATAGTTGTTCAAAATGTAATGTTGGTTTCTTTCCTGTTTTTTTAATGGGGTGTTTATTTATTTTGGACCAAAAAGCAAGTGTTGATTTTAGTGTTGTTTTTTTTCTAATTTGCTAAGATCAGTTTTCTTCTTAAGTGTCCACACAAATCACACAAAATGTAAAAAAAATAGATGAGAGGATGATAGTAATACTGCATCATAAGGCATGTTAATACTGTACAAGATCTGAAATAAAAGTGACTTATAATAGCCTGTTTCCTCAGACTATATGTGTTAGTCTACATTACTGCTGCTGGTTGGAACAATGCTGAACTGACAAATGTTTCGGATTTATTGTAAAGTTTACTGAACAACCTAATATGCAAAAGCATGTTTTTCTATGTGAGCGTAACTGTAAATATGTTTGCGTAACAAGAAAAGTGTAACATGTTATTCTCAATCAAATTGAAAGTGTTGTAGATACACTTATTGGGGTCAGTGTGGTGGCAGATATGTACACATGACAGAAGTTTGTGTGTGTGTGCCCTCAATTACATTCAGTTGGGTTTGAACATTTTTTGTGGCCTTATATTGCCGGTGGTTTGTTTGTCTTTGATAACAGGAATGTCCAATATTCAATTATCTCACTTATGATCTGTAACACTGATGCACTCACAGTATTGTTGTGGCTAAACATCATTTATTCAATGACTATTGGCAGATTAACTTGAAACATTTAGAAAAGCAAGACAACATTCCAACTGATAAAGTTTATTTAAAAAAAAAAAATCTGAAAATAGATTTATTTAATTCAGTGGGATATTATCAATTGGAGTTAAAACAACACAAAATGGTGCAAAAGTGTTGAAAGATTTTATGATTCATAACACTTCATTGATCGATCAATAAAAACACCGAAATACAAATACATTTTGCCAAACTCATTTTCTTCATGTGTTATACATATTTGATTTGGCTCCTCCAATATTTTATGAGAGGGTGCATACTTTTAGTAAGTTATCAGCCTTTCCCCTACTTTGATCTATATAGTTTTTGCCTGAACAAAATATTCCGTTATCTCGTTTAAGATTCTTACTTCCATCCATTTTCTCCCTCATTGCAAACCTCCAAATCTGTTGATTTAATATAATTGTTTAATTATCATACTCAAGATTCTGAATTCAGGATTCATTTTTAACTTAAAAAATTTATTATTGTACTGGTTCCTAAGACTAAAGACAGATTAATTAACAGCACATATGACTAGCTTGATTAGTGAACAAGTACTGGTGGAAAAGAGGGAGAGAGCAGGTGAAATAGGTGGGAAGGACACAGATCTATGTCCTCTTTCTCTTTTGGCCTTTCCTAACTGCTGCCATCAAGACAACTTTGGCACAATCAGGTAGTTTCCCTGTGGAATTGCCGTACTCCACAGAGAGTCATTTTGTCTGGGCCAATCAGAGGTCCATGTCGGGGAGAGTGCCGCTGTGTCTCCAGGGGTGTGACAGCAGTATGTGGGTCAGAGCTGCTCCCGGGGCCACCAGCCCCCAGGCCCCCTGCAGGACTGCCACAATAGTAGCCCCAGGGCGGATGCCATAGCTGGGATTCCCACCCGTAACCGGGACGCCTTCGCCCAGGGCACAGACACACTGGCAGCAGCCGCACAATCAATTCATCAATCCCTGAAGGGAGTGGCAAATGCAAAAGGCCACAGCAGTCACCCCCACAGCTCGCCTGGGAAGGGACAGGGCCACCAAGGATGACACCGTGTTGGCCATGTGAAACTGCCAGACTGCAGAAACCATTAGGCCTTATTGAAGCCACTTTTCTTGACCTGACGGCAGAGACACCCAACTGAGAATGTGAATACTCAAACTACTCAAACATTTATTTGTGTAAATGACACTGTGATATTTTTTCCCTTTATACTGTTTTACAAAGCATGACCGACCAAATCACTTGTTGTTGTTTATTTAACTGACACAAGTTGGACAAAAAAATCTTTCAACTAACTGAGTATTGTTGCTCTGTCAAGTTTTCCATCATCCAACAGGCAAGTGAACACATCTCAGCTGATCATTTTATTAATCGAGTGTATATTACAACGTTTGGGTCAAAGACTAATCAAATAAAACCGCCATGTAGGTGCAAACACTGGTTGAGAGTTCACCTCCCACAGGCCCTGCAGGAGCTCTGGTATCTGAGCACCAATCCTTAGACTCTGTCTCCTCCTGCTGGACGGGGAGGGCCGTTTTGAGTTCAACTTAATAGCACAGACGGATGTAAGGATAATTAGTGTGTACTTGAAACATGCAACATGATTGGGTAGTTTCACTATCATAATAATTCCCACTTGGGGATTCTTCCAAACAAACAGCAACAAGTTTGCTCGTTCTCACATAAAATTAGATTAACAGGACGAGTCAGTTACTGATAACCACTCGTGAGATGTTCCCTTTCCACTCCTAGTTTCATGTTCA
The DNA here is from genome assembly GCF_029220125.1 of Pseudoliparis swirei. NCBI lineage: Eukaryota > Metazoa > Chordata > Actinopteri > Perciformes > Liparidae > Pseudoliparis > Pseudoliparis swirei. Next base: position 13,860,777 of record NC_079396.1, read on the forward strand.
GGAATCTGGCCATTTTCTCAAATTAAGCTTCTTCTTGTTTTGGGTTCAGAAGTCAAATGACCATCTGACAATGTGCCCCATTGTAAAGGCCGCTCCATATACGCATCAAAGAGGTGATTAACCAGTTTAGGGCTGAGGGGACAATACTGCTCTTTACAGGGAAGACAGTGCAGCCACTCAGCACTGGGCTGCTGACTGGGAGCCACAGTACGGCTTCCTCATGCAGCTGACAACATGAAACCAAAATAACTGCAGATAAAGGGACATATAGGGTACATGGTGTTCAAAATACTTAGATCACAAACCTTTGTTTGTCAAAGTTTAAGTTACTTTTTAAGAATAAAGTCATACACAAACATAGTAAACTTGGCAAATTAAAAATTAAAGGTAGAAGTACATTAATATAAAAGTTATTCAGCTGTAGCTTATCTATAGGGGCCAAATGTGTTTTAAAATAAAAACTATCTCTATTCTGCCTCAATCTAACAGGATGTAATCATTTGGATGCGCATGGCAACAATTGAGTCAGCAGCTCATACCAAAAAAATGACGGGCCAACATCTAATTGGTGAATATATCAGGCTCCTGGCCAATCACAAGTCTCGCTCTCTCTGGGAGGGGAAGCCCGGCATCAAGATGAACTGCCACTTGTTCGTTGTTGTTGTTAGTTTTGCAATTGGCGCAATTTCTCTGTTCTTTTTACTAATGTTTAGTGCAGCGTCGTACAGAAGGAGCTGCATTTCTCCTTCACTTTGACTCTTTTTTTCTTTCGTCTATCAGAGACAGAGCGCGGGACCTGACTATTCTTTTTTATTTTTAACCATACTGCATAACATTGGCTCCTCGTAGGACTATCTAAACGTGTGATATGATCATATCTCACTAAAAAGATTTCACATCAACATGATCAAGTGGGGAGTCATACTACCGAGTGTAACATTATTATGGTGGCTACAAACAGCAGCAACTCAAACCCACAAAGGTAAGGTGATTTTATTATATGTACAATATATATATATATATATATATATATATATATTAGTGCTGTGAAAAATAACGCGTTAACTCAGTTAATTAAATTACAGGTTTAACTTCGTTATTTTTTTTAACGCATTTAACGCATGCGCAGAATGAGCTTCCAATCCGTCTGTTGTTGGTCGTCTCGAACCAGCAGCATGTCATTCTGTCTCTACGTGTCGCGTTAACACGACTCCGATCCCCGTCTCGCCGGATGCCGGCGTGTGTGCGCACATCGGGACGAAAAAAAGTCACTTGCACCAATGTTTTAATGCAGGGGTGCTCAATATGTCGATCGCGGTTGCCGCAGAGTTCAGATGCCGGTCTTCGCGCATGAAAAGTCACGAGCACCCCCCTAACTGTTACTCATAAAATGTAGTCAAACAAAAACGGAGCAAATCACCGTGTTCATGGCCCGGGCAAAGACAGCGCGGTCTCCTGGCTTCAACACGTTACTGTCAGGGAAGACACAGCGCACCAAAAAAAACGTTTTTTTGGAAAACTTTTTACCTTTTCTGATTCCGCTAGCTCTTTGCTAACTTCCGCTAGTACTTCCGCTAATACCTCCTCTAATACATCTACTTAGAAAGCGTATTCTGTACGTTTTCTTCGTCGAAATGTTGCAAGACCCGACTTGCTGCATTGATCGCGACTTTAGACATTGTGTGTTTGGGCTCCTCTTGTGAAAAATTATTACGAAATAAAAGAAAATGTATATGTTCTTTGCAAAGATGAGGATATGTTGAATGCTGGGATACCAAACATGCCCATGTTTATTGACGTGGTCTGCGCGAGCAAGCCGTTTAAAGGGAAGGGGAGGGGCTTAAGGACGCCGGCATCCTCAGTGGAGTGGAAGAGGTTAACCCTCCTGTTACCTTTACATTTACTAACATATTTTACCCTCGGGGTCAATTTGACCCCAGCAATTAAAACCTACAGAAAATTATTAGAATTAATATTGCTTCCCAAGTTTAAGTGTGAGGTACTTTATGTTTGTTTGTTGACTACCTAAATAGCCCTTTAAATATATAAAAAAGTTGATATTTCTTATAAGTTTGACACAGTGAAAAACAGCCTGGGGTCAAATTGACCCCAAAGAACACCGACATTAAACATTGAATGGGGTCAAATTGACCCGAAAGGTAACAGGAGGGTTAAACATTCTGTTTAGGATGAAGATGTATTAATGTTCCATATGGAAGAAAACTGCTAAATAACTGCTGAGTTGCAGCACCATTGTATCGAAGAATGTATAAATGTATATATCCGTCTTTTGTCATAAATCTCTATGTTCTCACAAAATATACCGAGAATATCGGTAATATGTGATTAATCATGATTAATCCACAGAAACCTGTGATTAACCCGATTAAAAATTTTAATCGTTTCACAGCCCTAATATATATATATATAAAACTATGTCTTGCCTGTTTTAATTGCCATTATTTAATCAATTTATTATTACTATTATTATTATTATATCACATGTTCCTATTTGAATTGACCTGTTGGTAGTGACTCCTCAGCATTTGCCTGCCTTGAATTATCACAACTTCTTAAATGGTATGTAACTGTAATAATATGATAGAATAGAGTAGTTAACATGGATGCTATCTAGACTTGTCAGAGGTTAAGGGGCTACATTTTATAAAGTATTAAGCCTCATCTTCTTCTTTCCCTTGTCTCAAACCACACAACATGGGGCTCTCCTCATTGAGAGCTTTGTTGCTGTTATGACTGGGCTCTAATCAAGGCACTTAATGCAGCAAAACATCGCCACTTTATATTCTGCTCGTGATGGCTGGCAGCAACACTAATGCCCTGGTGGAGACAAAATAGCGTGCATGGCAATGATCCAGTTGTAAAAAGCTACTTAGAACAATTGGTCCTGTTCATATTGATACAAGCAATCTGCAGATGAATGTTTTGTTTTGCTAAAAATCAAAAAAAAATCTTCTCAAAAGTCGATTTAGCTGTGTGTTGTGCATGTTTTGTGCATGCATGAGTTAAAATTAATGTAATGGCCAGGAGTATCATGCAACTCTCCAAAATATACTGAGCATTCCACAGTAAGTATGCAAAGATATGGGATACGCGACAGTCATCTCTCATTGTGCATTTTTCTATAAAAACCACACGCACCAAGCCTAAAAGGTTGTTTATGGCAGTGGTCAACTCCACTTCAGTGTGGTTGGAAGATTCGGGTTTGTACCTCCGCATGTTCCCAGTAAAGACAGGAAATGTAAGTTGTGTTGACAGCTGCAGATGTTTAGTCTTTGCACGTAAAGCGCCAGCTCCACAGTTTTTGTTGATGAGTAAGAAATAGTGCAGCTCCCCACTGACATCAGGACAGCAGAAAGTCTCTACATCTTCCGCCGGAGACTGAAAACACACCTTTTCCGACTACATCTGGATTAAAACACAGATTTGCACTTCAGTGGCACTGGGATAGCACTTATTATGGTACTTTTGTAGTTCGACTGAGTTGAGGAAATGTTAGTTCCTGTATTCGTGTTGTTCTTAGTTTATACTCTAGGTTGAAATGCACTTATTGTAAGTCGCTTTGGATAAAAGCGTCTGCTAAATGACATGTAATGTAATGTAATGTGCAGTCCTCCTCACGTTCATCATATTTCCCTTCCCTCAGCCAGAAAGTCCTACCCACACAAGACCCATTGTCTGTTGGTATGATCTCAGCAACGCAGACCCCTCAGACACTCACATACAGACGCACATGCACACACACAGAAGCACTGTCTGTCACTATCACTCTCCAGTCACTGGGACACACTGTCCACATTTATAGTTTTGTCACAATAAGGAGCTTTGTCTGAGAAAAGCCCCTCTCCCTCATCCTCCACTGGACCAGCCCCCGGCCGGAGACTGCTCCGTGTACCAGGGTTACAGCCTGTCTTACTGCGCTTCCCATCAGACTCTCCAGCCAAAGCAGCAGCACACACATTATCAAGAAGACCAAGTCCACACAGTACATGCTGCACAATACAACCCTCACACTCAAATAGCCAGTCTGTGTTCACCTTCACAGGACCACAGTAGCGTCTTTGCATATTTTAGCTCCTTTGGCTTTGCCAATCATTTTCAACTGCATTTTATGTTTTGTGTTATTTGTACCATTCCAAGCTGCCATTGGTTTCCATACATTTCTGTCTGGTATCAAAATAAATCAGCAGACAGCAACTTGCTTGAATTCTGAAATACATCATAGACTACATTATTCTTTATCAAAATCCCATAACCGTTGGACTGTAATGCAACGCATTATTTTGCAATGATAACACTGACAAACCATGATACAGGCTTGATGTTCACTGTGTTGGATTACACAACTCAAAGGTTTCTAGAGTCTGCTAATTTATCTTTAAGCGGAACAAAAACCAGACACCAAAATTCATCAAAAAACAAACGGGCGTAGTTTTCAAATTATTAAAATGTAACGTAATGGATGTGTAGTAAATAAGTAAATAATAAAGAAGCACTGACATGGTCGAACACAAGTGATACATCAACCCAAGGTTCTCTTCACCTGTCCCTAAATCACCCCTTAAACTATAGAGTACTCTTCATCTGTCTTCTCTGTGTATGTTTGTCAGTGGTGTGTCCCGGTACGCAGAACGGACTGAGCTCCACGGGTTCTCAGGAGATCCAGTACAACCTGATTAAGGACCGGTATGATGGCTGTGAGATCATCATGGGAAATCTGGAGATCACACAGATTGAGAGTTGCTGGGACTTCTCCTTCCTCAAGGTAGAAATCACCCCCTTTCTCTCTGCCTTGTCTTTCAACGGCTTTCTATGTATAAGGTGTAGAGAAGTCTTATTTTTCTCTCCAGGAAATCCGCGAGGTGACTGGCTATGTCCTCATCGCAATGAACCACTTTCAGGAGATTCCTCTGGGGCAACTACGGGTCATCAGAGGAAACAGCCTTTATGAGAGACGCTTTGCTCTCTCTGTCTTCTTCAACTACCCCAAGGACGGTTCCAACGGCCTGCGGCAGCTGGGCCTCGCGAATCTGACAGGTAAAGAGGGCTGACCGAGAAAACACAAGCATGGACCAAAGATGTCCTATATGCAAGGTGTGAAATGTGCTTTTAAGGATTTGAGACTGAAACAAAAATGCAGGTTGTGCTTTGCTGTTCTTTACTTTACACGTATTTAAGTTGTGTCCAAAGAAATATAAAATGTGCCATTTTATGTGTCGGAAAACAACATGTTGACAGTTACAGGATGGCAGGACAAAAGTATTTAAACAATTAGTAAAAATCCCAATCTCCCTCACAGTCAGCTAATTTTCATGTATTCTTAAGTGGTATAACAACTATTTATCGGAGTTTTAGTCTCCCCTCTTTCCATTCCCCAAGTCCCTGACATCCTGGTATAGCACTTTATCTAAGAGGCCTTTTTGTAATATGAACTACTATTAAAAAAGTGTTCATTGAATGATTTAGTTGTAGGTCCTTTATTGCCTGTACATCTACTTGTTTTATATTGTACCCACTTTGTAAAAAGTGTTTACATTGTAATTTGTGGGCTGCAATCTAAAGTGATAAAGGACATGCTGCCTGCGCTCTCTCTGCAACACTTCTCTCCATTTCTTCACAGAGATTCTTGAGGGAGGAGTGCAAATTATCAATAACAAGTACCTGAGTTATGCCCCCTGGATCTTCTGGCGAGATATCATCGGGGACAATAGTGCTCCAATTGACATCCAGTACAATGGAGAGCGAGGTTGGTGTTGGGTTAGTACTTTTTCACATATCCCCAAATTACCTTGAGATACTCTCTTTTATAAGTACGGCCTCTCTTTCCTTCTGTCAGGCCCATGCCACAAAGCGTGTGGAGATTACTGCTGGGGTCCAAATGAGGACCAATGTCAGATCTGTGAGTGCCAGATTGTTCTGTTCCTCTGATTTTCTGTTTCTGTTTTATCTCTCTCCTCCTCCCTCTTTCTCTTCACTGACTGTCTGTCTTCATAGACAGAAATACACAGCGACAGACACACACATGCACATTGGTGAGCTGTGTTCAACCTGTCTCTCTTGTGTGTCTCAGTGACTAAGACGGTGTGCGCCCCACAATGTAACGGTCGCTGTTTCGGGACGAGCCCCAGGGACTGCTGTCACATAGAATGTGCAGCGGGGTGTAAAGGCCCTCTGGACGTGGATTGTTTTGTGAGTACTCCGTCTTTGATATAATAAAGACAAAAGGCAGTCTTTGCAAACGTTATACAGGAGGTTTTTCACTCTTCGGTAACAATGGCAGCTAAAAATAAACCTTTTTTCAAACTGTTTTGCCTCTGTTATGTAAAAAGAATACATTCTGATTTGCTTAGAATTGGTTCTATTGTAAGATAATTTCTTGAACATCAATGTTGTTAAGGGCTTTACAGGTGGATGTTATCCCATCACAAACTATGCAAAAAAATTGCACAGCTGCATCCAATCGTTATTGACACATTTATTCAAAGTAAAACATGTCCACCTGTTGATAGTGCTAGAGGAAAGGTCAACAGATCTGGGGCCATAAACATCTGTCCAAGATTGAATGACAATCCCAAGAAATAGTTGTTGAGATATTTAAGTTTGGACCAGGTGAGCGACTGACAGACTAAAATATACTGAATATGAATACTAAAATGTTTTATTTTGTTATATGTTATGGAAAACAGTCATATTTCACAGACATGATTTGTGTGTGCTTCTGTGTGCGTGTGCGTGTGTGTGTGTGTGTGTGTGTGTGTGTGTGTGTGTGTGTGTGTGTGTGTGTGTGTGTGTGTGTGTGTGTGTGTGTGTGTGTGTGTGTGTGTGTGTGTGTGTGTGTGTGTGTGTGTGTGTGTGTGTGTGTGTGTGTGTGTGTGTGTGTGTGTGTGTGTGTGTGTGTGTGTGTGTAGGCATGTCGACATTTCAACGACTCTGGAGCCTGCGTGCCCCAGTGTCCGCAGACTTTGATCTACAACAAGCAGACGTTTCAAATGGACACCAACCCTCATGCCAAGTACCAGTACGGATCCATCTGTGTCTCCCAGTGTCCCAGTGAGTGGCCTGTGCTTGTTCATGTGTTTGTATCCTCAACATGTTGTCTGGATACTTTCCGTGCAATGTGGGAAATACTTTAACTAGCCTTCCGGATATTAATACACCTGTGTCACAGTGTTCTTTCTTGTGTTGTTGTCTTGCTCCTTGTAGCCAATTTCTTGGTGGACGATAGCTCCTGTGTGAGCGTTTGTCCACCAGACAAGATGGAGGTGGAGAGAGACGGCCAGAAGCAGTGTGAGCTCTGCAGTGGACTCTGCCCAAAAGGTTGTCACGATACATGTACTTTACACTTCTTACGTTGAGTATATGTGTCGGTCATCAAAGCTTAAGACGGCACTTGGTCGTTCCTGTAGTGTGTGAAGGCACCGGCGCTGAGCATCGGCAGACGGTGGACTCCAGCAACATCGACAGCTTCATCAACTGCACCAAGATCCAGGGCAGCCTTCACTTCCTGGTCACGGGGATTCTCGGGTAAATGGTCTCACCTGCCTGAAGAATCACTGTGTGCAGCTATGGACGGTCAGCGTGTTCTTATTGGGTGTTTTTATTCTCCCTAGAGATGACTTTAAAAATATCCCGCCTCTGGATGCCAAAAAGCTGGAAGTGTTTCGCACCGTCAGAGAAATAACAGGTTTATATCAACTTTATTGGTGCTAATTATGGATCGCAGTGCTTGGTTATTGTTTTAAATGTTATAGCCGATTTGACTTGAAGTGTAACCTGGTTCCCTAGTGGAAAACCTCGTTTTTCATTCATAATGTGATATGTTTTCAATACAGCTCAGTATTCTTGCCAAAGTTACATTCAGTCACTTGGTATTACAGCTATTTAAAAATAATACAGGAAAGACAAATGATTCTTGCATACATGACAGCAGAGTGTGTTTGCTGTTCTCCACACCTATCACCAAATATTTTCCATTTTATAATCTGGAAAATGATCAAACAACATGCTATTAATGGTCTAAAACAATCTTAAAACCGTTGCAGTATTTATGTTTGAATGTTTTCACGGTGTTTGATTGTCAGATATCCTAAACATCCAGTCGTGGCCCAAAGAACTCAACGACCTGTCCGTTTTTTCGAGTCTCACAACCATTCAAGGGAGGGCTCTCTACAAGTAAGACTTTTTTAGACACACTGATGCTTGTTAATGTGTCAGTTGAAGCCCAGAGGAAACAGATGTAAATCTGGAAAAGACGATGATAAAAGAAATAATGTATCAACAACATGTTCTTCTATATAGAAAGTGAAGATATTCAAATGATATTAACGCTGATGTAATTACAATACATTAAACATTCTGCATGCCTTAAGATGGTTCTGATGATTATGTTGTATCTGAATAATATATTGTATAACTATGTACAACTGCAAGTTAACAAACAAGTTTTGCTAATGTTAAGGAATCTTTTGAGATTTGCAATATATAAATATATACAAATTATAGCTAACTTAAATGTATTTTATTTCCTTTGTTTTCTTTTTGTGTGTGTCCCCTTTGTGTCCTTCCAACCAAAGGCATTTTTCTCTGATGGTGATGCACATCCGCACTCTCACCTCACTGGGCCTGCGCTCCCTCCGGGAGATCAGTGATGGCAGTGTGTACATCAGTCAGAATGCCAACCTCTGTTACCACCACACAGTAAACTGGGCGCAGATGTTCAGGGGCCGCAGAGTTCGAGTAAACAACTTCAACAACAACAGGCCACTGGCAGAGTGTGGTGAGAGGAGACAAAAATAATTTAAAATCTATCTATAATATATGCTATACACTTTTATCAATGTCTATATTGATCATCTGACTAATTAAGTCAACCTACATTATCTTCATCAGTTTACTGATCTTTGTGTCACATGTATGTGTGTGCAGTTGCAGAGGGCCATGTGTGTGACCCCCTGTGTTCAGACTCTGGTTGCTGGGGCCCGGGGCCCGACCAGTGTGTCTCCTGTAGGAACTACAGGCGAGACGGCACGTGTGTGGCGAGCTGTAATTTCCACACCGGGTCAGTAGATACATGTTTGTGTTGATATTCTTACTGGTGTTGCTTTTGTGTTGGTTGTATTGATTTTATCTGACAATACATGTATTTAAATATTGTTTCCCCAGAGCTCCAAGGGAATTTGCCGACTCTAATGGGGAGTGTGTTGCCTGCCACCCAGAGTGCAAACTTCAGAGTGGGACGTCGAGCTGTACTGGACTGGTAATCACGTTCTTTGATAGTACACTGTGGCTCAATGTGTTTGTATGAATTTTCACTTGTATTTGGCTAATTATCCAATAATAATGTATTTACTACATTGCAAGGGCATAATTGCCTCTGGGAATGGACGTGTCTCCCTTAAAATCCTTTTCTTATCTCCACTTTTTTATAGTTTTAGTCAATCTTCCCATCTCTGAACCCAAGCCCAACAACCTTTGTACAGTAATGTTAATACTGTCTCGACATGAGCTAATAATTGCCCTGCATGATAATAAAATCTAAATTTTTGAAAGTTATTGTATTTGTGTATTTCAAACAACTGTAACCCTTTGCTGCTCTTGTGACACAAAATCTGCAATAAACCTGAACACAATGCTGATGTGATCCCTTCTCTCTTCCATTTATACATTTTATATCGACTCTCTGCCACTTCCTGCCCATTAGATCAAAAATCACATGTAGTCGCCAATGGTCTTAATCATTTATTCTGTGTCTTGGTTAATTGTATGTTGCAATGCCTCCCCGTTGAGTTATACATAGCGATGATGTGTCTCAGCTTCTCCCATATGTGTCTTTCTTTGTTAGGGTGCAGACAAGTGTATGGCATGCACCAACCTTCGAGATGGTCCTTACTGCATGTCCTCTTGCCCCACTGGGGTAAATGATGGACAGAGGGGACTGATCTTCAAATACCCTAACAGGGAAGGTCACTGTGAGCCATGTCACCATAACTGCACACAGGGGTGAGACTGGACCCACATGATGTCTGTGTATCATCTGTAGATGTGTAACCATGATCAAATCAATGATGTGTGTATCCGTTACAGATGCTCTGGCCCAGGATTAAATGGTTGTTTAGAGGCAGCTAGACTGGCAGTTAGCAGGTGAGTGTTTCCCTCTGCTGGTGAATATGAAGCACTACACGGCAGTGTGTGTGTTTGTGTGAGATCCATCCACAAATCAATACAATTGAGCAATTTAGACACCAATCAACTTAGCACAGACTGCACACCTGAACCTCACTTATTTTAGCTTTATTCAGACGTGCATACAAATTCGAAAGTTGGAACTACAACTTGACATAAAAGCATTAGAAAAAAGAAACAACATAATTCAGATTCAGAAAATTACCCTTTTTGCTTCTGTCCCTTCTTCCATCTTCCCTGCCCAACCAAAGAGTAATAAACTAAATCGCTAAAATCATATGCTCCTCTCTATTACTAATGGATATTTATGTAAAACTATTACAATTTGCACATGTTGTAATTGTAAGGATTACAGGTACTTAAACCCAAAAGCACAACTCAGAGACAGGACTGCAAGAAGAGGATCTTTACTTGTCTTTTCAGGCAGGGTACAAACTGGGTGGTCAGTCCAATCGGGCAAAATATAAAAGAGCAACATGTCAAAAAAGAAACACTCAAGACACCAACATGAAGTGATACATTCAACACAAGCACACAAACACAGACACAAACACACATAAATACAAACACACACACACACACACACACAGACAGAGACAGACAGACACCAGGTTTGAGGTTTTTTTTCAACTTTACTTTGAGCTTGAACAAATCCAAAAGGGGGCAGGCAAAATTCTTAGGTCGGGTAAACAGGCAAACAGGGTCAGGAAAGGCAGATCAGAATCAATATTTGGAATACACTGGAGAGCTTGGCAATAACACACAAGGAGACCAAGGAAGAACTACAGACAACAATCCAGCCAGAGACAAGGCTGGCACAATATATAGGGGGAGAAACAGGTGTACAACATGAGCCACTAATGAGACACGAGTGGCTGAGGGCAGATGCAGGGAATGAAACAATCTAGGAGACAGAGGTGACACAACAGGGCGTTACAGTAATACCTAGTATATCTAATTTGAGTGCTGCCAGCTAGTATGCCCATCTAAGCCAGTAACCTTTGATATCATTATTGGGTTATATCCTAGAGAGAATGAGTTCACAAAACTAATGCAAAAAACTGAAAAGTGATGTAAAAGTCAGCTAAACTCGACACTATAACAAATAGCAAGGATTTGACAAATACGCTGTTCCCTGATTGGACTTATATATCTTACCAATCACTTCTGCACTTTTTGGCTTTTGCTGGTGAGAATCTGACGTCTTCACCTTGAATCAACACATCAGCATGTCTCTCTGCTTCTTGCCCCTGCAGTGGTCAGATCACAGGCATAGCTTTAGGCCTACCAGCTGGCTTGATATTATGCCTGGTGTTGTTTTTCCTGGGTGTGCTGTACCACCGAGGCTTGGCCATCCGCCGCAAGAGAGCCATGAGGAGGTATCTGGAGAGCGGTGAGGTGAGACTTTAGAGACCAATTAACCGCACAAGTTGCATTTGCTTTGACTGCTCCATGCATTTGTTTTTTAGAAGGAAAAAAATAAGCTAAATATATACGATTTTTTTTGGGGCAGAGCTTTGAGCCACTTGGTCCCAGGGAGAAAGGCACCAAGGTCCGTGCCCGCATCCTGAGACCTTCAGAGCTGAAAAAAATCAAAGCCCTTGGCTTGGGAGTGTTTGGCATAGTGCACAAGGTATTTATTAACCTCTTTGACATTGTGCACATCCACTGATAATCCACAGATGTATGTGCCATTCTAATTTTAGAAGACTGATTCACATTCATTGTATTTAAGGGTGTTTGGACTCCAGAGGGAGAGACTGTGAAGATCCCTGTGGCCATTAAAACCATTCAGGATAGCTCAGGCCGACAGACCTTCACCGAGATCACTGATGTGAGAATAAAAGCTTCTTACAGTCCGATAGAAGATAATGCGTAACAGAAATAGCAATTAATGTCACATACATATAACATTTCCTGCATAAAATGCAACGTATCATATCACAGTCAGAAAAGTAAACAGTGTTTTTGCTCTCTGTGTAGCATATGTTATCCATGGGCAGCCTGGACCATCCCTACATCGTTAGGCTGCTGGGCATCTGTCCAGGTCCCAGTTTGCAACTGGTGACCCAGCTTAGTTCACAGGGCTCCTTACTGGAGCACATCAGGCATCACAAGAACAGCCTGGACCCCCAGCGCCTGCTCAACTGGTGTGTGCAGATTGCTAAAGTAAGTGCGACATGAGGCAACAGAATTATTTTTTGAGCGACCACATGTTTTGAATCGGCTCTATGATGCATGTATGTTTGTGTCTCAGGGCATGTACTACCTGGAGGAGCACTGCATGGTCCACAGGAACCTGGCTGCCCGCAACATGCTGCTGAAGAACGACTACCAGGTCCAGATTTCTGACTACGGTGTAGCAGACCTCCTTTATCCGGACGACAAGAAATACATCTACACTGACACCAAGGTGGTTATGACTCATTTAATAACTCACAGCTGAGAGGTTTTCACTGTCTCCTCCAAATATGTAAACAACCCGATCTGTATGGCATGTCTTAAATTTGTCTAGACACCCATAAAATGGATGGCACTGGAAAGCATCTTGTTTCGAAGATACACTCATCAAAGTGACGTTTGGAGTTACGGTAAGAGGCCTGTGTGAGTGGGTCATGTTTTATAGTGCTAGTAAAATACACTTTCCTCTTGAAAGCTGGCAGGCAGAATTTAAATGTGGCGTCTATCTTCATGGACAGGGGTGACAGTGTGGGAGATGATGTCATTTGGGGCGGAGCCGTATGCATCCGTGCAGCCTCAGGAGGTGCCGAGTCTGCTGGAGAAGGGTGAACGCCTGTCACAGCCCCACATCTGCACCATAGACGTATACATGGTCATGGTGAAATGTGAGTGTGATGAAACATCACAAAACTATTATGCGCAAACACAAAGTTATGATTTGACATGTTTTGCTTCTTTTCTTCAGGCTGGATGATTGATGAAAATATAAGACCGACCTTCAAAGAGCTGGCCAGTGACTTTACTCGCATGGCAAGAGACCCACCAAGATATCTTGTCATCAAGGTGAGGCTATCATGGTCATTTATTCTAAAGCTAAGTCCGCTGGCGGTTCACTTAAATGTTAAACCCTTTATGCGTCTATGTATTTCTGTAGTCGGAAGGAGGAGAAGCTGCCTCAGTCGAGATCCATCGAAGAGAATCTGAGCGAGGGCTTCTGCAGGAAGATTTGGAAGATCAACACGAGGAAGGACTTGAGGATGGTTTGACTACTCCTCCTCTCCAACACTCTCCATCTTGGAGTCTGTCCCGTTCACGGATTAATTCTTATAGGGTCAGGAAAAACACCTTCGATTTTAGACTCTTTTGGGAGCATTGTGACAAGATCAGAAAGGAAACAAGCTAATAACACTGTTTCTTCCCTGATTTGTAGAGTGGTAGCTCTCAGGCTGAACCCATTGGATACCTGCTAATGAACTCCAGCCCTGTGGACAGTTTCCGCCAGGTGATAAAGACTCAAAAAATCACACACATGGATGCAAACAAACATTTCTCCAATTGCACAGGAGATGCATATGTTAACTGTTACTCTGAACAGCTTCTCTTTAATCAGCATTATTACTAGACTTTTCCAATAGCCATATTAAAATCAATCTTATGCCCCCGCAGTGCCTTTTTAAAATAGGATTCATTTCTATGAGCTGCATGCTTCATCAGTTCATGTCTTTGTTTTTCTGTCTCAGCTCTGGCTTCAGAGGTCTCGACTGAGCTCGGTGCGGACGCTGCCCGAGAGGTCAGAGTTCAGGGGGGGTGTCAGAGAGGCAGAGCTGCATGAGGAGGGTTCACGGACTGGAAGTCTTCACAGGACCAAGTTTTGCTCTGAGAAGGGTACTCCTCGTAGAACCATTAGCGGGCACAGGAAGCTCTCTTCAGCATCAAGTCCATCCTCGTATAAAGTGTGGACTGCAGAGGAAGAAGAGGAGATGGACCACGATGGCTACGTCCTTGCTGGGTCATGTGTTACTCCACAGAGAGGTAAACTACCAGCATATTCTGATTTGTCTCATGATTTACAAAACTGTTTTGTAAGTGAACCAATACATAATCATGTACACCCCCCTCCTCCTCCTCCCTGATCTTCTTCCTTCCTCACATTCTGTCTTGGCACACAGTCTGCAGCGTCTCTCATTCTGGGCGAAGAAACTCAAGGCTCAAGAATAATCTGTCTCTTGTGGTCATAAATCCCTCCCAGGAGTATGAAATCATGAGTAAAGAGTCTAGTGCTCCTCTTTGCTCGACCGGCGCCGTCTTATCACAGGCCGATGCCACCTCAGTGGCAGTTTGTTGTCAAACCTCACCATTACCCTCACCAACCCTTTTGGCTCGTTTACCTGGAGAGGAAACAACAGATGTGGGAACTCTGACACTAATCTCAGATGTAAGGATTAAGCAAGAATATGAGGATTGTGAAGAGGGAGTTGCACAACAAAGAGACTCCACAGAGAAACATCAGCTCAGTGGTGACTCTGATAGTGGGATCAGAGCTGTGGATGACCAAGGAGAGGCAGCTCATGGAATCGGCAGGTATGAATACATGGATATCAGACGATCCAACTCTATTGAGGGAGAGGATCCAGCATGGAAGAGATGTTGGAATCAAACATCTTCAAAGAGTGAAGCAACGACAGAGGAAACAGACCAAATAGCGGAGCTGTTGAAAAGGGAGCTGGAGGAAGAGGAAAAGTACGACAACACAAATAAACAACCTGCACTTCAGGGGAACGGGAGCACTACGGTCATGTCTAGGCCAGATGTGCTCACAGCAGGGGGTGAAATGGGGGAGGAGTATGAGGAGATGACCAGATTTGGAGTGGTGCCCAGTGGGTGGAAGCAGGCAGACTACCAGAACCTCCCATTGAAGGGGAGGGCTGTGTCTGATGGTATGGGCAGTGACAGGTGTGCAGGGATTGGGGGATACATCAAGGTGTTGGCTGGCATTGGGGAGCCTGGCAGCAACACGTCATTTGATAACCCAGATTACTGGCACAGCAGACTGTTCCTCAAACCAGATGCTGTTCGCACCTAATAATGTGGATTGGGACATAGACATAGTACCGGTTATGTTAGTACTTGTCATAAATGTGGGTTGTTTTGTAAAGTTTTCCAGCTTGTATTCTTTGCAGCAGCCAACAAACTTTTTTAAATGAATAAGATCCACACAAAAAATACATCAGAGTATATGATGCTTCATTGTTAAGAGTGATGATGAGGGGAACATGTTCCATTTTAGCAGAACAGACTTTTTGTACAATTTATTATAATATGAATTTTTATATGAATGAATAAATGTCGAATATTTGTGTCAATTTATTTGTTTGTTTTGTTTTAGTTTCCTTCGCACATCACCTATGAACCATGGGCTGTATGGTATAAACAGCAGGAAATAAGATGGAGACATATAAACCTAGCTGGGTCATTCCTAGCATTCAGTGCCATTTAGGTCCCCAACACATTATATCATATATTTTGCATGTAAAAGGTCAAATGCTTATTTTTAAAAGCTTGGTTTTACATGTTTATTCCCCTCTACTATAAAACATCAATGTTATTTTCCCAGGATATTCAAAATGCTAAATAATTACTCTGATTTTAGCACAAGTAGGCCAAATTGCTGTGTCCCAAATCATGTTTGCTCAACTTCTCTAACGGATATAAACAAAGAAATCAAACAAATACAAACAAATTCTACATTTGTGTCACTGTTATGTAACCCTTTTATTGATATTCATCACAAAATAAAAAATAAAAATGGTAATTCATTTTTATTGATTAAAGTTTTTTAAAAAGTGTGTGTCCCTGTTTTGATGTCCCGTGTTACTGTGATTTGAATCCCTCTGGACACGCCCCTTTACTATGCTACTATTTGTATGACTCAAGAAGAAGGATACATTTTAGGCGGGAAAATCATCTTCAAGAAGCAGAGTAAGTATGCACTCTTCCTTCAACAATTTTTTAATGTTTTTTACTAACTTAACTGTTGGTAAAGCATAACATGTCCACCCTGTTATGCTCATTTTTGTGGAAACTGATCAAAATGTTTACATTTAGAAAAAATGTGAATAAAGCTATCAAATATCTTTCTCTGATGTCACAAGTGCTAGCTTGATCATCATCAGACATGTAGCAATAGCCAAGTTTAGCATACAATGTCCACCCTGTTACCGTCCACCCTGTTACTATGTTTCACAGTAACAGGGTGGACATACAGTAAGGGGTTGTTAAAAGGCTAGATGATTAACTATTTCCAGCATGTGCTGTTATGTATTGTTTGTTTAATATGCATATATGTTATATATATATATATATATATATATATATATATTACATTATATATATATATATATATATATATATTAAATTATATGATATCTAATGGTATGAATGTATTTATCAGGAAATGGCAGCGTTGTCTAATGCAGAAAAGCAGCGACGCTACAGGGCACGAAGGGATTCAGACAATGAAAGAAGGAAGCAGTACCTGGATAAAGAGAAGGCAAAGTGGAAGAAAGACAGAGAAGAAGGGAAAAAAAAGAAAGTGTCAGACCTCAGTGAAAGAGAAAGGAGAGAACAGAGAAAGAAGTGGCAAGAAAAGAAGAAAAAGCTTAGGGATAAAGCAAGAGCCAGCGTAATGACCACTCCACCTCGAAGTCGAGACAATGCAGCACAACAAGGGCCCTCAAGGTTAGAATAAAGTTATGGGTTAAATGATTTGCAGATTGTGTGTATCTGGATTTGAATTATCTTACATGATAAAGCAAACCATTTTGTGTTTCAGTGATTGTAAATTGTGACAATAAACTTTTTTTTGTGTTATAGGCAATACGTTGTTGGACGGAACAATGTCATTTGCCTCTCTCCAGGGATTATCAAATACAGGGACATAACCTGTCTTTGCCAGGCTGACAAGGGCAAACTGGACTGTCCGTGCTATGGGCTGAAGGAGGTGAGCTTGGTAGAAGGGCCGATTCAAGAATGCACCAGAGAACCAACCCGGCCTGAGGTCCTCACTAAAGAAGAAATTGGGCAGTGGTGCATCATTAAGTATGATGGTGAACCCTTCCCAGGAATCATCCTGGAGGTGGAAGAAGACCTGAAGATCAAGTGTATGCATAGAAATGGCATTAACAAATTTTACTGGCCCAGTCCACGAGAAGACGTCAGTTGGTACAGAGATGACCAGATTGTATGCCTCATTACAGAGCCGCAACCAATCAATAAGAGGTCTGTCCAGCTGGAAAAGTCTGTTTGGAGTTTCTTAGAGAAGCAACTGGGTTGCTGGCTAATGGAATAGATCGGTTGATGTATAGATGGAGAATGTTGGTACTACATATGTATTAACTGTTGAATATGTTCATGAATATTGTATTGGGTGGACTTTTATGGTTGAAGTTTGGAGTATACGTATTTGTCAGGGCCTGGGGGATGCGGGGCGGGTGGGCTGTTATTGTTAATTATAATAATTCTTGTTAGTATTCTTGGTAAAATGAAATGTAATTAAATAATATATAATATAACATTTTGACACCATTAATTAAATGTAGCCTAATGTTTAAGGATTTATGTTCTTAATTAAATATGTTATTGTATTCACTGATACAAGTCCTCCCTGTTACGTCCCGTTTCTCTTGTGTCCACCCTGTTACCTGTGTTTCTTTTTATAATAATTAAATGAAATGAACAAATATGACCCATGTCTTTGTAGTCCTTTGCAGGAATGATTTGACAAAATTAATTTACTAAAACATGCGGCCACATTCCAATTAAATTATGTTTTATTCTAAAACAAATGGGTTGAACTTACATTGTGCCTCAAAATAGTAGTATTTTTCGAAATAATGCATTTAAAAAATGTTTTGTTAAATTATTTTGACAGGTTAAGTAAGGAACATTTCAGCTGTTAGATAATTAACATTTATAATGATTGTGTAGTCAAAACACTTTTTCATAGACATGACAATGTCTGTAACAGGGTGGACGTTTTGCCTCGTTTGCATCCGATTATTAGGTCACAATTATTTAAACATAATATCCTGAGCTTGACCAAAACCTTTTTCTTATACTTTAACAAGCCATCATTCAGATTAAATAGAAAAAAACATGGAAAATTATGTTTTTTTATTTTTGATCAACCTAGCTGAAATGGCACCGAATGCTAGGAATGACTCAGCTAGCAGACTAGTATTATTTATATATAGATAACGTTTTCTTTGCATATCACCTACCATAGACTGTATTGGGCAAAGACAGCAGGAAATGAGATGGAGACCTATAAACCAATACAGACTATAATTTATATATAGATAACGTGTTCTTTGCACATCACCTATGAACTATATAGGCTACTGTAGTGTACACTACACTACGTATACGGT
The DNA here is from genome assembly GCF_029220125.1 of Pseudoliparis swirei. NCBI lineage: Eukaryota > Metazoa > Chordata > Actinopteri > Perciformes > Liparidae > Pseudoliparis > Pseudoliparis swirei. The sequence continues at coordinate 13,879,367 of NC_079396.1, forward strand.
AAACACAGCAGGAAATGAGATGGAGACCTATAAACCAATACAGACTATAATTTATATATAGATAACGTTTTCTTTGCACATCACATATGAACTATATACTGTATACGGTAAACACAGCCGGAAATGAGATGGAGACCTGGCCATAAACCATACAGACTATAAGAAAAGATGAATCGGTGACGCACTTGCGCGCGATTTGGTCAGAGGCTAATCAAAGCTGATCAGAGAAGTGACATCGTACCGTCTGCGTGTTTCCGTTTTTGTTCAAATTCAGTTTGGACTAATGGCTTTAACACGACCTATTGTGCATTAGTGAGAAGGATTTAGCAAGCCCTTTTGAAAATGTCATAACGTGAGAGATAGTAATTTCAACCCCATGAATAGGCTGCTTCCTAGGCTACATTTCATATCCACGTTTCCATCATTTTCAAAATGTTCCCTTTTTAATTTGTCTATTTAGTCCCTAACAGTATCTCTGAAATATCAATTTACTGTTCTTAGCTGTATGCCAGCAGATTATATTTAGTTGACTACGAACACTCGTGCACGGTTCAAAATACCAACCTTGCCTTTTTCGCACGAACTGTTATAATGGGAAGGGAACTATCTTGACTGCAGAGTGTGTCTTTGGCCGGAGGCGGGATCTAGATCTCGTACTAGGCTGCCTGCTGAACGTCGCGCGGGCCGATGCGGAGAGCAGCGTGGTCCATCCTGTGACTGACTGACACACGCCGGGGGAAAGTTACTCTCGAGTTCGCGGACAAACTGCCAACATGTCTGGAGATGACAACACACAGGAGCAGACCATCGCCGACGACTTGGTGGTCACCAAGTATAAGATGGGGGCCGAGATTGCAAATCGTAAGTGAGATGCAGCGTGTAGTTGCTGTTTTGACTCAACGGTCCTTGAGTATCGTGATCCCTCTCCCGTTAGCTAGCTAACCCTGCCCGAGCAGCAGCTGTGCCATGTGCCGCAGCACTGCCGACGGCAGATCACAGTAGAAAACGGGACTTTGTGTGAAATAAATGAAACGCTCGCTGTATATTTAGGTCGGGCTCTTCTTCTTATTGCACGTCTACTCGTTTGACGACCCGTTGCTGTCACGTTCCCCCGTTGAGCTAGCTAAGAAGCGATGTGACAAAGCTAGCTCCCTCACTAGCTAGCGTTAGCTCGCCTCAAGGGCTAACGTTACAGATAACAATGACAAGTACAACACTGGCCCAGATTGGCCTAGGAGGTCAACGAGCAGCCTATAATTAAACGTGAGCGAACGGCTTATGTAGTCAAAAAAACGTGGCGTTAAATTGTTATGGAAGATACTGAAGATGTGGTTGATTTTCACTAGTGTCGCCTAAATTAATTTAGCGTAAACGTTGATGTTACTAGAGTAAGCAGACGCTAGTTTAACAATCCACTATTTGTGGTGTTGCATTATCATGCATTTCACTTTAAAGACTAAATCTATCTCAAACAACAATTTAAGTCATCAACTTGAAATCGTAAACTTTCCATACTGTTAATAATACAATCACGTTATGTTATTTGCACGCAACAATCTAACTGAATTAAAATAATCAAAAGTCTGTTGTTTTGTATTTCCTTCTTTACAAAACACTCATTAAATGCACAAGTTAAAATAAACTGGACACATTTGGAACGTTAATTAGAAAATGTTTACAAGCAATTAATTTAGTTAATCGAGGGAAGGTGTGCGAATCACAGACACTGTGCACACCTTCACTCTCAGGTTACACTTAGTCCCACCTGTCAGTTTAACCAGTCTTAATGTATGACCGTATTTCATCTGCCAGTGGGAATAAAAACACACACACAAATATTTAATGTCACATGTTTTCAAATCTTTAAAATTATTACTACGACATGTAATGACAGTACTTAGAAATCCGTTCATCGGCTTCCTATGAAAGTATTTTTTAAATCTGAAGTATATGGCTCAATATCAATTTTCTGTGTTTTTCATTCAAAGTCCATCCTTTGTTTTGGAGATGACTGCATGCTCTAGATGCCTCGCATCAATACAAAGTATGCAGTTTCAAGGTGATCTCCAGCTGTCAGGCAATCTGTCAAATGTTTAACTTAACACAACGTCAGCTTCTTCAAACTTAAAGAAATTGTTCAGTGTAATATGCTGACGATACCCACAATCCATTAACGTAGCCTTACAAATGTTGGGTGTTTGACCTGGAGGGGGGGAGTCCCCTTGAACATTTGATAAATTATAATGTAAATGTTTTCCTACTTTATTGAACACATGATTAATTGACTGAACCAGTTAATGATCAATGGAAATAATTGTTAGCTGAGCCTCGCACCATAAACACTTTGATCATGTTGAACCACCTCATGGCTCATTTCATGTCTTTTCTTGCAGAGTCCCTGAAGACAGTGGTTGAGGCAGCTGTGGTTGGAGTTACCGTGCTCAGCCTGTGTGAAAAGGGAGATGCCTTCATTATGGCAGAAACTGGGAAGATCTTCAAGAAGGAAAAAGACATGAAGAAAGGTAGGTCTTTCATTGCATTTAATTAGTCACCATCACGGCCCATGACTCGGCATTCCCTCATTGACTCTTTCTTTCACAGGTATTGCTTTTCCTACTTGTGTGTCAGTGAACAACTGTGTTTGCCACCACTCTCCTCTGAAGAGTGATGCTAATGTCATGCTGAAGGATGGGGACCTTGTCAAAATGTAAGCTGCTGATGCATGCCCATCTTGTGTACAATTATAGTATAGTTATATATTAAGTTATAGTTACTGTTTTATTTGCACTTCATCATTTTTGTTGTTTAGCTTACGTTTCCTTGTTCCATTTGTTCACAGTGATCTGGGTGTGCACGTTGATGGCTTCATCTCAAATGTGGCTCACACCTTAGTTGTTGGCGTGACCAAGGTATCTCATCACTGATTAACTTTGCCTGCACTGTAGCGCTCATTGGTTTAGTTACAAGTGACATGATTTGTAGTATAACTTACTTGATTACTGGTAGTCATACCATTAACAGCTAGTAACAGGAATACTTTGGTATTTCAGCTCTTATCTGTCCTCTTGTGTCTCTTCAGGACAACCCACTGACCGGACGGAAGGCTGATGTTATCAAAGCCGCTCACCTCTGCGCTGAAGCTGCTCTGCGTCTTGTTAAGCCAGGAAATCAGGTAGAACTCTCCCTCCACGAACACTGAAATGAGCAATGTCCTAGCTGTACACACTTTGTCTAATAAACATCATTCCGTCTCCTCCGTCAGAACTCAAAGGTCACAGAAGCCTGGAACAAGATTGCAAAGTCATTCAAGTGCTCCCCTATTGAAGGTGGGTGTTTGTGAACAATCGGCACCTTCAAGAGTGAGGGTTACATTACATAGTCTACATTTGCTTGGTATAATTTGATGTGTTGACTCAGTTTATTCTTTCAATGTGAGCAGGCATGCTCTCCCATCAGCTCAAACAACATGTGATCGATGGGGAGAAAACTATCATCCAAAACCCAACAGATCAGCAAAAGTGAGTTCACTCAGCAAGTGTCTCCTGTCATGGAACTGATGAGTGTTTTAACCAGTGGATGATCTTGACACTTTGTTTTTGTAGAAAGGACCATGATAAGGCTGAGTTTGAGGTGCATGAAGTATATGCAGTGGATGTGCTAATCAGCACTGGAGAGGGCAAGGTGAGAGGAACTTTGTTTTGTGATCGTTTTACTTAAAAGGTATTAAAGGCCAGGTAATCATAACAATGTTTTGCAATACAGGCAAAGGATGGCGGTCAGAGGACCACCGTTTACAAACGAGACCCCAACAAGGTTTACGGCTTAAAGATGAAGACATCTCGCACATTCTTTAGTGAGATGGAGAGGCGTTTCCATACAATGCCTTTCACTCTGAGGTAGCATCTATAAACTTCAGAGCAAATGTTTTAAAAAAAAATGTATTCCACGTTTCACCAGATAATTTTTCTTTTCTCTGTTTATGTCTTCAGAGCATTTGAGGATGAAGGCAAGGCCAGGTTAGGTGTGGTTGAGTGTGCCAAACATGAGCTGCTGCAGCCATTCAATGTGCTGCATGAGAAAGAGGGTGAGTTGGAAAGTGGGATATAATTAAGGAGTTCATTGACCATGAAACGGTCTCCTGCGTTATTGTCCAGTGCAGTCTTTTTATATAGAGCTTTGTAAGGAGAAGAACATTTAGGGGGAAAAAATTCTACTTTGCAATTCTGAGGGATGCTTGACTATTTAGTTTCTACCATGAATTTGAATCTGTTGATTGACGGCACTATTGTGTCCACTCTTTGTTTTGCACTGTGAACTTAAACATTTGATGTGCACATCATATTCCCAGTGTTACTGTTTAATGAAACTTTCAACCTCATCTTTGTTCAGGTGAAATTGTTGCCCAGTTTAAGTTCACCGTGTTGCTCATGGCCAATGGACCGCTGCGAATCACAAACAGCCTCTTTGAGCCTGAGCTCTACAAGTCTGAGCATGACGTGGAGGACCCAGAGTTGAAGGTAAACTGGGTTTGATAGATGGGCTGTTGCAGTCTCTTCTTGAAAAGAGTTATACTAATTGTGTCACTATAACATTCTGTTAGAAAACTAGGTATGTATTGTCAAAGCCATTTTGTGATTATGTATTGTGAGGTTATGAAAGTAATACTTTTTTTCTCTTTTTTCATTAAAAGGCTTTGCTTCTAACCTCAGCCAGCCGTAAGACTCAGAAGAAGAAGAAAAAGAAGGTGAGTTAGAGGGCTGTTTTTAAAATGAATTTCTTTACTATAAAGAAACAGGAATACATGTTTTGAAAGATTACTCTAATTTCTATCTTTTCTATTTTTAAAGGCCACAAAGGCTATTGAGAGTGCAACCAGACAGGCAATGGACACTGAAGCTGCAGAATAGATTTCTCTGACAGACATCTGAAGACCCAAAGAACAGACGCCACGAATCCTTCTGTCCCAGCTGTCTGAGGCTCTTGCGGGCATAGCCGCTGTGAATACCTCTGAATCTAAATGATGTCATTCTGGGATGATGCTGCTCCTAAATTCTGTCACGCCACCTATACTACACACACACAAACACGTACATCTCTAATAAATCTCATTGCTTTTGAGACAGTTTTTGTCTTCTCTTGACAGGAGACAAAAATTCTGCTACAAAAGAGGAAATTATGAATTTGTTTGACCTTCAGCCTTTGTACCTGAAAGATATTGGAAAATAAAATGGATTTGACAGAGCGGCCAAGGATGACAAAAGGCACAATACTGTGTTGGCCTAATGGTGTGGCATTAAGATAACTCAACATTGTCATTATAATGAAGCCACGCCTTTTTTAAATGAGTTTTAACTGGTCATGGTCAGAAATGTGAAACGCCTGTCTTGAACCTTGAAGTTACAAGCATCACATTGGTCATTATTACTGTTGTATTCAGCATAATTACTGCATTTATACAGCTCTTTTAGTTCTGTCTGCTAGTACATTGTGTGTACTTCTAGGAATATACTGTAGGTAACTGCTAACAATTAGTAAAACGGACTATTTTAGACCTAGTTGAGTAATTTAAATGGCAAACAATAATTTCTTAGTTGTGGATGGCCGAACTCCTGCCAAGGATTGAGCGTTCAGGCTTCTGGTGCCACCATCAAGTCTGACAGTCTGTGTTTACAGAAGAATTCCATACCTGTTAAATGTATGGATGCTTTTGTAAAACAAATCCCAGTTTCAGAGACTATTTTTGGAAACATTAAAAAGCCACTTGACATCATTTGTGTTGTGTATTCAATTGTTTGATCTGAGTGTTTTTACAATTTTTAACGATAATTCAATTCAGGTTTTTTTGTACAGCCCAAAATTACAAATTTTCATCAGAGGGCTTTACAATCTGTCCCCATACGACATCCCTCTCCCAGGACCTCACATTGGATCAGGAAAAACTCACAAGAAATGGAACAAACCCTTTCACTGGGATAAAAGGGAAGAAACCTTCAGGAGAGCAACAGAGGAGGATCCCGCTCCAGGATGGACAGAACAATAGATGAAGTATACAGGATGAACAGCGTTAGAGTTGCAACACATTTAATGAATATGACAAATGTATGAATAATTAGTAGGCATGGACTGCGATCCAGATTTCCATAAATCGATGAAACAAGTAGGATGTTTATCAGGGTCATGGAGGCAGGAGGCCGGCTCACAAGGCATCAGGCCAGACCAATGACGGCTTCTGAAGCCGGAGGCACAGAAAAGGAGGCCAAGTCTAGGCCAGAGGCTGGATGTAGTAAGCAGGGGCAAGGACCCAGGACAATGCAGCTTCAGACACAGCCAGGTCCATTAGACCCTATGAGATGGGAATGCACAAAGACTCCTGGGAGGAAGCAGAGTTAGTAATGTGCAATGCAGAGAGAAGAGGAGAGAGGTGCTCAGGGTATCCTAAACGTCCCCCAGCAGCCTATAAGCCTATAGCAGCATATCTAGGGGCTGGACCAGGTGAACCGGATTCAGCCCTAACTATAACGACTATCAAAGAGGAAAGTCTTAAGTCTGCTCTTAAACGAGGTGACTGTGTCTGCCTCTCGGACTGAAAGTGGAAGCTGGATCCATAAAAGAGGAGCTTGATAACAAAAGGCTCTGGCTCCCATTCTACTTTTGAAGACTAGGTCAGGAAATACAAGTAGTCCCGCATTTAGTTAGAGCGTAGCTCTAGTGGGGCAATATGGTACTACAAGCTCCTTAAGATATGATAGAGCATCACTCATCAAGGCTTTGCAGGTTAGGAGAATAATTTTAAATGTGAATCTTGATTTTACAGGGAGCCAGTGCAGAGCAGCTAATACAGGAGTCATGTGATCTATTTTCTTAGTTTTAGTGAGTACACGAGCTGAAGCATTCTGGAGAAACTTAAGAGACTTATTATAGCAGCCTGATAATAAGGAGTTGCAGTAATCCAGTCTAGAAGTAACGAATGTGTGAACTAGTTTTTCTGCATCTTAAGATAATGCCGAGATTCTTTACAGTGGTGTTGGATGCCAGGGCAATGCCATCTACAGAAACCACATCACCAGATAATTGTTCTCTGAGGTGTTCAGAGCCGAGTAAAAAAACTTCAGTTTTGTCTGAGTTTAACATCAAGAAGTTGCAGGTCATCCATGTTTTATGTCTTTAAGACATGCTTGAATTTTAGTGAGCTGGTTGGCCTCCTCTGGTTTGATCAATATATATAATTGAGTATCATCTGCATAACAATGAAAGTTTATGGAATGTTTCCGGAAAATATTCCCCAAAGAAAGCATTTATAAGTTAAATAAAATTGGTCCAAGCACAGAACCTTGTAGAACTCCGTAATTAACGTTGGTGGTTATCGAGGCTTCATCGTGTACAAATACAAATTGAGATCGATCTGATGAATAGGATTTAAACCAACTTAGTGCGGTACCCGAAATGCCAATCGACTGATCCAGTCTCTGTAATAGGATGTCATGATCAATGGTGTTGAACGCAGCACTAAGATCTGACAAAACAAGTACAGAGATGAGTCCTGATGCAATTAGCGGCCAAGGATGACAAAAGGCACAATACTGTGTCGGCCTAATTGTGTGGCATTAAGATAACTTTCTCAACATTGTCATCATAATGAAGCCAAGCCTTTTTAAAATGAGTTTTAACTGGTCATGGCCAGAAATATGAAACACCTGTCTTGAACCTTGACTCATGAATCTTTAAAATATTGAAACTCTATAATGTATAAATTGCAAGCCAAATAAGGAAGCTGTGAGAGATCACCACCCACCAACAGTTGTTTAACAAACAATTGTTTCATAAATAATTAGAAATTTAGAAATACTGAGTTTTATTCATAGATGCATATGAATTTTCTTTTGATCTAGCTTTGTTTATTTCTTTCTATTGTGTTTTCCAACATGAAGGTCTACATGCATTTCAAAGCCTTTACCAGTCCAAGGTAGATCATATATGGGGCACAATTTAGAAGCAGACAACCACTGAAGGTAGTCTAAATAATACTGGAAAGGGCTTGTTAAATACCAACCACCCTATATATATATATATATTCAGAAGACCAGATAAATCTTCTGCTATATATATATATATAGCAGAAGATTTATCTGGTCTTCTGAATGAATAGACCATATTCAAAACGATAATGTTAAGCATACCTACATATATATATTCATTCAGAAGACCAGAGAAATCTTCTGCTATGTAGAAATCATAAATAACTGGAATAATGCACCTTAAAAGCTGCAGAAATTACACTAAGTATTTTCTATACACGTTTTCCAATCAAGAAAACTGCATTTCCGGCATTTTACTCCGGGCCAATGAAAGTGACGTACGCAATCTGTATAAAACCGTCGTCGCCACTTTATGACGTCCTTCTCAAAGACGATTGTCTAGCTCTCGGTAAGTCACAGCTATCGCTGAAAGAATCCAATGTAATCATCTTCTTTTGAAGTCCATCGACCTAATCTTTCAACCTTTCTCTTTTCAGCATCCTGTTCTCGACATGAGAGCGAAGGTTCGTGGTTTTTTTCTGTAGAATCAAATAATCATTGTTCCTTGTGCTAATATTTGCTTGCTAGCTTAAACATGACAGCGGGCCTACAAAGCACGCGGTGCGCTACCTTTCGTCTGTACTACTTGTTTTCATGCACTTTTTATTTGAAGGTCTTAAGTTCTGTTTAGTATGTGTGGTTTCAGAAACTAATGGATTAAACGCGTTTTAACGTTCTGCTTCTCTTTTGCAGTGGAGAAAGAAGCGCATGCGCAGGTAAGAGTGCATGCCTCGTGTTTTTCGTGCATTTGTATCCGGTTTGTTTTGAATGTTTTTTGGCTGATAGCCACTTGTGCTGTCTTGTTTATAGACTGAAGCGTAAGAGGCGAAAGATGAGGCAGCGGTCCAAGTAAACTCCGCCATGGCTGTGACCGCACACGTTCCCTACAACCAGACCGGCGAGCCCAGCTAAAGATCCAGGACCCTCCCGGTGTCAAGTCTGTCATTGGTGCCGATGTACGTTGAAGAGCTGATTTCAAGACCTGCTGGATGACAGGCTTTTCCTCGGACGTTCTGGACTCTTTATTCCTCAACTTTTGTCTTTTTTTGTTTAAACTGTGATTAAAGGTTTTGGTTCCTAAAGTTGGCAGATGGTTTTCATATTTTCAATGCACTTCATTTATAATTGTTTGAGTTGATGGTGTATGCAGATCCCATCGTGGTAATAGCTGACATGGCAACTTTATTTCAAACGAGCAATGACTAATGTAACTTTCAGTTTTTCTGTCGTGTCAAATTGACTTAAGTTACCCGAGGGTGGCAATTGCAGTGTAAAAGTTATTTGGATCAATTTAATGTGACTTATGTAGCTATGGGTGCTGGCATAGTGCCAAGATCCTGTCTAAGCACCAACCATAACCAAGTGAAAGATGTGATGTAACGTTAGCTTAATTTAAAGCGCACCGACCAAACTACTAGGCGCAAGAGCATGTAGACTGCTGCGTAGCTGGATTATTAAATAGGCGTGTTGGACGTTCTAATGGCACTTTCACACTTGCTCTAACAAAATAAAGCGGATTACACTAAACTTTACTGAATTAAGTAATCTTATACTTTAAACGTAATATATTTTGAAATGCTGTTTTGCTTTTCAAAGCCTACTTTCTAGTCAATAGTGATAAATCTTTCAAATAGCCTGAGTTTACAATTACATGGTTAGCAGAAAACTGCTTACAATACGGAAATGACCAGAACGTTATCTCGTAAACGGACTTCAACTCACTGAATCCCACTTGTTATTCGACACATTTAGTAAATGGGACATTGTATGCAACTGCTGTCTTAATTAAATGCAACTTGCACAACTAATGCATGTTTGAAAAAGGTGTAGTTACTCGCCAAAAACCTTTAATGCTTCATACCATAGTTATTGCGTCATTACATTATGTAAATGTTTAGATGGATCTGCTGAATATTATTACACATTTATACATTATACAAACAAGTCACGTTGGAACTTGTCCATTCAATTAACAGCTTTTGACTCGCTATGAATTAATGTAAACAATGATTGTCAAAGCCACCCTGACAGCTGACTGACAGGAGGTCCGGTGTAAACTAACTGGTATGAAATGACTTGATGGAGATCAGTTCAACATCATCATCCTGTGACTGCTTACTTCTGCTTCTGGGGAATCAAACAGGAAGTTATGTTTCATCACTGAGATACAATGAGAAGGTTTATTGAAATATAACTTGTTATTTAATACTGACAGTCTTGTTGAAAAATGGGCTTGGAGGCATATTAAGTGATTGGTACAGACTTCTATCACAAAGGCCAGTGAAGAAGGATGTTATCCTACATTAATAAAAACTAATACTCTGTAAACAAACCATATTATCAAATAAACAACATATTTAATAGATTGCACACAAAAGATCCACTATGACTGGATCGCCACACACCATTATATATTTTGAATATATATATATATATATATATATATATATATGTATATTATATCAGTTGTAAACTAATGCTCCTGGGAAATTTGGGAGAAAAACAACTTTTCCCTTGACAGAAAGGGTGTGTTATTCATTTTATTTCTGGCAAGGAATTTGTCGTCTATGAACATAGTAAAACACATGTAAAGTAGAGAGACAGCAGTGTAATACCAGTTTGAGGAGGTTTATATAATTCAATTCAGTTTATTTTATATAGCCCAATATCACAAATTATGAATTGGCCTCAGAGGGCTTTACAATCTGTGCACATACGACATCCGTGTCCCATAACCTCACATCGGATCAGGAAAGACTCCCAAGAAATAGAAAAAAAACCTTTCTTTACAATGCCTTTAATTAGCCTTTGTGTTATAAGTCTATATAATTATTGTATTGAACATTCTGGAAACCCAATGAACGTATTGTGAGCTCTAAATATCATTGAAACTCATATTGACTTGGAATTTGAAATATATCTACGGCATATTTAGTTGCTTTTAGGCCATTTACTAAGATTAGCCAATGGTTAGTGTTGCTTGACAGAACGTGTCTTCGTGCATCTGTTTACATAAAGGATCCGCAAACGTGTCACCCCCTGAGCAAATAGCGGTAATTAGATGTATCCAGGCAACCCGGGAGCCTGCAGGGTCTGTTATAGTTGCCAAGCGCACGTGAGGCCATTAGAGAAAAACAGAAGCAAGGACACAGGCACTAAGAAGGACTCACGTAAATCAACCTGCGTGTTGCTGGGGCTCAACTGATCACAAAGGGAGCTGATCGATGCAACTCGATCCGAGCAGCAACAAGCCGACACCTTTCTGTCCACGAGCCGGTTGGCGCTGTGGCGCTCGCTCGTAACGCGCTGCTGCTGCAGTGGAGACGAGCGCTTGCGCATGCAGCAAGATTACACCCGGTTATGTAAATAAGATAACGGGTTGAGCAGCCTGAGCATTAAGCAGTATTTTTGGGCGCAAAAAGTCGGTGTCTCCAGATCAAATAAACATTCGCTCACTTTGCATTTGGTGCTAACGCTCCGCTCCGCCTGCTCGAGTCGGTGCATGACGCTCCGAGTTAATTCTAGGGTTTAGGTTTCTACTGGATTTCATGTGAAGGAGGGCTTGAAGCAGAGCCCGCCCTCGCGGGACTAGGTCGCTGCTTGTCCTGCTCTGTGAGAGAAGCTTCACGCGTAAATTCATTTCGGACTCGTCCGTTTCGTGCCCTGCGGAACTGAGACGCATCGCAGAGACGCTGTCACCATGATTTAGAATTGTAGATGATCGGAGCCCGCAGTGTGTCGTTGATCCCTCGATGGTGTCTGTATTGAAACGGCGGTGATCAGTCTTCAGTGGCGCGTGCCACTGTCGTAGAAGCAGTGAAGCTGAAGAACGGCTCGACTCCGGGAAGTCAAAGTGATCTTGCGATGCCGGCCGCGGATGCAGAGCCGGGCATGAGCGGAGGCGGCACCGCAGCGGTCGCAGCCCCGGCCCTACCGAGCCAGCCCCCGGGTGAACGCGCATTGAGTGTGCTGTGGTCCTTTGCAAAATGCCTGGGCGCTCTTCTGCCCGTGTACCTGGCCGGATATTTTGGCTTCAGCATCAGTGTGGTCCTCTTCGCTCTGATGATCTACATGGGCTGGAAACACAGTCGACTGGAGAAAGTGGCGAGGCTCAAGTTTGCCATGTTCCTCCTGGAGAACGAGAAAGCAATCGCCGCCGAGAAGGCTCCAAGAAGCAGAAGGGATTTACCTCCGTGGGTAAGCCCTGGCTCACCGCCTGCCATGCTCCTTCTCTGCTGTTTGTGTCACCTGCCACATCTGTCAGACATCTCAGCTACTATGCATCACTATATGCTCTTACATGTTTATTGCCATATGCACTTGCTGTTTATTCAGAAGCTCCAGACTTATTTACATATTGCCTCCTTAGACAACTTACACGTTTCCCTCCTGGCCCCAAATTTAGACATTCTTATGTGCAGTGACTCGAGAATTAGTCTGAACTGCTGCCACCCAGGAATGTGGATTTAAATGTCAAATGTGGTCTTCTCGTGGGGGGGTGAAAAGAATGCCGCTGGACTCTGTAGACAGGGAAATGCATAAAAAGAGATTTATCTAGCAATAGGAGAGATTATCTGTGGGTTTCCTCTTCCTGTTCCGGTACAGAAGAGCTGGCATTGACCTTATCTGACTCCAAAGACACGATGACTCATAAACATACTTCAGGGCAGAGCAGAGGCAGTGACCAGGACCACCATATCTGGATAGAGAGCAAAAGAGAATAAACTGTGTGTATGTGTGTGTGTGTGTGTGTGTGTGTGTGTGTGTGTGAGTGTGTGAGTGTGTGTGTTTTGGGAAGGATAGGCCTAATCTTAAAATCAAATATCTCTGTGGTTTGTAGAAAAGGCTGATTTGCATGTCTATTTAATTAAGTGTTGTGTAATTATTCTAAGTTGTGTTTGCCTGTGTTCTCTCTCTACTGTTAGGTTTACATATATATTACATATTTGATAGATTATAGGTAGAAAGATGGTGAAATTGTATAATCAATACGAAATACTGTATAATCAATACGAAATACTGCTTTCATCTAATGTTTCATAAAGATCTCAAGTATTTTAAACTCTACTCTGCTCAGAGCTGGAGGTCATTTTCACTGCCATGTTGTATTTGAGGACATGCATGACCAATATTACTTGTCCACAGGTCAACTTTCCAGATGTGGAAAAAGTGGAGTGGCTAAATAAGGTACACTTTACATCAGATTTAGCAAATGCTGTCTATTTTAGACAATGTGAGCTTATTATTAAGACTCATCAGTTTCAACATGCCCGCATGACGATGGACTGCTCTGCTTCATTCAGCTGAACTCTTTAACAACAATGATTTCTAGATAAAGTGTTTGCATCTCACTTGAGTCCCACTGTTAGAGCACTGACTCAATTTAATATGAAGATTTTTTTTAAAGCACTTGTGTGGACTTTAAGTGACTCCTGTTGCAGCCTCTCCAAGGGAGCAGATTATCTCCCGCTGTAATTAAGAGGCATGAGAGAGTTCCTCAGATCATATTACGGAACTCTTTGTTTCTGTCAGGACAGTAACCTCGCATCAGCACAGGGCAAGTGTGGATGTGAATACTAATAATACAAACTGCCCTTCTGCAGGGAAAAATGTAATGAACACAGAGACAGAAACCCAGAGTGTAGGATGGCTATTTGCTTTCAACAACCCACTTCTTTCCTTCGTGCTTCCTGATATGTGATCCAGCTGCGCACACTTTCCCTCCTTACTTGCAGCCATAAACAAATACATCAAAAGGTTACCACCTTTTTTAAATATAAAACTTGTAGAAATACAAATACAATGAGTTAGTGTCATATGTGTGAGTAAGGCTTGTAAAAGAAAAGCATGTTAACTGCTCTTTAAGAGAATGCATCATTCCTAAGTGAATGTCGATAACTGTTTCATAAATAATAAAGGATACTCATCTGTTAACATCCCCCGTCTCACAGAGACTTTGGAGGTCAGAGGATCAGTAAACAGCTGACAAGACTTTGCACCAAGCTCTTACACCTCAAACTGAAGGCTGCAGCGAGCACCAGTGTGAGGCTGTTGCAGAGCGATACACGGATACACTGAGTCAATTCATCACACATAATTACATCTCTTTCTGGATATTATGAACTCAATAATATGTTCTCCAAAATAACTGGGATGCAGTTAATTTAATTATTTCATAACAGCCATGCTGAATTATTGATGGCTGAGTTCTGTTAAAAGTTTAACGGTCTGTGGTCATGGCTTTCTGAACTGTGTGTGTGTGTGTGTGTGTGTGTGTGTGTGTGTGTGTGTGTTCATGGCCCTTTGTTATTTGCTCTCCTGTTTCGGTTAATAGTTTCATATTCACAGGATACTACTTTGCTATGAATAATCATTTCCATACGCATTCATTGTTATTGACACAATTATATTACAACAAATGAAAATACATTTGATTCCCTGTATCTATCTGTTACTTTATATTATTCTATGTATCTGATGAAACATAACTTGGGCGCCAGCCTGTTAAAAACCTTCTTTGCCACTTCCTACAGGGTCTAAAGGCGTTTGACTCATGATGACTCCCATGTCCAAATCAAACATGCTCTCTTATGCAGGTTATACTTCCCTACAGCCATCTAATGATGAGGCTGTAGTGCGTGAAAAGTTGTTTACTCCATGAAAGCAAAAACATATCCAAATGTAATGATGGACTATCAAAAATGGACGTGCTGAAGATACCTGAAATACAGTTTTATATGCGGTCAGAAAACTTGTTGCTCCCCATCCTGCTCCATTGAAGCGTAACTTACATTAATCCCTATCCCTATTAATCACTATCCAGCAGCAGGACAGACCACAGGAGCTTTATAGGATCTTAATAGGGCAAAACACACATTAAAGCATCTTCAACATGACCAATTACCTTAATTCTATTGTATATTAAACTTTTCTAAGGACATAACATCATTGACTTTTGCAAGGATAATCAAATACAAAAAACTGTAAACAATGGCTCTCACAACAACATTGGAAAATGTCTGCCAAGACAAGAACAATAATGAATGCTCTGTCTTGTAGATCCTGCAGCAGGCGTGGCCCTTTATAGGCCAGTATCTGGAGAAGTTGCTGGTGGAAAGCATCGCTCCTGCCATCCGGGCCTCCAGCATTCACCTGCAGACTCTCAGCTTCACCAAGGTCAACATAGGAGACAAGGTATCGGACTGGTCGCACATAAAAGCAGCAATTTACTGTGTTAAAAGACCGATGAACACCGAGTGTAATGTGGGAACATCTGGTAATGTAGTGCTGGTGTTACGAGCTTGTAAATAACAATAATAACAAGTCATGAGTTCATCAACTTATATTGTTCATGTGCATCTTTGCTAATGTTAAGTCTATATCAGTGTTATGCGTTGTATAATGCTGGCTGTTGTGTTTACAGGCTTTGAAGGTGGTTGGTGTCAAGGCTCACACCGAACACGATAAGAGACAAGTTATGTTGGATTTGTACCTGAGGTAAAGCATCACAACTTCTGTTGTGCTTGTGTGGAAGCACCTTGTCAATCAGGTCACACATATTCCTGAGTAACTATGAAGTGTCCTACACTCGGCGAGGGCTGGTGTTTGTCTCTTCCAGCAGATCATTGTTTATTTAAAACTACTCTTATCATAACTCATATCAACTGGTTCACTTCGTTAAACATAGACTTGTAAACGTGAATGCTCTTCTACATGCAGCTACGCCGGTGATGTTGAGATCAACGTAGAAATTAAGAAGTACTTTTGCAAAGCCGGAGTGAAAGGAGTCCAGGTATAAGAATTCATTTGAAAGATATTCTTACATTATTAGCGATAGTTAAGTTTCCTCAAAAAAATGCCCAGTCAATAATAAATGTTCTCTTCGTAGCTCCATGGGAAGCTGCGTGTGATCCTCGAGCCTCTGATCGGAGACATCCCATTGGTTGGAGCCATCACAATGTTCTTCATCCGCAGGCCTGTGAGTGTAGCACCAGTGAACCACGTCTGATATCATACACTGTATTAATGTCTTATATCTGTGTCATAGAAACTGGACATCAACTGGACCGGGCTGACCAACCTGTTAGATATCCCTGGGCTTCAGTGAGTTTATATGACAGAGCTCTGTGTAAATGTCTTTTAGGGTGCAGCTTTATTGATCTGTTGTGTCTGTTTGGTGGTTGCTTAAATAGTTTTTTTAAAGAGGAGTGTCTGTTTGTGGATTAGGTGCTGATGAATCTTTCACATACAGAAAGGGGGGCTGCAATTCTTGGAATTGATGGATAGATGTCAGAGAATGTATGCTTTATTTCGCTACAAAAATCACGAAGGCTTTTCCTGGAATTAAAAAGAGTACCAAAACAAACCGAGACATATTATTTATGATGTCGGTTGATGGATCTGTGTGTTAAAGGACATCCTTAAATTTGTTTTTCTTATCAACAAATTCTGGGAAAAGACTAAAACCAACAAATAACTGATCCTCCTGAGTAGCCAAAGCCTGACATAGTTTATTCCTGTGCACCCCAGAGCTACTTTGTCGAGCTACCTTTGAAAACACATGAAGTCACGCTGCACTGGGTAACATGCTCCTGCATGAACAGGGGCACTGTAGTTTATTTGAGTCAATTGAGACAATGGTCCAGTGGGTAGGATTTATAGTTTACAATAGTTTTAAAATTCACAAACATAACAGAAAATAATACATACATGTCACAGTGGAAGAGGTAGAAAGCACACTGGGCTTATCTGAAGCCTCCACCTATATAATATTAACATGTCACAATATTAAAGAGAAGCAACATAAATATACAGGGGGGGGTGGGGATTTAGTGGCATACATGGAGTAGAGTGTTACGAACTATGTTTTCATTGGTGTATAATCACCTGAAACTTGTTGCGTTTTCATTACCTTCATTACCTCCCATCATAGGGAGCCGCTCCTCTTCACATAGTTGGCCATGTTGCACTGCCATGTTTCCATAATGGACAAACCAGACACTGGTTCTAGTGGAAGCCTTTTGCATGTTGACATTAGCTGAAGGCCACCGTAGTTCTCTACCTACTAGGAAGGGGGAGGGGTGAGCATTCAGTGGGCTGCAATCTGCAACCTCACAGATGCCACTAAATTCCACACATATACGTATTAATCCGCATCAGAAGATAGTCCCCAACAAATATTTGCTCCTGTTTCAGTAACATTTGTTAAAAACTACATTACCCAGCTGTTTATTTAGATTATTTGGACTTCATTCTTAAAATGAAGTATATATTTGTGACTTCTTTTGTAAGAAATGTCCATAGTCTGTGGTCTGAGTTCCACAGACAGGGCAGAGAAGTGTAAAGACAGACATAGTAACTCTTTGTTGGTTTTGTTATTTGTATGCTGTTTGTTGATACATATCAGTCCATCCCAGCCTTATCCTTTAAGTGGTTCAACGTATGCCATATTGGTGTTCTTGTACTTATTCACTTTCGATATAATGACTCCATGTATTCATATGGGGATAGTTATTGAGGTCCATTATATAAGGTCAGAGATCAAGGTAGAATCAGCTTCAGTAAAATAACTATAGTGATTATGAACTGATGAATAGGACAATCCATTCACATCCTTTTTAGTGTAATTGTCTGGTGGCTTATTCTACATTGTGTGCTACGATCTTATATAATGTACTTTTCTGAAAATCAAAGCATTATCAGAGCTGAAAATGTATTGTTGAAACATCAGTTGCATCTGGCGATGCTTTCAATGACAGTTTGTCATCGTTATTTAATAGTATTAGGCAACATGAGTTCACAGAAAACTGTCTTGTCTTTAGCCACTAGGTGCATCCTGTTGGTTCTGTTGCTGAGAACATGGATATCATGTTAATTATGCATGTTGTCTGCAGTCGTACATAGCCTCTGTCTGTTTGTCTGTGTGTTCCTCTCCTGTCTTCCCAACATCGTGCTTGCATTCATTTGCAGTGTCATATCGGACACTATGATAATGGATGCAATAGCCTCCTACCTGGTGCTCCCCAACCGTCTAACTGTTCCCCTGGTGGCCGACCTGCACATTGCGCAGCTCCGCTCCCCTCTCCCACGGGTAACTGTCTCAATTATGAATGACCTGGAGAATCATTGACCCACACAGACTGAAACAGTCTCAGCAGATAAGCTGCAAGCAAACACATGAAATTCATAGAGCAAATTCACATTGTGAAGGAAGGAAATATGAATCCATGTTTTGTGAGGAAGCTAGTTGACTAACATTGTCTTTGTGCATGTGTTGTCCTCCCTGTGTATGTGCATGCTAGGGAGTTGTGCGTATCCACCTGCTGGAGGCCGAGGACCTGACTGCCAAGGATACAGTCATTAAGGGCTTAATCGACGGGAAGTCAGACCCGTATGCCGTTCTGCGTGTGGGCACCCAGATCTTTACCTCCCACCACGTGGACAGCAACCTGAACCCACAGTGGAGGGAGATGTATGAGGTGATGGCGAAGAACATGTTTGCAAAAGAAACATGAGCTATATGGCTTTGTGTTGATATTCAAGTGCTGCAATCCCCACCAGTTTGTGTTCTGAAATTTATAGCTTGCTGTTGGTGTCCTTGCTTCGTGGGGGTTGCTTATGGAAGTAATAAAGTAGCGGTGGTAAATTAGTCAGAAATAATCCGTTTTTGGGAGATTGTATCTGTTTCTTTGGTAACAGGAAGCTAGAAGTGTTTGAGATAATCTGCTCATGGACACATTTGTCTTCTTTTCGTGGTTTATTCAATTTGATATATATATATATATATATATATATTTTAATTGTAAATTTTTACGTAGTACAAAAGTGAAATGTTCTTGGCATTGTGATTCTGTTTGCATGTCCTTGTGTCATTGTGAAATGTGTGGCTGTATCTATATTTGTTGTGTGTATTTGTCCATTTATGTGTGTGTGTGTGTGTGTGTGTGTGTGTGTGTGTATGTCAGGTGATTGTCCATGAAGTACCTGGTCAGGAGTTGGAAGTGGAAGTGTTTGACAAAGATCCAGACCAGGATGACTTCCTGGGGAGGTAGCTTACTCATTCTCATTCATTCATTCCCTAACTTTGTCTTTTTGTGCTCCTCGTGTCATTCTCATCTCTGCTATAGCCACGTTGGGCCATGATTCTGTAATCATTTACATAACACAGGAGGATGTTATGTCTTTAATTTATGGTTCGTTGATCCTTTCTCTTTCTCTCTTTATCTGTCTCTCTCCCAGGGTCAAGGTGGATCTTGATATTGTAAAGAAAGCCAGAGTTGTGGATGATGTAAGTAGTAAGAATAATGTTCGATTCAATGTAGAGTTTCACCATTACATTTCTTAAATGTTTCTTTCTCAGATCGTATAATAATCAGCAAGTGTAATAATGCAGTTGTTATTATAATGTCTCACTCTGGGAAACATGTTTGTAACACTGCAGTAATCCGGTCAGCAGACAACATGGGCCTCCTCGTGATCTGCTGTGATCTCACCATCTTCTTTCCTAACAGGCTCAAAGAAATCAGAGGAGGAGGAAATGTGTGTTTAATGAGCCCTGTGTTTTTGTAAACAGTGGTTCAATCTGAAGGACGTCTCATCTGGCAGCGTTCACCTCCGGCTGGAGTGGCTCTCTCTGCTGTCCTCTGCTGACAGACTGAGCGAGGTGACCTTACTGAATCTTTTTTTTGGCCAATCAGGGGCCGGCCTTTGGGTGGTGACTTGGACAAAATGTATACACTGATAACTATCAGAGCATTATTTATATTACATATTACTTTGCGAATTTGACAGTATATATATTTTTTTATTGTGGGCCAAATACAGAAACAGGATTCATCGGCTAAACAATAGTAGATGAGTAGATTTCAACCAGTTACACTGCAACAAAATCTGTGTTTCTAGACCAGTAAACCCCATGTGCCAGAGTATGAAGTGTGACAATGGTTTAACATTATACTTTTTCATCACGACAAGAGATTCCTTGCAAATTAAGCAAACACATTTCCGCATGACATTTTACCAACGTCTCTGACATTTGCATCGCTTACTCTTCCGTCTTTTTGGTTCCACCATGTTTATCTAATCAACTAAAGTAAATATTTTTATCAACTAGTCATCAATGAAGGAAGTCAAGTAGTTGTTCAAAATGGTAGTGACAGCTAATGTTCAAATATTAGAAATGTGCTTATCCATGTTTTTTTAGCTTTATCATTTAATAACAGGCAGCAGTTGAATTGCGAGGATAACTTGGCCACCTAAAAGACAGGAAACACTTGGTACCCGATGTATAATTATAGTGTAAACAAAAATCGTAAAATAATAAGTCAAACTCATATCTTCTAAATTGGGTCACATTTTATTTTAGAGTTTAACTTGGGAAAGAAAATCATAGAAGTTAAAGTTACTATCATTTAACTTGAAATAACTGGAAAATATTCCGTACCTATTTTTCACAAGTGTCCTTGTCAAGCCACTCATGAACAAAAGCAATAACAATGAATTATATTGAAAATATAAAACTGGTAACAACGGTCAGAGTTAAACAGGAATTATATAGTAAACTTACTGATAAAGATTCACATAATTAATTACATCCCATAAACAAATGTTTGGGTCGGATGTCGATGGCTGGAAGTACTCCACGTTGTATGTTGCTGTCATCATTATTTTATTATGCTTTGTGTATTTTTTACCTCAGGAACAATAATGACAAAGACATGTAAATAATCTTCATCATAAACTTGTTATGGATAGTATGAAACTAGTAAAATGATCAGTGCTCTCTGGTTGGGTGTTGGGCTTTTGTTTCTCAGATCATTTTCCTAACGCGCTCTTTGCTTCTGTTCATTGTTCGTCTACCAGGTGATCCAGAAGAACCAGAACTTGACCACTAAGATGGCTGAACCCCCATCTGCCGCCATCCTAGCCATCTATCTTGATCGAGCTCACGCACTGCCAGTAAGATTATCATCATTCAGGACCCTCTCATGTCGAGTGTAGTCCATTTGAATCTGTTACCCACATTGTTGAATTGAATATGTTGTAGATGAGAAAAGGAAATAAGGACCCGAGCCCAATGGCACAGGTTTCCATTCAGGATGCGACGAAAGAGAGCAAAGTAAGGATACAGTTATAACCTCTTCTTAGTACGTTGAACCAAAATTATTATTAATGTTTTCCGCCCTCTCCTTCAGACTTGCTATGGAACCAACAGCCCTGTGTGGGAGGATGCCTTTACCTTCTTTATTCAGGATCCATGCAAACAAGGCATTGATATTCAAGTAAGTCAATATAGTATTACGTATTATAGTAATGATTAAACACCCTAATCAAGCTAGCTGCCAAGATTTGACAAGATAATTAGGACAATAAGTCCTTTTTTGATTTCACCTCTGGTTTTAATACATTTTCTTTGTACATTCTGTTATATTCTGTAAATGTAATTTTGAACCTATTAAGAGCCTATTCTCTTCGTGATGTTTGCCTTTGTCCTTACTTCACATCTGTTCCTGTGTTTTTCAATCAGGTGAAAGATGATGACCGTGCTCTGTCCCTGGGCAGTCTGAGCATCCCTCTGAACCGCCTTCTGGAAACCCCTGAACTCACCATGGACCAGTGGTTCCAGCTGGAGAATTCAGGCTCTGCAAGCCGCATTTACGTCAAAATTGTGCTTCGGGTTAGTGCTTCGCACAGAGACTTTTTTTCTGCACACTTCCACATGTCTGTATAGTTATTAAGTAAGATGGGATGTAAGCAGTTTGGCAAGAATCAACCCAGTTGGATTGTCTGTGTGGGAAGACTTTGAAATCCCACCAGCTCCCAAAGCGTTGGTCTCAGGAAGCTAACATCAAACACGAGCTTCAGTAGCACACCCACAACCCTTCTGAATGAGATCTCAAATTTAGACCAAATGTGACCATAGCTGTGTCTGTGTGTCTGTTGTCTGTTCAAATGAGATCATGTTGAAGATCAAACAGTGTGAGATACTGGATAGGAAATCCTCCCCTTTAAGTTCATACTGAACCTAACCCTATAGCAAACAGGTGTCTTCTTTCAGCTTCATCTTTAGAGCCTTGTTGAGCTTGTAAATACAAAAACATTTACATCAATGTACTCGAGTTGTTCACCACGATCTGGTATCTATTCTCTGCTAGATTTTGTGGCTAAATGACGATGCCACTCCTACGACACCGTCCCCTCGACCTTTGGCCCCTGGGTCTGGGATGGGTCAGGGGGTAATCCCATCAGAATTGAACCCCATGGGACCCGGCGGGTTAGCCAAACCTCCACCAACACGACCACAGCACACCACGCCCAACCCAGAGTTTGCAACTGAGGTAAATAATAAAAAAGTCAAACAGCAGCAGGGACCGTGCAGCCTCACACACACACTACAGCAGCTTCTCCTGTCCTCGTTCTCCTCACAGGGAGTGCTGCGTATCCAATTGGTGGAGGGCCAAAACCTGATAGCGAAGGACAACTTCATGGGGGGCATGGTGAAGGGGAAGAGTGACCCCTACGTCAAGATCCGTGTAACTGGTATCACTTTCCGCAGCCGCACCATCAAAGAGAACCTCAATCCCATCTGGAATGAACTCTACGAGGTATGTCACCGTTGCTTGATGATCCTCTGCTCATCTGATGAAGTGATTCGGTTTCAGCTTACATCTTCTGTGGTTTAGGTGATTTTGACCCAACTTCCTGGTCAAGAGATCCAGTTTGAGTTGTTTGACAAGGACCTCGATCAGGATGACTTCCTCGGAAGGTGCGTCCTGACATTACAAATAAAACTGGAGCATTTCAGTCCACACAGCTCTCATGACTGAAGGAACATATTTTAATTATAAGGAGGACAACGTATTGATTGAGACCTGTCTTTGCAGGTTCAAGCTTAACCTACGAGACATCATCAGCGCTCAATTCATCGATACGGTATGTCACACATAGTGAACAGATCATTTAACACAAACTATTTGTATTTATAACCTAACCTGAAGCTTTGTGTTCTACTCTTGTTCCAGTTATACACTCTAAATGATGTGAAGTCAGGCCGAGTTCACCTGGTGCTGGAGTGGCTGCCCACAGTGGCTGACCTTCCCAGGCTGGAGCAGGTAAGACATTTTCTCTCTTTATTTGATTTAATATTGGCAAAATAAAAATGATGTAGGAGTTGTAATGAAACTGAGAAGCCTTGACGGTGCCTATGCATATGCACTTAACACACTGCTTTCGTATGACGGAGCATATCTTTTTTAAACAACTGCAAAAAAAGGATCATAATGCAACGAGTAATATAACAAGAAAATGCATTTCCTGCTGAAAATGCGTTGGAATGCTAAAATCTGAAAGCTTGATGACAAAATATTTTTTTAACATAGCTGAAAATAGCTGAACATAGCTGAAAATGTCTTAAAGCAGATGAAAATACCAAAAAGGGAAACTTCTCGCTGAAAGTGTTGAAGCACAAACACATTGACCTGAACTGCTGAACATTCTTGAAGTGGAAATGTATAACTGGAAAAGCTAAGCAAAACTCTATCATCTAAATATTCAAAGATATGACTCACAATCCAAGAAATGAGAGAGAGGGGGAAAAGTCAGACATGAGAACAAGAGAGAAATACATAAATTGAGAGACAGAGAGAAAAAGAAAAATTATAAAAGAGAGAGGGAGAAATCAGGGTGAAGATGGACGAGATCTAAACACTGAGTGGATTTTCTACAAAAGCATTTGTTAAACCCTGTCAAAAAAACATGATTAAATCACCAAAATAGTATAGAATCAATAGAGAGGAAATATTCAGCCGAACGCGCCGATATGTTTGTTATGTTTGGGGCTTAAATGTGACCTGAGAAACTCTGAAGCTGGTTCTCCTCTGATTCTCTCCATTTAAAGACACACTGCGCGCATGCGGCCACACACGCGCGCACACTGTTGGTCTGTGTGTGTGGCTCACAAGAACATATAAACAAGAGTGAGTGTGAGATCCGCCTCTGATTAGCCTCACGTGAAACACCTGTGTGACTGAGAGCAGACAGCTCTGAATCTGATGAAAGCAACCTGTCAAAACCTTTGGATTTGACAGAGAACCATAACTCTGATCCTAAAGGTGTCTACATTACGAGATGCTCAAGGCTTTTGTGAACGTTTACAAGTCCTTACATGTTTTTTGGGTTTAGGAATGAGAGTTTAATCGCAGTTCAGAATGTTTTCCTGTTTGCTTAGAAAAAGTTGAAAGGTGCTCAGAATTTCAATGGCGATGACTTGGACTTCCTTCCTCGTTAAGGCTTCTCTAGAAAAATCTGGGAAACTGTTGGACTCCATAGTCACATGTCTACGACAAGCACAAGATTCCCTACTATACTAGAAAATAATGCCTAAAGAGTAAGAATTGCGGCCGTAGTGACGATATACAAAAAAGATTCCGCTTGATACTGATGCAGCTGTCCCCTCTAGCGATGACGTCACAGCTCTAGAATTCGCCACACACCCATTGAAAACTCCAGGAGGAGCGGAAAAACACATACAACTAAAACGGGAACAATTAGATAACTATAAGAGCTATCAAAAACTGAATTATAAAGTTATAGCTAACAATTCTTTCAACATTTTAAAGGTAAAATGGTGTCATTAGTAAAACGTATGCTGACATTGTAAGCTTTTAAAGTTGAAAAAGTTTAAGAGGATTTGAAGCTTTGCTCAATAGGAAACCATTCATTATTTACTCCATAAAACTATTAATCATTTGATAATGTGGAAAGATAAAAAATATCTGAAAATATACAGTAAAAGTTGAAGGTTATGTCAACATTTTAAAAAATTATTGAATTAGCTGAAAGTATGAAGATCTCAGAAGCTTTTAATGTTGAAGACTTTCTCGATTATGATCCCATTCAAAATATTAACCATAAAATATTTATAATATGAACATTTGACGGCCAAGTTGACGGAAGCTCAGCATACTTGATAAAAGTTGAGCCCGGTAACTCTAGTTTTGCCCAGAGCCAATCAGGATATCTCTCTCCGATACAGTGAAGAACTCACCGCTGCCAAAACTCAACTGCAGTTGCAGGTCCGGGGCTGCTCTGGGATTTGGCCTCCAAATACCAATTCTAACCTCTCTCGACGGTCTGAGCTCTGGCAGACTGCTGCTCAGTGGTGTATAAAGTACCCAAAAGTCATACTTGAGTAAAAGTAAAGATACTTGACTGGAAAATTACTCAAGTAAAAGTAAAAGTCACCTATGAGAATACTACTTGAGTAAAAGTATTAAAGTATCTGATTTTTTTTGTACTTAAGTATCAAAAGTAATTTTCTGATATTAAATGTACTTAAGTATTGAAAGTAAAAGTAAAAGTAAATGCTGTTAATAAAAAAAACAAAGGGTCAGAATTTTGAGAATTATGAAGTTTATTTGTTTGGGTGCTGTGGCCGCCATGAACAAGGAGTATGAGCTAGGATGAACTTAGCAATATATGAATACTATGAAATTACTAAAATATACAAACACGATTAACACAGAAAAAAGCAGAACCAAAAGTAACAACCAGAATCATCACTTTAAAGTGAAAAATGTATTGTTCATCTTCAAAAGAAGTTGATTTTCAAAATGGACAGATTTCAGTGTCGCTCTTCTGGGGCTGAAGACGAGTCCTGCGATGCTGAAGAGCCGTTCACCTGGTGCAGGTAGAGGTGTGTCTAGCTTCACAGGCCCTGGTGCAGGTAGAGGTGTGTCTAGCTTCACAGGCCCTGGTGCAGGTAGAGGTGTGTCTAGCTTCACAGGCCCTGGTGCAGGTAGAATGTGTCTAGCTTCACAGGCCCTGATGCAGGTAGAGTGTGTCTAGCTTCACAGGCCCTGGTGCAGGTAGAGTGTGTCTAGCTTCACAGGCCCTGATGGTGCAGGTAGAGTGTGTCTAGCTTCACAGGCCCTGATGGTGCAGGTAGAGTGTGTCTAGCTTCACAGGCCCTGGTGCAGGTAGAGTGTGTCTAGCTTCACAGACAGCAGCACACAGTTGGGAAGCATTTCAGCAAGTCAACGTGATCCACGTCTCCATCCAGCTGTTTGCTGCTGTCATGCTTGAGATGACGAAGAAGTCCTCTTCATCAGATGAACTGGACCTGGTGGCATCACCTAGCTGCAGGGAGGGTTCTTCCATATGCTGCTTGATGTAGTCCATTCCTGAAATAAAGTTAGAGTATTACAGACATGATAGAATTAATAACACTTCCTAACATGTCATGTGTGCATGGGGCAGTGTATGGAAGTACATCTTTTGTTTCACATTTGCGAACAAGAAGGGCGAGTTCGGATTTCACAGATGTTTCTGGAGTTAATTCATCATCTTCAAATAAGTCTGTTGGAGGTATACTTATCTCCAGATGAGGAGGGTATGAGGGCATAAAGTTTTGTACAAAATAGTTTGTTTTAATTTGAAGTTTATACATTTAGTTTCATGCACTGTCCGTGCATCCAGAGTTGATTTGTGAATATGTACTTGTATCTCTGTATTTAAACACAACAACAGTCCCAAATCAATATCGTCGCCATTACTGGACCGTCACTCTTATAATATTAATACAAATAATAATAATAATGCTGTAATGATTAGCATTATATTATAGCTAAGACGACTCAAATCAACAAATTCTCACAACTGTCAACACTTCTTCAGCTCATTAACTCGCTAGAGATCCGTCTGCTCCACTCACGCTGATTGTCTCATTTAATTGACGATAGCTAGCGAACGTTAGCCTAACATACAACATGCGTAGGACAATCAGACACCTGTCTCCCCCCCTCCTGCCAAAGATATATCGCACTCCAATCCTGAGGACAACACTGCTAGATATCTTAACAGGTTTATGATGACTAAGCATTAACGTTGCGGCTCATGGGATTAATCTTAATTTACCTCAATGTGTTTCCTGAGGTTGGATGGTGAGTTTTTGAAGGCCAATATCTCCGTCGCTTTCGGTCGGCATAAGAGGCACTTCATCCGGTAGGAAGAAACTTTCACTCCGACAAAAGAAAAGAGTTCGCCCAAATATGGCCACGGACGTTGATCTTGGTCCCCGTGGTTGTTCTAGTAGGTTCCATTGCTGCTCCACATGAAATGAGTCGTATCTGTAGCCGCTCGCTAGCATCCTGGGCATCACTGGGAAATGTGGGAATAGAAAACACGCGGCAAGGACCCCTGATCCCCAACCTGGTGTTCGTGCTGCGTTCAGGTGCGCTGCGGTGTGTTCCACAACAGTCCCCGATGTTTTGTCTCATGATTATTTTTTTCCCGTTGTAACGAGTAACGATACTGTTTCAGGGGAAATGTATCGGAGTAAAAGTACAAGTTTTCATTGCAAAATGTAGTGAAGTAAAAGTAAAAGTAAACAGAAATATAAGTAGTAAAATAAAGTACAGATACCCAAAAAAACTACTTAAGTAAAGTAACGAAGTACTTCTACTTCGTTACTATACACCACTGCTGCTGCTCTGATGCAGTTGGGGAGACACGTCCTTGTTTAATTAAAAGTGACGTTGGCGCGGGTTTTGCAACCAAATCCCGTCAAAACTTTGGCCGACGGCGTTTTTTTTTTTACGAACACGCATAATAATTTGCTGTAAATTTACGGTGGAATTCTAACAGTAACCTACTGTATCGTGCGAATACTGTACAATGCTGTAAAAGCAATGCATTCTGGCAGTTATAACTCTTGATTACATGATCCTAACGGTCAAGTGTTTCTTTTCACAGTAATTTACTGTGTACCGCTGAGAATGTTGGGAAAAGTAACATTTATTAATTTGGAAGTTCTCATAAATGAGTAGCCAGAGCGTTTTATATGAAGGAGGAGATAACGTCCAAAATACGTACGAAAGACATAGAAGAAGTTTAAATAAAGCTTACGGGAACAATAGTTGAACTGCTGAAGCATTCCAACTAATAATACAAATAATAAAAAAGTAAATATGTGCAAAGAAATTAATCAAATAAGATAAAGATAGAAGTTTATAAAAAATGTAAATAAAGTGCATAAATACCGCTGCATTTAACGAGGTTGAACCAGAAGCTTAGATGTGCGCCTTGGTTAAACAAAATTGACATTATGAAAATTATTATTAGACAGGTTCAATATATAAGATCCAATATTCACATATTCTTACAAACGAATCATATTGCAGTCGAATAGATAAAGTTGTTCTTTCCATCAAGAATCAGTTTAATGTATTTCTTAGGTATTTTCCTTTTTACTGTACTTTCCAAATTGACCCGAGAGTGAACATTTTCTGAATGTTGGGCCCTCAAACACATTTTGTATTTTCAAAGCATTTTGAAGTCCAGCCAAAGTGCGTCGTCTAGGTTAACCAAACCAAGTACATCTTCTGAAGTTAAAATCTTGCAGAGATACTTCACAACTCAACTGCAGCATAAGAAACCAACTTGTCCAACTCAGACCGCTGAAGCCTCATATAAGCTTCAGCTGGACACTAGAATGATCCCCATTGTTTCCAGGGGTCTGTGCCTGGAATAGATTGCTTCCCGTTCAGACAGGAGTAATGAAACCTTTCTATTAAATGAGCCTCTTGTACTCTGAGAGCCGGTTCCCTTGTTTTCTAGCAGTGTTATTTGGTTGTTATGAGAGATACAAAACAGTTTTTAATAAATAGGTCAGAGAATGACTTTTTCAGTGGAGGACTTGAGTTTCGTGTGTATAAGTAGTTTGTTAAGTGGTGGATAATGGACTTATCTTTGCAGAGGCTTTGTTTAAATTAGTTTACGTGTATGTTCATATTTTTGTGTTGCGAAAGAAATATTAATCACAACTTGGGTATTGCACCATAAATCTCAATAAAACTCTGTTCGACATCATTTCCCACTTCCTCCAGATCTTGCAGTACCAGTCACAGCAGTCGTACCACAACAAGGTCGTGCCGTCAGCGGCGGTGCTGTTTGTGTATGTGGAGCGTGCTCATGGCCTGCCGGTGAGATCCTATCTATGAGTCCTTGGGGCTCTATTTGTTGTTTAATGTGTCTGTGTTTTGCACAAATCACTGTAGTGTCCCCATACAACTGCATTCTGATTTATACAATAAATATATTGTAATGTAACGTGTATTTGAAATGCTGTTGATCACAATGTTTGCATTACAATATTCTTTGCGTGTAATTTCAGTTGAAGAAGAGTGGGAAGGAGCCAAAGGTCGGGGCTGAGATTGTTCTCAAAGGTGTTTCACACAGAACCAAGGTAGGATCATGACATTAGCGATGAGCTAGTGAATGCAACACAAGTGAAGTGCTGTTTGAAAAAAGTCTGAACTATCTGCTGTGCCTTCTTTCCTCAGATTTGTGAGCGGTCCACATCCCCTCGATGGGACGAAGCCTTTCATTTCCTGGTTCGGGACCCCAGAGATGAATCACTCACAGTGAAGGTGAGAGTCATAAACAGCAGCTTCATTTCCGCTTTTTGTCTGAACTATGTAGCTGTAAAGCAGCAACAAATAATGTCATACAAATATTATACAAGGCATTCTAAAAAGTATTTGTCGTATGTTTGTATGCAGCTCTCCCACAGCTGGGGCCAGGCCCTCGGGTCCTTTAAACTTCCTCTCAGAGAGGTGCTGTTTGAGCCGGGATTGGTGCTCGACCGCTGGCTCAATCTGGATGCAGCTCTGCCAGAAAGCCAGATACTACTGAGGGCCACGCTCAAGGTACGGACAATATATCCTTGTTATTCTCTCTACACCACCATTATTATGTGACCAGGTGAGTAAAGCCCTGATTTTTATTATTTATGTACTGTATCACTTACTTCCAGTATAGATCAAATATTGCAATAAACAGAATACTTTACTAAGGGTCCAATATCAGATGATTGCATTAAAAAACCCAGAGCAGACCAACCAAACACTAGCTCTAGATTGTATCCTTATGATGTTCATAAGGATACTGGCAAGGAGTCCATCAACACAGGGAAAGTGAAAGTCATCTTGGGAAATGGAGATCATAGGCATATATCCCTGTACCAGTATCAGAGTCTACTTGCATAGCTAGTCTGTAAAATTAAGCTGTGATCCATATGTCCTGCAGGTCTTGGACACTCAGCTGGCGGTGTGTCAAAGGCCTCCCGGGGAAGCAGGTAATGACGGCGGAGGAGAGGAAGCAGTTCCCCGATGGGTGCCTTCTCATCTCGACCTCAGACAGAGAAGTGGATTCTCCGTGTGAGTCAAACATACCATCATCAATGCCACATTGTAGTCACGGCCTCCACTGTAAACATTACAGTTATCAGGGTTTTTCATTTTATTTACATTTTGCCTCAAATATTCAAAGACATCGTCATGTAAACGATGACATTTCCTATGCTGTGTCTGTAGGAACGATAGCGCAAACTCTGCAGGCCAGGTGAAGCTTACCACCGGCTACTCCATCGAGGAGAGCAGGCTTTTCATCACCATTCACTCTTGCAGGTCTCTGTACGACACATGTCACCTCTTTATCGTCACATGTTTGACCCGAAGCACTGCGTACGAACACATGTTGTGAATGTGATCACGATTAACCCACAGAGCGCTGGCAGCCTGCTCCAAGGACGGGGCAGACCCGTATGTGTCCTTCATCCTGCTGCCTGACAAGAAGGCCACCACCAAGAGGAGGACTGCCACCAAGAAGAGAGACCTCAACCCCGAATTCAACGAGCGGTAAGACAAACAAATGAAACGCTTGCGACAGTGAAGAAGGGAACATTGTTGTTTGACCTCTCTCTTTCTGCAGGTTTGACTTTGACTTCTCTCTGGAGGAGTCCACACAGAGAAGACTGGACCTGTCTGTGAAAAACAGCGTCTCCTTCATGAGCAGAGAGAGGGAGCTTATTGGCAAGGTATTTATCATCTTCTGAAATGAAGTTAGTCGTCATCACATAAACTCCCAGATGTTGACGTAGTTAATATGTGAGATATGTAAATGTGAGACATCATCTTTTGCTTCTCCTCGTTGCCCTCAGTTGCAGCTGGACCTGGACCAAATTGACCTCAAGACTGGTATCACACAATGGTAATCATTTCAACAGTTAATGAACAATATTCTATAAAATAGAGTTGTATCAACAATTGTATGTCCGCATATTACTCCCTTCAAGATGATTCACACAACGAATTGTATCCTTTCTGTTTTTCCAGGTACGATTTGGTAGCAGAGGCCAACTAGAAGACTCAACGGTTGGTCTGAAGTCCAATTTCTTGTTAGGTGTTGCTTCTGTGATCTGTGATTTGTGTTTGTATATTCAGCTTTAATGAAAATTTCCACCATCACTGAAGAAAAAAATGAAGACATATTTGCTCCACAAAAACACAGTTCATCAGTAGTTATGAAACTTTACATGTAGCGTATCATCCGTAAAGTGTTACCTGTGGTGAAGTCATGCTGTCTTGGACAGATTCTTCAGTAGAATATTTTGGCTGAATAGATGTTTGATAATAATGCAACTATGTTGCACGACTTACCGAGTTTAAATGTGTTCAAAAGCATGTCTAAGTCCTCTTTGAATTTTATTCACAAAAGGGCTGATGCTGTGGTGAATATATTAAGGTATGAGATGTTTATGAGTTTACAGAATCCAACACAACTGAGAGAAATTCCTTTGAATTTAATGTTGTACAAATTTCTAATAATTCCCAATATTACTTGATATTACTTTGAATATATTTATATTATTGCCTTAAGTACTACAAAACTGTGCATAATTTTGTCAGTGTTTATGAATTATGTTCCAAATGAAGTTTTATATATTTTAGATAGATAGATAGATATATATATATACTTTATTAATCCCCAAGGGGAAATTTGTCGAATTTCCCCTTTAGCCAGAGCTCTATTAAAGCTCTATTAAAGTTGCTTTTATAAATCAAAGTATTATGAACCTAGACCCTCACATGTACCACTGTAAGCAGAGTCACTGTGCTTTTATGATAACAACACTTTGTAGATACTGAAAACACGTCGCTGGTGTTCTTCATGCTTCTTTGTACTTGTACTTGTACTTGTTGGTAGCTCAAAATACAACAGGCTGAAACTGTCAGCCATGTTTAGACTTCAAGCAAAACAGTTATGAGAAGCAAGCTAACACTGTACGCCAGCTGTGGGACAGAAGCTGTGGACTTGGGCACTGATGTGTGTTCATGGAAAGAAAATAGGCTTTTTAAGTGTCAGAAGAACTGAAGAAGAAAACTGCTGAGCTTTGCCTTTATTTGAACATATCTTCATGTATCTGCTGAAGTTGTTGATTAAAATGTTCACTCTCATGAATCAAAGCAGGTTTGTGACTTCATTTTGTGTACTTTTTATATTTAAGCTAAACCAGTGGTTCTTGATCTTATTGGAGGTACTGAACCACGCAAGCTTCATCAGTGCATCAGCTGAACCCTTCGTAATTGGAAAAATAAAATATGATTTCTTTAAAAAAATTGGTATATATTTTATTAGTGCACAAATAAGTGCACAAAATCACTGTGTTCAAAGAACACAACGAACAAAAAGTGAATTTCACACAAAAACATAACTTAATGAATATTAACTGCTAATCAATGTGACTTTTGCTGTTGCCTTTCAGATACGAGTTCAGAAATACGCGACTTCACCTCGGCACATGCCACTCTCGTATCATGTTCGCCACAAAGTCTGTTCCCTTTCTTAGTTTTCATGTCTACCATCCTCGAAAAGGATTGGAAAGAAGACACATTGTGTGTTTGTTTACGACCGACAAAAAGGCCCGACATTTCTGTGTGAACCGGGCTATACTGTGCCTGTCTTCACCCCTGCCGAACCCCTGAGAGTGACTCACCGAACCCCTAGGGTTCGATCGAACCCAGGTTAAGAACCACTGAGCTAAACATCATTGCTGTTGTTTTGATGACATGTCATACTTCTATCTGGCCACCAGGTGGCGAGCACGAGCTGAGAAGCCCTCACCGTTCTGTCGGGTTGTAAGTGGGCTGCTCAATGCCTGCAGATGTGAGGGGTGGGGGAACAGACATGAAGCGATTGACAGGTCTGTTAACCAGCAGGAGCGCCGCCTCCTCCAGTTGGGGGCGGGACTCGAGAGAAAGCCGGCCCTCTGAGTGGAAGCAACAGCAAAGAGTTTAATCACGATCACACAACAATAATGAATGGAAACGCGTCGTAGCCAAGAAAGTTGAGCAGCAACTTAAAGTAACTGATGCTCGGCATTTGAAAGTTGACTGTCGCGAGGGGGAATCGGTTTTAAGTGATGGATTGGCCAGGCAAATTAGAAACTATTTTCTGGAAGAGAAAGCATCTGCACTTTGATTGTTACTTTTGAATGTATCCGTTTTATTAAGGGACGCTACTGTGGAGCACACTGTAAACCTAAACGCGTGAGTAAAGTGTAAATGGCATTTTGGGACAGTGAGACGAGACTTCTGCACTGTCAGCGGTTTATCTCGTTTTGCAGAAGTGGATTATTTGGATTAATCCGTTCATGAAGTTGCTGGAATATTTGGGAGATTTTTGATCTTTGTTTTGCTTGGATTATCACCACTGGAAGAAACTTCAGGATTCAAGTCGACCAGAGGATACGGGGCACATCTGGGGGGGAAATGGGTAATATAGAAAGTGTGGATGGCCAGTCGGAGATGAAGCATCACAGCATGCCTCTAAAGGTTGCCATGCCTGACCCCACTGAGCTGGAGGAGAAATTTGCCATTGTTTTGGTAAGTTGTGATCTCAGTTTGTGGTCCAAACGTCAACAACTTATCTACCAACTTTAAAGTATGGCTCATTTTAACTTCAGCTGTTCTGACTCCATCTGCCTCATACATTAATCATTTACAGAATTCAAATTCAAAACAGTGCCAACATAAACATCCTTAATGATGGATGGTGTTTCCGCAACAAAAGAGTTCATTTGTGCTCTTTTGTTTGGTTGTAACTTGGGCCTACATGAAGGTAAAGTGTGTGTATTTACATTTGTGCATCTGCCATTAGGAGCCTGTGATATTTTAAATGAGCCGACCTGTGCTGTCCCGCCCCTCATTCCCTGCCTCCCCCTCTCTCCTGCGGTTCTTTTGTCTCCGCTGAAGTCAGACAACTCAGCGTTTGGCTAAAGTAGGCATGGTGAGAGTTGGCAGGGGTTGGCATTACACTGTAAATCCTTGACTGAGCACATCTCGGCATTCTTCGCCTGGGTTTCTTTCTTTTTTTAAAAAGTTGTCTCGCTGCAGGAAAACCATCTGAAAACCGCATTTTCTGAATTCCCCCAAAACTCCCACTCCCGAAGAGTCTCTCCTCCCTTCACACATGAGGCTGGAGTTGAGTTGTCTGAGCGCTTTGTAATAATGAGCACACAGTCAACACCCACTTTTACCGACTATCAACACACACACACACACACACACACACACACACACACACACACACACACACACACACACACACACACACACACACGTACTGTCATGCCGGGGACTTCACACGTTTTCTCTTTTTTCAGGAACAATTAAGCGGACTTTGAATAACTTGCATGTGAGTCGGAGGAAGTGGGTGCTGCAGTCAGTCCTCTCCAGCGGTGGAAAATGTCTAATCTGTAACTCTGCTGCAGCTGAAAATAACAGTCCATCGACACACAGTTCACCAGACACTATACTTTGATCATCAATTCATTATTTAGGTCAATTATTAGAATAAATACCACACTTCCACTGGTCCCAGCTCTTGCAATGTGAAGATTTGCTGCTTTTCTTTGTCTTATGTGATAGTAAATGGAATATTTTGGAGGGCTTTGCACTGTTGGCTTGACAAACAGTCACATAGGCTTGACAAACATTTGATGGACATTTCCCCACTATATA
Organism: Pseudoliparis swirei; assembly: GCF_029220125.1. Classification (NCBI taxonomy): domain Eukaryota; kingdom Metazoa; phylum Chordata; class Actinopteri; order Perciformes; family Liparidae; genus Pseudoliparis; species Pseudoliparis swirei. The sequence goes on from NC_079396.1 coordinate 13,914,300, forward strand.
AAAAAAAAAGTAAACAATCAAAACAATCGTTGCAGTTGAAACTCTTTGGCTTCAGTAGCCTATATTGTTGATCAAGTATTGTATCAATTACCTTTTACTGAGAAGCCTGTAACAATGCTTAACACAATAGCTACATCAGGATGCCGTATTGGCCTTTTCCCAGTGACACAGTGGTGGAATATCTTTCAAAAGAGCCACTTGTTGTTCTATTTAGTTGATTATTATTTAAGTTGTGCGCTATTATTCACATAACCTGTATTTGAGCTGCATATTTGAGTACTCTATCCACACTTGCACCACCCAAAAAGAGAAAGCTCAATAACATTACCACTCACAACCTTGATTGTCAACTGTTTAAGAGCTTCATTACAGCTTCAAGCCGCTAAGAGCTGCAGTCTTCACAGTATTGCTCAGATAGTCTCAATCTAGAACACTTTGTGGATCCTTCATGTTTCTGGAATAAAGCCCTTAGTTGCTTGTCCGAGCTATCAGCAGCTACAAAGTAGAGCCCTCATATGAAGAGACCAGCACAGCAAGAAGCCATTCAGGGTCTGCTTGTTGACTGCTGTGCTAATCCTCAGCTATTATGACAATTATACACTGTACTACACTGTCAGCACCATTATGAGCCCAAGCAGTGTCTCCTTCACGCAGACGGCTCATTGCTTGGGACATTTCATATCAAGTTTTTTCCATAGCCGTCACTTTTCCCAGAAAGAAAAAAGAGCAGCATATATCCTGCCTCGAGACTGGAACAATTTTCAGCAGTTTGACTGCCCTGGAAGTCGATCCCTGTTATTATGTTCAGCCGTGCAGAGCAGATGATTTCTATGCAAGAGGCAGTAGACTCAACACTTCAGTTGTGTTTTTGACTGGGAAAATATTCAACGCCACCCCACCCTACCCCATCGTAGCCCCAGATTTCCTTTACTTTGTGGGAAAGAACAACATGCTTGTATATTTTAGTGTTCTTATCAGACAATGGACGTCTCCCTGGCCTAAGGCCATTGTTTTGAGATAAAGGCACTTCAAAAGCTTCTGTCTTCGTGGTTGGAGCTCTTCGGGAAGACAAGGCTATGCATATGTTGTCCAGCAGTAGCTGTAAAGTTTCGTATATTCCAAAAATAGTCAGAGATTCATTCTGCTTTTCTAAATTGGGCAGGATTATTTGCTAAGTATTCTAAGTAGGGACATAACCATCTTCGTTGCAGCCTCAGAAATGACATTCCCCTTCTCTGGACCACTGTATTTCCCGCTGCATGATGGCATGCTGGTGTGATTGGATGTGTCTGCATCTGCGTGGTGGGACTGCCCTCTCCTCTCAGACACAGCTCACAGACGTCCCATTGGACGGACAGCAGCCCATAATGACGTCATGGGTGCAGCAGCCTTCGCCAGCGTAGTAATATCCCAAGGCTAATGACTTTAACAGCACTGCTCTACTGTAGACGGCGGAGGGGAGCAGAGGAGGGGCGAAACCCCTGGGTTTGCTTCAACTTCTTCATGCGGTCTGCTAATAAAATGCCTGGGTCCATTCTAACCGGCAGCATATGCTAAAGGCATCTGTCCTTGTCTCTTTTGTCCAGCATCCTCAGAAACCGCCTGAGCTCTGTCTTTTGTGGCTGGAAACAGCTGCCTGGCATTTTCCTTTCTTCATTTTACAGGGGAAATTGCATTGCTTCCAATGGTCGCTGTGGTTGGTTCACTTTACAATAATGAGCTGTGTTCCTGCAGGCTGCTACTAACAGGCCATTAGTTCAGCTAGTGATACGGATCTACCTATACCTCACAGATGCTCAGCATAGACGCCATATCTTTAAAATAATACCGGAGTCATTAGTGGCATCCTCTTGATAGTGTTGGCTCTTCTCCCCCCCCCCCCCCCCCCCCCTTTGTCCTTGCTAACTCCTACTTATCCTTGCTGTTCCAAATGAAAGTGGAACCTCTCATTCACTCAGCCTCTCAGTGTTTCCTACCCTCCCATTCCCTGAATTCACTCTCACTGTGGGTCTGTCCTCAAAAATAACCTTCTCCATATAACTCTGTCCTTATGAAAATGATGTGAGATCAGTCAGTGGATTTTCAAAGGTGCATGCCTGGCCTGGGATCCTCTTTCAAAGTGCCCGAGCACCAATCCACCGCTGGATTCCTGCGGTCTGGTCTCCGCTGAGGCCACAGGAGAACTCAGAAAAGAAAAATTCTCTTTGAACTGGCCGTCTGCCACTGTTCTCGGTTGGAATGACTTAAACAACATTATTAAACAGCACACATATATTTAAAAGTTGTTATGGGGGCAGCTTTTGATTATTTACACCACTTGATTGCGTTGGAAACCATTCTAACCGATTTGTCTGACTCACATCTTTTATACTATTAAGTCAAGTGGCGTCACTCGTAAATGTGCCGCTGCAGCTTTTCTTTTGAGATTTGATGTTCTCACCATCAAGCAGCAAATGTTGGGAAAGTCGTAGAGAAATCCGACATGCTGACACCCTTTCTAACATCACTTTCTAACATCACTGTGTCTTGATGGCTGAAGTCTAAAGAAAGCTGCAGCATCTGATAGATGCCACTCAAGTGGAACTAATGGAGTCAAGCTGTGCAATGTGTTTATTGGACATACAATCTAAATCATTTTCATTTGTTGAATGGAAGCCACGGTTTATTTATATGCTAAGAATGTCTACCACTCCCTTTTTCATACGCACCATCTTTTCTAAAATAAGAAAATGTGTTTGTTACGTCACTTAAGTTGGAAGTGTGTGTACATCTGGCTCAGCCACCCACAACTACATCCTGGGAAGAGGAGGATCATGGGAGTTTAGAGCGCATAGTTAAATTGGTTTTAGCTCAGCGGAGCAGGCAGGGGGGGTTCAGCACAAGGCTGTCCACCTGGCTCTCTCCACCCTCGGGCTACAATTACCCAATCTGGACCAGGCTTTATGGGGAGTTTTAGTGCTTCTCGACCTCTCTCTACATCGTTATTTTGGAAAGCAAAGGTCAAGTAAAAGCCTGTGACTAAGCAGATATAACATATCCCCATATAGCAATATTTTGGGAAATTTATTTGATGAGTCAATGCCACTGTCATGTCTTTATGGAAAATAGGGTCATCAGCCAACTAACTTAGCATAAATACGTGAAACGGTACCTCTAATGCTCACTTATAAGAGCGTTTTATTTTATTTGTTTAAAATGCAAAACCAGAGGGTAAAAACAATAAGCTTTGGTTTGACATAGTTAGGCTAACTATTTCCCCCTGTTTCCAGTATTTGTGCTAAGCTAAGCTAACCGGTCGCTGGCTGTATGATTGTTGAGTGATATTAATTTAACATACGTGCATTACCAAAAAGGGCCATATATTACATAGCCAAACAGACCGACAGCGATAGCGCACAGAAGTATTTGTTGTTTACTTTTGGAGATTCTTTTTGGTGATTTTTGACTTTCAAGTGTATAAGAAACAGCAACTCAGCACTTAGCACAAGTTGTTTGTGCATATCATTGAAATGTGTATAGATCTGGAGTGTGTATAGATCTGGATGTATATTCATCGGTGCAAAGAAACTGCATGTGTTTTCCATTTCTGTGCATATGTAAGGTTTTTTTGGTGCGTGTCGGTGGGGGTTTGCATGCTTCTCTAATGCAGCTGCACCACAGCTGTAGGTTGGAGCAGTGGTTTCCTCCTCAATACAATGGGGACTCTGTCAGTCAGTGTTGTTTTAGAAAGGGGGCCTCATCCCCTGGTGCCCTTTGTGCCGCTTCACTCTTTTACAGGGACACTCAGAGGAACTGCTGTAAACTCATTTAAAGAGCAAGTGGATTATAGCAACTACCTACACACCGGTGACATGATGTCATTATTTCCCAGACCTTCCTAAATGACAAACAGTAGCTTTTCTCGATCTTCTCCTTTTTCAAGACTTCTGTTTTTACAGTAACACTTAAGGTGAACAAAGTCGTATCGAGAAACAAAGGGGAACTTTTTCAGACATATCACGGGTAACGTGATTCAGTCGTTCTCATGTGAGGTCTACGTGTCTTGGCTGTCTTTTGGTTCCTCTTTATTTCATTATCACCCTTTCCTCCTTCCTCCAATAGAAACCTCAGACATGAAAATGAATCCAATTTGATTCAAAACTTTGATTTGTGCGCAACCCAGGGTCAGATTTGTCGCCCTTTCTCATCGGCCGACCTTCACCTTTTTAACTTGGGAGTGTGTCAAGAGGCATTTACCAGCATGAGTTATTGAGGCATTCATGTACCTACATTCCTGACATTCCCTGTGTGTATCATCTGTTGCCCGGGGCTTCCTTGGCCTCTGCTCGGACGCACAGAGGAGAACAAACAGGATGTCGGCCACGCAGGAATGGACTAGTGCCTCCGATTCATCACTGATTGTAGTGTTTATTTATAACTTATATCCTTGTTTGTGATCAAGTTTCCTAGTTGCAATGTTTAAAAAAACTAATAAATAGGACAGAATAGTTGTCAGGTGGGATTGCTGGGCTAGTTGTATCGCTGTTGTTTTGGAATACAAAAACGTAAACGTAGACGCTAATTGGCTCAGGTTTAAAGCTTGAGGAACAACTGGCTTCAGGACATTTTCGTCTTCATCTCAGGCGGTGGCCATTTGTTCGACTTGAAGAATCTTGTGCTGATAACGGTCTCTCGCTATCACCGCTGTCGATCACTTGCATGTCACCGGGTAAATCAATGGAGGAGCAAATGGGTTTTGGGAGGTAGTTCTTGATTTATCAACCGAAAACTAACTTCCTGGCTGTGAAATGACCATTTGGTCCTGAGTTGTCAAGGGACTGCAGGGAAAGTTATTTCTCTCAAGAGGGTGAGTCAGAGGAGAGGTCACATCGCAGAAGACCTGAGTTCATGAGAGAATAGAGGAGGCTTCAGAGTGCATTCAGGCAGGGGAAGGCCAACACAACAACAAATAAACAACACCCTCCACAATACACTAGTCTCAGTCTGAAATGTGAGGATGAACTGTTTCTATTTTCATTTTTAATGTATGTCTTTGCATTTTTGACTCTTGAACTGACACAACTTTGAAGATGTCACACTGAACTTTGGGAATAGTGATTTAAAATTGTCAAAGATTTCTGAGATTTTGTGAAATTAACAATTCACAGGTTAGTGGGGAACAATTATTGATAAATTAGCCCTGATTTAGCTTACTATTAAGCGACATCAACTAAGAAGAGTTAAGCTGTGTATCGGTTGACAAATGGAAGGCAAATGATGGAAATGATGCTTTAAGTTTAACATATCAAGAATGAGGTTCGGTCACTCAGTGCGTTTACATGATGGTATAATTCGAATCTTGCTTTAGTCGGACTATGCTATCTTTTGGGGGATCTGCTGTTATCCCAATATACATGGCAGTGAGTAATTCGAATCATTGGCCGAAAGCATGTCATATCCGATACGATAGGTGGCGCTGTTTTCATTACAACTCGTGGTGATACAGCCATTTCCGCTTGACCTCTTCACCACCACCAACAACAACATTTCGAGAAAGATGGCGAACAGAGAGCAAGGCGGCTACATCCTCTACTATTCTTCCATGGTGTTAATAGGAGTACAGCGAATGCAAATGGCGCTATTGGCTGAGTTGATAACGGAGAGAAGACGCCGTCGCCGAAGGTACACAGAGAATTTAATTTATCGTCTCTTTCGACTTCCGGGTCACGACATGGGAGGGAGGAGGGCGGCGGGATCTCGAGCATGCGCAAAGACGCAAAGTCCAGTTCCGAATCGAATTCACCGTTACATGCCGCGAGAGTCGAATTATCAACTGGATCGGACCGAGCTATCCAGGGGTGTTAATCGGACCGAAGTCGGACCGCACATAGTCCGACTAAGGTGTTTACATGAAACGGATAATTCGTTTTCAGTCCGACTAAGCCAATAATTCGATTGCATGTAAACGCACTGAATGACTCACGTTTGCATGTAAATGAGTTGTGGCCTTACCTGTTATGCTAATATCCTAATAAACACATTATTAACTGCGTCTGTTTGCTTTGTAAACCAGGGTAAACATTCGGGGGAGTGGACAGGGAAGAGTTCTGAGCTACATGAAAACTTCTCCACCTGTTAGAAAAACATTGTGTCCTCTCTGATTTCTGCCCCTCCCACCTTCAGTCTCTGCCCTTAGGAAACGTGGTCGCATCTCATTGTTGGCCTCCCAGTCCTCCACTATCTTTGTCCAGGACTCATGCTTTGTTGTGATTGCCTGGTTCGGGTTACCTCGCCCAAGAGCGATAGAGTTATCGGATGTCTTCTCGGAGAAAGGGTGGGTAGTGTTTTCACACACTCTGCTCGGTCGCTTTCAATTCCACGAAGCTTACCTGAGAACTGGAAAAACATCTACACTTCATTACTGCAAACATAAACACATTGGATGTGCAACAAACACTCACACACGCTCGTATTACACGTCACAGAAGGTACAAAGCTGACATTACTCAGGGCAGTTTGGTGATTTCCTGAAGAGTTCAGGAAGTCCCCGCAGCCCAGTGACGACAACTTCTCATCCTGTCTCCTCTCATTGTGTTTCAATAGCAAGGAAAAGGACAAATCCAAACAACAGCGTTCATGAATGAAAAGCTGTTGTGATTCACACTTCCGTTTACCATGAATGATGTTATTAAATAAGGTCATTGTGCTTTGTTAGGCCCCATCTGAAGTTGTCATCAGGGAATGTGGCAGGTACAGTGTGACAGACAGGCGCCCAGATGTTGGTATTTGCCCTTCCTGTTCCTCTTGGTTCCTTAGGGTGCTGACGGTTTTTCCTTTGGGGCACATTCATCTTCATGTATGTCCATCCATCTCTGGCAAAAGCAGCGGATCGTCACTTTATTTTCTCATTGTGAGGGCCTGAAATAGGCTTAAATATAACACCATCATGCCAAGTCCCATATTCATTGTTTTCTTTGCCTCCTTGTGGGTTCTGCCTCCTGACGGGGGATCAGTGGCCAGCATTTTTCCAACCTCTTCATAATTTACAATGTCAGCCTTTCTGAAAAAGCTGATCCATGCTTTTATTTCTTGTAGGCTAGTAACGGTTTCTTTTCAAAGTTAAAGCTGAAGCTGGAACAAAATTGGAAAAAAACATTTCTTACATTATTTCTCAAGTCTCTAAAATGAAAGGCAACGGAAAGGTTGGTAGAAAAGACATGAGAGTGGTTTTGATCTCATGTAACTCTTTGCAAATAAGCATATTTCACAAATAAATATTCAGAGTTTCCACTTTTACTGTTTTTTATCTAGTATTTGTCTTTGTTTATCCTGTTCTGGTTCTCTGAAATACAATCACCATTGTTTGAGAAATGTGTCAGACATTAATGAATAAGTGAACCTGCCTTTCCTTGAATGTTCAATCTGAGCTCCGTGCATTGTGGCGCGCAGCTGGGACCCTTTGATTATGTTGGCTCACAGTTGTACCGTGAGTCCCCTCTTCGTGGACCCGCCCTGATGAGCACACACTCAGACTTGGGGGTGAAAGGGGCAGTCTGGGCCTCTATGTCTGATCTGCCACAGGCTCTGTCCAGCAAAGTGAGCTCTTTAGCCACCCACTTCTTTCCCTCTGAGCTGATGACAACTCAGTCTGGCCTGTGTAAACCATCAAAGTAGATAAAAACACAGACTGCAGGTTTTTAACCCACCAGGAGCTCAAATCTAATTGAATGTATCTGCTTAGTTGGCCACTTGTAGGGTCAGGTTATCAATCAGAAAATGTTATTTAAATGCATAAAGCATAGCACCTTCTTATTGTATCTTGTGTATTGATATTGTCATAAGTATTATTGGATACAGCCGTGTCCACTTTACATGGGCTGACAAGCCGACACAAATTCATATAAGCTAGATGCAGAATGCTGCACATGCATTTTCAGATAATACCACCAAAAAAAGAAAAGCATTTTTGTCAGATATTCACTGACTTACAAACAAAAAAATACTTACTACGATACAGAGGACATCCAGGGTTTTGTGACAAAGTAAATACACATGTGTGTTCTCTCCTATAACAAACAGGCTTTCTACAGTCAAGCCTCTGAAATGAAGAGTCAGTTTGGTTTGGCGGTGTTATATCTTATCCCGACTGAAAGTGAGAAGCTGTAAAAAGATCAGGGGGGGAACATCTTGTCACTCTTTTCCATTTGTCTATCCGGCTGGAGTTTCTAGTCATAAACTCAACTCAAGGCTGATTGTAAATCAGCTCGGATTAGGAAGCTGTCCAGTTTGGGACAGACAGCGTTGCCCTGTTGACTCTTCGTGTCTGAGGTGGCCGTGGGCTCTGCCGCATCCCCCCTCAGCTGTGGGGGTTATGCGTAACTTGACTGCTCTGCTGAGTCCCCGATGGCTCTCCTGGACTCTCCATGCCTCCCTTACCCGAAACCTGACCCCCTCAACTATTTAACTGTTGAGTCTTGAAAACCTCTGTCTTCCTTTGTCGACAGCTCTCTGTGTTAGAGTTTATGTCCTCTCTGCTGGCTGCTGCTACTCCTTACTTCTCCTCCACAACATCCTTTTACCTCTAAATCAAATTAAATATGTCATTTTCATTAGATATTATTTCCTCCATTACATTGTTTTCCATCACATGTATTTACTCATTTTCTGAACTGATTTGTGTGAAGAGATCTCTATATTAAAAAGCAAAAAAGATTGATGGTCTCATGGTATTTTAGGTCAAACTATAGTCAAACTCTGCCTGTGTTTTATACAGGCAGAGTTTCCATTCTCTACTTTGGAAACTGCCTCCTGTGCTCAACATGTGGGCCTAATGATAGGAAAGATAGTGGCGATAATAGAACCAGTTCATCTGGTTGCACAGTGTACTGGTGTTGTGTGTTAGCTGGATGTTGCTCTCCACTGCACCAGGAGGCAGACACTGACCCTACCCACCAGCCATTGTTAGCCATTTTCTATGAGGAAAGAAATAGCTCAAATGTCAAAGTATGGGAATGGCACAGCACCAAACCAAAACAAAGCGCCACATTGAATCCTTTGGAAAGCCAGTCTCAGGTCAAGCAAGAACGGCCTTACTGGAGGAGACAGTCTGTGGGCAACATGGCAACATAACAAGCACCAAACATTTTTGACATTTCTGTAGTATTTTACTCCTAAAATGGGCCGATGAATCCCAAACTCGGCCACTGCTCCCTCTCCCCTATAAAACAAATAGTTTCTAGCTTCTTATAAACACAGGAAGGGCAAGATTATATCACTGTGGGAGAAAGTGAAATGAAATTAGCTAAATTGGGTTACTTGGCTCAAATTACCCAAATCAATTCAGAAAGGAAACATCCTCTCTGCCTTTTGCCTTTTCGCAGGAGAAACCACTTCTTTACCTTCTCTGTCATTGGATAAATACTTTGTTACACCCATAATATTTGTAGTTTCACACATCTGCTCAAAATCCCACCTGTATTTGTGTACATTACCTGAGGCTCTAACTGACAGAGCAGAACAGTATACACATCACAGCCTGGGTATGTCCCCATGGCTCGTAATGCCAGGGAACCTATTGCATTTACTGATCATTTATTTTCCACTTCTAATTCATGTTTTTATGACTGAAATCTTAATTGAATCCAATATCTGCGGGCAGGTTTTTACTACATGTTGCTCCTCTTCTAAATGGATAGACATTTGTGTGAGTCTGCATGCCTGTTTTCCAGTAACTCAGAATAAAAGGGCTACTAGAGGGGACCTTGCTCTTTGCCTTTTGGCCCTACAGTTCTACTTCAGTATGCGTGACTGACTGAGAAGAGAAAACAGACCACGCTTTGGGTCTGAAAAGATGCTAGAGTAGATATCTTTGCTTGTTTTTCCATCCACGTTTTACTGTTTGCATCACAATTCAACCATATGAAACATTATTATGAAGTGTATTAAAGAGATCGCCTTGGCACACAGTGCAATTGGTACTTCTTAGTCATTACTTCATTATAAACGAGGGTCAATCCATTGAAACCTAGGTGGACAGCAACAAATGATTTTTTTCACTATCAATAATCTGCCCATTATTTTCTCAATTACAGATTAGTTAATTTTATTTCGATAAAATGTCCCAAATTATAAAAAAATGTTCGCCATGGTTCCCCAGAGACATCTCCCAATGTCTTGTTTTGTCTGACCAACAGTCCACAACCTAAGCATATTAAATTTAAAGTGATATACAGGAAGACAATGAATTACATTTGAGGAGCTGGAACCAGCAAATATTACATGCAGCTGAAAACAATCATCCATCATCAAAATAGTTCATGTTAGAAGAAAATGTTCCTGCTATTGACTAATTGATAACTTAACTAATAGTTTCAGTTGTACAGTACATCTTAATGTGTTTGTCTTTCATCGACTGCATTTATTTAATTAATAGGAATTTGATAAACTCTGTCTGTTTTATTTTGATAATCATCAGCTCGAGGTTATTATTTACTGTACTAGTATAAGTTATCAGTAGCCAATGCTCATTAAAGTAATGTCCATTCGATGTTAAAAATGCTCAGGGAGACGGATGATACACATGTGTTTTATTATTCTTTACTTCCTAGTATGATTGTCCTAAAAACTGCATCGGAGGTGAAATTTCTCCCAGGAGAAACAGAGGAGGAGAGAGTGGCTCGGGGTCAGACAGGAGAGGAAATGTACTACTATGAACTACTACTATAAACAGGACACATTCCTGCTTTAATTCTGGACATCTGGTATGCATGCTGCTTCTTTCCTGTCTCCTGCCATGGATTCATAGAGCAGGTTATGTCAAAGGCCCCATTGCAACATCTCTGCACTGGTTCCCACTACAATTATTTGTACGCACATTGCAATCTTTTTATTTTTCAAGGTTTCTCTTTGGCATCTATCTGCAATTTAAGGTTGTTTCATGTGCTTTTAAGTTTGCCTTATATTTTGTGGTATCAGAAAGATGCTGTTTAATGTGAAATGATTAGTGAACTGCCACGAAAAGCAGAAACACAGTTTATTTTCCTCAGTCCCCTTTTAGAGCACCTGATTCATGATGTGCTGATGGAGTGAACAATACCGATGTGGGAAACTTATTTTAAAAATACTCACACGTGTCATTCCCTCTTACTCTCGACTAAGGGGTTGTCATTTCATCGTATATTTAATTTATTTGTTCATATCTCAAACACTCCACCAGTGGAGCATTGTTAGTGTGAACATCATGTCTGGCCTCGGATGGGTTAACAGGGTGCTGCATTTTAGAGGAGAGGCTGAGTTATAGCTGAAGGTTAAAGGTCAAGCTGACAGGCCGTTTGTGGCCGGGCTGCCGGGGTTCTGTTGGTACGGGTGTAAATGAGGTTCCTAGTGCAAACAATCGCTCATGTCTCTTCAAAGAGAAATGCTGAGGTGATCAGTTTCAGGGGCTGGCAAGTTCCCTCATATTGTTGTGCTTCCTCAGTTTTAAGATTTTCATGTTGACAAGCTCTTGGCTCGGTCAAGGAAGTTATTTCCTCTAAAGCTTGGGTTGTTTAGTTATCTTTTAAATGTTGTGATGAGGTCATAAAATGGTTAAGTGTGTTGGTCTCCAAACACAAATTAGAGCATTTAGGATTTAATTTGAGCCACCGTAAACTGCCTGCCTCAGGACCTCTCGTGTGGCGTTCAAGTGTTTTTTTTAATGGCTGGATTAGATGACAGGTCTGGTAATAGGCCTGCACTTTGCTACTAGCTTGTTGTGGTTAAAATGAAGGTGTTGCCTGAACAATACTGAGACTCAAAAGTGCAGTGGAGACGCAGACCATCTCCTGTGGCAGGATGCTGAGTGTCAGCACAGGAAGTGAGGTCAGGGTGTATGTCTCCAAAATGTCCGTCTCTGCTGTCGGTGCCAGAGGCCTGTAAAGTCAATGACACACACTCAGTCAGAGCTTCTTCAAAGAGCCAAATAAATCGGAAAAAAGGAAATGCGTGTTCATAAATGAAACTAATGCTCACGTCTTCTATTTTCAGAGTTCTATGAATCTGCCTCCAGACAAAGCGCGGCTCCTCAGGCAGTACGACAATGAGAAGAAGTGGGACCTGATCTGCGACCAGGTGCATTCACAAACTTGTTTTCATAAACGACAAAACCAGCGCTCACAATGCGCACTAACCTGCCGTCCTCACTATACTCACTCTGAACCAGTCCAGTAACTGGAGCCGACTGCACATTACAATGCTTACACTGTTGTGTATTTTCAGGAGAGGTTTCAGGTGAAGAATCCGCCTCACACCTACATCCAGAAGCTACGAGGATACTTAGACCCCGGAGTCACTCGGAAGGTGGGAGCGTACTAATGTCCTTTCAAATATATAGCGTCCACTTAAAGGGGAACTCCACCGAGGTCCAAATCACAGTCTGTTTACAGGTGTTGGGGAGTACTTCTGCATATGTGGAAACAAAGTTTCATCAAGCCTTTATTGGCTGAAGAATTCTAATGTTGGTTTGGGCTGAAGGCTACAAGTTTGGAAAATTAAAAATATCTTGGGGTCTGTAGAAAGAAGTGAGGTTACAGCCCGCTCCTCTCCTCAACTTTGCTTAAGGTTTTACGTTACCCAGTGCTCGCACAACATTCTCGAATCTGGGAATGAACTGTCACGGGTTGAGTTGCATTCTGGGTACTGGAGGCACCAACGAAGTTATAAACAAGAAAGACGTTTTTATTCAACATCGTGAAGCCATAAAGGTAACACAAGTGTAACGCTAAATCTGAACTGTTCAAAAGGAACCTGTAAACTCTCACTGCGTGTTAAGTAGAACCTGCACTATGATATTTCTACAACAATCTCTGATCTTTCACTGTGTTACAGAAGTTTCGCAGACGGGTGCAGGAATCAACCAAAGTCTTGAGGGAGCTGGAGATCTCACTGAGGACAAACCACATTGGGTAATCAATACTTTGTATGGATCTATTTAATGGTACACACACCTGAAGGAAACCTCACAACTGTTTCCCCTGGTACCGAATGGTGCATTGTGGGCTCTTGCTGCTGCAGGGACCCAGAGCTCTTTCTGGTGCCCAGATATCCCCCATTGTTCTAACTTGCCAAGCTCTGCAGCTCCACTTCATAGAGCTGGTCCTCATAATGCCCAGATGGTAGCTATTGTGCTGCCCCGTCCACTCCCCCATAGTGTGGAGCAGGAAGCTTTGTTGTGTGTGCCAGAGGGACAGGAAGCCCGATGACCAATGCTGAGCCCAGTGAAACGCACAAAAACGACACACAAGGATACTTTTCTGTTTACACATTTTAAAGCACACAATCCTTTTATATTGTTTTGTCATAGTTTGCCATGGACACTTAATACCTTACAGTTCCCGACACAACCGCTGTGTATGCAGATGTTGTGTGAAGCCTTTCTAGCCCTTATCTTCACTGTCGCAGACATGATCCTTGACTTTATAATCTGATGTCACATAATAAATGTGCTGCAGTGACTTGGCGCTGAATTCCCAAACCAAAAGCCGCCTGTAAAAATAAGAATATTTTCCATAGCACTCGTCGAGCTCCAAGAATAACTCATATTGTATTACTCATCAATAAAGTTCTGTTTTAATGCATTTCCCAGAAAGACTTGCAGGCAAAGAAAAAAGAAAGCTATTTTTCAGGAGACTTTTGTGGATGGGATTAAGTGTAATAGATGGCGGTTATGTGCATGTCTGTTTCCTCGGCCAATTCTGATGTGTTATTCCAGAAATTGCCAAGGAAATCTGAAATAGCAACTGGTTGGCAAGGAGAAGAGAGGAAGGAGTGAGGGGTCGGTGGCAGGGAAGGAGAAAAGGGAGGGAGGGAGGGAGGGTGGTGGTAGACAGGAAACTGATGATCAAGCCTGCCTCCTTGTCCAACCCTCCTCTCCTTTCCTCCTGCACCCAATCTTCTTACTGCTTTGTTTGCTTTCCTCGGTTCTTCTCCTCACCTCCCTCTCTCCCTCCCTCCCTTTGCTACTTTGAGGCTCTGATTGCTTTCCTGCCTGACGCGCCATTGGCCGACTGTCATCCTAACCAGCACCCCAAGACTATTTTAAGAACCTTTTACCCCAATCCTGTCCCCCCCACCTGGAGTTCTCTGAAGACGTCTGGAGGAGGTGAAGGGGTCTGTGGGGGAGGCAGTCTCAATGCTGTTAACTGTCAGGGATTCAACCTGAACTCAACTCCTTCAGCCATATGTCCTCCACATTCTTTCACTCATCGCAATGGGAATTCCTTTGTTTGGAGTTGTTTCTCTCTCCAAAAAACTGGAGTTAAATGTGGAGTCTGGTTTACTTTCCATGACATTCCTGCCAAGTTCCTTCATACAGGGGAGGGGAGACCCCCCTCAGAGCTGCCTTAAAGGATCATTCCCGTTTAATACAGCAAGGGCTTTGTTTTTTTACCATCATGTCGATCACTTAAAACATCTTTGCTGCAATATATAAGTTGATATTTCTACAACAATAAGTCAGACGGGAGGGACACAAGCTGTCGTACTATCAGACAGAAAGTTTATCCGGATTACAGAAACTATATTATTCCAGGAAATATTGTGAGCATGCACAACTATGGGAAGTTGATGGATGAATTAACAGTTTGGACAACAATTCTGCCTTATTTTATTAATAATGTTGGCTCACTTTGCTCAAAACCAATGTAATCGTCTGGGTTGTCAGTTTTCCCAGATTTTAATAATGAACTTGGCCAGAATTTCTCAATCAAAAGTCTTCAATCTTTATTAATTTTTCTTTTTTTTGTCCAACCAACTCTCCAAAATCCCAATTTATTCAATTTGTTTGAATGTAATACCAATAAATGCAATGAATCCCCACATCTGATAACATGCAATTTTACAGTGAAGCTTAGTAAGTGTCGGGAAAGATATAAACTAAAACATACGTATACATGCATACACATCTGTGTGAACACGCATATCTACAACATATGATAATATTGACACTCATTAAATCCGTTATTTCAAGTCAGTACATCTAATAAGACAAGTATATGTTTTTGTGATAGGGAGGATGCCCAAAATACTATTTGTATTGATACGACGTGATACAGATCAATTACTAAACGACATTTTCTCTCTTTTTCACTTCCTTTTTCTCCATAAATGGGTAAAATGCAATCCTAAAGGATAAAAGGACACGGGTGTGTTTCTGATCTGGTGCCCTGCTAACGCCTCTGTGTTCCCATGCCTCACAGGTGGGTCAGGGAGTTCCTCAATGACGAGAACAGAGGTCTTGACATCCTGGTGGAGTACCTCTCCTTTGCACAGTGTGCTGTCATGTAAGTACTTTTATACAAGTACGCTTTATATACACACACACACACACACACACACACAGCTCATGACCGTGGATTGAAACCTTTCCTGAGGAACTAGGTTGGGCAGTTGACTCAGCTGCTGGGTTAACACGTAATGTCCTGTAATAAACTGCTTGTGCATCTAAAAATGTGCTCTTTGCATTTGCGATCTTTGAACAATGTGTCTGACTTGTTGCATATTCGGCAAACTAAAAGTGTTTCTGTGTATGCTATGTGGTGTAGTGCTGATCTATACCTTGCCTGAATGGGACAGGATCTCTGTGCTGAGCTTCATCATGCAGCTCGATGACAGTTCTCGTGATAACCCCTGGCTCTCGGCTCTTTACCAAGCTGCCTTGCTGACCTAACCTCCCCCGTTCCTCTCCTCTACCCCCCCCCTCCCCTGTGCCTCTGTGTTGCCTTGTGTGTCGGTCTGTATGTGGCCCAGGTTGGATTTAGAGGGGCTGGAAAATGGGGAGGATGGCTTCTTGGATAAGGCTAAATCTTGGAGCAGGTCCATAGAGGATCTGCACCATTCCAGCGCCCAACCCTTCTGCAACACACTGGTGCGCTCTGCCCACCAGTCTGTCCTTCGGTACGTATTGCTGAGCGAGCTTCTCTGCTGTTACCTGCCCCCGTTATTGCCTCGCTGTGCTACCTTGAATGCTTCAATAATACATTAACATGTAAACCAGTTGTCTCGGTGCTGTTTTGTTTCAGGACGATGTCTGAGATGGTTGACTAGTTATGTTTTGTCTGACCTCTTGACCTCAAGGCTCTGCACAAAGTTAATCAGATATAGTATCAGAGATAGATACCCAAATCTTTGACCTTCTGCGTTATGAGTCTCTCTTGGTAATGGGCCTCTCTCATCTGTCCAGATGTGCGTCTGTACTGTCCTCAGATGAAAGCCAGCTGTGAGCTGCAGCATATGTTGGGCAGTTGTCTTCTTCCTCACTGAGCCACAAGAGATGGAGAGACACAAGGCATAAAGTCTGATGGGAGGAATTTAAAAGAAAAATAGTCGACAAGAAGATTAAGAAAACTGCTGAATATGTATTAGTGTATATATTATTATAGTGTATAATTCAGAAACGCTGGATCACAAGCGACTGTAAAAGCTATTTATGAACTGCACAAGAAAAGTAATACTATGTGCACATGCTGACAGGCAATACAGTTGCATAATAGCAGTATGTGTGCATAGAACTCACTGTTGACAGCAGCAAGGATAGCAGTCATCTCCCATGATGCATCAGTAACCTCAAAAGCCATCTAAGTTTTTTCTGTCAGACCTCGTTCTCTGTAATTTTCTCTCTCTGCCTCTCTATTTGACACACTTGAAACTAGAGTCATACGACTACCAGACAAACTCCAGAAATAAATAAAACAAGCGTTGGTTAAACATAACATTTGAGTTTAATTCGTAAATCTCTAGCATATAATAACTGCTGCCCTCCGTTGCAGCTATGGCACGGTTTCCAGCAGCAAGACCATCAAGAACTCCCGCCTTGTGAGCCAAAAAGATGATGTGCATGTGTGCATCATGTGTTTGAGAGCAATCATGAATTACCAGGTAAAACCAACACTCTACAACCCAATCGGACACAGATATCTGTTATCAACAGGAGGATTATATGCTTCCTGTGCAGTGTGCTCCATATATTCTAAGGTTGTTCTCACCACATCCCGTTCTCTCTCTCTGCGTGTCTTCTTCATGCAGTATGGCTTCAATATGGTCATGTCTCACGCACACGCAGTCAATGAAATTGCTGTCAGCTTGAACAATAAGAACTCACGGTAAGAACCGTCTCCATTACTGGGTCAAACAATTGGGGAAACCCTGCAGCCAGTTCATATGATATGCCTCTCATTCTTCATGGGGCTCGGCTTTTCTCCGTAGTCGGGGATCAGAGCCGTATATACAGGCTGTTAAGGAATGTTTACTAAAGGAAGATTAGTGGTAAACCGCCAGCACTGATCACTTCATAATGAAGGCTGCCCTACTTCACACTTTAGTATGGATTAAAGATTTCAACTGCTGTATGTTGATGCGTTCGCCTTAATTTTAAGGACATACATTCTGCTAGCGTAGATAGTATAAATATTGTGCTTTCCCGCCTTTAATTTAAGAGTGTCTGCAGTCGAACTTTATCCAGGTGTGTATTACGTGTTTCCTGTACTTACAGGACGAAAGCCTTGGTCCTGGAGCTGCTGGCTGCTGTCTGTCTAGTCCGAGGAGGTCACGAGATCATCCTTTCTGCATTCGACAACTTCAAAGAGGTGCTCAAAGCAATGTTTTAATTCAACTTGAACTGTTATCATCTAAAATTCTGCAGTTTATATTGAGTGGTAATACATGGCTAACCCTGTGAGAATTTAATGTGCTATAATAATAATTGATAATATATTCATATTCATAATGTGCGTCACTGGAATGCATGAGGGCGTAAGAGCCAGTGCAGATGAATGAAAGTGGAGGAGCTCTGGCAGATTTGATGTCGACTGAGGGTCCAAGCAAAGCTCTACGGTGGCCTGTCTGAGGTCATTAGTCTCATTAGGACACCAGATGTGAGCCAACCTTGAACAATGATAAGAATCAACTCCCTGATGGGAGCAAGGAGACCACAACGTTTGGCTTAGCCTCTCGGTTTCTGCCTACTCGGTCATCTAAACACCGGAACTGTCGAAAAGCCCCAGAGACACAAAAGCGAATCCCCCCACTAGTCAAAACAAGATGGTGTTTCTGGAGTGCTATATTTTTAAATGATACCTTAATACAAAGTGGCAGATATTAAACCACAGGTGTACAGTAAGCAAATATTAGGTCTACAACTACTCCTGTTTCTAATTAGAACTGTCAGAAATGGGCATGGATTTTAAAAATTGTTACCGTGCTGGATAAAGCACCTTCTAGAAACATTGTTCCCCCCTCTCCTCCTTCATTGTATTGTTGTGCAGGAATTTGGCTCAAGAAGTCGGTCCCCTGTCTTCATCTTCCGCTGGCTTCCCTTCCCATGAATTATAATAATAACAAGAGGTTGTTGTTGAAAATGGAGGAAGCTGTTCTCTGTTTACATACAGCTACGCTCTGGTTTAATCCTGGAATGTGATACCAAAAAACTTTATGATATTATATATAATATATAGAATATAAGGTCGTAGGACAGGACTTCAGAGGACCAACAATGTTTGTTTTGATATTATATATTTTTGCATATACAGGACTGTCTCAGAAAATTAGAATATTGTGATAAAGTTCTTTATTTTCTGTAATGCAATTAAAAAAACAAAAATGTCATGCATTCTGGATTCATTACAAATCAACTGAAATATTGCAAGCCTTTTATTCTTTTAATATTGCTGATTATGGCTTACAGCTTAAGAAAACTCAAATATCCTATTTCTAAATATTAGAATATCATGAAAAAGTATACTAGTAGGGTATTAAACAAATCACTTGAATCGTCTAATTAACTCGAAACACCTGGAAACACATTTTCAAATGTTTGATTTTGTTTTGCTGTTATAAATCTTTTTTTTTACTTGGTCTGAGGAAATATTCAAATTTTATGAGATAGGATTTTAGAGTTTTCTTAAGCTGTAAGCCATAATCAGCAATATTAAAAGAATAAAAGGCTTGCAATATTTCAGTTGATTTGTAATGAATCCAGAATGCATGACATTTTTGTTTTTTTAATTGCATTACAGAAAATAAAGAACTTTATCACAATATTCTAATTTTCTGAGACAGTCCTGTATTTGCATCAACTCAAGATACAACAGAACAGCCTGCAAACATAGAGGGACTATGATCTTGTTCTCAAGTAGAAATAGATAATCAAATAAGTAAAACATTGAAGGGAAAAAGGACTATTGGTGGCATTTCTTCATAAAAAAGCGGTGGTCTGTGTTTAATTTTGAATGTTCCCTCCATTTCAACTGAAAATTAAATATCATAAATTAATTTCATTCCTTTGTATCTCTGCATCTTTTGCATTGTAGGTGTGTAAGGAGAAGCATCGCTTTGAGAGACTGATGGATTACTTCCGCAGTGAGGAGGGAAACATCGACTACATGGTAAGATACACTTTGTATTATGGATGGATGTTTTTATTTGGGTGGGAATGTTTGTCCATCTAATTATCTATCCAATCGAATGTATTTGGATGTAAATCTGTCTGTGGTCCAGGTTGCTTGCATGCAGTTCATCAACATTGTGGTGCACTCGGTGGAGGACATGAACTTCAGAGTCCATCTGCAGTATGAATTCACCAAGCTTGGACTGGATGATTACCTGGAGGTAAGATGACAATGCTGTTGTTAAAATGGGTGTTCCAAATTAATATTCTCAGGCTCAGACTATTTGTCCAGTGGGTGTGGAGTATCTCTAATTACAATTCATTCTCCCTCCTGTCAGAAATGTAAACATACAGAGAGTGACAAGCTGTCGGTGCAGATCCAGGCCTACCTGGATAACGTGTTTGACGTGGGAGGTCTGCTGGAAGATGCGGAGACGAAGAATGCTGCTCTGGAGAAGGTGGATGAACTGGAGGAGCACCTGTCCCATGTAAGTGCACCTCCCAGTCTGGGCCACCAACACAGCTCTTTGGGCCCGTTTATGAGATTATTGTGTGTTCGCCATCCATGTACTTAACTTGTCTGTTTCTAAAATGGTGATTACAAATGTGTGTTTGCATTTCACAAATGCTTCAGAATAATGACGGGGTGGAAAACACTGGGAAATACTGTCCGTGAAACAAGCTTAATGTTGTTCTTGTGTTGGCTCATTCTTTATGGGCAGTTGTCTTCATATCCCACACTGCTTTCCAAAGACCTTCTCATTCAAAGGTTGTGGGCAGCCCTGACATCACTTTAGGAATTTCATAACAAACTCTGCTCTCAGTAGTCAGGAATGATGGGGGAGGATGAGGGTTTTGAATTCCTATTCAACATGTGTAATCTGTTCAAAATCAAACCGCTGTGTCATGCTGTTGCTGCATCATGCTGCTCGGTGTATACTATTTATTATTGATGATACACAGTGTATAGGGGAGAGAATGGGAGGAGTGAGACTGGGAAGGATGACGGTGCTGCTTAATAACTACAATAATAACTTCATATCCACACTATGTTGATCTGCACTTCACACATTTCATTTATTTACACTACACACATTTCATTTACACTACACACATACACACACTTTGCATTTTGCACAGTCTATATTTAATATTGTTATATTTAATTTAATTTGTCATTAGTATTGTGTATGCATATATGTTGTATATATACATATATATTTTATTTTATATTTTACTTTGTATACTTCTTTATCTTTCATCCCTGTTTTTTATATTTTATTTTTTATTCTTGTGTGTTTAGTTTATTGGTGCTGCTACTGCTACGACAAATTTCTCCTTGGGGATTAATAAAGTATATATCTATCTATCTATCTAATCAACTCTTGAATTCACCTCCTCTCATCTCTCCGTTGTTGTTTTATCTCTCTGTCTTCTTTCCCAGGTGACAGAGAAGCTGCTGGAGGTTGAGAATGAAACAATGATGAAAGTAGCTGATCTGGAGAAGGTGCTCCTTCAGAAAGATAAGGACATGCATGTAATACGGGTAAGCTGTGAGTCGTAATGATGTAATATCGCTTTGCCTGCCTCGCATCAGAAAGGCCTTGCATCACTTCGCTGTGCGTTAGAAAAGATCAGTTTCAGATGCATGGAGCTAAATTGCTGTGATAGCAAATTAGGTCAGCAGGAAACAGGATGTTTCTTATGCATTTAGTCATTGTCTTGTGCTCTTCATCGCCCCCTGGTGACTCTCCAGGAAACATACGAGTCGAGCAACACCCAGGTCACCACACTGAGGAGGGTGATCAAGGAGAAGGATGCTGCCTTCCAGAAGCACTTCAACATCGAGAGGAGGCTGCTGGAGCTCGAACAGCAAGGCACCATCCGTTTACACAAGAAGGCTGATGGAAATATTGCCATTGAGCCGCTGGGTGTCGGGGGTGGTGTTGGGAGTAGTGGCCTTGGGATCCCACTGGGGGACATAAGGCAGCTCTCTTTGGGTTCAACAGCTGGATTTACAGAACCAGGAGGACAAGACACCAGTTTACCACCAGCCAGCGAAGCCCCTCCACCTCCTCCTCCGCCACCTCCACCGCCTCCTCCTCCTCTTCCCTCAGCCCTAGGTGATAAACCATGACTCAGTGTTTTTTGTCAGGTGATACATATATGTATGCCTGGTGACACATATATGTATGTCTGGTGACACATACAGGTAAAGGTTGACCTGGTTTGACGATAGACACTCTGAAGAGGGCTATTTTTGTTTCTCCTTCTTTGTTCATCCGTGCCAAGCGATGAGTCACAGCGGTGGGTTTCTAACCCAGACAGGAAAGGGAAATACAAGTTGTTTCCTTTGTGTGAGAGTGCGCAGAACGACTGTAGCACAGGACCAACTGTTAGAGCAGTTTTCAGCTCTTTTTTTTAAAGGAGCAGTTTCTAGAATTAGAAAACTGACGCAGGCATGGAATTTAGTACTCGTAGCTATGTTTTCAGTCGTGTAGAATCACCTGAAACGAAGAGTCTGTGTGTCTTCATTACTTAAGAATGAGCCGTTTAGGTCTGATGAGTCCTATGAGTGGGTCCTCCTCACTGAGTCTCCCATGTTGCACCGCCATGTTCTACATTGGCCCAAAACACAAAAACTAAACACTGTCTGTTTTTTTAGCAGAGGGGTTTTCAGTTGGTTGCAATCTGCCACCTCACCGCTTGGTGCCACTAAATCCTACAAAGAAAAAGCTTCACTACGATGAAAATCACATTTACAGGAGTCTAACTTACACCACAGAGGTTACTAAACATATAATAAAGGTTCATAATGAATTATATTGAATTTATAGAGAATAATAAAGGATCGTAAAACAGAATAGAGTGATGATAAAAATGACTTGTTGGTGTGGTCAGTGTTCTAGTAAAAAGCGTTTATCATTGTCTTTTACATTGATTGAAGGCCACTGTGCACCAGCCCCACCACCGCTACCTCCTCTCGCTCCACCTCTGCCGGATGCGTCGCCGTCAGTTATCCTGAGTTTGGGTCTGTCAGGTGAGAGCCCATATTAAATGGCTTTGTTGTTTTTCACCTTCGTACACTGCAGCTAATGGAGCTAAAGATGACACAAAGATGAAGCCCATGTCTGCATCAAAAGCCCATTGACAAGACATAATGCATTAAAAGGCTTTAGAAATATTTTATAATCATGCCAAACCAATGTTTACGAATATCACCTGTATTTATTTGTTTCTTAATTCTTGACTACAGCTATCAGAATCAAGAAGCCCATCAAGACCAAGTTCCGCCTGCCAGTGTTCAACTGGACGGCCTTGAAGCCCAATCAGATCAACGGCACCGTCTTCAACGAGATTGATGATGAACGTGTGCTAGAGGTAAATCAAGCAGATCAAACTGCTAAAATGTACCTGAAAACATCATTATCATTAATAAATGACTAATGAGCACAACACCGTTAAACATTTTTTGGGAAAAAGAACATCCTAATTTGTTCTAATTATTTAATCTTAAAGGCTCAGGTAAATGGCAACATCATGATTGGTGCAAGGAAAAACATGACATCACCTTTTTCCAACTGAGCCCTCCCACCCACATCAAACCAGTCAGAAAAGCTCAGCGCAAAATAACAGATGTCTCATGTGAAATGACAAACTGTTCTAACTGGGTCAGAAAATAGACCATCCCTCATAGTGGATTGAGATAATGTGTTTCCAGGACCTTTAATATTAGTTCATAACAAGTAAATAATTCATGTCATTCATGTGCAGGAGCTGGATCTAGAAAAGTTTGAGGAGCTGTTTAAGACCAGAGCCCAGGGTCCCATTGTGGATATTACCTTCACAAAGAGCAAAGTGGACAAGAAGGCAGTAAACAAAGTCAACCTTCTGGACTCCAATCGCTCCAAGAACTTAGCCATCACACTGCGAAAGGCTAACAAGACAACAGAGGAGATCTGCAAAGCCATAGAGAAGTAGGCACTTTTCCTGGACTTCAAATAGTTTCAGAACAATAGACAAAATGGTGACTAATAGCTGTTATGTTTACTCAGGTTTGACCTCAAGGCCTTACCCGTCGACTTTGTGGAGTGTCTGATGCGTTTCCTGCCCACGGAGAACGAGGTGAAGGTGTTCCGCCAGTACGAGCGGGAGCGCCGCCCACTGGACCAGCTGGCGGAGGAAGATCGCTTCATGTTCTTCTTCAGCAGGATTGAGAGGCTCACGCAGAGGATGAACATCATCACCTTTGTTGGGAACTTTTCTGACAACATCAACATGCTCACGCCCCAGCTCAATGCCGTCATTGCCGCTTCCGCCTCAGTGAAATCTGCACCAAAGTTGAAAAGAGTGCTTGAGGTAAGAAGTGTATATTTGACCAGTGTTTGTATTGTTTATGTATCTTGTTGTTGTGTTTTATTCAGTCAATCATTGCAATACAATGCAATATTATTCTTTATAATATATCAAACAGAAAGACTGAAAAGGTATAGGTAGAAGCAAAAATGCTTATTTCCATGTATTCCTTTGGTTTTCTTCTAGATCATCTTAGCATTGGGGAACTACATGAACAGCAGCAAGCGAGGCTGCGTTTATGGCTTCAAATTACAAAGTCTTGATCTGGTGAGTATTAACTAGTCAAATTTAGAGACATTTTTAAACTGCTCAGATAACCACTCGGCACAAAAATATGCTCCTGTGTTGATTTGTGCAGTGCTTTTCCTGATATTCCCTTCATTCCTATTGCCACACAGCTGCTGGACACTAAGTCTACAGACAGAAAGATGACGTTGCTCCACTTCATTGCTCTCACTTTGAAAGAGAAGTACCCTGAACTGGCCAACTTCTACAACGAACTGCACTTTGTGGATAAAGCTGCGGCAGGTGAGTTCAGCATTACGAGGATATGCGAAGAGAAAGGTTAGCTCTGTTCAGTGAAATAAGAACTTTTTTAAAACACTTTGCTCACATACTGTTGTATTTCTGTAAATAAAACATATTCTCTGTTTACTGTACACAAGTATCTCTGGAAAATGTGCTTCTGGACGTTCGAGAGCTGGGGAAAGGCATGGACCTGATCCGGAGAGAGTGTACTCTCCACGACCATTCAGTCCTGAAGGGCTTCGTTCAGGCCAGTGACACACAGCTTGACAAGCTGCAGAAGGATGCCAAGACAGCAGAGGTATCAAACCCTGTCCTCACCTCTCAACCTCAAAAGTGGAAACAGAAAAATAAAAATAGACATGAGACATACCTCTGTCCCAGATTCAGATCACTGACCTCTGACACACAACCAATCCTGACTGAACAGTGTTTACAAACTGTCCTTCCCGATTCTAGGAAGCCTTCAACAATGTGGTGAACTACTTTGGAGAGGGTGCCAAGACAACTCCGCCCTCGGTGTTCTTCCCCGTGTTTGTGCGCTTCATCAGGGCCTACAAGGTGAGGACACGAAGCAGCATCTTTCCTCACTTCTGCAATGACAGGGTGCAGCTCTCTCTCCTGGTCAGATGGGAAGTTCCCTGGTTTCACACTCGGCTGTTGTCAGTCTCAGTGAGAGCAGAACAAGGCAGAGCTTTGGCTGCCTCGGTGCCACAGGACGTGGCGTATAGTCCGAGGCCAAATAACAGGAAAAGCCAGCTGGGTCTGACTCCAGAGCTGCAGCTGTGGTGTTTAGACTGGTTCTCCCCCCTCCCACTCCCCCTGTCCCTCATCTCCTTTACCCCCGGACAGCCTCGCCCTGCCCCAACACACAGCACATTTCCTGAGATTGTTCTCAGTCTGGATTTATGGGATCTGCTAAGGAAATGTGCAACACAAGGATTTCTGTGTACGCATGTGTGTCTGTATGAGTGACTTAAAGATATAGTTTGACATTTTGGAAATCCGCTTGCTACGACTCCTCGTTGGTCCAGGGGAGTGAGGAGTAGTCCTGGTGAAGAATATCCGGAAACATTAAATAATTAACTGATTCAATTAAATTTGACTGCAATTACAACATACACGCATTCATCCTAGTTTGA
The DNA here is from genome assembly GCF_029220125.1 of Pseudoliparis swirei. Classification (NCBI taxonomy): domain Eukaryota; kingdom Metazoa; phylum Chordata; class Actinopteri; order Perciformes; family Liparidae; genus Pseudoliparis; species Pseudoliparis swirei. The sequence goes on from NC_079396.1 coordinate 13,939,719, forward strand.
TGAACATATCCATATAACTCATATCTGTAAATAATAATACAAATAAGACAAATAAAAAATATATAATTATGTTTCTTACGTTTTCTGCCAGTATCCTCTTAGCCTAGCATAACAACTGAAAACAGGGGAAACCAGCTAGCCTAGCTTTGTCCAAAAATAGCTTTGGCAAATGTTGTTATCTTTAAAGTCTGTTTCCAGCTTAAATGAGCTTCTATCTCTTGTTGCAGTCACGTTGTTCTCTTCTCAACAGGATGCAGTGGAACAAAACGAACAGAGGAAAAAGCAGGAGGAAGCAATGAGAGAAAAGTTACTGGCTCAGGAGGCTAAACAGCATGACCCCAAGGTACAGTCAAAGTGCACTTCAACTGTAATCCATCAGATGTTTACTCAGTGCTAAATAAAGCCCAGGGCGTGCCAAGAAGCACAACACAAATATCCTCCCGCTGGTTTTCAGGTCCAGTCCCAAAAGAAGAAACAGCAGCAACATGAGCTGATCACAGAGCTGCGCAAGCGGCAAGCCAAAGACCACCGGCCTGTGTACGAGGGCAAAGATGGCACTATCGAAGACATCATCACAGGTGGGCCAGACGACACCCTAACAAGACCCAGTGTGGGTGCCTGTAGCCCTGGACCGCCCAGATCAAGGATGACTGTGGTCCTTCACTGCTCAGCTCCTTTGAAGTGCACCTTGTGCTACGTCGTCCAGACACCACAACATCTGGAGCACAGCACATAGCAGCCTCCAGTTATTCCATGATGTTTCATTAGAAATGAACTGCACTAAAGCTGTTGAGCTTCACTATGAAGATCGGCAGACTGACTTCCAATGTACATTCAATTTAGAAAACAAACTATTTATTTACAGGGTCTTTCTTTAAAGTCACTGTGTAGATTCTTTAATGAGATTATTATATTTTTCAGTGCTCTTTATTTTATTTTATTTTCAATTTATTTAACCAGGAAATGCCTGTTATATTTTTGTTTGTGGAAAAATTACAGTGAAAACTGTTTGGTGATTATGCAACTGTGTTTCTTGAATATTTACCACAATATGTCACCAAAGTCAGATATTTTCAAATGAGAGCTTTAATGGATGAAAAACCAAATCAGCATCTACAGCCTCAGGATCGCACACAAGCTAACTGATGTTTCTGTCACGATTATTAATCAGTGCTTAACATATAAATAATATAAACGTTGCATTAATGTGATTTTTTGGTCATTAATAATGCTTCTATGTCACTACTATCAGACCTGGTTTTTTTTTGCAGCTTATTTTGCAGCTGATGCCTTTCCAAGGTATAATCAGTGTAATGTAATGCAATAAATATTTCCTTTATGTCCCCTTTTTAGGATTCATAAGCAGTATACAAATATTTAATGAATTGTTTATAACACACTAAAATAGAAACCTTTTATAATATTTTGAGGCATTTGTTTTTACAGCAGCCTACATAGACGTGTGCCCACTAGATGAATTATTTAATCTTGGACAAATTCAATAATTCTCACTTATATTAGCTTCCAACTACATCTGTGTGTTATAACCCCTTTATTAACAAGTTGTGTAGTGCTTATAAATGCACAATAGGGTAAAATGTCACCGCTGAAACAGTTAAAAACCTTTTCACATAAAAGGTTTGCTTCCATAAATCCGACGTACAGGACATAAATAGCACAGTTTGGTTCCGGTCTCCTGAAAGACATTTGAAGGTGGTCCAGTGTTTTGCTCCCCCCAGAATGCAGTGTCTCCGGTGTGACATGTTTTCTCTCCCTTGCCCTCCTCTCCCAGTACTGAAGAGCGTGCCCTTCACAGCCCGCACTGCTAAACGCGGCTCACGGTTCTTCTGTGAAGCCAACCTCTGTGACGACGCCAACTGCTAGCCCCTCCCCCCTAATGCCAAGGTTACCCAGGTGTCTCTCATACGCCTCCTGACCCCTCTGTGCATGCAGCATGATCCCCGCCACCCACCCAAACCCCACCAACCACTGTGAACTAACTTGGGCCGTCATTTGATTGTTTGTGTTGGACTTCAGAGGATTCCTATGAGGTGATGGGAGTCAGCCAAACCTCTTTGCCTGGCAAACAAGTTGTAGTGTGAAAAAATATTTTTTTTCACACTCACATATTTTTTGAGTTTGAAAAATATGTTTATACTGTCACAGTACAATCATTAGCCACTACTGTGATTAAAGAATCACCATGCATGACATGTAAAAGGCTGTGCATTATTTCAACATATTTCTTTCATGAAGCTGAATTTAACAATCATCAGAAGAGGTTTGGCTAATTTACTGGTTTTATCGTCGATGCCTTGTCCCATGAAACTAACTTGTTTGGTGTTGGTTTCCTGCTAACATGTGACTCTTCTTTCCTCAACCACCACTGTTCATTCCACCCCTTCCAGCTGAAAAGAAGATTAATGACAGTATTTCCCACTCCTAAGAGAGGGTAAGGAAGGTAGCCTGGCTGAAACCTGGCCCGCTTGGCCCTCCAGCTCCTGTGTGCTACAGTGATGTCAGCTGCTTCAGCTCGCGCTTATGGGGCAGCAACAAATACAAAAAGGCTTCACAGCTGAGATTTTTCTAGAAAACACAAAAGTTAGAAAACCAGAGAGGCGACCCAGAGAAAAACAGTATCGCTCCAACCGCTACCTATTAACACATGAATTCACTTATTCAATCTTCCACCAAGTCTTTGCATCAAATGAAGCCTTTGTGGTATTTTAAGATCATCATCGTTCAGTTAATATGCAGAACTATACCATTTGAGATCATCAACATCATCATCATCATAATCATCACCCCCTTCAATTGTGTGTTGCATGTTGTCCAATGTTCATTGACCTCACACCTGTCAACCACGTCCGCCATGTCTTGTCTTTGCTAACTGTCATCCGCGCTGTGCTGAACAGCTATTTGGTCAACAGGCTCTAGAAAGAACTGCCAGTCAGATATAAATGACGTGTGTTACAGAGCTGAGAGGTTTTCTGTTACTTCAAGCACAGCCTGCTTGATTGTACTCAGCCTTTTGTAGAGCTTGTTCACCATTATACTGTAACGGTAATAATTATGGCTACTTTTATTTGTACTACTGCGTTACTCGTCTTACCAAGTTGCCATAACAACATTACCAAGACCTTGAATTTCACAGTTTTGTGTATCACTACTACCAGCTGAAATGCAAGGTAATGGCAATGTGCCATTCAGGGTTCAGTCTGTATTGTTTATGCCCATATTGGACATTTTGATATTTATTATACACATTGAACAAATTAACTGCAGAAGTTATTGCATATATTTTATGATTATTTAACTTAAATATACACATGCAAACTCAATTGCCGGAACATAAGGTACACCTAGCGAAAAACCAATGCATCCTGCCACATGTCCTACCTAAATGAAGGTTTACATTTTATGTGAAACTAACTGCGACTTTTTATGACATTGCAATACTATGAATTGTTATGACATTTGTTATGACGCTGAACTATTTTTTAATGACATTTTTATGACATACTATCTTTTGTCTTTATAAGACATTGTTTATGAAATACTATATACCATGACTCTAAGACTTTATGTTATGACATAACATTCTGTGACTAACAATATCCTGAGATATTATAAAATGGCTTTTTATGCCCTTTCAATGACAAATTATACTATGACTTTTTAAGACATTTATGACATACGATGACTGCTTCAACCTGTTTCTCATACCGTATTTTGACCTTTTTTATGAAATAAAACATGACCTTTTATGACATACTATGCTTTACCATGTGCATGGCATATGTTTTTCATTACATTGTATACAAAAACTTTTTTTTCAAATGTATGACATACTGAGTGAGTAATTCTTAATGAAATACTATATCACGACTTGACACATTTTCAGACTTCTTTTTACGGCATACACGATTTTGTGTGACATCCTCTATGATATTTTTTGACAAACTATAAGATGATATTATATGACATACTATACTTTTCCTTTTTAAACATTGCTTTATACTTTCATTGGGTGGATGTGGTGATTAGGAAATTAGGTGTACCTGATAAACCGGTAACTGAGTACATGTCGTCTACACATATGCCTTAACACACTCCTAGTACTGTCTAAGAACAATTAAGTTAAAGTTAAGTCGTAGCACGTTTGCTTATGTACCTCTGGGTCCGCTAACATGCGTGTCCCCTATCCCTGTCTCTGACCCCTCTCTCCATACCTACTCACAGATCTCCGAAACCAGCCTTTCCTGCGAGCTGATGCGTTGATCCGGAGCGGTTGGAAAAGACCCTAAACCACTCATTGGTCACTTATACTCCCCTCCCCACTATAACCTCCCTCCCTGTGTCCCAATGGTCTATCTCAACCCTGAGGCTACAGATCACAAAGACTGAAAGGAGGGCCAGGACAGAGCCCTTGTTATAGCTGGGTAATTTATTTATTTATGGAGGACCTTTACAGCCACTTTACGTGAGCAGGCATCATTACTGCAAACACAAGACTTTCCCTACCCGGTTGCCACGGAGAACCAGGAGAACAACTACAACACAGGTGAGGTGAGAACTGGCGGACCACAAAGCAGGAGGAACTTTGCTTACACGTAGATCCCATTCCAAAGAGCCTTAATTTCCTCAGATTATGCAGTCGTAGCAGGATTTAGACTTGACTGGGAGTCGGCCACGGGAAGACGCCAACTCTGCTGCGTGGATGATTGCCCTTGAAGACTCATGCGAAACCTTCCTCCAAATAACAGAAGCTTCCATATTACAATGAGACATTTGACTGTTTCCAAACTTTAAGCAACGTCGACACATTCAATCAAGACTAAATATTAACTATTTTACTTTTAGTCACATTTTTTGGGAAGAAAAAACATCAATTCTGCAAGTTTCTTTTGGATGAGCTAACCAAACCAAAATGTCTCCAATGCCTCATGTTTTGATTCAGAAGTGCCTTTGTGTGTAAGCAGTGTTCTCTTGAAGCAGCCATTATGTTTATTTTACAGCTATCATTTGTTTTTTCAAAGATTGTATTTTGTATTGCCTTGTTCTCTAACATTAGTCTTATAATACTGACAATATGCAGAAGTTTAAATTTCCAGCTTTAAAGTTATAAACCTACAACAATTACTAGACAGTAACGGGAATAATGATTTTACAATTACTTTTATTTACTTCTGGTGCATCAGTGTCTTCAAGCTCATAATGATTTATATTTTATTCGTGCCTTGTCCAAGAAGTTCTTAAGAACTGAATGTTGTATGCCTTGACAACACTGTCACAATTTAAGTGACATTAGGGAAGTGACAAATGTATGAAGAAGATTCCACATGGACTGCTGATGAAGAGCCCCGAGGACGTTAACCTGCTCTAGGTGTGGTGAAGGATGTGTCCATTCCTATGAGGTCTTGTTTTAAAATGATATTTAATCTCTATTTTAATAGAGATGATGCCATTTCTCCAAACAGCTGTTGAAACTTACATAACATTGGCATAAAGGGAGGATACATCTCAACACTAAATAATGTGGCTCAACATTGTATGAGACGCTATTCTTTAACTGGACATTTATATTAATGTACATTAAAATCAAGAAATTTACTTTTTAGAAGAAATGATGATATTGTCTATTGACTGAAAGATGACACTTCCTGTTAAATAAATAAGATGAATAATGTAACTGCAAGACCAAAGACTGACATGAAAACAAAAGGCTGTCGTTTCTTTGATGAAGCAACATTCAAAACAAGTGATTACATGTTCATGTTTTATTTCTTCTTTTTTGTTGTTGAAGGAAACTTGATGTACTCCAGTCAGAAATAAGGAGTGATTACTTTCCCCCTCCATCTCTCCAAATGACAGACAGAGCCATTGTACATTTCTACTATAAAAATCCATTTAATTTCTTATATCAAAAAGAAATAGAATCATACCAAAACAATCAGCACAACAAATATCCATGTGGGTTTTTGCCACCAAAAGAAATTCTCCAAATTAAAAAAAGATTGTTGTAATTTACACGATCAGTTTAAAATCTAACAGAGCAGGATGTAAAAAAAGAAGTGATGAATATTGTTAACAAGTGAGGAGCGGAGCCAGAGAGTGTCCTCTAGGTTGGGCGTGTGAGAGCACGATGCAGAGCGATGAAGCAGGGGGGAGGCCGTACGCTCAGTTGAAAGCAGCGTGGTGAGCAATAAGAGCAACACTTTCAGACTAACAGATGGTTAGCGTTAACAGCATGGCAAAGGAATTAAAGCAATGCTTATCACGGAGCTAAGCATTAACCTAAATTACACATGTAATTGCATACAATAAAAAAAAAAAAAAATACAATCTCACACAGAAGTACGTACCATTAAACGGTCTCCCCGGCCTTTCCTGAAAGTACATTTACAATCAAAAGACAAGGAACAAAAGCCAAAACCAGATTATTTTTCAGTGATGACCGGAAATTCACAGAAGCTTGCCGTCCCTCAGTAAAAGAACATTCTAGTACAGTTTCAAAGCAAAGTGACTCCTGTCCAGAGTGTCCTTCAGTAGACAAGGCCACAGATATCCATCCCAGACTTTTCATCCTGGAATATGGACTTTGTTACAATCATCTTCATCCGGCGCACTCGCACACTGCCATCGACTCATTCATTGCCGACAAAAAGAATGTCAATTATACAAAGACTAAAAAAAAAAAACTTACAGACTGCTATTTGTTACTGATGTTTGTATTCCTGGGTATATTGTCAAGACACTTTGTTAATAGGTTTATATATATATATAACTTTAGTCTGTGCAAGGAGGTAAAAGACAATCACTTGAATGTAGTTCTTTGAGACAACAGAACAAACGCCATCCGAGTCCTCCATGTGTACTCTCTCAGCCGCGGTCTCCCTCAGATCTCCAGCAGCAAACACACATGAGAAACACTGAGCCCAGGAAGCATTCATCGTGAGCGCTGACACTTCTCCCTTTCATGAACAGCAAACACTTGGCAACGTTTTCTAAGGTGGAACAATAATATTTTTTTCTCCCATCTACCCCATAATTCATACAAAAATAAAAAATTCTAATTGTTCCACGGCCATTTGTATCGCTCTATCTTTTACATTTGCACAGAGGTAGTGGCTATATGCGTGAGAGGGGAGGGAGAGTTGTGAGGAGGAGGTGAGCAAAATTAAAAAGAACTGAATAAATGTCTATAAAATGGTTCCTTTTCATCACCAGAGAATTTTTTTTGTCAAAGAACAAAATATAATACTGCAATCACTTAAAAAAATTAGTCCTTCATTTTATACATTTTATACAATGTTCTCCTTTTTTTTGTTGCTTTTCTTTTCACTTGGTAAAAGGCATAAGATGAGAGAGCTCATCGGCTCAGCACTGGGTTGGGCAGGGCGACGTCGGCAGAGTTCAATCCATGCCAAGCTCTACGCCAACGGGTCACTCATGTCCTCGTCGCCCTGGGAGAGAAGCTCCTTCTTTTCATCTGTGCTGGCCAGGGAGCTGCGGCTGTTGTGGGCGCCCATGTACAGGGTGGCATACACTGGGTTGGTGAAGTTGGTCGGCTGCAGAGCAAAGAAAATTACACGGTGACTCAGAGGGCAAGAGAAAGGCAGAGATCCATTCAATGTGAAACCGGCATTTACTGCATGTTGTGCTTTTAAGGGTCAGGTCATTCAAATTACAACAAAAAACAACATTGTGTCATCTAAAACAGTCAGTTCATCCAAATAGGTAAAACCAATCACTTCATTTCTCTTACCTTTGGGATAGTTTTGGTTTGTAATTTAAGTTGATATGTCCTATAGTGTTTATAATGTAGCATGGTGTATTGGCCTGCTCTGGGAAATTATTTTAGGTGGGAGAAGTTTCAGAACATTTCTAATATAGGTAGTTGAAACTTAAACTATCTGTATGGCTGATTAGCACTGGGAGTAAGTGAATAGAGATGTTTTCTGTGAGGAGATTATTAATACAAATCTGCTTTTATCTGCATTACCTTGTCTGGGTCCAAAGCATAGTCTGAATCCAGGAGCTCCCCAGCGTCATCGTCAGGGTCTCCTTCATAGATCTTATAGGCGGGGTTCCCAATCTCAACATTCATTGCTCCATTTGTCATTCGATGGTGTTGGAAGCCCTTTGCACTGCAGACAGATAAAGATAAACCATCAAAACAATGAACTAGAAGAACATGGCCTATGTTTTCAGAGAAATAAAGAAATAAAAAAATGTACAGGCTTGAGGAATATCACAACGTGGCATAAACCAGGTACCGACTGATCAGCAACGTACAATTCACACAATCAAGACAACATATATTAAAGGTTGTCAAATGAGCTTTTGACAAAAGCACATTTGATCAAACCCACAGAATATACAGCAGCATGTCTAGTGGGAAGAATGCTGGACTTTCCCATTGCAAATATTCGACTGTTTGCAAGCACACACACATTTTTCGTAGGGGCACAGTTGTATATTTTAGTATTCAAGCAATTGCGTAAGCCTAACATTAACCCTCCTGTTATGTTCGTTTCTTCCATACAGCCGTGATGTTCCCGGGTCAATTTGACCCGGTTAATGTTGAATCATCCAAAATTGGTCAGAAACCAAAAAATTCTAAAAACTATAGTTTGTACATCATCACCAACAACATTACTAACAATTAAATCAGTTTTTAGTGGAATTGAGTTATTTACCCCTCCATAGATCAGAGTTCAATCAGGAGCACTCACTCGTTTTAATGAAAAATACATGTTCAAACAATTTTTTAGGAACATTGAAAGAATCTAAATCTAAATTGCATTAGTCTACCATAACATATATTTTCTCCTAAATTTTATTTGCATTTTGTAATTTTTTTTCTTTCATGGGGTGATGTAGATAAATAGAGATGAGACACCTGTGCTGTTCAGGGTCATAATGACCCGCCCACTAAAAATCAAGCCAAATGAGTCATAAAGGATTTGTATTGAAAGTAAACTTTAGTTATGTTTATTTTTAGTGTTAAAATGCATAAATTATATGCTAAAAGATGACCAAAGGCCAGCACACAGTCATCCTCTTGGTGCAGTCGTATGTATCTGCAGAGTGTAATGTTGTAAGACTGCTCAGCAACCATTTTGTATGTTTGGCCCCTCCCCTGCTAAGGCGTGCGTGGAGTTTTCCCGCAGGGAAAAATAAAGGTTCCCGTCAAAATAGTATCTGTATTTCTCGCACAGCTGGGGTCGTTAGAAAGAGAATGTGTGTGGGTCTGAGATTGGGATGAGACAGGGTGTGTGTCTCTCCCAGTCAGAGACAGTATATTAGAAGTACTATACTACATATGTATTAGTTGTGACATGAAAGAAACCCTCACATTAGTGTCCCATGTCCAATAAAGGTGTATTTAGGGGGAAAGTTAGAAGATGATAAACATTGTTTCGTCTGTAAAGTGTGCTTCTCATGTAGGGTGATGGGCACACAGCAGGATAGAGATGGTTCCCATAACAACCACCTGGTTCTTTTGTTTGAAGTTTGAAATGTGTACAACTTTATATATGTGGTTGTGAACGGGGTGTGTGTGTGTTGATATGTGTGTTTGTGTGTGTGCTGATATGTGTGTTTGTGTGTGTGTTGGTGTCTGTGCGAGTGTGTATTAGTGTGTGTGTGTGTGTGTGTGTGTTGGTGTGTGTGTGTGTGTTGAAACTTGGTGGGAGGGAGTAAGAAAGACTGTCCTACATTTACAAAGAAAGAAATAGTCTAAACGTGACTCTTCTGATGACTTTTAGCCTTCACTTTCACAGCCGGGTCAAATTGACCCGGGAACATCATCTCTGTTATATAAACCTGCAGGGGGGGTTGCAAATACATGATATTTTTTTGGTATTTTTTTTCACGTTGATTACACTAAATAAGGTAAGCAGAAGAAGTTTTATACAGAAAGAGTACTTAGAAGTATTTTTCCTAGATTTTCAAACGGGTCAATTTGACCCGCAACATAACAGGAGGGTTAACACAACACATGTAACAAAGGGAAGGCATGGCGATGCAGGACGGACATTACGGTTTGATTGTTACTTTGACTCGGAGCCAACAGGTCCCTGTGCTGGGTAGGCAAACAGGAGATGACAAACAGATTTCTACATTGACCAACAGATTGGACAAATGGATTGACAAACAGATTGGCTAAATCTGACTGGATATTCAGGATGGGACGGGACACGAGTTGTGGGTCAACATGTGAATTATGTAACTCTATGAAGTTACCGCGAGCACCGAGAACGAGATTTGCCCGGCCATAGAGACCTGGGAAACAGGAAATAGATGGTTAACACAAGATAAGAGAGAAAGAGAAGCGAGATATCTGATAGTGTGAGGAACAGATGAGAACATGGAGTTTGCATCATAAGTCTCTGACACCAGGACTCACCCTCGCATTCTCCTCTTGTACCACAAGATGGCACCAACGACTAGAAGTGCCAGTAACAGCAGGAGAAGCACTGGGATGAGGATGGAGGCGGTACCTGCAAGTGAGTAAATAAGGTGAGCAAATAGGACCAAAGTGCATGTTTTACCAACAAGATTCTCTGAACTGTGCGACTTACTTCCACTGGAAGACGAAGATGAAGAATCCATAGAAGCTGCTGCAATTTCACATCTGTATCCCCTCCATTCCGCAGAACACCTGGACACACACAATGAAACAGAGTTTCAAAGTGTGCAAGTTATTTAATTGTTTCTCTCTTGCCGCAGTAAAAAATATTTTTAATTTATTCTGAATCATAGATAATATTATAGTCGGGAAGAGGAAGAGTGTGACGTCTCTTCGGCAATAAAATCATCTGTTAATATTTCATTATTTCCATTCAGTCACGAGGCTAACAACTCCAATGCATTGTTATGAATATTATATGTATTCTTCAGTTATGGCCAAACAAGTGTTTAGTGGGGTCATAGACCTTGACCGTTGACCATCAAACGCTAAATCAGTTCATCCTTGAGTCAAAGTGGACAAGTGTGCCAAATTTGAGTGCAGACAAAACATAAACATAAAGCATCTGGCAAGTGTGAAAATATCAGACTATGATGTAATAATGCCAGTATAGAATGCCATTCAAAATATCATAGAATTGTATGCAGAGCAGTAACAAGTAAAGTAAAAACAAAGGTAATAGTATTTCACAAAAAGGCGTGGAAGATTTCATAGCATGTCATTAAAGTCATATAATGCTATGTAATAATCTTTTTTATAGTAAGCCGTCTAAGACGTACATTTTATTACAGTATAGTACGTTGTAAAAAGTAATGAAATGTTTATCGTATAGTATACAAAAGCATAGTATGTAAATAATAAAACCAAAAAATGATATAGTACATCATAAAAAGTTGTGGAAAATGATATACTATGCCTTTCTTATGGTATACTGTGTTGTAAAAAGTAGTGCAAAGGTCATAGCACAGTATAAATAAAGCATAGTATAGTATGTCATACAACAAAAATACAACTTTCAAATGTTGTAGTGTAGTATGTTATAAAAAAAGACAAAGTGAAGCAGCAAAGTCCTGCCCTGTTAGAATAATCTGTTCACAGTAAAAATGGGAATTTGCTTGTGCATTTGAGATTTTAAATAAGTGTATTCAAATGTGGGGTTGAGATGGGTGTCATATCTTACTTGCACTGAGGCAGCAGGGTAAGGGTGTCAACTGAACATTGTCCATTTGAGCAGTAGTCCAAACAGGAATAGCAGCTGGGTTGGGTTTGACCGTTGGGGCAGCTATACACACACACACACACACACACACACAATTATTATGTTGCTCAATAATATCTCCTTAGAGTCCTGATAGAGCTGCCTTTAAGCTAATAGTTTAAAAATCAAATATGGCACATTTATTCATGTGTGTCCCTTGCCCACGTGCTGCTGAGCAATCCAAAATTAAAACCTACAAATATTTACAAAGTCAAATATTATTTTGTGCAGGCTTGGTGCACGTTGTCCAAAGTGTACCCACCTGCAGGAAACCTCGCCCGAGGATGACGTCAAACACTTGCCCGTCCCGCAGAATAGACATTTGTCCAACTCACATTGGTGTCCAATGTACTGACTGGTGCAAAGACAGATTTTGGTGCCGTTGGAGGTTTGCAAGCAGGTTCCAGCGTTGTGACAGAAGCCTTCACAATTAGCTGAGGACATGAGGAAGACGTGTAATAAGTGAAACGAACTAAACGCTCATAGATTCAAACATTGTTCCACAGGATTTTTATAGTACTGAGGCGTTTTTCTTCTCCAAATCAATTAAGGATAATATTTTTAAAGTTAATCATTTTGTGACAAAATGCCCCATTTTAGAGTTGTGGTTTTTTTGTACGTTAAGAGCTCGAGTAGAGGAATGAAATGCATCTTTTTACATAAAGTACGACAGAAGAATAAATATTCAAGAAGCCGAGAATCCATCAGATCCAGAATTAAAGACAATGTAGCAACATCTGACGGCGTTGCCACTTACTGTACTGGCACTGGTCTCCCTTGTACTCTGGCAGACAGCTGCAGGTTGGCTGGTTGCCCAAGTTGACCGAGCAGTTGCCTTCATTCAGGCAGTAGTCCTGACAAGTGTGGCGGTTACAATTGGGCCCCGTGAAGCCTCTTGGGCATCTGCAGGTTTGGGCCCCTGTGACAAAAGACATGAAGTTAAAATAATTGTGAAACAAATATAAAACACAAAGGCTGCAGCGATGCATCTCAATAACTGAAGGTCCTTACAGTACGTAGAATGTCATGCTTTTGCTTTTAGTTGACTGTTAACGAACATTTACATAGATATTGCATATGATAGAATAAAGGCAGAACTAGCTTTGAAGCCAGTTGGTGATATTTGGAAATCACCTGTTTTATGTCCTCTCGCCTGCAACATTTGGGCATGGGATCCATGTTACTAATGAATACTCCATGGAGCTTTTAAGACATCAAAAGGAGGAGTGGAAATTGTGCTAATGATTTTAAGACCAACTAAAATATCTTTGCATAAATATACACACCTGAGACTGATGTTCTTATATAAAAAGGGAATAAACATAGTATAAACTAATAATAATGTCTTGCTTGACTGCAAAGTAAGGTAAAGAGATCACACGTGTCGTGCTCTTACCTGTATGAGAAGCAGTGCATGTGCCTCCGTTCTTGCAGTAGTCCCTGCACTGGTTGATCTCACATCTCTCTCCGGTGTAGCTGGGCTGGCAGCGACACTTGGCCACCTGACGGGCGTTGAGGAAGCAGCTCCCACCGTTCTGACACTGTATATCGCAGGGCCCTGTGGGGAGAGCTGTAGAGGGGGCAGGAGGGGCGATTGCATGGTGAACCGATATCGTGTGTGCCGCATCCGATTGTAAAGGCACCCAGGATGAAAACCACCAATGAGTCTGATCATGTGAAAGAGGGCCTGTCATATGCAAGTGTACATCAGGGTCCGTGCAGACTTACAGAAGGGGGACTCGGTGGGACTCGGTCTCTCCACACATGTGCCGTTGTCTGCCACGTAGTTGTTGGGGCAGGTGCACACAGGTCCACTGGGGCTGAGCAGACACAGCCACTCACACTTCTTCCTGTCACATGGGTTGGTCACTGATGCAGAGACAAAGAAAACATCCAGTGAGAAAAACAGCATAACATGTATTACGCGTGTTATGACTTTGAGGAAGCAAGGAAACTAATGCAAAGAAAAGCAAACGTACTCTCCGGCTGCTTGTAACGGTGGTAGAGGGCGATATCAGTCGCATGGTTGATGCCTGTGGTGAGATTCTCCATGAGGCCTTTGCCAAACTTGTTGACCCGGAAGACAACGTTATCGATGTAGGTGACCCCATATATGTAGTCCTCAAAAATATCTATGCTGTATGGATGAAGCATGTCTGAGAAATAAAGGGAAGAAAAAGATAATGGATTAAAAAAAAAGAGAGAAAAATCAACTAATACAGGATTTCTGAATTTTCAAGTTTCTCACAGTTTTGTTTTAAGTGAAGGAAAAAAACTCAACTGTTTTTGATGCCAGAGACGGAAACTACAGGATCAGAGCCATCCAGACGAACACTGCCAATCACTGAGAGTTTAGCATCTGCCCAGTAAAGACGCTCGTTGAAGTAGTCGACAGCCAAACCTGTAGAGACAGAATGGAAGAGCCTTGCAGATAAAGACATGGCAACCTATAGAGAATAAAAGTCTGTAATCGTATAATGCTAATGTGGTACTGACCAGTGGGCCACTGGATGTTCTCATGAACTAGAGTCTGTCTCAGAGTGCCGTCCATGGCAGCAGTCTCAATTTTAGGGTGGTTCCCCCAGTCTGCCCAATACATGGTACTGAAGGGAAACACAGAGTTGGAACACACGTATAAAATATATGATGATTTCTATGTCGAGTGTTGCCCGAAAGCCCCCATCAAAAGGTTCACTCTCTCTTACCCTCTCTGTGGATCCACTACGATGGCATAAGGCTCGTCTATCATGCCAGAGACGAGCGTCTTGCAATGCTGGCCTGACATCTGAGCCACTTCGATTACATCTCGGCCGGAGTCCGTCCAGTACAGGTTACCAGCCACCCAGTCCACGGCTATACCACGAGGCATCTTTAGCTCCTTGATCTGGATACAGGCAGAGAGGCAGTCATTGCATGCCAATATGATTGTGTGGGATGCGTTTGTAAGAGTGTGATGAAGAGTGTGTGCACCTGCACACATTTGACCAGCATTACCTGCAGGTTGGTGATCCTGCCCTCACTCGAGGAGGAGGGCGATGTGGACGGTCCTGGAAGTTCATAGGAGGAGATGCGGCCCGTGTGCCAGTTGGTCCAGAAGATGCGGTTGGTTTTGACATGCAGGTCCATCGCATCGATACGCACACTGGCATCGCCTTGGAAGGTCTGCTCATAATGCCAGTTGGGCATGCCGGGGTCCAAGCTGCGGATTTCATTGTCGTCGGCGATGTAGAGAATCTGTCGACTGCTGTTCATGCCTGTAAAAGGAAGGAGAACAAAATCACAAGGATGGCCGTTGAAACTAAAGTGAACAATTACGGGTATTTTAAAAAGAATCAGAAAAGGATAAGCAGAGTATAACATATATATAGTTATAGTTCTCACTGTCAGCCTTGCACGTGTCACTGATCCTAGTGAAGTACTTGTGGCAGCTGCATTTGTAGGAGCCTTTGGTGTTGTTGCAGACATGGGAACACACTCCGAACTGAACACACTCATTCTTATCTGAAAAATGGAGAGCCAAATAAAAGGTTGTATTAAATAGGAAAATACCACACCCCACTTCCTTACCTCCAAAGCATTTATGAATTTGAGGTGAGTTATTATTGGTCTGGTGAAGTGCTCTGGGCAGGTGTACCTCCACAGGTGTAGTGTCCCGTCTTCTGGAAGCCAGGTTTGCAGGAGCAGAAAGAGTCTGTGCCGTTGGGGACGCAGTGGGCCTCGTCGCCATCGCCACACTGAGTCCGGTTACTCCTGCAGTCATTCAGTTCGGTTTCTGAACACAAATACAAGTCAAACACGAGTCCGAGGTCTTTAAAATCTGCCGATACCTAACATTTGATACAATTACTTTATAATGTAGAAGTTTTGACATGAAGCACCTGTCTTGCAGTTGATCTCATCAGAGCCATAATCCTCACAATCGTTAAAGAAGTTACAACGCAGAGTGGAGCTGATGCATCTGCTGTTGCTACACAGGAACTCATCCTTCTCACATGTGGGAACAGCTGGAGGGGCCTCTGTAGACACACACACACACATCAGCAATCTCCTTAATCATAGTTGAAGTGGAGGGGATTTCACATCGATTTGAAAGACTCGACAACTTACGGCAGTTCAGTTCATCTGATTTGTCGCCGCAATTATTGACACCATCACAACTCTTTGACACTTGCAGACACACACGGTCGTTTTGGCAGCGGAAAGCTCTGGTGGGAGGACATTGGAACTTCCCTGAAAAGCCAAACAGAAAAGAGGACATGAGACAAAAAGGTAGGATACAAATTTGGACAAACGATCGCAAAAGACAAAGACGTTGCACATGTGCGTGATTCACTAGGCTGCACTCACTGCACTCCTCGGGGTTCTCGTCAGAGTTGTCCCCACAGTCATCCTCTCCGTCACACTTCCAGGCGAGGGGTTTACACAAAGTGTTGTTACACTGGAACTCATCCAGAGGGCAGTGACGCCCAGCTGAGTAAAACAAAAAGAGATTTTTACTAGTTCAATGCAACAATCAGATTAGCAGTACAAATTACTCACATATAATGGAATTTAAAACGGCATATATAGACACAAGCATGAACTTACCAGCACTGCCGCAATTCTCTTCATCGCTGCCGTCCATGCAGTCGGGGTCGGCGTCACAACGCCAGCGGATGGGGATGCAGTGTCCGTTCTTACACTGGAACTGGTCGTTGTCACACTTAAGGTCACAGCCATTCTGAAGAAACATCATAGCCCACAAGATCAGCGTATGTACTTACAAATGAAAACTTACAAAACAGACAATTCCATTATCTTTCCAGATCAATACAAGATCTCATTTTAAAGGATGCCCAAACATTAGGTTTCTGCACCTCATCAGATCCATCAGCACAGTCATGGTCTCCGTCACACTTCCACCTCCCAGCAATACAGCGGCCATTGGTGCAGGCAAACTCACTTTCTGAACATTGTCGAGGCACTGCAGAAGAAGGCAGGGTGGCCAGGTCAGTGACATAACACATAAACACCCCTCACAGTGAGCTATGACTTTTAGTCTTTACCACAAAACACGGGACAAAGGTTGAAACAACCACAGAGGACGATAGTGGATGCAGCAGGAGGTGAAGTGAGAGAATGAAAGGAGCTCAATAAGTCTGAATACTATTTTTATCGAAGGTATTTCATTTGAGTGCTTTATTTACGTTTTTAATAATAAAAAAGCATTAAACATAATGTTTTATGCAGTGGCATCTGGTGACAAATGGGAAACAGAACCGCAATACAGCAAAAATCAGTATTTAGAGCTCAGGTTGCAGACTCTCACAGGTGGGGGTGGGGTCACAGCTGGACAGGAGCATGAGAGAGTGGAAACAGCGTAGAGTAGGAGACACAGCAGACGGGTGACATATGAAGGTGGAGTAACTTACCTCTGGCTCATGCCAACTGGACAGTATGAAATGAAACAAATATCAGATGAGGTGAGATGCATCCGAAATGACAGAATGGATGTTATCGCATGTAAGTGACTTAGAATGCAGAGTTAACAGGTTAAAGATCCAGAGTGAGTATGCATCCAGTGGACCAGGCATGAGTGTAAGTGACACTGGACAAGGTGAGATAACAGGTACCAGTAGTACACGGCATAAAGGCGGTGTCCCGAAGCTTAAAGTGACACCTACTGCACTTGTCTTCATCAGAGTTGTCCCCACAGTCGTTGTCGTAGTCACACTGCCAGCGGCCTGGTACGCAGCGGTTGTTCTTACACCTGAACTGGTATGGCTCACATGTCCTTTCAGCTGTACAAAACACACGGAGTGTTAGAATCCATAAAAGAAAAATAGAGAGAAACAAAATCAGATTTGAAAACCTACGTGGCAGGAATGCCGCTTCAGGGCATCTTCATTTAAAAAAAAAAAAAAAAAAAGGAGGATTTTCTTACCACACTCCTCTTTTGGTTCATCCGACGCGTCACCACAGTCGTCTTCGCCGTCACACTTCCAGCGAGCGGGGATGCAGCGTCCAGAGTCTTTGCATCGGAACTCGTCTACACCACACGTCATCTGGGCTGGAGACATTTGGGGGCGGTTACTTTTGAGGGCTGACCAGGACGACTCAAGATAAACAAAATGCAAACTGAAATGAATCTTACTGCAGTTGGCGGGCTCATCAGATCCATCCACGCAGTCATTGTCGCGGTCACACACCCAAACACGAGGTATGCAGCGTTTTGTGATGGCACATTGAAACTGGGTGGGCGCACACGTTACCTCGGCTGTGGGAGGGAATGATAGAGTTAAAGTCACCGTGTGAAATTAAGAATCAAAGTGTAAGAATAGCATAGCGAGGCTTGCACTGCATTATATATGATGCAATTGAATAAAAAGAAAAATGGTGCTACTCACGGCAGTCCTTCTCATCCTCTCCTTCTCCACAGTTGTCCTGGCCGTTGCAGCGGAAAATGCCCGGGATGCAGCGGCTTGGGTGGGAACATTTGAACTGACTGGGCAGGCAAACGTGAATGTCTGCGGAGCGGTTACACAAGCAGAACAACACAACGACACAAGCAACAGATGTGAGCAAGAAAGGAGTGATGTTAGTATCCAACACAATATACACAGGGCAGGATGCAGATAATTAAATGTGCAAGATAATAATGTGGTGACATACCGCAGTTGGCTTCATCCGAGTTGTCCTGGCAGTCGTTGTCTCCGTCACAGATGTAGGCAGGGTTGGTGCAAATTCCGGTGCCACACTGAAACTGCCCTGGCCTGCATTTGAACTCCGCTGTCATGAAAAAAAATTTTTTGTCAGCATCACATTTTTCAATACTTCCGCTCCTCTCTGCAGAATAGTTCAGTTTATTAAAAAATGAATTACACACCGACATGTTTCAGGAATGTGACACACTTTAGTCTCCTAATTATCTTTCTCAAACACTTACGGCAGTCTGCTGGCTCATCCGACCGGTCCCCGCAATCATCCTCGGTGTCACATTTCCACCAGAAAGGAATGCACTTGTCGTTCTTGCATACAAACTACAGCACAAGAGGGACATTAATCAAAATGATGAAAGGACATAACGCAAGAGCTCCTCTGCATCAACAGTGCTGACTCAGCAGGAGCTAGCTGCTGTAGCACTGGGCAACCATCCAGCTATCAATAGACAATCACACGGCATAGCACTTTCTTAATCAAGACAGAGCGAGAAATGGAGATATGAAAAGACACCTATCAACTGTAGTCATTCAGTCATATTCACATTGATGATGGCGCCTCCTTACCTGGCTGGCTGTACAGTTGGACATGCAAGTGCGGTGATCATTTGCCAGGAAGAAGTTGGTGGGACAGGCACACTTGTAGCCCCCTCCAGGAGAGAGGAGGCAGAGGTTACTGCAGCCGCCGTTGTTTGTCTGGCACGGGTGGTTGAGCACTGAGAAAATGATGGAAAATTGGAAATGTAATAAACTTTGACTGCAACGACATGTGATTCAGCACAATACTGAGGTTTTATGATATTTGGATCACGTAGGGAAGATATCAATTTTGTGTTTCAGAGTGTGTTGGTGCCTTTGCATTCATCAATATAAACAATAAATCCCGACACCATAACAGAATTTAACGCCTTTTCAAATCTTCTTTCTTGGACTAGACACTAGTCCAGACGTTTAGTTGGTAAACATGTTATTGAAAAGGAGACAGGTAAGATCGGATTGTCTTTTTTGGGGAGAATTGGAAAAGTCTGATTAAAAAAAGAAGCAGCTTTTACCTTCGGGCTGGCGGTAGGGATGGTAAATGTGAATGTCCATGGGCCGGTGCAAGGTGCTTATCAGGGTGGTCTTGTTGGTACCCAGAGACTTATGAGCCCTGTTGATGGACTTTGTCTCCCAGTCGGTCCAGTAGATGTGCTCCTCAAACAGAGTCATTGCAAAGATGTGGGGGATGTCTTGACTGAGGACTGAGAAGCAACAGACAAACAGTGAAGCACATTGTTAATGAGTCGATAGTTATTCTTTCATACTGAAGGTTTCCCACTGTTACACATTATTACAATTAATTTGTGCATTTCTGTTACCAAAAATCAATCTTTTCCTGATTTGTTCATACATTTCTGCTTAGTAATGCTCATCACCAGTAAACACCATGCTTTCCAAATAAGAGAAACATATGCTCCACTATACGGGTGTGATAAACTGGACATAAATGTCCCATTCATATTACATACAATACAAATTTCCATTATATTTGAGAAATTCAATGTCCAATGGTAAAGAAAAGAAGAGGAAGATAATGTTGTGATTTTAGCAATCAAACGTTTCTTATTCTTGCCGCTGTATCCTAAAGAGAAACAGTTGGGACAGTCTT
Source organism: Pseudoliparis swirei (assembly GCF_029220125.1). Taxonomy (NCBI): domain Eukaryota; kingdom Metazoa; phylum Chordata; class Actinopteri; order Perciformes; family Liparidae; genus Pseudoliparis; species Pseudoliparis swirei. Next base: position 13,959,800 of record NC_079396.1, read on the forward strand.
GTCCTGTTAATGTAAAACAGAGGCGGGGTGCACAGCTACAGTGGCTCTCTTCTCTCGGTGTGTTAGGTAATGGTTTCTACGCCGCATTAGGCTTTACACTCTAATTGCACCTTTTCTGCTCCCATTTCTTGTCATTTCATGTGTTTGTTCTCAGTATTTGAGGTTCATGCATTCTCGAAACATGCCATTAGTTTCTGTTGTAAAACAGATACATCACACATGCATGGATTGCCACACGCAATAAGACACATGACACAAGTTCACAACCCCTGGTCATGAGGTGACCACGGTTTCAGTATTGATTATCATAAGTGAGGTGCTTTAACCCTCGTGTTGCCTTAGGGTCATTTTGACCCGAATCAATATTACACCCTCCCCCCGCCTTAGGACTAATTTGACCCCATTCAATGTTTAATGTCAGTGTTCTTTCGGTAGTCAACAAACAAACATAAAGTGCCTCACACTTAAACTTGGAAAACAATATTAATTCTAATAATTTTCTGGAGGTTTTAATTGCTGGCGTCAAATTGAACCCAAAGGGTAAAATGTGTTAGTAAATATAAAGGTAACAGGAGGGTGTAATATTGATTCGGGTCAAAATGACCCTAAGGCAACACAATGGTTAAAGAACTAAAAAGATGGTATAATGAGATGGAAGTATCAGGTCGAACTGTGATATTAGTTGGATTAGCATGAAGCTCCCTTTGCTCAAGCCCGATCAAATCAAACAGGCCAAGTCTTGGTCTGCAAACACACACAAGGCCAAACTGGTGTTTGTATATCAAAGGGCAGGTGAATAACTGACTGGATAAACTAAGCCAATACTTATAGTACCATGTTCTCGAACAAGTCAAACTTTGACATATGTAGGTCCTTTATTCGAGGAATGATGGGAAGCCGCAGCCATCTATATGCGTTGACCAGAGCTTAGCGGAAGAACAATACAAACGCCCGGCTGGGCTCCAGAATTCTTCTGCACGCCTGGTTGGTTGACAATATCAACTATTGTAGTGAGGGTGTTAAGCAACTGAGCGCTATGTAGACGTCATACATGCTAGAGGCCTCACTGGTCAAAACAAAAGGGCTTCTGTGCTGCATGCTGCATGAGCCCATCTGACCTGCCCGCTTATTGTTGGTGGCTCCCAAACAACGTATGCACGACTATTTAACAAGAGGAAACTCTTCAGACTGATGACAAGCCCATAAGCCTGGCAGCCTACAAATTGTAAACATCACAAAACGGTGGAATATTTAGTTTCTGCACTTCCTCGTTTCACAGCCAATGAGGTTTTGTGAAATGCATTTCTCCTTTTAAGTGGACTAGACAAACTATTTGAAGCTTCCCAGTTTTTCACCAGCTTTATTTAAAAGACTAAAACAATAAATGCATCAACAATGGCGCCTTGAATGCATCTTCCGTATACATTTCAAGTTGAAGATGCGACTATGTGGCCTTCAGTTTCCTGGCTTCGTAACTTTTCTTTTTAAAATGACGTTTTATTTACTTGAAATGCATTTCTTATTTTTCCAAAGTCCAATATTTAGAGTAATACATGAAAATCCTGACCCATCAGTCAAGTTGCTTGAAGATGTCTGAATGTGAACTGGTCCGTTACCTGTGTGTCTGTTGGTGCCATCGAGGCTGGCAAACTCGATGTAGTCCTCTCTGGCGTCGGCCCAGTATATACGGTCATTGATGAAGTCCAGGGTTAGTCCATTGGGCCACGTGATCTTATCCTCGACAATGACACTTCTGTTTGTGCCGTCCATCCCGATTCTCCCAATGTGAGGGCTGTCCCCCCAGTCAGACCAATACAGATACCTAACCAGCAGGGGATAAAGATAGTGTGTTAGTTACAGTATGGTACTCAAAAGGACAAGGACTGTAAATGTTAAAAAAATAGCTCAGCAGTCACCATGACCGGATGAGAATATTTTGATAGCCTGTGAAACTTGAGCTGTGCTTCTCACCCATAGCGGACATCCACAGCCACAGCACGAGGTTCCCTCAGGCCCTGGTTGACCAGCACAGTCCGGTAGGCCCCATTGAGCTTTGACACCTCGATGGTGTCCCGGCCTTTGTCACACCAGTATAAGTTCCCGCCAACCCAATCCACTGCCAAGCCATCTGGGTTACTCAGGGAGGTCCGGTGCAAAACCTGCCACGTCAGTGGGCCACAGGGTTAGACAGAACGGTTCCAGTCGAGAGATTCACACAAATTTCATAAAAAGGAGTAAATACAATGGTTTGTAATGGTTAATGTGATGGCTGGCTCAAAGGTGGTCCGAGTTCCTCACTGACCTCTATGTTGCTGCCGTTCATAAGCATGCGTCGGATCATGCTGCCCTGAGTGGTCACGTCTGTCCAGTAGATCATCTGCTCTGCGTAGTGGAAGTCCAGTGCCACTGCGTTATTTAGACCCTGAAGCAGAGGTATCGATGGTTGTTACAGGTGAATACAGTGTGAACAATAAGAGCTTCATCTTGTTGTGTTACGGCCGGTCAAACAGAGATAAAGAGCGTCTCACCTGTTTTATAAGAGTGTAGTTGGATCCATCCAGGTTGAGTTTTCTTAGGTAGTATCGGTTAGCAAAGATCAAGTAGGGCTCCTCTTCTACACACGAATACCAGACAGAAAACATTTGAGTCAGTGACGATTCGGCTGAGAAAAAAACAGCAAAATGCAAAACACACACACAAGCATGCCTTACCCGACGTGGACTTGCAGATGGTGGGGTCATTGGGGCTGAGTTCAAAGCCATCCACGCAGAGACAGTGGAAGCTGCCATGTGTGTTGATGCAGCGCTGAGAACAGGGGTAGGTGGTCGTGCACTCGTCTATATCCACGCATGTCTTCCCATCACGCTTAAGCTGGAAACCAGGATGACACCTGCACTGAAGGGGCCAAGAGCACAGGAGACATGTCAACATCTCTTCGCCTTCAAGTTTGAGCATTTCTCACTTTCAGTCTGGACCAATTAGAAGTGCCTGCCACTGCCTGACAAAAGCCCTGTCAGTCCAACTGATAGACATGTTGTTCCTTCACCAAGAGCCAGTTCATATGTAGAGTGTTACAAATATCTCAACACTTTTATTAAATCCCACTGTCAGATAAACTGCATAAATAGCTACGAATCTCATTTGCAAAATACTCTCGCAACAGAGAGCGTGGGTACAAAATAAGCTGTCATTCAATGTGTTTGACTAATAGGTGGAATGCACATAATTTTACCACAAGGAATAGTCAGAATCAGCTAAACTGTCAGTACTCATAAGCACATCTGTGTTTTAAAACTCAAACACTTTCTCACACTTCCAAATTATACTCCTTTGCCATTATTGGGGAATTGTAATGATACTGGGCACTGTGCACAAAGAAGTCACACACGCAGGCAACTCTTTGATGGTCAAGTTTTGTACAATTAAATGTTGCGCAAACATTGGATACTGACACCCTGAACAGCATGAAAAACCTTTGGGTTTACAAATCATTGCGTATAATTTTCAAGTGAAGCTCTGACTACTTCCTCAACATCACAGACATGAGAGTTCATACAGAGTCCAAGCTGCTCTAATAATGGCCTGCTACATCAAGGAAGAGAGACCAAACATGTTTGTTTACAGAACTGCATGCCTGAAGTGAGTGGTTCCCACATTTTTTTAATTCAGGTCCTCTTTAAATCACCATGAATAGATAAGTCAGTGAGTTCCCAAAGTAATTGGATTTGCTTAATTTGCTCATATAAAATTGGGCCGTAAAAATGCAAATTGAAAAACAATTGGACGACTTACCTTGAAGCCAATCTTGAGGTCATCGCAGAGCTGCGAGCAACCACTCAGCTTACTGTTGAGACACTCGTTGATGAAGCAGTTGAGTTCATCAGAGCCGTCACCGCAGTCATCATTGCGGTCGCACAGCAGAGTCTCATTCAAACACTTCCCATTACGGCACATGAAGGCAGACTCATTACACGTCCTCTCTGAAATCACAGACAAATGGCAGGTTACGTTAGTGTAACTTTGAAACAGGATGTGGCTTTGGCAGTTCTGTGTTTCTCACACATTGATTATAATTTCGACCTGAGTCAGTGCAGCGAGGGTTCTTGGGAGCTTCATCGGAGCGATCCTGACAGTCAAACTCGCCATCACACTCCCATTTCTTCTGGTTGAGGCAGCGGCCGTTAGCACAGCGGAACTCATCTGGACCACATGTTGGGTATTCTACATCACAACAAGAGGATGTTTATCATAAGACTACCACAATGAAATGTTGTGGGATGAATTTTTGGACTTTCCTTCCTGACTTTCTCTTCCAGGATTCCAGTCCACACACACACTCACCACATTCTGGGGATTCATCGGAGCCATCGGAGCAATCAATGTCATGATCGCACACAAAGTGCTTGGGGATACACCGTCTGTTCTGGCAGCCAAACTCATTTTCATCACAAGTGTTGTTGGTGTACACTGGAAATGGAAAACACACATTTGTTAATGGGCATGGAACTTTGTTGGCAGAGTTTCTGTTTTATTTTGTTTAGCCACAACTCTTGGGAGGACAGATTTGTCCATGGAGTTATTTAATAACCGGCCCACTCACTGCAGCCAGCCTTGACACTCTCATCAGCTCCATCTGGACAGTCTTTGTCTCCATCACACTTCCAGCGTTGAGGCACACACATGTGGGAGCCGGGACACTGGAAAGCCTCAGGACTGCATGTCTTGGACTCTGATAATTATGGGAAAGTTATGTGATGATGTAATGTCAGGACATCTTACGCATAAAAGCAAATGCCTCCACTGGGCATGGGAAAAGTACTTTTGAGAGTTACTTACTGCATTTCTGGTCCTCATCAGAACCATCTCCGCAGTCATCAGAGCCGTCACACACCCAGTGGCTGGAAATGCAGCGATGGTTCCCACATTCAAACTGGCTGGATGAACAAAATTTGTCTGCGGAGGAGGGAGAAATTATCTTATTTACACTGCGTAGGTTTTTCCATGGGCAGTGGGAAGCCAAAAGAAAGAGGCTGTTTTTCCTAGTATGCTTTGGATTTTCACGAAATAACATGGGTGAGAACTTTGTTGACTGACCACAGTGCGTCTCATCAGCTCCATTCTCACAGTCATTCTCCTTATCACAGGTCCAGCTCATAGGAATGCAGCGGCCACTGGGACAAGCAAAGAAGTTGACTGGACATTTAAGCTTCCTTTTATCTGCAAGATAAGAGAAGAAAAACAATTGAAAATCTTTGCCAATTTAAGAAAGGCAGAAAACGTTTTGAAGGGAAACAAAGCACCCGACCTGGGCAGTTTCTCTCATCTGAATAGTCTCCACAGTCATTGTTGCCGTCACACACCCATGAGGACAGATAACACAGAGTAGTTTTCTCACAGCTCTGGAAAGACACTCCTTTCACTCCCAGGCGGAAGAAACGGGAGCAATCAGTGGTTTCTGAGAATAATGGAAAAAGCTTTTAAAACTGAACTTCAAAGATATTTGAGCTAATCCATTAGGATTGTTTTCCGCCATGCAATTCTCATTTCTGTTAAATTTCCCCTTTAATAATCTTTTATGAATCATCATGGTCGATTACTTACGGCAGTTTATTTCATCACTAGCATCCTCACAGTTGACCACCTGGTCACAGCGGCTGAAGTTGGAAATACAGCTTCCATCTTTACACTGGAACTCTCCTACTTTGCACATGGTCACTGCAGGATGCAAGAGGCAGTTTGAATGAGCAAAGAAAAACATTGGGGGGTTGTGTGGACATAACAGTTAAACTTTTAGCTAAATCTGATACCAGACTGACATCTATTCAAACCTTTATGATTTTTCAATCAGCCATACAAGTGGATATTAATTGCTTACTGTTGCAGGGCAGTTCATCCGAGCGGTCACCACAGTCATCTGTGCCATCACACCAGAACTGGTGGCCGATACATCGGCCGTTCATGCAGCGCCTGTAGCCTTTCTTACAAATTCGATTGGCTGCGGAGAAACAGCAGTCGATTAGAGTTGGCAAAAAGTCCAGAGTCCTTTTTCGCATATTATAAATACAAATATAAAAACAACTCACTTTTACATACATTTAACCAATAAGCTGTGCTACATACTCTGCATCAAAGAAACTACATTCCCCCTTTCCCCTCTTTAAGCTCAACATTTACATTTTCTTTCCTAAGTAGTAATTCTCTCCTCTAACAACATTATTTAATACAAATTGTATTGTATTTTTGCACCAATTTTACATTGCTTTGACTATAACCATCAGCTAATTAACTGAAAATTATCAAATATAATTGGTGGCCTGTGACAGCTCACCAGTAGTGCCGTAACCAATAGTCTCATCAGAAACTCACCACAATAGGACTGCTTCTCATCAGACTTGTCCTTGCAGTGGGTCATGCCATCACAGGTCAGGCTGTAGTTGATACAGTCGCCGTTTCCACACTCAAAGTCATCCACACTTCCACATGACACATTCAGTGCTGGTGAGGTAAAAACATTTAAATTCAGCAAAATTCTACCTTTTAATCAGGAAGTGGACAATCGTTTCCTACAATGATTGAAGACTTTCTCTTACAAGAGCAGGTGTTGTCTTCAAGGAGTTGTCTGTCGCCGCGGCAACTGCAGTTAACCCGTCCATCGGAGGTGGGCAGACACAGGTCTTGGCAACCTCCGTTATTTGCGCGACAAGGAGAAAACTCACCTGAGGAAGTCATGACACAGAGGGGGTTAGAGTCTTATTTCCTTGTGGCGAAAATATTAAAACAGAATGTCCAATATATATATACATATATGTATATATAAATATACATATATGTATATATATATACTGTATATATAAATAAATAAACTTGGTCATAGTTTAAGTTTGTTGTAGAATATAACAAGGCTACTCTACAGTCATGCTAATGATTTGTTACCAACACCAACATGCTGTTGTTTTGCATGTATAACATTTACCATGTTCTCCATCTTACTTTAGCTTGTTAGCATGAGAGAATTTTCCAGTTACAAACATACAGCCGAGGCTGATGAGAATATTATTAGTTTTGCAGGTATTGGACATTGAGATATAGATATCTGTGAGAAATTTCATGGCAACCTATTCCGTGTTGAAGTATGTCAGTCTGAATCAAAGTGGGGGAATGACGGGCTGCCGAAAGCCTCACTTTTAGTATGGATACAAAATAAATGAAAATGTAATCGAGAGGTGCCACCTATACAAACTTTCCAGTAAATTCAGTAACCGATACTTACAGCTGTTGGTGTTATTAGCTACAGCCACAATGCCCATTGGTTGCTGAGGGATGTCCGCACGCAGCACTTTCATGTCTCCTCCTGTGTATTTGTCAGCCCGAAGGACGGCTCTCCTCACCCAGTCAGTCCAGAAGATGTAGTCTCCATACACAGCCAGGCCAAATGGATGCACAGGCTCATTTTTCAACAAGACCTGAAGCGGAAACATTTCGCCATCATTTCACAGAATTCAACACCTCAATGTAGCCAAAGAGTAAACTAAAGGGCTGTCTTACATAACGGCTGCTTCCATCATATTCGCAGCGTTCAATCTTGTCCAGTGTGGCGTCAGAGAAGTAGAGTTTTTCAGCACGGTGATCTATGGCCAGGCCGTTGGGAGTTTTAATATCACTACCGATGATCGCGAGCACATTGGCTCCATTCAGAGAGGCCCTCATGATGCTTGGAGCCTGCTCATTCCAGTTGGTCCAGAACATAATACTGTAGTGGGCGCAAACTCAGGATAAGCATAATGATGTGCAGTGGAGCTCAAAAAACATCTTGGAATAAATGTCAAGGTTGAAAGAACTGAAAATAAATCTACGGTTCAAAAGAAAGAGGTTCAGATACAGTGCATGGCACGAAGTTTCGGTATTAATGACTCACTCCTGACACTCGTCCAGCACAAAGGCTCTGGGATGGTCCTCTCCAGACATAGTGACAACAGTGTTGCGGTTATAGGCCACAGAGCGGCTCTGGTCCACAGTGTGGCGAGTGATGGTTGAGGTTGTGTAACTGGTCCAGTAGAGTGTATCCCAACCACGGTGATATGCCAGGCCCTCAACTGAGCCTACATCTGTGGAGCAAAGAAGGACAAAGTTGGCCCTCTGTCAATGTGTTGGACCCATGACTATAGTTTTTCAGACACTAGTTCTTTTATTTTCATCGAGCCAAAGCTGCAATAAGCAAAAAGCTTGAGGAACGACGTCTTTTACATTTCAGTACCCAAATTATTGACTCTCGGGAGTGTTATTGACGACCTTCAGTGAGAATTCAACAAATGAAAAATGAAACACTCCGAGTGAGAAGGTTGAAAAGTGAAACGGAAAGAGTGTGATGGTAGTGGTATACAGAGCATGTGAGTATGTGACACACCAGCGGTTTCTGGAGAGCGTTTACAGAGTCTGTATCATCCTGTCATTTCATGGCTGGCTGGCTGGCTGCCTGCATATACAAATACAGCTGCCCGTGGACACTCTTATTCATGGTGACTTCTTGTTGGAGAAAGCTGCCACTCCAAAGCTTGAGTCTCTTAAGGGACCAAGGCCAGGGTGAAAAAGAATCATCCGTGAACGGCAAAGACGAAGCTGCTCTTGATAGCCACTGTCCTTTTGTTCGACTATCCTCCACTTGTAGCACTCATAGTAATTATACCATTTTCACTGTGCCTATATGACGCACAACTTCACGGAAAAGGACACTGTACTGGAGCCTTACAGGATCGAAGATGTTCATCCATCTGTTCTTGGTCACACAAGCAACCACATATATGACCACTTACGGCCAACAATAAAAACCTGAACACTCCACGCAACCGTTTGCTCTCCGTTGAAAGTGCTTTAATAGATCTTTTAAATAAATGACAAAGTGCCATAATCAACCTTAATGCAGGACGATTGAAATACTTTATACCTTGTTAAGCAAACTAAATGCAACTCGACGACCAGCTATGGGTCAAATAGTCACGTAAACAAAATCACACTTGTGTTTTTCATTCTCAACAATCAGGATGAGCAAAACGGAAATCAGAAAAAGCTAAACCCGTGCACCTAATTTCTTGGGTTGAGGAAAGATCATTTACTAAACAGAGGTAAATAAAGTAGGTGCAAGCCAGTATTATGTAATGAGAAACATCATAGTCTCCCCTCCCCTTTCCTAGACCAGCTCAGCCCCTGGTTACTGTGCAAACAGTCGGGAAAACCTGTTGCAAAGACCACTGCCGCTCAGAGTCTCCTGGGCTATCACAGGAGAAGTGTAGTAATCAAAGTGACAGCAGAGAATCACTTGTCTTTTGTTACTGCTAATCTTAAAACAAATTAATTACTTATTTATCCCTTCAACGGATTGAAGTCATGTTAATCGTTCAGTATGGTTTCTGCTGCCGACGTCTACAAGGTTGCAAGCCTCTTGAAAGCTTCTAAATGGACAAGATGCCTCCTGCCGCGGTGACCACTTAGCATCAAGTAGCATCGACTCCATTTAAAGTGGAATGTCAGTTCGCAACCACTGGGATGAATCCGTCTACCGTTGCCTGGTTTCAAGAAATCAATACAGCCGTGGAGTAATTGCTGCAGTGACATCTCTGTTTTTCCTTTCTCCTTGGATTATGAAGGACATGCTGATGCAGCCAAGATAAAGCCAGTGTGCAAGGACTCTTTAAGGTCATGTATATTATTTTACAAACTGGCTAACAATGGGTAGTCATAATTCTGTCTAATAAGTAGAAAAACAGTGACACATTTAGGATTCAACCAGAGCAGGAGGACATTACGACTTAAACATGGATTCTAACTGCATGTGGATGGACTGTGTATTTTTGCAGTTCACATTTAAAACTCCACAAACCCACTAAAGATCAACTAGTATATGCTCTTTTTTTTCTCCTCCTGCAAGTCCGAGGATTGTAAGCGCCAATGGAGATAAAGTCAACTGACCGGTGCTTTGCTTCTCACTGTAATCACTAGCCAACTTAATGGAGTGTGGTCATACCTGTGATTAATCCAAGTTAAGACACGGACTGGAGCCAACAGATGCATCACCCAGACACAGCGTGAACATGCTGCTCTGATGCGGAACATTAATATACCATTAGATTAATTACTCAATAGACTTTTATTTTGAGTGCATGGAGACTTTGGGGCAGCAAGTGAACGGCAGCAGCCTTGAGCAAATGAATAGAGGAGATGAGGCTTTGATCCAGGTCTTAGTTCCCATCCTGGATGGACTAATTCTGGTGACTGGTTTGGTGGGTCAAACCCTGGTCATCATCATTCTTAATGGTAGGAAGAGGAAAAAAAGCCAACCCCCGCATCGTACAGACACCTTGCTGCTGGCTCTGAGTGCTGCAGACCTGCTGCTGCTGCTCTGCCTGCCTTTCCACACCTCTGCCATCACCCTGGGCTTCTGGCCTTTCGGCAGCTTTCTGTGCAAGGCCGTCAGCTTCCTGGGTGTGGCCTGCTCAGCTGCTTCCGTCTTCACCCTGGCAGCTTTGGCTGTGACGCGTTACCTTACAGTGGTACACCCCACCTGGGCGTACCGTTCAAGAATTCAGCGGCACATTAAGCTGACAGTAGCTCTCCTCTGGATCCCTGCCTCGGCTTTGGCAGCGCCGCAGTTTGCCTTCCGCACAGTGACCGCCTCCAGCCGGGTGTACTGCTTTGCCTTCCTGTCCGACTTCAGCCAGCTGGTCTACAGTATTGCCCTCTTCCTGTTCGGCTTCGCTCTACCACTGGGTATCATTGTACTGATGTATGCCAAGATCTACTGTTTTCTCCGACAGGCAAGGCTGCTGGGGAACGCTCCCCGTATGGAGCGCTACCAGAGCCAGGTCACTCACACTTCAGCTCTCCTGGTCCTAGTCTTCACTCTCCTCTGGCTGCCCTCTTATGCACTCATGTTCTTTTATATTGGAGGAACCATGGAGGGCTCACCTGGATACAATACCGTTGCAATCCTGGTCAGACTGTTGGCATCCTCAGTAGCAGTGGTAAACCCGGTACTATATGGGTTGATGTCTCAGAAGTTTAGACAAGACTTACTAGAGATGGGGAGGAAACGCTGGGCATGGTGTAAAAGCTGTCCGACTGGTTGCCCTGATGTGATGGGCAGGGACACGGTACAGCGCTTTGAGCTGGACACGACTTCAGAAAGAGGACAAAACTGACTCTTTGGCCAGATAGAAAACACTGCGACATCAGTACTCAGTTAATGCTTTACTGCATCTACATATACAGTATGTACTTATCTATCACTGTATAGAATTGTATTACTGTATGTAAAGATTACACATGTAATGCTCATGTGATGTAAAATACAATGCACTTCATTCCATTGTGATGTATTAAATCAGGTAACAACTCTTGATGTGGGAACTATAAATCTTATTATTATCTTTGCTAGTTTTTACCAACAATTTGCTTGGATTTCTTAACTTGAGAATTTGAAAAAAGAGAATGTTAAGCTTCTTAGTCAGAATTCCTGTTATGAATAGTGCTTGCCAACAGATTTGGGTCCAGGGTTTTAAATGTATTGCTTCTGGATGGAGTACAACAGCCTTCTCTTGAATCATTTAAAGAGAGTGGGATTTAAAAGACACATTGGCATTGAAACAGGCAAAAATCACAGGGAGTGTGCTTGTGCATTTGTATGTGAAAGTGTGTCTTCTTCAAGTGGTAGCCCCAAGTGATGCCAAGCCTCTCTAGTTTGAGAAACTGCAGCTGTGTGTACATGGAGTTGGTGCTTGTGTTGCAAAAAATGAGTGATGATGGCTGTTTATAATGTTGAGGGGACAACAATCAATTATCAATGGAGGGGATAAAAGCAACTGCATCAATGCAGCTGAAATATGGGTGAAGTGATGCAGAGTTTTGTGTTAAAAAGAATGACATGTGATTGATGACTCCATACTTACTGTCCACCACAATCTTCCGGTCTGTGCCATCATCGTTGATCTGCTGGATGTTGCCAAAGTGGATATCGCTGAAGAAGATGCGGTTGGTTCCTTTCCCTCCACCACCATGATAGTCATAGCTGAGGGCAATGACATTCTTCATGTGGTCAGGGTCCTCAAACGGCTTTATCGGCGCGTTGAGGTTCGTCTCATCAGACAGGTGGATGCTCTTCAGAATGGTACGCTCCGAGTACAGCAGGTATCCGTCATAGTCGCGGCAACCGCGGTTGTCCTCTGCCAGCATGCCGTGAGCACAGGCGCAGGTGCGCTGCCCGTTGCCACGGAAAAGACACAGCTGTTCACAGCCGCCGTTGTCTTTGCAGACATTGGTGCCTGAGGAGTAGGGACATGTTCATGAGGTGTGTTGTTATAACTAATAATGAACCTTTTTAAACACAACTCATCGATTCCTAAGGGGCTGGATAAAGTTGGGTGGGAAAAGTTTTTATCATCGTGTCTGAGGGCATGTTTTTACATACATGCGAGGACTAACTCAAGAATGACCACTATTCTTGAGGACGTATTTGCCAGACTTATCAGGAAAAAAGCTATTTTCTTCAGGTCTGTGGTTCAGTTTAGGGTGCTTAGTGTGCAGTGTCTGTTCCTACCTTGCTGCCTGGCTCTGTTGAAAACCTTGATGTCTTTCAGCTGTACACCGATGCCAGTCCTTAGCAGAACAGCATCTGTAGCGTTGTCTTTGCTGCCTCTCTTAATGGAGCCATTGGCATGAGTCCTAAACAAGAGGCAACACGGATTCAATTAACAGTATGATACACAATGAAATCTTCCACATAATTCAAAAGCTGTCATGCAAAAATGGGTATGGACAGATAGTAGAGCAATGAAAAGAGATTGTTCAAAGATTTCTTTAACTAATACATTAACCTCTGAACTGACCTGTCACTCCAATAGATGAATTCCTCAAAAACAGACACAGCAAACATGTCCATGTTGTTGTTAGCCAGCACCAGCTCCCTGTTCTCTCCAGTCTCCAGGTTGATGCGCTCTATCTTGTCCGTCCTGGCATCGCACCAATACAGCATGCCCCCCTGCAAAGAGAAAGCAGAAACAAAATAGTGTTGATTATTTTGGGAAGCTCACATTTTAAAAATGAAACCAAAAAGGTATCAAGGAAACCAACACATCAGACATCATAGAAATGATTGTAACGCCCCCTTTAGCTTGGTCGCTACAGCACCTAATGCCTTAAAATGTAAAGCTGAAGCAGAGAGAAGACGAGAGAGGTTGTACAAAATGTAAATAGTTTGTGATGTATAGCATGTGGAATTGTTTTCCAATTTTTGTAAAATAAATGTTCAAAAAAATTAAACTTATTTTTCATGATTTATGGCATCATTATTGTGTTGTATTGCACCAAATACTGTATATCTGTGTGTTCTCTTCTAGATACGATTGTGCCATTTCCATAGAAGTGCAGGACTTAACATTGCAGAGAGTAACACCGCTTGGGTCTCAGAGGGTTAATTAATAAATGACAACGGAGTTTAGGGATGTCTTGTATGCGATGATGTGGTCCTCACCTCGTAGTCGACGGAGATGCCATTGGGCCAACTGATGCTCACATTGACCAGGACCAACCTCTCGGAGCCATCTAATCTAGAGCGCTCAATACGAGGGTACTGACCCCACTCAGTCCAGAACAGATACCTGCAAACAAAAGTACATTTTATAGGAATTTATATATATATATATATATATATAGTATCACTATCACTCCATGCAAGTAACTGAAGGCAACAGCAGAAAGCTGAATTCAACTGGAGACCTACCCTTTAACTGGGTGAACAGTGATGGCCCTGGGCTTGTCCAGACCCTGGGAAATGACTACATAGCGGAAGGAGCCATTCAGCCTGGCCACCTCGATCACGTCAAAGCCCTGGTCAGTCCAGTAAATATTTCCTATAAGAGAACAGAGATGTTAATCAGCTATGTAGTCATGGACAAGGGCCTTAAAATAGCATTTCAAATCCGTCATGACGAGACCTGCGATCCAGTCGACTGTGATGCCCTCCACCCTGCCAATGCCGTTGGTGACCACATCTTCTCTCCATGTCTGATCCCTCTTCGCCCTGCTGATGGTGCTCAGGCCCATGTCCACCCAGTAGATGGTGTCATTCTCTGAAAACAAAGAGGCCTTGTGTCAATCTATAAGTAGTGACTTCACTGAGATAATGACAGCTTTAAAATGTCACTCAAGAAAGGTCCTCCAGCTACTGATTTCCAGCAGTGTCACTCACCAGCGTGGAAGTCTATGCCGACGGCCAGAGAGGTGCCAGACACGGGCACCAAGGCGTCAGATTTGTCTGCCGGGTCGAGTGGAATTCCTCTAATTCCCTCATGAACAGAGTAAAGAAGGAAAGAGTCCATGCCTGCTCGGAGAGAGTACAATGTATTTGAGTGTTTAGGGCTCACTGAATTCCGACAGTAAGTGTGACTGTAAGTGTGAAGTGGTGTCTTACCTTCACAGGACTGCTGTCCTGTCTTGAGGCTGTATCCAGCAGTGCACATGCAGGCCCGGGTTGTTGGCGAGGTCGGCAGACACAGCTGGGAGCAGTCTCCATTGTTGTTACTGCACAGGTTGATACCCGCTAGAGGAAGAACAGACAATCAGTGAGGCACGATAAGAAAAGAAAATATTTTTCTTTTCAAGTTTTATGCTAAATAAAGGAAATAGATATGCTGAATTTCACATCCACATCAAAACATGAGTCTCAAGTGAATTTAATCTATATTTGCTTTCCAAAAATATGCAGGATTAATATTTCTTACCTTTCTGCACATCCTCATCGTAAATCCTCATGTGCGTAATCGGGGAGGTGTTGTTTCGCAAAACCTTCCAGTTTCCTCCATCCTTCTTGTCACATGTTCCTATCTGGTCAGTTCCCTGGTCTGCCCACCACAACTTGTCTCCTATAGTGTGGGAAATTGATTAATGTATTGTTATGATGTTTGTTAAACATGGGCCAGTCTTTAGTCTAAGCATGTTAAGCAGGCGAATATGCAACTATCAACTTACAGTTCAGAGGATATATTTGAAGTATCATCTTTTTCAACTTACCCATAATAGCCAGGGCAGTCGCCTTAGTAAGTTTATTTTTAACACCTTCCAGGATTTCAAGTTTCATCCCATCCAGATGACAGTGGCTAATGGTGCCATTTCCTGAACTGATCCAGTACAGCTGCTCTTTTTCATAGTCTATGGAGAGGCCTGAGTGGACAACATAAGGAAGCTATGATATATATCCCTAATAGGATTATTGTGTCCTTTCACACCGTGGAGTTAAATAGGGTACTAATGTTTGCTGACAGATATTTTTTGCTCACCCACTGGTCCTTTTTGATCGGTGAAAAGTATGGTGCTGTTACTACCATCCATGTTCGCCATGCTTATGTTGTCACCATCAGTCCAGTACATCTTCCTGAAGACAGATATTAATTTATTAATATTCATGAGATTTATTTTTGTGTATTGCATTAGGAGAGAAAAACTAGTAGGCTATGGGAGAAGTGTCAGCCAGGGTATGGAATGTAAATTACAAAAAGAAATTAGAGACTTAGTTGGTGAGTGAAAATGGAAAACAGAAAAAGAGCATCAGAGCGAGAATTTCCATTATCATCTGAATGCAGTCCTAAATAACTGGAAACAGATCTCACCCCAGTAGAGGATGCACCACCAGGCAGTGAGGCTTGTCCAAGCCCTGGATGACTGCATTCTTGAAAGATCCATCCAGTCTGGCAACATTGATCTGCTTCTTATTGGCATCATAGCTGGTCCAGAAGAGGTTTCTGGACACCCAGTCTACTGCCAGCCCGTGGGCATTAGGAAGGTCTGGGAAATGTTCGAATCACAATGGAAAAAGTTAGGGTTTGATCTAATTTTCAGACAAATACATAAAGTTTAAACTATCAACTGAAATCAAAACAAAGAATTAAGATTCCTATAATCGTTCTCACCAGCAGACACAACGGTCTCCACCCCAGTGCCATTAATGAAAGCTCTCTTGATTGTCTGCGTTCGAACATCCGACCAGTAGATGCGATGCTCCACAGCGTCATAGTCCACCACGGTCACATTGTCAATGTCCGGCACGGTGAAGGAGATGATGTAATTGTAGTAGGGGTTGTCAATGTCGACGCCCCGGATCTCGATCTGACGAGCATACAGAAGGAACTTTCTGGATTCTGGGAGGAAGAAAGAAAAAAAACATGTACTCAGGATAAGAAAGATAATTTATGTTGCATTTATATATGTATATATATATATACACACACATACATACATACACACACTTATCTAGAAATGAAGGGAAGGGCGAAGAGAGAAAGACGTTTTTTAAATAAGCCAATGCATAAAGTATACTAAAGTCTAATGTCTAATTGATATATACTTATACATACTTAGTGATTGAAAGTTTAGTTAAGGTTAGTCTTCTTCTCACTGAACTTGCCACACAATCACGGTGCAGCAAGCTGGATCCCAGGAGACAGAAGCTCAAGAGGGTCAAACTGACAAGTCAGTCACATGTTGCCCTTGTCAAGGTGTGATAACCTCCAGAGAGATGGAGATAACAAATTACTCCTACACAGTCAAACTGCATGCAGCTTAAACATAGTTTAAGTGTTGAATGTGTCCAGGTTCAGAAAACAACTTTTGTTTGGCTGAGATTCTGCTCCGCTCTATAAAAAGGATTGTATTGATCTACCCTGCTGAGATGAACACTCTCTCAGGGTTTACTTTCAGGTAAGGCAAAAGTTTGTGAGGAACAGGATGTGTCCTTACCTTTGCAGTTGCGTTCATCAGGCTGAAGCTTCATGAGGTGAGGGCAGGCACAAGAGAAAGTCTGGTTGAAGTTGATGAGACACAGATGGGAGCAAGGGCCTTTACCATCACTAGTGGCACACGGGTTAGGAGCTGGAAGAAAGAGGAATAGAGAGGAAATGTGGTGAAAGAGACAGAGGGGATGCATTTCCTTTCAGGCTCACACGATGTTCTGCAGATTGCAGTGTATATATTTTCAAAAGGCATCTCCCAAAATTAAGAAAAATTAGACCATAAATTCTAGTATCAGACTAAGCCAACAGTTAAATGTCAGAAGTTGTTTGCAGAGTATTACAATCCAGGGAAAAGAGATTGTCGAAAAAGACTTTGGTTTCAGTCAAAAAGTCATTTTTCTTTAGGAAATGTTTTCTAACTGAGTGAAATGACCTGGTAGTATCTAAGTTGCAGCCATGATAAGAGCTGATAGAATTCTTTAAATGCTAAGGAAAGGAGCTGAACTTTCCTCGACCTCATGACCTATTTCATAGGGTCAAGGAAAAGTGGATAGGAGAAGACGGGACTTCATTCTTTGGACTATACGACACAGCCCACACTCGCCAGACATGTCAACCCAGCTTGTTGCATCATTACTGTCATGGTCATCAGTTGCAACTGCCAATAAACAACTCTGTGAGATCTCTCTTTTCCTGTCTCCGATGACAGGACCCAGTGCCTCTCTGATGCCCACACGTCCCTATTAGCTACTTGACATCAAGATGACTGTTCAATTTGACAGAATAACTGCAGATCTTTTTCTAATCTTGTCAATCATGTGAAACTCCAAGATCAACATGTGACATTTTAGTTGTATGTGGAGGGGGGGGGGGGGGGGGGATATTTGCTACCCAGCCGGTGGGAAATGTCAAAGACTGAGGTGAATTATTTTATCAACGAGGCTGCAGGAGGCGTCCAAATTGCTGTCGGTGCAAGGACAACACACGTCTCACAGCTCTGAAAGGTCAGCTGTCTTTGGAGAGTAGGAGTCGTGAATCAACACTGTCAGCAATGAACTGTGAGCTCGTCACTGCCCTGCTTTGAGTTAAAGCCTGACTCAAGTCAGCCCCGCAGAACGGCAGGGGTTGAATATGAGATATGGAGTCTCTCTCTCTCTCCCTCTCTGTGTAAGTGTGTTTATTCATATGGATCTGGTGTGCAACCTACCCTGAGGTTGTCTGGATGGGTGATAGACCTGCAAGTCAAAGGGTTGTGTGTTGGTGCGCTGGACTACGGTAACGTTGTGTCCTGTCCATTTGTTGGCTTTGGCCAGAGTGTTAGTCCTCCAGTCAGTCCAGTAGACCTCGCCTCCATACATGGTGACAGCAAAGGGGTGGGACAAATACTCATGACCCCGCAACACTTCAATCAGCCCAGAACCGTCGTACATAGCAGAGTAGATAGCATCTGACCTGGAGGAGGATTAAGGCAGAGATGTATACTTTACATAATATGTGCATTATGGTGCTCATGTTACTAGATGAGTCTGTACTTTGTATGTCAATTTACACAAGCAAAGGACAGCTGCATGGTTATCAAATAATGACAAGCAAAAGAAAAATACTGAGAGCAAGTGAGAGTATGCAGTGCAATGAGAGCACCACATATTCAGAGACGATGGGCAAATGCTACCTTGCATCAATCCAGACAATACGTCTTTCCATGTAGTCCACAGTGAGACCGTTGGGCCAGCCACCACTGCTACCTGTTTCCTTGTGGATGGTGTGTCTGCCCTCACCACTCATAGATGCAGCCTCAATCCTGGGCAGACTGGCATCCCAGTCTGTCCAAAATAGAATACTGCAAACAGAAAACCAATCACTGTGAGAAGGAATGTTCACACATTCACATGAGAACATATCAGTTTAATAATAAATACAACAGGAATCTAGCCTGAGATAAAAAGGTGGTTCCAAAGAAGATTCCAGTAACTTTCCATTTTCTGAAAGGGTGATAACAGCTTCAGAGTTCCTATCTATATGCTTCTTACCCATCCCGAGGGTCTAGGGCGATGGCCCTTGGGTGCTCCACCTCCCCAGCCAGCAGGGTGGTTCTCATGGTCCCATCCAGTTTTGCAACCTCGATCTGGTCCAGATTGCTCTCAACCCAGTAGATGTTTCCTGCTATCCAGTCCACAGCCAGGCCCTCTGGGGTGGCCAGTCCATACTGGATCACCACTTCAAAACTGGTGAGGGCTGAATGAGAAACACAGAGAACGAGGGGTTTAAAACCAGGATGGTGTTTAGCTGAGCATCATGCTGAAAGCAAGTTGAAACGAGGAGTTTTGTAGCATTTGAATGTTTGTTGTGATTTCAAGTAAAAAAAAATATCTGTCGTTATTCAGCTTATTTAGTGAAAAAGCTTGGCTTATGTCACTATGCACATTTCCAGCCAGCACATACGGCTCATAGCAAAATAAAATAGAAACTCTGCCAAACAATGAATTGGTTAGAATTCTTTACTTTTATGGAATCTGTCAAGTGACCAACACGCACTGCTGCTGTGTTGGTCAGTGTGGCTCCGACCAGCACTATCTGCCAAAACCTACCGCCCCACCTCTAAGAAAACAAACATCCAACAAAAAATATTACACTCTTTTTAATCTTTCCTGGAAACAACGGTAACATGCCGGCGATAGTGCTAACCAAAAAAATGTAATCAGACAAGTTTTACACAAGTCCTTCCAGTAGTAATTAGAGGGAGAAGGATAGGCCTTCACAGTTTGCCGAAAGGAATGCTGGACTTATGGCTGCCTTTAAGCTGTGGGTGTCTGGGTAGGGGTGTCTTGGTTAAGCTGTGAGAACTAACAATGTATGCCAACAACTTAAGATATTCTGAATTGGCTTCCATAACAAGCAGCAGGAGCTGATCGATGTTGATCACAATGTCTCTGCTTGGGAGTCCCGTTTAAATGGGGACGTTGGAGGGCTGGAAGCTGAAACTGCAGTGCATTGTTTCTCCTACTCTATAAGTGTTCTGGCTGCAGTCACGCACATCGAGTACTGAGACAAATGGGAAGAGACAAAGCCTTCCATGTGCCCCCTAAGTGCTGTGCTGGGAACACAACCTTGATTGGCAAGAAGACCTGGGGTTTTGGAGCAGGAAAGGCCGACAATGACATGGCTATTTATTCGCGGTCAGCTGCTGCTGACCACAGACTCTTTTTAAAAACATTTGGCACTGAGAAATTACTCAGCAGAAGTTAATTTAAGAGAAATGTCCATAAAAAAAAAAAAAGGAACAAATTCAATTTGCCCTCTCAGAATGAACAATCCACTTTACTACTTTTATTTAACTTACAACAATAAACTTTTTATTATGTTAGACTGTTCCGAGTGGCTAATCAATACAAATTATTATAAGATGTATCAAACTAGCAGTCTTACCACCATTATCAGACAATTTCCCACGGTAGATCTTGTCCTCTACGACATCAGTCCAGTACAGGGTGCTCTGGTTGAGGTGGAAGTCCAAGGCAATCGTGTTCCTGAGGCCTGGAACCAGCACACTGAACTCCCCCTTGTGAAGATCAATCCTTCTAATCTCATGGCGGTTGGAAAAGATGATGAAAGGCTTGAACGGATCTGGGGGCAAAGATGTTGTACCCGGAAAAGTGTTAGTGTCGCAACACAGTAAATCTAGAGACCAGATTTGCAAAGCTCTGTTTGTTTTGGATCAAATCCTGACGCAGCTGTCTCTACATGGTCTTCCAGCTGTCTTTATACTTCTTTTTTAAAATAAATGGCAAAGGGTATGCTGCTCACCATGATGCATTAAGATACTATGTATACATGTAGACAAATCAGTAATGTGTAGCCTCTCAATTTGAAGCCAAAAAAAAAGATTCTTCAGTCCGTAGGATTAAATAAACTGTTAGTTCCAAAAATGCCCTGTTTTACCTTACCAGTGCTTTTGCAGCTCTCCATGTCAGACTCAAGCTCCCAGCCCTCGTAGCAGGAGCACTTGACGCTGGATTTCTCCTGCTCACACTTCTGGCTACACTTGAGATGTTTGGCGCAGAAGCTCTGGATCTGACAGGTCTTGTTGTCGCCTCCCAGCTCCATGCCCAGGGGACATGAGCACATGAAGCCCTCCCCGGGAATGATGCTGCAGTTGTGGCTGCAGCCCCCATTGTCCAATGAGCACAGATCTGCAGGCATGAAACAGATTTGGAATGAGTTTGAATATATCAGAAGAGTTGTATGTTTCGTTTAAGGTGTTTTAACATCAATATGGAAGATACACGACAAATGAACCAGGTACTGAAGACATGTTCATGTTGGGATTTATGTCAAAAGGTTTCACCGCAAAGTTTCTCGTCGGAGCCATCCGGACAGTCGTCGGTGCCATCGCACAGCTTCTCAGCCGGCAGGCAGATGGAATCGTTGGTAGCACACACGTGGTGAGACAGCTTGCACACCAACGCCTCGCAGTCGTCCTCGTCAGAGTTGTCCTCGCAGTCACTGTCGCCGTCACAAACCCAAGCTTTGCTGATGCAACGAGCTGTAAAGAACACAAATTATGAATTGTCAGTTTGTGTTCTTTTAAGACTTTAATATATTAATCGTGATTGCCATTTATTTGTTTGCCACACATTTAATTATCCACAAAGTAGCCACACGGGGAATGCGCATATACATTTTACACATCTAGTTTCTGGTGAGACCAGGAAATTAACCTTTCATTCATTTGTCAGAGAGAGAAAAAAGGAATATACACTTTTATTTATCCCCGTGGGGAAATTCTTCTCTGCATTTGACCCATCCTTAATTATTATAGAGGAGTGGGCTGCAGTGAAACACCCAGGGAGCAACTAGGGGTACAGTGTCGACGTGCAACTACAGTATAGGGAGAGCGGGGATCAAATCTGCTACCTCGTGGTTACGGGACGAACACCCATCTCCATGAGCTACAGCCAACCCCGAAAAAACCAAACATATCTGTTCTAAACAACAACATGGTTAAACAGCTCATTGACCTTAACATCTTAAGGCAGCTGAAAGCATCCTCACCAGAGTCCCTGCAGCTGAACTTGACTGCCGGGTCACACATGTGGGTCACACCCTCGCAGTTGTTTTCATCGCTCAGGTCCATACAGTCGGTGTCCCCGTCACAGCGCCAGCGCATGGGGATGCACAGACCGTCCATCCGACACTGGAACTCATCCACATGGCAGCCGCCTGGAGGACGTGTGGCTGGAGAGAAAACAGCAGGACAGGTCTGATAGTAAGCCAACCAAAAAGAGGCAATAAAATGCTAGCAGTCAGAAACTCAAACACAACTAGAGTGGAATCTCAACCAGCACCCAACACTCACACATACTTGGCCAAAAAGGAAGATAACAAAGAACAGGCAATTCTAGTGATTAATTAATGTTTAGGTTTGCTGGGACGCTGGGTTAACAACCTGAAGCTGAGCCAAGTCAAACAGCAATGACACACACAGCTCACTGACTGATTAAAGGCACCAGTGGGTAGGTGGCACAATGACATCCCCTCAAGGCAAAGGTCAGCTCCTGGCACTGGTAAAGAAGGGAATGGACTGTGGACCTTTCAGCTCAGAACTACAATATAAAGGAGGGGAACGCGATAGCATTGCTTTTATATTTCAGCTAATGACTTCCAGACGGAAGGCCAAGAGATCCCACAGACACAAACACACAGCACAGATTGCTCATTAGACCAACAGGTCACGCTGGGACCCGTTATTGCATGCTGGGACGTAAACAGTGAACAGGAGCGTATGTTTCTAGGCAGCCTGCAGAATAAGGGTGATGCTGTACTATGACGCTGCCTCAGTGGTTGTTACAAGAGTGTTTAACAAGAAAAACTCAATGTTCCAAATAAGCCCAGCGTGGCTCCCGGATATTTTAAACTCCAAACATGTAAATCCATATCACTGCAGCAGTCAGAACATCTGTGCCATTTGCACAAGACCATGAAATAGTTTAATGGTTATCTAACCACAAAACATAATCACTTCCTGAACGGAGCATCAGAGAGGATTTGCTGTAAATTATGAGGAGAAGCCTGAGGGCAGGCAGCGGCATGCAGAGCAGAGGAAATGAAACGGGGAGGAGGACCATCCCATCTTCATTGTGACAACCTCTTTACAACCGTAAATGGCAACATGTAAACACAGTGAACTACAATACATGATGGGATGAGAGCTAGATACAGCTGGAAAAAGTATAAACAATGCCATAAAAAGTAGAGGAGATCTATTTCAGTTTGGTACATAGTAATGTCTCCTTACCCTGGTTGGTACAGTTGGCATGAGTTTCATCACTGTAGTCTCCACAGTCATTGTCGCCATCACAGGTCCAATATTCTGGGATGCAACGGCCACTGTTACATTTAAACTGCACACTGGAGCAGGAATGGCTGCAGCCTGCTTCATCACTGTTATCTCCACAGTCATTGTCTGTACATCAGCACACAGAAAGTTACATTTTCAGTTATTGGGTTGGTTATGCAGCTTCCCGGAAAGTGAGGAAGGTCTAAGAAGAAGATTACCGTTGTCACATCGCCAGTTGATGTTGATGCAGCGGCCATTGGCGCACGTGAACTGAGTCAGAGGGAAGCAGGTTGGATAGGCTGAAGAGAGGTCACGAGAGAATATGTCAAAAACATAATATCTGTCATCTCAGAGGAAAACACGTGCTAAAAGCAGCAATATAACGGTGCAATTTAAGACTCACCACAAGAGTCGGGTTCATCCGAGCGGTCTCCACAGTCATCATCCAGGTCACATGTCCAGGAGATGGGGATGCAGCGCCCACTGGCACAAGGGTACTGGTTCGGTGGGCATGTGCGAGCTGGAAGTGGAATAAGGAGTAAAACAGGTCATGGATGTAAAAAGCAAATTTAAGCTTGCAATGAGTCATCATTACATTTAAATAACCCAATTTCCAATATTTCGTTGCTTCAAACTTTAAATAATTTAATAAGTAGTTTAAACACTCACTTTCTCTTAATTAAGTTAAAGTTCATTTGCAATCTACGACCACGGAGACAGCTTTTTAAAAAAGTAACCAGTTAGCCGAAGTATATCGCTGTTTTCTAGCCCATTATGGTCGATGCTGCAGATAAATAGTCCTATATAACCAATAGACCACCGCACAAATACATCGTTCCTGCTTTATGCGTTAGTTGCAACTTGTTTGTTTGCCCAATGTTCTCTCTTCTCACCATTTTAACCAACTATTGATAACTGTCTTTGAAAAACGAATCATCTCACAGCAATAGCCCTAGTTGCAGATCAAATACATTTTCATCAAATCTCGTGTTTTACAAACCAAAAGATGCTGAAAAACGTTCATGCTCTCTAAACTACGAAGACCTTCAGGTTTGTATATACCAGAGCAGGTGGTGTTGGATTCATCTTCGTCATTGCCGCAGTCATTGTCTCCATCGCACAGCCATCGCAGGGGGATACAGCGATTGTTCTGGCATTTGAATCGGTCAGCTGGACAGGTGTGCTGGTCTGGTGGAAGACAAATAAAAAAGGTATAAATGATGAAAACCTTTATTCTGAGCTCTCCGACTTCCTTGTGCAGCTTCTCAGAGAACTTCTAGCTAAACATATCTGGACCTTTTTGAAAGGCACTGGTGTCGTCCCTGTGGATAACGCGCTCCCCAGCCACTCGCCAAGGTTTTTGTGATATAAAAACGGTAAATAGATAAATAACACGTATTGATTTTCAAAACTTTAATTTCCATTTCTTGAACACCAAGCTTTCTGGTTTAAAATAGCTTTCGGTTTAATGTACTATAGAGCCTGCTAAATAATGCTCACCCTTTAAATGAATTCTTCTTTAGAATATATATGAGTCTCTGGTTCTCACTATGGCCCGATGACGAGGAAGCTTGTGAGTGAAATTTAAATCACGTTTCGCTTCACGGAAAAAGACAATCTTGGAAAGTGTAGTTTGCGCTGTTGTATCACGTTAGCTAAGACTCATAAACGAATATTTTGTTCATCCATGTGACGATGACATGGCACACTTACGGCAGAGGTCAGAGGTCTCATCACTGTTGTCCAGACAATCGTTGTCCCCGTCACACTTCCAGCGCTCTTGGATGCAGCGGTTGTTCTTGCAGGCAAACTCCCCTGGCTGGCACTGCGGCGGGGGCACGTAGGAGGGGTTGGCTGGAGATGACATCAGGGGTAGGAGGAAAGACAGATTAGCCATTGGGAAAAGGACCAAGAACCAAACCAAACAAAGACTTCTGGATCACAGGTCAGCTTACATCAGCTTCTCAAACTTGCAAAAATATCAGTGGAGATATTTTTTCTTTTTAGATTTGGCAAAGATCGTGCAAAGTGTCGTTGCAAATGAAAGTATAGCCTTGATTCTTTAACAGCCTAAACTCCTGCTGAGTGATACATTGTCCTGATCCTTCCACATTGATCTTTGGTGAAACCGTTTTCCTGGTTGGACTGCTAAGTACCTTTGCAGGTGACATTATCGACATCGAGGATTTGATCGTTAGCACAGCCACAGGACCTGCCGTCAGGAATAGCAAGGCACAGACTGCTACAGCCACCGTTGTTAACTCGACACGCATTGGAGCCTACAAGAAAGGCAGAAAATAAGACTATTATCATTTTATCTACTTATTATCAACTCGTGAAGTGAGAATGAATGAGTAGGAGAGACATACCTTGCTGCTGGTGTGCGTCATACACTCTGATCTCAAAGATGGGTGGCCTCTCGTTGCGAAGTAGGGTGACTGTTTTAGTGACCTGGTCCAGTTTATAAATACTGCCGCCACGATACTCATTCCAAAAAAGAAATTGTTTGTAATGACATAAGCCGAAGGCGTGGTTGAGCTCCTGTCCTTCATACACCACCTGTAAATAAATCAGGAACGAGATAGGGGTTGATGAAATATTAACTGCGTTCCAACAAACTGATAAACATTTTGTTCAGAATATCCCGGTGAAGTTTTTTCTCTCTTTTATTGTCTGTAAATACACAAATATCCCAGTCTAAATATATTCCCCCAGCAATACCAACCTTTCGCTCAGTGGTGTTGAGGTAAATCAACTCAATGCGGTCGTAGTACGCATCTACCCAGTACAAGATGCCCTGGGGAATGTCCAGACTCAAGCCATTAGGCCACAGCACCGTCTTGCTGGTCAGGAACACTTGGTGATGGGAACCATCCATCCAAGCTTTCTTAATCTTCCCTCTGTTGCTCTCAGTGGGGTCCTCCTCCCAGTCAGTCCAGTACATCCATCTAGGAGCCGAGAAGAAGTATCGTCACGTTCAAAAGCCGTGCGAGATAAGACATGTCCGTGACAGCTGCAGCCGTCAAAATGTTTTACACTAGTTTTTCTTTTTAAATCCTTTAAAAGATCATTCCACGGATAAACAAAAAAAAGGGCGTATCTAAAAATGTCTTGAATGATCATCAGCTCCCACACACATCGACAGAGCAGATCTTAAGACCACTCTCTAAGA
Source organism: Pseudoliparis swirei (assembly GCF_029220125.1). Classification (NCBI taxonomy): domain Eukaryota; kingdom Metazoa; phylum Chordata; class Actinopteri; order Perciformes; family Liparidae; genus Pseudoliparis; species Pseudoliparis swirei. The sequence goes on from NC_079396.1 coordinate 13,986,081, forward strand.
CTAGAAGTGCTTATACTAACAATAATGTTGAATGCTGCTTCACTTAAACATTACAACTGGATAAATAACTTTAAAAAAACAAACACTTTTCCTCCAGTGTCTCACCCATTCTGGGGGTCCACCACAATTGCACGAGGGTGGCTCATCTTGCCCTCAATGAGAGTCTTGCGGGTCTGAGAAGCCTTCTCCAGCCTGGCGACGCAAATAGTCTTTTTAGGCCCATCATCTGTCCAGTAGAGATTTCCTCCCATCCAGTCGACTGCTATCCCCTCCACCGTGTGAATTCCTGAGATAAGCAGAAGAAGTCGGTGTGAAAAAGAAATCATCAACTGGCCAATTCAAGATGAATATGAAGAGAATGAAGTGAAAATCATATGGAATAACCAGATGGAATTATTGTCCTCCCTAAGTTCCTGGACTTTGACAGAGTAAAAATATTTCCCACAATCCTGTGCAAAGCTATCATTGTATTCTTACCTTCCTTAAGAATGGTGTCTCTCTCTGTGCCGTCAATTTTCTGTCGGCCAATAATGTAGTTGGTGGCATCAGCAAAGTAGATGAATTCACCGGCAGCGTGGAAATCCAGAGCTCGTGGATTCATTAGGTTCTCAATGGGAATCATGTATTCATCAGGCACCTTAGCATTCATGTCCATGCCCCTGATGATTCCAGGACGACCCTTACCGTACACCAAGAACAACTCATGGTCAGGTTCTGCAGCGGAAGAAGAAATACATATTCTCAATGAATAACAGTCATGACTTCTGCCAGTCATTATGTAACCACTATTACTTCACTGCCGTCATCATTCATCAATGCTCAAACAAATGGGAAGGTGTTCCCCTCAGTCTGGATACTCACTCTTGCAGGACTTTCCATCGCTGCCGAGGCTGAATCCAGAGCGACAACGACATGTACGGGTTTTGTGGCTGTTGCTCAGCAGACATATGTCAGAGCAACCGCCAGCTTTCCCAAACTGATCCAGGGTACATGCATGGCTGCGCACTAAGCCAGGAGAGAAGGGCACAAAACCAATAGTCATGCAATGGTAACTGATATCAATGGACATGGATCAGTTGGATCAAGCCTTCTTGAATGAGTACCTTGAGGTTGGCGCCTCTGGTGGTACACGTGCAGTGCAGCTCCCCTGTCTACTCGCGTCACCACCTGGAAGTCGGAGCTGTTGAAGCGGTTCACTCGGATCACACTGGTCTTGGGGTTGAGGTTGCCTTCGTCTGAGTTGGTGGCATACAGGTAGTTCTCAAATACAGTCAGCCCGTATAGGTGCTCAATCTGAAATGCAGGGAGGCAATAAAGCAAAATCAAAAAGTTGTCTTGAGCTGAAAATGATGTTCCTGGTAAAACAGCTCATGGTGGATGGCTGATTGCTTTTGTGACATTGTGTACTCATTTCCATCTTGAATGCTGTAACTTCTGCATAATTAAACTTAACATTATTCATCAGTATCAAAACACATTTTGACAGGTTCCAAAATTGTGAAGAAATCTTTGACAGACAACAGACAAAGACTCAGGAAGAGACAGACAGCGACAAAGAAAAAGAGTTTGTGTAAACTTGGCACAAGGTCGCACAAATGCTCCATTTCCCTTTGGCTGTTAAACAGAGATACGTTTGACTTCTTAAGGGTCCATTCTGTGCAGCTGTCAGAAAGATGTAAGTTGTCAGGATCATATTACACCTCCCCCACACACAGCATCGCTGCAGTCCTGATTTAATTACGATCATTACTCTACTTAAAGTTTGAGCCAAGCGTTGCAAGGGCCAGACTAATCCGTTTAGAGAGGCACTAGCCAGGAAAAACACATACTCTTTAAGTAATATCAATCAAGGTAATAAAAAAGGTACTATTCCCAGGAGAGGAGGGTTCTCTTTCCCTTGACACACTGGACACAACTGGAAACCAGTACTGCCTCTAAATGAGGATGATATTAAATCAATGATGTTACAGATTTAGAAAACAGATGTTTTGTTTCACTGAAGGGAAGTCTGAAAAGTAAGTCGGGACTCTGGGTTATTGCAGCTGGATTCACGATGGCTGAACAATCCAAAATCAATTTTCTTAAGTGCATCTCTATGTATGTTTGGGTGGAGTATTTTGTGCGTGCACAGCAGTCCAACTATTCTTCAAACCTCACCAGCAGGCCCTGGATAATGGTTTGTCGGTTTTTGCCCTCGTAGTCGACCACTTCGATGTAGTCCAGGTAGGCGTCAGCCCAGTACACCAAGCGGTTGACCAGGTCCAGTGTGATACCATGGGGGAAGACGATTTTGCTGTCCACCAGCTTAGTGCGGTTCTGGCCATCCATGTCACAGCGCTCCACCCTCGGCGTAGACCCGTAGTCCGTGAAGAAGACTTTGCTGCAGCAGAAGAGGAGGAGCATGGTAAGATGATCGGAAAAGCACATATTTTTACTTAGAGGAAGGTAATTACTTTGGATGAGTGCTCTTTGACTTAATGTATCAATTTGGCCTAACATTACATCATTGACCACAACTGAGCAAGCTATACTAGTCACTATAATTGAAATACAAATGGGGAAGTGATACGTAAGAAAAGGGAACTTTGTCAGTATCAGGAAAAAGAAACAGCGAACATGCAAATGTTTCCATCTGGAGGAAGTGCTTTGATTTGTGACTGCCTGGTCAGCAAGGCGACTGATCATAAGACATGATTTTTAGTGTTGCTAAAACGGTACTGAGGGTATTGTTGAGTCAAGAAGAGTGGCGGGAAGAACAGACCCCATAGCCGGGTCCAAGGCGATGCCTTTAGGGTTGTACAGCTCTTGGTCCAGAAGGGTCACACACGTCTGGCCATTCTTGTTGCAGACAAACACCCGGTCGTCCACGTCATCGACAAAGTAGAAGTTTCCGGTCAGCCAGTCGATAGCCATCTGTTCCACATCTGGAGGAATGCAGCAAAGAGAAGAGGAGACATTACATAAGCAGAGCCTCATGAGAGTACAGTCATGTAGTTATTAGTCATCTACCAGCCTCATTTCCCAACCTCTCACTTTATAATGCCATGACCCTCTCCAAAACAAAATATAAAACCACAGAATTAATTTGCCTCTGTCATCTTCCTGCAGTGCTGGGTCCAAGAGTTTGTCCATTACCAGCACTGCACTTGTCTCGAGTGAGACAAGCAGGGCATGGGAGAAGGAAAAGAAGCACAACAAGTGACAGATAAAGAGTGAAAGGTGAAGGCCTGCACTTTCTAAGCCGTACTCCTTTCAGTGGACTTGAGCAATAACACAGAACCCCTATAAGGAGAGAGAAACTCAGGACTTTTGGGTGAATCTGAGGATATACTGTATAAAATTAAAACATATGCATGGTTCAGTTGCTTTAAATATTAAAGAAGACTGACTATGAGGAGAAAGCCAGTCAAAGCGGTTTTCCTAGGCCTGCAGAGGAGCCTCGTAAACTAACAACCATGCTGGAGGAATGAGGATACAAACTTGCAGAATGGTCAAACACAGACCCCCAACGGCAAGATCAATTTCAACGGGCAAAGACAGGCAGGTTTATTATACAAGCCTTGCGAAAAAGAACAACCAAACATGACATTCATTTCCGGGACAAATGCTCGGCAGTCGTTTTTTTCCATAACTGCCAATCGGAGCCTGAGGCGATATACTTCTGATTACTGCCGAGTGGAAAGGTTAGATTAACTTCTGGCACTGTCTTTGTCATCTCAGCAACAAATGATGTCCGTCTCTGTCCAAACGGCGCATGAAGAAAGACTGAATAAATAACCATCGTAATATTTTTACTGGCCTGCCTGATGCTTTCTACGGATTTTGACCGGAAGCCAAAAGAAAGGCAAACACCCGACTGGCAATGGGAAAGGATCTACCTGCTGTTATTGGAGGATTTTCCCACATATAAATAAAACCTGCATATAGATGCATATCATTTTGGTGGCAAAATAAGTGTAAGATGTCACAAGCAACATTCAATGTGTGACCAATTTAGGCGAAAAATAAAGTGAGAATAACGTATGTTACCTCTGGCATGGCAGCGAAGAAACACGACACAGGTCTGTCAATTTAGACATCAAACAGAGGACGGGTCAAAGTGACCCAAAATACTGTTGCAACACCCCTTACAAAAGGAACTTGACATTTTGTAACTCCATGGCAAGCCAACCTAGAAAGAGGAAGCTTTGCAGACAGCTGCCCCCCAGCATTGGGGAGGGTTGAAGTGCTGAAGTGTTAAGTAAGCACTGGAAACATTTCTCACTCTGAGATCCTCTGTCCTGTATGGGACTGGGTGCAGAAATCCCAGACCACAGGGAGCTCCAGCTCTAGGAGGGGTGGGGTGTGGGATGGGGGCTTGAAGATACATACAACCTTGTGTTTTAACAGCTGCCACCACACTCTTTCTAAGCAAAACACTGTATACACACACACACACATAGGCTCACTACTCACACATGTAATATCAAAGTGACCACATGTGTCTCAAGTTATTTCAAGCAACAACTTTGATGTTGGGGTACACAAATGGGGTCCAACACCATTGACAGTGAGCCCACAGTCAGCCCGTCCCAGAGCTTTGACAATTCATAAAAGGAAGAATCAGCACTGGACAATGACAACCATGTTGCTCAAAGACAATGCAAGCTCTACAACACAGCAGACACACATCTGTGCCCAATGTATAACCTCCACCCCCCCCCCACCACACACACAGAGCTTCAAAAGGCATCTTGGGACTTACAGTATGCCTGGTGAGTGGAGGAGAAAATAGGAAACCGGAAGGATGGGTTTGTGGCAGTAGTCAGGAGAGACAGAAAGATATGAAGTACATCAAACAAATAAAACATACATGGTTCTGTTGCACCCACACGCTGGAAATAATTTATTTAAAACCTGTAAAGATTGTGGCCATCTCACATCTAATAGAGAGGTAATACAAAATAATAAAAAATCATGGTCAAAAGAACAGAGGGTGGGAGCAAAACAGTCCAAGATGTTTCATACAACAGAATCAAGATTCTGAGAACAGGGGGAAAGTTATTCATGGAGTTGAGCAGGATAGTGATACTCCATTGGCATCACCTCTAAAACCACACTCCTTTAAAGAAATCCAGCTGGAGGCCTGGCTGCACAAGGCATTGGTTAGACATATACAGAGTAGAGGAGCCAGTTGTGCAACACAGTGACCACTTGTTGTGTAACAGCCTACAAGTAGTGGGCCAGCCAGTCTGTTGACATCCTTACTCATTCAGATTTTAGTTAAGTGGCAAGTTTGATGGGAAACTGAATGAACACACCCTTTTCTCCTCTTTCAATCACCCTGCCCTCACAACCCCATTTCACTTCCTGCCCTTAACAACTACCAGCACACACACACACTACTCTGAGGAAATGTTTCACAAACCAAGGGGGTCCTACTGGCAACAACAAACATGCTTTGTGCCCAAACAGGAAAGGTATTTACATACAGGGCCACAGCCTATTTAGTTCTTCAAACTAGTCACACATCGGCACCTACACTCAGAAATAGCACCACAAAATGTGTTATTTTTTTAGTGCAAGTAATCCTATATTTACTTGGGCAGAGCAGGGGGTAATCGTCAACATGCTGCTTCCACAAAACCCCCTGTTCCAAGAGTATCCCATTCATCTTTGCAAAAAACCTTTTGACACAGTTGACCGCCCTCAGTTTGTGTTTAGCTGTTATGGCATTAGCAAATCCCCATCTCCTACTGGTGAATAAGAGAAGTTATCGAAGTTATTGATTTGAAAGGAAGACCTGATGACAGGGCTAAAGTCACCAAATTCCAACCATGACAAAAACAAGGACAAGAAAACATTCCTTTAGTTATGCAGATAACAGCTGAGAGAATAACTCAGTAAATGGGAAGCCTTTGTGTAAACTAAATGACCCTCAATAGAGGGGCTCTCTAGAAATGTGTAATAATGGTGGAGGTTCTCTGTGATCCTATACGAATCTGCCATGTTTGTATTTTGTTTGGTACAACTTCCACTGCAAATTACCAACCATACTTCAACAAACAGAGGTCATGTGATCATATTAGCACTGTGCAAATCGGCATCTGTGATTTTGGATTGCATTTCTTTTCTGCAAGGTTTTTTGTATTCTCTGCCTCTAACCCTGTCGAGAATCATGGAGGCTGCTTTGGTAATAATGAAATAATGTAATAATCTTATATATAAATATAATATAATATTTTCTATACAAGCAGATCCTTAAGATTAAATCTGAGCAAAAATACACTTTGCTTATCCTGAAACGTGTGGGGATACTTTCTAAATCACATGAGGTCCTCTGGTAATACCCCGCGCTAACAGGGATTTTCACCATAATACTATACGTTCATAATCAGATTTTGACACAAGTTCACGAATACCATGTAGAGTAGACTAACTTATTCCAGTGAAAACCCCCTAAGAACAAAAGATAGAAAGAAGGAGGAAGGAGGTCGATAGGCAGAAGGACATGAGGAGAAGGCTTCCAGAGCTGGTCCCTGCTGTGGAGATCCGCTCGGAGGGGTGAGAGGATGGAACCGGTGGGCTCGGCTCCCCTTTTATCTTCCCAGTCAGACTCACACATGTAAACAGAACAGGCCACATCTGGAACCCTCGTCTACTTATCTACCCTCTCTCTCAGGCTCCCAGAGGCTATAAATCACTCTGTGTGAACCCTGCAACCTCCCCCCGAAACCCTCCCCAATTTAATCCATACCCACCCATCCAACCGCCCCCCCCCCTCCACCCCACACCCCCACAATACATTTAGGAGTGCACCTGAGCCCTGCTCATTATAAAACACTGAATAGAGCTCACAAAGAGTTCACATTGGCTTCATTTATATGATCAGAATTTGTTTTGAAAGTTAAAAGTTCCAATTCAAGAAAAGGAAAGGCAAATGGTTCCATCATGAAGGACACACAGGTGAAGCGTAGCTAACATTTACAGCAAAATACCATAAGAGAAACCATACATTCCATGTCACAAATTACTTCGACTCCACAAAATGAACAGAGGGGATTTTGCTATCTTATCTCAGCTGTAAACCCAGACTGATGCAACATAAAAATGGGGGGGGGGGGGGGGTCAGCCAAAGTGCAAAGAGTGCCTGTTGGTTTGTTGCTCCCCGAGTGACGGAGGACAGTCAAAATCGACCAACAGACATGACTGGACTCAGACCAGAGTGTGTGATAGTTAAGGTGGGACACCGAACCTGAAGTTAAGACTAACATCTTAATACAATTTCATGAAATAAAACCAAACGGAGAAAAAAAGGAGACAAGAGGCACAAGATCTGGGAGGTTTACTGCAGATTTTTCCTGGGAAACCCTGACTGTAGAACATCACAGCACAAGTCAGATCCACAGATAATATGTCGACGGCTCCATCCACACCGATACTAATTATATCCGTCCTCACGAGCATTTCAGCAATGTTTTAGACATTATTTACATCCATTCTAGCACGCCGGAACACAAATCTCACATGACCAGTCACAAACACTGGGCATGCATGGTTAACAGGAAGTAGATTGGTTGCTTAGTTACAGAAAATAAAACATGATTAATATACTCTTTAATAATAAAAGGTCATGCTTGATTCATCCTTTAATGCCCCCGCCCCCCCCCGACACACACACACACAGAGAATTTTTGTGGAAAATAACTTACGTTTTTACGTTTTATTTTTCAAACTAAGCTACAAGGCTGCAGGTCTTGCTCTATCTCTATTTGTGCTTTAAAAAGTAACACTTCCAAATTAAAGTTTAGCTAGATTATGAGTCAATACATTTGGTCAACACAGGTCTGTCACTCATTTCCCCCAGTAAGACAAAGTTCACTTCGGCTTTCTCATTGTGTGCACTGCAGAGCTATTTCCTAAATTTAATAGAAACTCACTCATGATTGTCTTATTTCAAACTGCACTCTGAGTCCCAAATGACATATTAAACTCAAATGCTAGTTTTAATGAAGAAAGGTTAGTGCAGCACAATACAACTAATAATGAGCACTTGCTTATTAGATAGAGTACGTGCACAGCAGCAGCCAACATCTCAAATCACAAAAGGCAATACATCACCAAGTAATGGGCTCGCGAGTCAAAGATATTCTGGTCGATGAATCTGTGTGTGTGTGTGTGTGTGTGTGTGTGTGCGTGTGCGTGTTTGCACGCGTGTGTGTGTGTGTATGTGTGTGTGCCTCTGAACGACAGCTTTGAATATATTGACCTGACTGGACAGACTAGAGTGTCGGGGCTGTTCAGGCTGAAATAACCCAATAGAGGAATGTAAATACCATCTGCATGACCACTCGAATACACACACACACACCCAAGGTACAGCAAATCGCTACCTTCTTTCTCCCTCTCATTTCATTATTCCCTTGTTTTTTTTGCTTCAATCTTTCTCCTGGGGTCCATGTACAACTCTCACCCATTCACCTTCTCAGACCACTTAACAGAGCAGTAGATTTTTAAAAAGGAGGTACCACAATGAGGGCGAGTTGTGGGTAACTCATAATAGTGCAGTGGATCAACTGGAACCAGTCCATCGGAGGATGCTGGGGTTCACTGAGCCTCGGCTCTGCCCCAGCTGTCAACAGGGACAGCAGTTGCACAAGCTTCATTTGAAGAGGATATGAGCCAAGGCCCTTCTGATCATGCCACAGGTTTGGATATAGACACCCGCCTTTCTCCACTTGTTTTCTTCCAGCCTGCCGTTGGATGCCTGAGGCCAATTCTCAAGGGAACACTTCCCACACACACAAACATATGCACAAACGCACAGACCCACACCCTAACTTTTATGTTTTGTCTACATTTCTGCCCCCATTCCTACAGAGCAGCGGCTCTGCCAGCCAGGCAAATAAAAACAAACCTTGTCAGGCTAGTAATCAGAGGGAAATCATGTCAGCATGATATGAGCAAGCCTGTCAGAGGGAATTGTTCACATACTACATGTCTGTGTCTGGGTAATGCCCAAGAGATCAAAGTCCGGGAATAATGACGATGCCTATGGCTTTGAGAAGAACTGTCCCCCTACACACACACACACACAACAACATGTGCTATCTTCAACATCTTCCAGGACAAAATGTACAGTAATTGGGACAACTTGTGAAGGCAGAAATTACTTCTATAGGAAAATCAAATGCTAAATGTCATAGTACCAAAAACCAATGACCCACTTTGGGATACAACCAACAATATTCAAATGCATTAAACAAGAAGACATTCCACACTTTGGAATAGCCATACACAGTCAGTACATAAATTGAATGTTATTATTATTATAAACCAAGGCTACACAGTAGGTTATGGTTTGCGTGTCAAGAAATATGCTCATCAATGCCTAAAGGCATGCTGCGAGCATTATATGCATCATATCACTAGAAATAAGCTCCATACTATATGGCCTCGACAGGATGATTTAGTGCCCCTGTTCTTCAAAGACAAACCTTTTGAAAAATAAAGCTGGACTCAGCATTTCTACCTGGCACTTTAATGCGTGTTTGAGTGGCTTTTGGAGACAAGGCTGTATTCCTTCACGTTTTACATTTGTCTGAGCTAGCAGATCTAAAGTTGAACATTTGATTCCTGAGGCAAAGTACGAAAATTTCCCACGGGGTGAGCTAAGAACTCAAAGTGATTATCGGAGCGTTGCTTGAGTGCTCTTGTGCATAGAATGCATTTCTCCTTCACTGGTTGTTTACAGCTAACCCGCCATGCCCAAGTACCGGAGAGCATTTTTCTCTGTCAGCAGAAAACGGTTTCTGACAGGTTGTAGAAACGAAAGCTTTGTGTTAGTCATTTTCATTACTTCTACTCACGGTGGAGGCTGAGGGAGATGTTGATGGTGCGAATGTTAGTGACACTCTTGAGGTCAGGGATACTGGCACACTTCAGCTGGGTAGCAGCGGGGGTGTCACCCACATCGATCCAGCAGACAGTCTCCTCAGCATAGATGAAGTCCATCGCCATAGTTTGCTTAGTGGCGATGTTGGGCAGCCGGGACGTAGAGCCGCTCAGGGAGGTGCAGCGGATGTCATGGAGGTTAGCAATCAACAGCATAGGCAGACGATCCACTGGCTCTGGGGAGGGTGATTGGGGTAGGGGAGTGAACAGGCAGGACAAGCCGAGAAAGAGGACAAAAGGGGGAAGATGGAGAATACGAGGAGGAGATGAAAGGAAGTCAAAGGTCAATAAACTTTATTTGTAATTTGTATGGGGGGGGGGGGGGTAACTGTATCCTTCTTACCATTTTTGGCTTTGCAGGAGCGGTTGTCAGGTTGCAGCAGGTAGCCCTCCACACAGGTGCAGATGTAGGAGCCCTCAGTGTTTGTGCACGTCTGACTGCACATCCCGTACACATTGCACTCATTGAAATCTACGGGAAAACAACAATACATCAATAGACAGAAACTAAATATATAGAAATTTTACAGCACTTATTCACAACTTGCTGCATTCGGTGTACTCCAAAGCAAAATGTTCTTGGCACCAGGTAGCACAACTAAAACTCTAGAACATGCATTTGTCTCCTACCTTGGAGGCAATTGGTGCGATACAAATGTGTAATCTACTCACATTTTACTTCCAATAAATCTGACAAAACACCCACTCACCTTTACATGTCTTTCCATCTGCAGAAACCTCATAGCCATTGCTACAGTAGCACAGAGGCCCATCATGAGTCACAGCACAGTGAAACTGGCACCCATGGGAGGCACAGCCTGGTGCTTGCTCTGAAGCAGAGGAAAAGGCACAGAACACATCAATACTTTGGAGGCTAACATGGAAGGGGGGGGGGTAGCATTGCCAGCCTGCATATCAAATTTAGAGGGCAAATAAATTATGGACAACAATGAAAGCCTGTTTAAGTAATTTCATCCGTGATCACATTTGTGTGCAGATCAGCTCTCTAATGTTATTCTGAATCCCAGCGCAATCTTCACAGAACCTCTCTGTCAAATCCTATCACATCTCCACTGGGAGATCAAATAGGAGTGTGTGTGTGTGTGTGTGTGTGTGTGTGTGAGAGAGGGAGTCACACACGCGTATGAATGTGTATTCGACCGGGTATGTGACAGACAAGCTGATGTGAATGCGCTCACGTTGGAGGGCCTTTTTTTTCCGCCAACTGAGGGAACTCAAGGACACATCCTTTTGGTAGGAAATGAAAGGGGGGCATCCACACATCCCCTTATCGTGATAGCTATAGGACAACAGTGTGCAAGCAGATCAGTCGGCTTCTATTAGCTTTAAACTTCTTGAACTCGAATTTGATAAAGTATTTCATTATTTATATCATGTGTCCACGACCACCAGGTAACTGACCCGATTGAGTTTTTTCTGCCAGAATTAAATTGACTTTTTACAGTACCTGAGCGCATAGCGACATATATTATTCTGATAATGATCAGCTCTCCTTCCATCAAAATTACCTTTGTTTATTTACATCTCTCACTCACAATGTCCCAATTCACTCAAACTGTAAATGAACCTTTTGAGAAACATCCCCATTTAATCAATTGCCAAGTGTACACACTAATATAACGAAACTAAAAGAAATGCATCCAACTAAACACGGTAAACGGTCATGGACACACTCTGCATACAGTAGCTAGTGATCGTGTGGCTGTGAAGAGCAGAGATTGGACCAGTGAAGGGCCCTTATTATATAAAGCCTGTGGCACTCTGGGCCACAATGAGCCTTTTGTTGTGGCCCCGCTGAAAGGAAGAGTCCCTTAGCAAACACTGCAGCTCACACCGAAACCATTCACCGAGCCTCACACTGTGAGAGACCACAGGCAGCTAGAGTCCAAAATACCCCCAAAATGCTTTTCTGTCCAGGGTTCATTTTGTACCTATCTAGCAATGCTTTGGCCTTATAGACACACATGGTATCAACCTGTGATGCTACAAAGTATTTAAATCACAAAGCCAACTCGCATCGTATGATTTAAAGTAAATTGGTCAAAATCAACAATTAGTATTTCTAAATAGTTATTCCTTTAGAAATTAAAACTCTAAAGTAGGACATAGTATGGTGAGATAATAAATGTTAATTGTGTAACACTCATCGGCCAGCTACTACAAAGGTAGCTACTTTCAGACGAAGAAGAAAAAGAAGAAGAAGAACAACAACAACAAGAAAGGGGGGGAGGAGAAAGGAGAAAGAGGGGGAGAAAAAAGGAGAAGGAGAAAGAACAAAGAGGGGGAGAAGAAAGGAGAAAGAGGGGGAGAAGAGGAAGGCAGGGCAAACAGAGGTGGAAACGAGTAGTTAGAAAGTTGTAGCTCCAAGCAAACAGGCAACAGCAGCGTGTCAGGGGTTAATGAACGAAGCAAACAAACCACACAGTGACACACTGGAGGCCTTCAGTCCTAAACAAGCTAGCCAAAGCCATTGATCCCGGTACTGCATGGATGTCAACCCTCAATTTCACCCATCAATAGTTCTTTAACCCTTGTGTTGCCTTAGGGTCATTTTGACCCGAATCAATATTACACCCTCCCCCGCCTTTGGGTCATTTTGACCCGATTCAATGTTTAACCCTCCTGTTACCTTTATATTTACTAACATATTTTACCCTTTGGGTTCAATTTGACGCCAGCAATTAAAACCTCCAGAAAATTATTAGAATTAATATTGTTTTCCAATTTAAGTGTGAGGCACTTTATGTTTGTTTGTTGACTACCGAAAGAACACCGACATTAAACATTGAATGGGGTCAAATTAATCCTAAGGCGGGGGGAGGGTGTAATATTGATTCGGGTCAAAATGACCCTAAGGCAACACAAGGGTTAAAGGGAAGCAGGGAGGTAGAGTATGAGGTTGTTTGCCAATAAAAGCTCAGTTGACATCTCACATTTGTCTCACTGATGAAAATATATAAAGATGTACGATAATGACAGCGCGAGTTCCAGATGCAATCCATAGAGGTTGTTCCCACCTTGCAGATATGCATAATATGATATGTATATTCTGAAAATGTATCTGAAACTAGTCCAGATCTGGTCCTGGACGCTACACTGTTCATGGCCAGTCAATATGGAAATATATGATGAATCAGATGACATTCTCATCTGAAATGCACTCATGGGGCTGAGTGGCAGGGTGAAACAGAGACCGGGTGGTGTTGGGGTCATGTCTGTAGTTATACAACAAAACCAATGTCTTTTAAAGATCAGCTCATCTATCCATCAACTGGCTTAAAAACTAATCCCTCACCTTATGAAAAATCCCATATAAAATAAATGAAGCAGACTCACATTTCTACAGCCACAAGCTGTAATTGAGAGCACAAATTGAGTCACACTCTAACTTCATAAAAACGGGTTATTCCAATGCGTGACACTTTATAGACGGGTAATTTGCCAGGACATTCCTACCTTTGTGCTCTCACGGTCTGGAAACCAGTCTGCACATGCCCCCTGCCCTCTACCTGGAGCTGACAGGAGCATACAGTTTTTCTACACAGTTCCATCAAATTGCCTTATTCCTACTACCGAGCCAAAACTGAATGGTTTGTACATTTTGTTATTTGTTTGTATGGATATGAATACCCTTCACATAATCTGTTTGCATTCTAGCATCATAGTTTGAAGAATTTGGACAAACTTATTATCGACTACATCTTTGATAATACCGATCTCATTTGACTTTAGCAGAAGGCCATGCTCAGCGAAACACAATCAGGCAATCGCAAAGACAATTTCATAATGTGAAACTACTTTGTGATTATTCAGTGCATTCCATCACACACTGATGTGCTGCATGACTGAACAGCAAGAACATTTGAGAAAGGTAAATCATACTAAAAAGGAGAAACATATGTGCATACCCAGGTATTAAGGTGTGCTCTGCAATTGTGAGCATAAGGTGCATTTATTGGCAATTTTGTGGAGCTGCAGAGTCAAAGGGGACAAAATAACCATATGCAAACACAAGTAGGGCAGTGGCTTCAGTAATGAGCAAATAAGTAGCCATCGGGATTAGAAACCGTGGCAGCATGCCGTCCCAGACACTTCACACAAATACTCAAACACAAATATACACACACAACAGTTTAACTTCCCTACGAAAATCAAAACTCCGATTTTCTTCACTCTGCAGCCCATCATGAGCCAAGACATACATGAGTTTGACAACACTGTCTCTAAATGCAGTGATGGGCAAAGACTCAAAGACTGGCAATAAAACAGGTCTTGTCATGCGAAACAACTCGAACTGCAGCCAATAAACTCATTTAGGTCAAGACCCACTCATGAATAAAGATGAAGATGTGGTCTTAATACAGGCAGCCCTCAAGTATCCCGACCGATTCTTATTCCAGTTAGTGAGACATGAAGGACAATGAAAGTCCACTGCATGCATAAACAATAGCATCAGGCCAAGACAATAGTCAGGGGAGCCCTTTGAGACCGGGAGAAAAAGGGAAAAGCTCTTAAGAGTACTGCTATGACCCCATTTTCTTTGCCCTATCAATCAGTTACTTCTGAGGGAGGCAGGTCTAAGGCCTTGCCCCCCAACAGAGGCCCCATCACCCACAAGATGACAGAGAAAGGACAAATGCAGGCCTTCAGATCAATGAAAAGACTCAACTTTCACCCATTAGACAGGAAAGCAACATAACTGCCAGTTGTCTGAGAAGGCTACATTTAGTTAAAAGGGGCCTTTTAAATAAAAGTCTGGCCCTATAGTTGTGTTTTGACAAAAGGATCACCAAGAAACTCAAGACCCTGGTTTGGATCATCTAAGCATTCTCAACATATGTTTTTAAGCAAGGTACCAAGGACCGATCCCTTGAATAGGGACTATACACTCCCTTTTTTGCATTCAGAGAAGGTTCTTGGTCACAGTATCAGGATTACAATTGCTCCCTTCAGCTGTAGCAAAAGTCTGGCCCAAACTAAGGCGACTCAATAGTCAGCCAGCATTCTGATATTTAAACTTGCCGTGGAAGCTGACATATAATAGTCTTGACTATTTTCTCACTCATAGTAATAAAAAAGATTTTTAGGACCACAAACGAAAACATTTTAAGAATATATGCATGCTCCGATTTGTTTTTACTTTGCTCTTGGTAGGAGTCAATAAACACGAGTCATGTGTCAGATCAGAGTACCGTGTCCGAAACTTGGAACCATATTGCCTGAATCCACTTCACCACCCATCACAGCTCCATTGAGTCCACCTGGTTACACCCTTGCTATCACTTCTTAACACAAACAAGGCCAACTAGTCCTTTGCCTTGCAACACACATTTCAGAAAAGATAAAATTCCTACCTAAACTTGCTACACTCCCTTTTCTAACCACTCTTGTCAACAACTTTGGCAGAATTACCTGGACACCCCAACTGACAAAGTGGGCTTTCAGGCATCAGCGCCCAGGTATACTTGCACAACCTGGTGTACAAGCAAACACGTACATGCTTGTGAAAGGCCAGGCCTTTCACTGCAAAGAGGGGAGCTCACAAGCGGCAATGCCAAACATTCTGGACACACTGCCGGCGTGTTAGTATGTGGTGTAATGGGTGTGTTTGGGTGTACATTTGCAAGAATGTGACTGAGTGTACGTTTGTATGCATGTGTGAGTAAATGCATGCATGACAAGCCCATGAGTGCGTAGGTGTGTGACCAATGCTTTATTGAGGACAGCTGGACTTGTGTCTACAGGGACAGGCAGTGCATGTTGTGATTAGATGACATCATCACTTGGTTGTGTAAAGGCTTGTCTCGCAGTGATAACCAGTGTGTGGGATACTAACACCCACTGTGAACAACTGTCCACTTCATTAGCCCAACAGTGCTCCTGCTCTGCAGGATGAACCATATCACACTTGAACGCTCTGACTAATACAGCTTTTTAATTTAGTGACTCAACTCTATGTACAAGACCTACTGAATCACTCAGTCTTTATCTAAGGAGTGGTTAAGGAAAACTCAATTGAATGGGCTTACTGTGTAAAGAGGAGAATACGATGGAGAGACATTACATTGCAATAAAAAATACTAATAGAATACACAAATCCAACATTGAAACACAAAAAGTAACAAGTGAAAGGGTATATAATATTAATTTCTTTTAAACAGACATCATGCTCACAAGTAAAACTAAACTATTTTTAATTATTCAAATGTACAATTGCCGATACTAAAGCTTTGGTTAATACCGTAAAATTAGAAGAAGAGAAGATGATCTGAGATTACAGACATGGTTTGGGAACCAGGCAGACACTCATATTCCAGGACTTTGGTCCACAAAGACTTGTACATATTTGATTAAATAAAGGATTTTGAGACTGAACGCACAGTGCATCAGTACTACAAGCAACATGGAGGGAAAGACAATTGAGGTGTGCACAATTGAAATTAAAAGTATGGATCCCTACATGAGTTCTTGCAAACCAGCAGAGCTTATTACCACTATATCAGAGAACTGCCTTGCTGAATACTGGGGCAATACTCTGTAGGCAGCCGGTCTTTGCTTCTTTGTCGACTGCAACAAAGACTGACACTATGGACCCAATATGTTCCATCGCTCATTCTTCTATCAACTCCAATTAAGAGTGGAGAATTTGATGAGATTCTTCTCCAGCTGCATCTGGGCTCAATACTCATCATTTCTAAAGGGATTTGCGAAATGGTGTCGTAGCAAGGCTGATTGATAAATTAATGCATTTTATTACCCTGAAAGATACATTTTATTGTAATTACACAAACCTGAGCAGGCCAGCTCATTAAATAGCCTGATAGAGGAGATTATTGGAAAGGGATTATAGTTTCAGAACTGGAAGATCAGAAGGAGACACTAGGAAGGAGAAGCTGGCTGATCATTTTTGACTCACAACAAAAGCCGACACTTTCTGTGGCGATAGAGAAATTGATGATCCTCATCTCTTCCAACTTTTTTTGCAGAAAATGAGATGCATGTGCATGCTTCTATGCGTTTATTACACATTACTAACTCTGCTTTCTCCCCGGAGTCCTTTTGACTTCACGTCTCCTATCTGCCTGATGGATCATCGAGGTCTGGATCGTGGAATATGACTACTACCAACTACGCCACGGCCCTGCTGAGACTCCACCCACTCCTCCTCTATACCTCCATCTGCCTGATAGATCGTGGAGGTCTCGATTGTGGAATATGCCTACTACCAACTATTCATACACTCTGTCATATTCATTGATTGTGTTGTTACTGTGTTTTAATTTATGTATAATGATTCTTTCTGTACACATTACATATATTACACCCGTCTATCCTGGAGAGGGATCCTCCTCTGTTGCTCTCCTGAAGGTTTCTTCCCTTTTTTCCCCCGTGAAAGGTTGTTTGGGAGTTTTTCCTGATTCGATGTGAGGTTTTGGGACAGGGATGTCGTATGTGTACAGATTGTAAAGCACTCTGAGACAAATTAGTAATTTGTGAAAATGGGCTATACAAATAAACTGAATTGAATTGAATTACCTCTGCAGTGAGGACCCTCATCCCAGCCATCGGTGCAGTCGGGGACTCCATCACACACTTTGCTCATATGGATACACACATCCAGGTCCAGGCAACCGTGTTCATTGACAGGACACTGGTTCACCCTGTTGTTTGAGCCTGGAAAACAGGAACAAGAAACATGTGAGGAAAAACACAAGTACAAAGCAAAATAGAGAAAGACTAATTTATGGATAATGGTCAAATTAACTTCTTTACATGCAAAATAAAAATCACAAGAAAATGTTTAAGGAATTAAATTGTGTGTATTTTTATGTTTTACACTTTCGATGTCATCACACTTGGAAAGATCTCAGTCAAGACCAAAAGAAGAAAATGTTCTTTACATCAAAAATGTCTTCTGGAAGATCGACCGGAGTAGAAAATAATTAATAGAACAGAGACGAGACACCAAAATACAGATGGGCATTAATTCATTCATTTATATCTGAGAAATCCTTGAGGACAGGCCCTCATTTGTAGAAAAAGTAGACTGTTTTATTTCCATCATCACAGCAGAACATAGACTAGAAACAGTCTCTACCCTTCATTCTCTAGCACTCTCCTCTGAGCCCACACTGCAGAGCCAACAGTTTGCTTTGGCTGTTATTCTTCTTCCTCCTCCTCTTTCTCTCCTCCACTTCTCTCTTTTTTTTGTCTCTAACATCTGCTAACCCATTTAAGAAAAACACTAGAAGCAGAGAAAATAAAGTTTACCCCCCTCACAGGAAACAATATGTCGAGTTCTGTGGGTTATGTACGGTGTTGAGATCATGTTATCTGAATTTGTGAACCCTGAGCTTCAAACCTGTTTCAGGTGCCTCCTTCAGAACATGTACAACGTCTTCAGTGCCTGAACATTTTTGTTGATTTTGCCCTTATTTCGGCCTCATGCATTTTGATTTGCTCCTTATCTGAACTGAGACTTGGAGCATAGGGGTTGTTGTACTGTAAGAAAAATAGTTTCGACTTGACAGTTAGTAGTTGTGTCATGTACAGCCAGTTGAGATTGTGTAGATTATAGGGTCTTATAAGAAAATAGAAAATAAATCCCTCGTATTCTTACAAGACATGCCATCAAATTAATCAAAGTGAGGATGTGCATGAAGACTTATGAAAGGAAGCATTTGCCTTCATGTCTGCGTTCCCTGAAGAAAACTGCATGCTTTCCCTCCAAGTCCTCTCTAACCAGTCAAGAGATTAGTAACCGCACAGATCATAAAATGGAACTCAGTGAAGAAAAGAAAGTACCTTAAAGTGACAAGCGGTTCCATAATGATCCCACCACAACAGCCTGAGTGGAAAATGTGCCACATTGACACCGAATAAGCTTCCAATACATCTGGCTCAGGGAGAGCTCGCCCATCTGGACGATGCTAGCATATTAGCAGCCCTCCTACAGCCTTGGCCTGTAAGCCAACCTGATTTACATTCAATCACCCGCCAACCTGGGGATTCAAAACTGCAGTCCCAAGAATATACTGCCATGCACATGCAAACCTGCAAAGTATTTATCATTTGTCAACATTTTTCTGTGAGTAAGTTAAATTGAATGTTATCTGAATGACGCACACAGCCCACATCTGTGTCTTTGCAACTATGCATACGTGTCAGTATATTTTACAGAAAGTGATGTGTTGAGGATTGAGCAGATGGATAAATAAACTGATGAACTATGTCTCCACTTTTTGGAAACACACTTACTGCCAGTGACACAACAGCCATAAAGAATTGTTTGAGTTCTACAACACAGTAATACCTTGGCAGGAGCTGAATCGGGGTCAGCAGCAGAAAACTAAATAGAAAGGACAATATGGAGGATTAAATAACTTTACAGGAGGGACAATGGATATGAACCCTGTTCATATCCATTGTCCCTGTGCATACTCTCTGCTCTAGTTTGGGAAGTTGTTGGCAGTGTATTACAATAAGCTCCCCTCATACTGGCAGTAGCCATTTCCTGTGTCATCTGTCAGTTGAAGCAGAGGATTGCTGTGCAAATCAGATGGTAAAGAATACAGCAGAACTTATTTTCATTTAAGAACAATGTTTAACTGCAGATTCGTTTTCAAACTGCTGTTTTGGTCCATGGTTTTAGGGAAAGATGCACAAAACAAATCATTTATTTTGAGCCAAAGTGAGATTACTAGTATCAACTAATCTTTGTGACAAACTTACCAAATGTCTCGTTTTAGCAACTAATTTCATGTTTTGTTGGTTTTGAAATGGCCAGCATGTTAACCGTAGTTTCCGCCAGATAAAATTAAGTGGCTTTTTAAACCAGTTTAAGTGAAATGGTCTCCTAAAAATGGCTTTGGTCACATTTAGCATATTCCTATCAGACTATTTCTATGAAAAGCAACATACACCTCCATATAAAAACTTCAAGACAGGCGCAAAGAAAGTACTGTAGCCCAGAATTGCATTGAACTCACAAACATGAAGGCCAAGAGAGACTCCTATCCCAGGGCTGATCACGTTTAGGTTTTGGCATTCGCCAATTGGCACTTTTCACTGTCAAACTGGTGGCGAGTATGTAAAGTCATTCATGATGTCTGCAGTGCTTTTACTGAACTGAAAGATCCTTATGTCAAGATCCCTGATGCTGAAGGCACAGCCAACAACAAGTTAGTTCCATGAATTTGGAAACTTCCATTAAGCATTTGGTTGTATAGACAGTGCAGATGTCATATTCCCATCCAAACTCTCTCCGCCTCAGATGCCGAGGAGAACAAGAATTTATATAACTGGGTTTCTATTCATGTTTAGGGAGAATAAACTGCATATTTATGGTTCTCAAACACTGTTGCTCAGTGGAAAGATGCAACTTTAAAAGACTCAGGGAAACATTAATAAGAACTAGTGCTGAAAGTGGGCCGCCACTCAACGGGACGCAGCAATGGCACTTCTACATTTCCCCATTTGGTATCCTGTTGACTTTCTCTTGCTCACCGCCACTTCTCTCAAGCTGCCAGTACGTTGTTCTACCGTCTCCATATCAGCTTCTCCTGGAGTCAAAAGTGCCTTACCACTCAACTTGTAAAACAAATGCAACTACTAGGATTTGTTTGAGACCAAAAGATATGATCCATCACCCTATGGCATACATTTCCTGCAATACTTTCAATACTTTTGCTGTTATTTTAAGTCTTTTGGAAATGCTTTTCAACTCTTTAAAAAGGGTCCATAACACAGATAGCTTGATAAAAACATAATCATCTCCATCTGTTAGGGGCCGCAACATAGAAATGTGAAACTACTTCTATTTTTTTTGCAGGCACCTTTCTGAACCTGTTTTCTCTGTTCGTTCAGAGCAGAAAGAACACAAATAACGTATAATGGAGAGGTTAAATTCCTAATTAAAAAATATGGATACGTGACACCAAATCTGGAATGCCCATTGATTAAAATATGTATAATTTGCCCTTTGAATGCCATTATCAGGTCCTATAGATATAACTTTCTTTAGGAATGAAGGAATATAATTATCACAGAACAATAACCAAATGTGCCCTTCACTGGGATAGCACAGATTCTTCAGTAAGTTTGGAAGCCTTGGAGATAAAGCACTGCGAGTGAGAACAATGTAAGAATCGTGGCAGTGCAGCGGATAAGAGACAAAGAAAAAAAAGAGGGAACATTACAACCATCACACCCATTAGAGGGCAGAGAGAAGATAATTACATTATTGCACTGAACTGTGTGATCAGCGAACTGATATTAGCATATCCTCACTGTGTCCTCAGGAATCTCATATATATATATATATATATGCAAGAAACGAGCACCGCGTCATCATAATTGAATCATAATGCAGAACTTGTGTTCAACTTTATTTAAACTCCATGTGCTCTTTGAAATGAAAAATGACTTTTCACAAAGACAATATTAAACTTTCTCCTGAGCACAGTGTATATTTGGGTAATGCATCACTACCCGTGTCACCTTCAAGTAATTCCCAAATACAGAGAACACTTATCCCTCGCTTGGGGCTCTTTAGGTAGTAAGGCTGTGACGTGGAAGAAAATCTCTCCCAATTTGTGCTTCCCTCAAACAACTCAACCTCTGGACCCCACCATCCCCCATCTCTCAGTTCCTGTAGTTATGCAATGACCTTCAATTTGGATCCCCTGTCGATCTTTTGTCAGTCGCATAAAAGCCTGCTTTTCTTCCTGCTCCCCGGGTTCCATTCCAGCCCCCGACTGACTCCCATAAAGTTTGCCGTCAGCTCGAATGAATATGTTGCATTGGGTGAAAGGCAGGTCTGCCCACTGACTAACTCTCCCCTCTCTGGAATCACACAGCAGCAGAATGCACAACAAGCCCATGGCCATGTCAAAACCCACGAGGCCATCGCAGCACAGAGGCTGTACAGTGCAGCACATGGTGCTCTCATTAGAAGACATGATACTTTTTCTTCCAAAGGATGAATATGAATCACAATAACATGTGGCTAAAAATGTTACAACTGCATTATACTGTGAATTGTTGTGCTTCCCTGCATCTAATTTCTCAAATATAGAAATTAATGACTATAGAAACCTGTATAAGGATAATTTGCTAAATCTATCTTTTGCGTACATACTGAGCATATATATGGAAAGCAGAGATAAGTGAATTATGATACACAACTAATTTAGATTTTTTTTTTTAACATAGAAATCAACTGACATTCATTTGATCCCAGATCCTCTACTACAAACAACAAAAGTTGTACTGAAACCATTCAAGACTACAAGTGTTTGACACTGAAACGAGAGAGCTTGGGTAAAGTATCACTTAAAGCTGAATTCCAGTAAAACACAAATCTATTAAATCTGTGCACCTGCTTGTTCAAACTTGTTATCCATGTCTGTTAAATGTGTTACCACAGAGTAAACTGGCCCTGTGTAAAAGGCACCGCAGCACATTTCCCTAAAGTAACATACAAAGAGGCCGCTAGCAAAAACCAACCAACAAACCCTCTGCGGGCAGGGGGGAAACTGTGAGGCAATCAAACCAGAGGAAAGACTTGATACGAGACATGAGGAACAGAGATGACTCGAGTCCAGCTTCTTTGACTGCTTTGACAGGCAGAGAGGAAGACGGTGGGAGACAGGAAAGAAAGAAAGAGGCAGAGAAGCAGACAGGGCGTGGAGGAGACAGCAGAGAAAGCGAAGTGGTGCCTGTGTGGCGTGAGAAAGCCCTGTGTTCTCTGTCTGTTGATAGGCTGGTGAAGCTGAGGAGGGCTCAGAGCCACAGACCAGAGGGATTTACAGGGCTTTGCTCCTTCCTCTGTGGTAGCAGTGTGTCAACCACTGCCACTACAGACCCTCCTGCCCCATCCATGGTGCCCCCTACTATTGCAGCTACATGACTGATTGTCAGCTAGGACTCCCCCACCCCACCTCATCTTTACAGCAAAAGCCTGATTTTACAGAAAATGGATCAGGGCTTTACAGAGTCCATTTCCCCCCTCAGCCTAAATGCTAATCTGCCCCTTTTCTCCAATACAAAGGCTTTTCCTGGAGGATCATCCCTTCTCCCCATCACTCCATGTCCTCAGCAGTTGTCCGTTCCTGGTCGTCTTGGAGAGGCTGCTGAGGCATGACAGTCAGATGGTCCGGACAAAGGACCAGGCCGGCGGGCGTTCAGAGGGGGGATCGGGGGCAAGAGATGGACAGATAACCTTATTGTGTGGCCACCTCAGGCCGCCGCATGGAGATGATAACTCAACCCACTGGCATGGGCTAGAGCGTGTGGGCCAAGAGACATGATATGGTTGCGGGGTAACAAGTGTCATACCACTATTTTGACATCAGACTAACTCTTTGAAGGAGTTTCCAATGTGTTCGTGCAAATTGTAAATTGTTGTTTTAAAAGCAAAGACATGAAACCACATGTTTACTGGAAGTGTAACATGTCAGTGTGTGTCTAAATATGAGCGTCCACAATCGTCTATTGTTACATTAAAGCCTCTTCAGCCACGGCTCCCTCAGTTTCATTATGAAACTGCATTCCGTTGTACATCCCCTCAAAATTACTTCCAAGTATTAACAAGGTCCATGTGTGTGTACCACTTCTACTCGCCTTTCGAGATGACTTTAGTGACAGCCTGACAAATGCAGGGAGTGGCTTGTCATTTGCAAGTGTTGACTACTTTGAGCTATCAGCTCATTTTCTCACCCTGAATGAAAGTGGAAAGAGCTGTGTGTGACGAGAGGGGCTGTGTATTTGCATGATTGAGATGCATTTCACCCCCTGCTTGAATCCCTCCCGTGAACATTTTCATGCTAAATCTGGGTCTAAAAAGCTAAAGAGAATTAGCAGCAGACAATTGTTGAAAACGGATCTTTGACGATGAAAGGGATTCCTTCATGACAAGCACTTCTCATGATGGAGAAAGTGCTTACATGCTAGGGCTTACTCTAACAACTGTTCCCATTCGCTGGCTCAACCACAGTGAATGTGGTTCACGCAAGAATCATAATTAGGCAGACTCTGGGTACAGACAGGGTTTTGTACAGCAACTATTCCAACAGAGATGCAAAATTAAATTACAGTTGTTACACAGCACTTTTAATTCCTGCATCATGAAAAAATGAAAAAAGTAACGGACAGTTCGGATTGATGGTGTACTTATCCAGAGCCATTGTATTATCTGCAGTAAGGCGGTCGAACCGCCCCAAGAAACAGACAGGAGTACCAGCACAGGAGCAAAGCAAAGAACTGCTGCAGACTGGGCCATGCTTTACCTACAACTCTCTTAAAGCAACATTCGTGTGTGACTTTGGTCTTAACAAACCTTTTAAAACCACCAAAGTCACACACCTGGCCTAAGTACTCCCATTTCAAGGCATGTTGAATGCCATCGACTATCGGTAATACACCGACTATGGATAATACCTCATACAGCCCCACTTCAAAAATAATACAAACTTTTATTTATCTATGTTTGTTATCCAATTGTGTTACTTTCAGAAGGAAGACTTCCCAGTCAGTACTTGTTTTTAGTACCTCTGGATAAAATAGTCCACACAAACCCAACACAGAAAACCAAACCAAGAATCCTCAAACCACTTCTCTTTGGCTCATGAGTCTGACGGTTTGTGGACTTCTGCGAGGGAAGCCATGAACAACCCTCACCACCTTTTCTCAATGCAAGATGACCCTTTAACGACATACCACAACTACCTATAAAAGCATGAAAAGGCAGCACTCCTGCACAGAGCACCAAAGAGTATATCCCCCTGAGGGCACGTGACAACCACTTCCTGAGCCCTAAGCCTGTATGTAATTAAGGTGAAATGGCTAGTCTGAAACCAATTGAAGCCATGCAGTGAGGGGGTCAGTGCAGTCCCTGGAGAGGATGACAGGGTCACAGCTGCAGACAGGGACCTGTTTGGGCAGACTGCTGATGGCTATCTTATTGTGGACTCGGGGCTATAAGGGATGCGCACACCAGGAGTCTGAGGGTTATGACGGCCCAACAGCTGACAACCTGTCCAGACCCCTACCTGCCCATTTATCATGCAGATACATTGATCTATACTTGTACCATTTCATCCCTGTGATGAAGTACAACCCCTCTCATAAACAAGCCCACAGGATAAAGGATTCCAACATGCACCATTGTCGCCTACTGCCATCTAAACCATAGCACGTCAGCGTCTCATGTGATGCAGCGTTACAACCCCACTACAGCGGCAGAAGTCGGTCTTAAGCTCCTCAACATAATTACAGCTCAGATAAATGGTTTGGGAACTACAGGTAAATAGACGTCCAGACAGTATGATACTGGAGTGCACTTTCTTCCAGTATGGGGACCAGATCAAAGATCTGATATGTAGATCAAAGATCCCCACCGAACAAAAGCACACGTTTACAACACCCACTTCTCCGACAGCAAGTGAATGCATGATCATCGTAAACAGAACAGGTGGCATTTACCAGATACAAAACAGGTGCTTCAGCCAAATTAGTTAGTCACTGTGTGGTTTCAACACTAGAATGGAATAATTAAAGAAGATTCTTACTTTAATAAATTCCCTTTTCCAATTATATATTATTTAAGAAACAAAGATCCATTCTTTCCAAGTCTTTACACAATGTCTTATCTAATCATCTTGGTGTTGGGAGATCTCGCACATAGATCGGCGTACAGCCAAGCTGCCACAGAGGGGAGGAATAGAAGCAAAGAAAGAGGAAGAAAATAAAAGGAGCACAGTTTTGCCTCTGTGACTGCTCTTTGTAAACCAAGCCTGTAGTTAGTAATTAACTTGAACTGGAGATAATGTCATAATTATAGTAGCCTGCACCACTCTAATTCCCATCAACATTAACACACAGAACTCAACTGTGGTCAGATTGCAAGCCTGAAAGAGAATGCAGCTGAGGAAAGAGCAGAAAATGAACAGACGACACCTTGAAATTTCAAAATAAAACACAAAACTTCGACAGCTGATCCAGATGTCAGTCCCCCTCTCAGAGGGATCAGTGTTTGGCTCGCCTTCATGTCAACCATTTCCTCAACGGCTCAGTTGAGAACAGCCTTGTTTACAGCACACCGGTTTCTTGTGAAACTTCCCAGTGGGAATGAAACCAGGCTGATGACCAGCAAACTATTTCCCCCCCGGTGAATGGAAAAGCAAGGTAACAAGAAAAAGAGTCAGAGCAGGATTTTAAATATCCTCCTCCTCCTCCTCCTACTCCTACAACTCAACTCAACTCAACTCAACTCAACTCTCCCATCTCCATCTATGCCGGCTCAGGCCCTTAGTAGCTTCATCTGCAGCGCTCTTTTCAAAACACGACTCGCATTCAATGGATGGATCAACTAAACGACTGGATAAAATCACAGTCTGGCTGCTTTTCATTGTGTTACTTAAAGGAGCCTTCCTGCCTTTTGACCACAAACGCATAGTGCTGTGCAAAGACAAAAAGTGCATTAATTGCAGAACCACAGATATTTATTATGACGGCTGAAGAAACTCAGATGAATAGAGAAGTACCTTAACTAAAAGGTAAAGTGACAGGCAGAGGAGAGCCCATGGGAAGTGGGTAATTGAGCAGAACATATCTTGATGTTCGAGTGAAACATCGCTCTCCATCTTAATGCTCAAGATGAATCACACCATTGTCTGTCACCAAATTACATAAGTGCGATGGAAAATGCAGTCAATTCAATTGCTTTGAAGAAGAGGGGCAGAAACTGAATGGCCATAGCTTCCTCGAGTGAGTTATGTCGGTCGCCACCACATACAATTAATTGCTCTTGTTCTGTGATTGCGGTTATCGACAGAACTACAATTGATCATTTTTTTCACAATATATTTCTCAACAATACATTTTTGCTAAATTCGCTGTACACTATATAAATAAGAGTCAAGCTGTTAGCAATGAATTCAGTTTGAATCAATAAAGAGTGACAGATAGTACATGTTCTGTTCAGCTTCACCTTTGTATGGCTCTGAATCTGAAACATCCCGTAACCCCCTCAACCTTTTTAATCCCCAATACTACATGTTTAGACATACTTGTGTTTTCACACACTATTTACAAGTCACTTATTGCTGGGTGTTAGTTACTATTGCCAGACAATAGTGAAAATGCTCGTGGCATGACACATGTAAGGTGTGGCACATGTAGACAGTAAAATCTCCATTAGAGCCTGCATATAAACATAGGGGAGGCTTTTACCAGAAGGTTTATGGATGGAATGAGAGGATGGAGTAGCTGACAGATGTGAGTGGCTGGGAAACGACTCTTGGTGGCTGCACGGATCCCACTAGAGTCCAGACAAGAGCAGACACATCCCTAAACATTCAGACTAAACACGGCCGCATAATTAGAGCTAAAATTCAGCAGAGCAGCCCGAGCACACACTGTGAGCCTGTGTCCTTCGTAGAAAGGCTATAACCCACCCTCTTATGCGGCCCCAAATTAAACCGTCTGAACATTGTGCTGTTGTCTCTTCAAAGCCCTTTAGAGATAGTCAATTTGATGTAATATAACAAACTTCATGTGCAGCAAAAACATCGTCCCGACATGAGGTATAGAAAATGTTCTTTGAGAAACAAGCACTCTCAAGAAGCTAAAAGCAGCGATCGCGCTCATTGCCCTGAACCAGCAGCTTGGAGGGAGCAAGAGATGTGAGGACACAAGCCGACTCAGAGACAGTTTGAGAAGTTACTTTCATGGAGGCACACTTACAGATATCTGGTGATTCGTCAGAGCCATCTGGACAGTCCTTCTCCCCGTCGCAGCGCCAACCTTTCGAGATACAGGTCACCTGGTCCTTACATACAAACTGCTTAGAGCTGCAGGTCTTGGGCTGATCATCAGATTTGGGGGCTGAAAAAAATAAAAATGAAAAAAGTTGATGCGTCATCACAAAAAGCAACTGTGGCTGGAAATACTTTGCAATTCTTCAGCACCCTAACAAATACCAGGAAGAAAGTGAACGTTTCCTATCCATGTGTTTGAGATGTTTTTAAGCACTTTCCAACAACTATTGAGGGAAGAATCTACAGAGGAGATGTCCAGCTTTTAGCAGCATCAATTTTAACTGAGCAGGGCTAAATAACATGCAAGGGTCAAATCAAGTTTACAATGATGTTTTTGTTTCAAAAGACCCACAGGCAAACTCTATTCAGGAAAGAAGAAAAGAAAAAAACATACAAGTTTACAACCAACAGTGGTGCCTTTTAGTTCTGGCGCTTGTTTGTTATTTCCTCTCTTCTTAAGGACATCTCATTTCTTTCCTTTTTTTATTACTCTTACGGTGTTTTTCAACTTCTACCACAGAGGCTCTTTCATGTGTCACAGAAAAGACATAACTGGACATTCAATCACCACCGAACCCATGGGAAAGTGCACAGCTTCTAGTTCTGGGCAGTAAGTCAGCACAGAATTGTTGAGTTGGACCACAGGCCAGCAGCAGCTCAGCAACGCTCATGAGCCATCAGCCGTCTGACACGCTTCAACTCAGCCACACAAATGGAGCTCTACCTACATGGTGTTGCATCTGTCAACACTTGATTAGTCATCTATAAAATCTTTTGTTGTGTCTAGTGATGGCGATTGCCTTTTACTTGCCCAGGTTTAGACCCCCTCAATACAATTGCGGTTAATCAAATGTATACATTTAAAATCCTAAACTTAACATACACGTTTTGATAATGAACCTAGTGTTCAGGTAGAAAGTAGTTTAAATGAAAACTGGTAACACTGAGGTGAATTTTTTTTATGCATGAGGGTTTAAATGCTTCAAGCACCATCCACGGAATTCGATTCATGTATTGGAGTGGTGGCATGCATTTTGGACGTTTATTCAGTGAAATTATCCTTTAAATTAAGCACAATGTTACAACACTGAAAGGTTGTATGCAACAATCGAGAGTAAGCTTCTATTTCCAAGTACATTAATAACATAATCCTTCACTAAAGCATTCAGACTAAAATCCAACCTAAATACAAATAAAAAAGCTGATATTCTATTGTTAACTTTTCTGTCAGCATAAGGACAAATTGAAATACATTTTCCTTATGCGAATGGACAAAAATGTTCCAGAGACCACAAAGGCCACTTCGGCAGGAGGTTGCTGTAACTGTACTGTTGTGCAGATTTGCTCCGGGAAGAGCGGCACCAAATGTCTCATTGTGATTCTCTGCAGGGACGGAGCCCTCTCTCGCCCTGGATGACTCGCCTCCCTACATAATTGGCAGGCAGAGAGGTTTTTAGGGTGGGGGTGCACCGCAAGGGGGCTGGGATGTGACTGAAATCACAAGAGAGCATGAGGCTAGTGTATCATTGCAATCACGTTCCCTTTGAGTCTCAGACTCAGGGCTCTGGACCCGGGTCTTCTTTCATATGACAGTGCAGAGTATTTGTAAGCACTAAACGCAAAGACTTTTGAGTGTCATGTTTTAGTAAATACAATTAGAAGCTGAAGGGGTTGCAGGGATCAGATCACAGCTGTCCTTATGTGAACAACACCTTGATATTTGAGGAGATTATGAGACAGGGTTTTAAGATGCACAGCATTCGCTCCATTCTTCTCTTCACACAATGGTAGGGGCAAGGCTTATGAAACGAAAATCAAATGTACGCAAGAATGAGATTTAAATTCAGCGACAATGCAGAGTCCGTATATCAAATGTCATAAGAATGTGACAGGATATAAAATGCAAGATGAGAGTGAGACAGAGAGCTGCAGGAGAATGGATAGAGACCAGTAGAGACCAGTGACTAAATCAGTTTAGAAGACAGCCCCCCCCCCCCCCCCACCCCACAAACACACACATACAAACCTCAGTGAAGGAATGAGAGAGAGGCTAGCAATGGCTGGAGGCCAACTAATTACACTGGGATTTGCTTGTGCTTATATGTTGCCATCTAATCTGTCTAAACAAACAAACAAACAGCCACACTGACGTGGCCCTGAGCTGAAATGAGTGAAAGCATTGAAACCTGACAGGCTGCTGCTATGTGAAGGCATTACCTCGACCTCGCTGGTCCCAGCTGGGCTGAGCCAGTTGTTCCCTCGGAGTAGGCATAAAAATGGAAATAAAACATTGTGGGTTCTAATTTTATCATCGCCTTAGACACCAGCATGAAACGGCCGCAGAGGGGAGAACCTCTGAGCCTAATTGGAGGTTGTGGCAGAGGAGGGGTTAGAGACCGGGCCGGCCTTCCCCCTCAACAGTCCTCTTTCAAAGCCCTCTGAAATATCTCAAACAGAGATGTGAATTGTTAATTCAGCCTGCAAAGACGCCTTTTTTTCCAACGTTCCTGCCAAAATGCTGAACATTTTTTGAGGGTCCAAATCAGGCTAGAGTGTTAAACCTTTTGAGTTCACTTTTACCTACAAAAAAGGACTGAAGACTTTTACCTACAGAAAAGGACTGAAGAAGGCTTTTAGTGAGTCTCCTGGGATTGGCCCAACAGCAAACACCAAACCCATTGAATCAAGGAACATACTCGACTTACAAGAACGCTTCTCAGGCCAGTGTGTTCGTCTCCAACCGAGTCCCCTCCTGATAATGCCATTCCAACTAAAGCATTTCCTGCCACAGCTGAAGGCAACTCGATCAGTGCTGTGACTAAATGGTAGGAAATCCCACAATGATCGACTCTTCTCTCCACAAAAAAGAAATACATCTCACAATCTGTTGCTCATTATCAAGCTTTACAAGTGTTGGTATACACTTGAAACACTGCTCTTTCCACACAAAGATAACCTGAAACAAACAACCAGCCCCTGAGTATCTATTAGAGCACAAATACATTTAATTAGAGAAGAAAATGAGAAAACTAACTTTCACACATTTAGCTTTTGAAGAGTTTTGAATTTCACACCATTACACAAAAAAAACTACTTTGAACGCTCAAGAGGAAACAGAGTTTATATTTCTGAAGAGAAATTACACAATGTACGAATATCTTTACTTGGATAGTTAAAAAAACAAAAACAAAAAAACATCTGTCTTCCACAAAAAACTAAATGTCCTTCTCTGTCACTCTAATGGAATTACAATATGTTGCATGGACAGTGGTTTTATTTGAAGATATATTTACAGGAGAGAGAGTCCTTGAGAGGACTGTAAATACCAGACAGCCTGAAGAAATGTCTTGCGATTTTTGTCCATTAGACACAGTTGTTTCTATTCAACTAAACCACTTAACGTTTCTTCATTGGCTATTATTTGTAAACATAGAAATTCAAGAACACTAAATCGGGAAGAGTGATGTAAAAAAAATTAGAAATCAGACCATTTTCCTTCTTTTTTTTTGCATTATACTATCAAATTATGAAATAAAAATGAATTAATTCAGTTTTACTGACCAAAGAAGATCTATTAGAGGTTTTATCGTGGTTATCAAGAACTGAAGCCAGTGCACTTGCTCTTTTTAGGTGCTCCGAGGGGAGAATAGAGGTCGTATGCATGAATGTGTAAGATAAGCTAAACTGACGTACAAGCTGTTATCACTAAACGATTCAACAAATTCACAAAAACACATTACACCACACATCACTGAGTTGCTTCCTACTATGTAGATGCCTGGACTGCAGTTGCTGACTTGGTTTGACGTTGAGCATACTGCCAGTTGTTTGGAGCACACACTGGATTTCCTTATGCAGGGCCACTGGAGCTCTGCGCTGTCCAAACAGAGCCCCTTCGCACTGCGCATGGCAAAAGACATTCAACACACGCAAATGAGCAAATGCATATATGCACACAGAGCCCAACTCTTATAGAAACACCCCTCCTGAGAGCCGACTAAAAAGTACTTTCAAGGCCATCTTTTCATTTGCAATAATACATTCAAGCTGTTTTACTGTTATGTAATTTACTAACTTTTGCAATAAACAATCACAAAAGGCCCAAAGCAACTCTGCGAGATGGAACAGGATGGGAATGTGAGTAAATGGTGTTGTGGCACTAATTCAGCAGCAGCCAAGTGATGGAGGCCTCCAGACACCGTCACCAGCTGGGACACAACACTGACCCACTCCCCCCACTCCCGCCTCCACCCCCCGGCCCGCTTCGATCCGTCTCTCCCAATATGGCCATCCCTGCTTCACAAATCAACTCCAGATCCATGGAGCACATTCCAGCACCTTCTAATTGTTTTCATGTGTTCACATTGGTTTTCAAAAAGAAATTGTGTTACAGAGGAGCAGATGGATTCAAAGACACAAAACAGCTTTGCTTTTGAATTCAAGGGAAACAAACTTGTTGCTTTTTTACTCTTTGCCGTATAACAGACTTCAGCTTCCACGCTGCACCACACATCCACACTGTTCATTTTTAAATGTATTGTGTGTGTGAGCAATAGAGCAAGACCTGCAACCTTGTAACTAAGTTTGGAAAATATAACTTTGTCCGTTTGAATAACTAGCGAAAGATCACAGGAATACCAAGGAGTATCAAACACAACATTGTAATACTAAATAGTGCAATTATACTCTCCTATTTTCAGTAACTAACAACTAACCTACTTCCTTCACATGCATGCTCAGTGCACGTGAATAGTCATGTGGTACGGACAGTGATGGAACGCCTTTGAAGACGAAGATAGTTTTTGCAGTAAAACACGGTTTTAAAATGGAAACGCAATTGTTTTCTTGTAGACTTAAGAGTCCATACAAAGGGAAACACAGGCCTGACTTCATGCCACACATTTTATAGAAAGTTATATAGGTCTGTAATAGTTATTGTTTGCCACACAACACAATCCCTGCTCTACCCATAGTTGCATGTTGAAGTGTCCTTGAGCAAGACACTGAATCCCAGTTGCTCCCCGGGCGCTTCACTGCAGACCACTGCTCCTCAATAACTAAGGATAGGTCAAATGCAAAGAAGAATGTCCCCACTCTGGGATCAATAAGGTGTACATTCTTATTAACAGTGAAAAAAAACATCATCCAAATGCACACATAAAAAATATATATATTTTATTTCAAGCATGCACTGAGCACATCCTAGTATTTAACCAACCCGACTACCAAGTGGATCATTTCTAGGCTAAGCAATAGTCAGAGCATGGATTTTATTAAATCCTGTTAAAAGATAGCAGCACCAATGGGAAAGAGAAATGACTTGCATGAATGAGCAAATAAATTGGACAATGTCTGGGTAGAATGGCAGCGACAGAAGAAAATGGAAATAAATCCAGAACTGTTTCTCATCACCCATCACTTCTCCCCTTCATGATCCTTCATTGTGGAAGACAGGTCTTCAAGAATGTTTCAGGGAGTGAAAAAAGCAAACCGACTACAGAATGTAATTAGACCCCTGAGGTCAAGTTTGAAGTGATTTCTCTGCACTCAGTTTAGCCTGGATTTCAAAGCAAGAACTCATGCATTATATATAACAATTAAAACCAAACAAGGACCAAAGGGAAGTGAAGGAGGGCAGAGGGAAGTCGTTATTTTGAACGTTGCGCTGTATTAATTATTCACATAGAAAAAGACTATTTGTAACCAAATTTGGAGCCTTTTAGATGAAAAATAATGGTATAAGAAGGTAGAAAGTGTGAGGAAAAATATATATAATGTAAAGCTCTGCCTGGGCCACAAAAGAAGTGCAGTGCCCATCCAGTAAAAACAAAAACATAGCTTTGCCTCAAGCCTATAGCCAAGCATTGGAGCACTTTAACCAGCTCACGGTGCACATTCATTGTCCACAGGCAATTCATCTGATCCACACACTCTTTTTTCAAAGAGGTTGAACTTGCATAAACAGCAGAAGACAGAGTTGGAGTTAGTGCCTACCATGCGCCTGAAAACCTTGTTTTGTGTCATTGCACAACAAAAGGGTGCAGCTTTGACCTCAGACCTGGTGAGGCTCTGCAGGACGTCACAGGCCAGGGCAATAAAAAGAAATGCAGTAAAAGACGTACCCTGAGTGAGTGTGATTGATGGACGTAAAGATAATTGTAAATAGGTCTTATTGTGCATTCTACAAAGCTATTCCACACCCGCCCTGTAGGATCTGCATCGCACAGCTCTGCACCCATGGAGGAAAAGTAAAATCAGATTCAGCTGTTATGAAAACAGAATATGCGAGCCATAAAATGAAGGCCGGACCACATTAATTGAGGCATTTACTGCAACTTGGAAGACTGCATAAGGCTGCCTTGCCTTCTGTCCTCTCAATATACCAGGGAAAAAAACTACCAAAGTTACAGGAATAATAATTGAATACAGCATGTTATTAAACAAGGATTTACCTTTAGCTGAAGGATGAAATGTTTGTGATTTAATGAGTCGATCTCTATGAATCCTTCGTTAGATTCATTCTAAAGGAGACGGGAATGTTCCTGGCTTGACAATTGCTAGGACTGACTCCAAGAATACACAAATGAGATGTCATCCACTTCAGAACTTAACAGATGACTTCTTTGTTCAGCACTGACAACTTAAAGCTCATCTGTGTGATACATAAAAAGGTTTCAACTTCACATGAATGTTCCTGAGATAGCATGCACTAGGAGGGATTTAATTCTCACATGGTATGATCGTCCTACAGTATTGTTAAGAACCAAATTTAAGTGAAGAAGAACCAGAGTGCATCCAACTAGTTCACAGTCACGCGGAGTAGAGTGTTGCACCAACATGCCGTACTCCCAGTTTTAAGCGTATTCAGGCATAACTTGGCATTCAAGTCCAACCTCACAGCAATGCTGCCAGCCAATAGGCATAACCAGATGGGCACACACATTAACGTGCGTCGTTAAGGGGCTACGGCTTGGTTGGAGGAACTGACATAAGTTCCATCAGAGTAGTTTGGACCAGTTCAAGATCATGGCAGAAGATGCACATGCACATCCTGGCCCAACATCCAGACCCCTTTGGCCTTCACAAGGAACAGCAGTCACATTAAGCCTGCCTGCTTTGTCAGCCTTAAACAATGGACACCTGAAAATCTTGACCCTGATGTGGAATAGTTCCCCAATGACTTTGAGGAAAGAATGCGAGGACCTGTTTGAACATAGATAGAGTATTTAAAAGACTTATCTTTACTGTGTATATAGACAGTAAGTGTTGGTTTGAGCAGCTGTGCTGAAGTAAATCAGACTTCATGATCATCAGATTAAAAGTATTGAGTTTGATAGAATTGTTGAGTTTCTTTTCCAAAAATCCTTTATTGCAGTAGCTTTGTTATTTATATCCTGATATATTAAGTTTGTCAATTGAAAAGATATTAATGCATTAAATAACCACAAAGGTCTGTCTGTTTCAGGCGGAAAATGGTTGATCATTATCTAATACAATACTGTTACAATATATAGATTCTTTATTTCAGTACTACATGCTTTTTTATTTTGTTATGTCCCAAATAGTAATAGGTTTATACTGTATACGTAATAAAAATGACCATATTTTTGAAACAACAACAAACAAATGGTTATTTGCATCAGTCCCTGATATTGTAATCTTATCTCCATAAAGGTCAGTCTCCCCTATGACCAGGTGAGGGAGCAACTAAGGGTCCATGGGAAAAAATCAATTCTCCAGTGGAGCGCAAAGTCACCATTATGGGCAACATCTAAGGTGTACATGAGGATGACTCGGTAGAGCCAGGAGGGGTCAACATGAGGCATCAGGTGATGAGTTCACCATTAATGATGTAGAAGGAAAACGGGAGTCACAGGGCCAGTATTCTCATAGTTGTGCCAGATGTTGGGCAAACGTTGCAACCCTCTGCAACATTTGAACAACTCTGTGTACCCTCTGTATGAAGTGCCATGTGACCCATCTAAAAAGGTGTGCCATCATGTGTCATGTTAAAAAAGAATGAGAATTTCTAAGAGGTATCATGATATTCTCGACAGAAAGGGAAAACAGCAATGCAGAGCAAGCCTGGCTATATCACCAACATTAACCCCATGAATCCCACATCGCCGCGTTAACACACACTCCCTATTTTGTTAAGGAAGCAGATCAGTTCCTTTTTGGGGTCTTAGGAGCTAAACGGCGTAAACAGTGATGTAGCTAGCAGAAAACACCATTTACAGTCTACCTCTGCTATCAACCAACACCCTTTCATCTGCGGTCTCACGCCTTCAATATGTGGGAACAACATTGAGGACATTTATGTTCATCTGGTGTTACCTTCTGCTCAGTTGATTGCAATGCAGCGCAGGAAGTAAAGGGATACAGAGGGGATCTTTACTTCTACAACAGTCAAGAATCCCACCATCTGGTCATACATTTTCACAAATATTTTCTCCGAGACCAAAATGCAAAACACCTGCACACAAGCTTTACATTAAATCTCACTCGGAAGCCAAAAAATGTGCTCAGAACTGGAAACGTTGGCTAAATTTCTATCCACATATTTTATGCTTTTTTTGAATCTCAAATTATTATGGGGCTCATCAGCTACCTGATAAGAGTGCATGAATAGACAGCCTGAGGCGTACATAGTTATAATGACCACTCCCCTGTGACCTCCACTTGGAGAGGCTGAAGAGGGCAGTCCAAACTCTATTCGCTGTTGAATTTGTTTGAGGGATGCTGCATTTTTCCAGCAGATGTTTCCAGTGGCAGTTCTGAGGAAAAGGTAAAGTCAGGTCCCATTAAAAAAGGTCAGGCAAATAGAGTGTAGGCTGCTTAGGAATTCAACCTCTTTAGCCTCCGACCTACATTTACACTTTTTACCAGCGCATTTATTTTGCCTCTAAAGGTTGTTAATATCCCCTACGGAAGCGCAGTGGTCATGAAGTTATCCAAGGAAGAGGTCTAAATGGTATAATTCCAAGTAATAAGTAAATGTGGAGAAAAGGACCATTTTTTTATATAAAATGTGGAATGCAATTTAAAAATACAAATGACTAAATACTGAAATGCTATTTGCTCAGCTAAATCTTAAATTGACATAGCTAAAATAATGAATATTTACTGCAATGTCAACGTGAACTGAAATGATTAGTTCATAGATTGTTAAAATCTGAAAATTAATCACTATTTCTTCAATCGATTAGGATTGCAAAAAAACATTATTTTTCCCAATTCAGAAAAGTAATAAATGTCTGCAACATCCCAGATCCTGTTTTCGACCAAGAGTAAATGTCACCCACAACCATCATCACATAAAACTAAATAAAAGCAGCAACTCATCACAGTTGATAAGCTGCAACTTTGAGATGTGTTGGCATTTATGCTAAAGATGACTTAAAGATTAATAAATGATGATAGATTCCAATTATTTTCCTGACGATTGATTCTAGAACAGATTCATCAATATTCAAGCCAAATGGCAACTATTTTTATGTTCCAGCTTCTCAAATGTTAGAATGTCATGATTTACTTTGTCTTATGTCAAACTATTACTTAGTTAACTGCTAAAATAATCTACAGATTAACCAATGATAGATAATAAAAAAGATGTCTTACTTGCATCCCAAAAAGCAAAAAATCTAATTAGTCATGTTTCTTCGTATTCCCCATTATAATCATAGCTCAACAGCACTGAACTGTAATTTATCAGTATGAAAGAGACAACACCTTTAAGTGGAACAATAATACTGTAGTCAATGCCAAAGATCAATAACAAACAGAAGAGGTCTGTCTAGTGTTAAATGAACGGCCTTTTGAACTTCCTCACTTAAACGTTCCATTCATAAAGTCAGACTGTGACCCGTTGTTGATCCAGGACAAATCCAGTCCAAGTAGCTGGTCTTAGGGGTTCCAATCAATCACGTGACCATTTCTATCATTTAAGACCAACACTGCTACTAATAACGTAACCCACATCTATCATTTACATCAATGACTCGTTGTGATGTAACCAAGTAACAATGCCAGTTACAGAGTATCAAACACTGACTCGAGAAGTTTATTCTGTTCACCCGCCCTCACCCCCAGCTCTTAAACTGGTCCCGCCCCCACTTCCAGTCACATCTAAATTGGATTAATGGTCTCCCTGTATCCAGATGTTACATACTGATGGAGGAGGTGGGAGGAGCTTGCCCACTCTGTAACCTCGGCTATGGCTTTCACTCTGATCCGCCTGCATCACTATCTGATCGAACTTACATAAGACCTCCCAACTCAGAGAAGGAAATGGGCTATTTTTTATAAAATACATTAAGATTAGCAGTGGGAACATTAAGGTTTTAATGCTCAAAGAGAGAAAATAACTGTCAAATTGACATTGACAAATATGGATCCATGGGCTGTCAGGTTTCACTTCTTCCACTGTTTTACATTAACAATATAATATGGATGACTAACAATACATTCCAGAATATGGCAATGTATAGGCATGTGTTTTCTGGTTAAACCTCAAATCTAGAATAATATTGATGTAACTGTAACATTAAATATTGAATGTGGCAAAATATTAATGCAGTAAAAAAAATAGCAAAGGCTATTTTGTACTTTGAGCTTTCCCTTTAAGTGTTCAAAAAAGAAAGACAGGCTGCCCGCTCAACAGGTCTCCAATGCATGGTCACAACACCAATGGTGCATTGGATATATTATTATTAATAGCAGGGATTCGGGATAATTAGGGATCTCCATGGATAACAGGATAACTATCACACAGTCCCTGGCTGTCACTAATACATTGTAGTTCCCGGCCAGCTACCGAGGCTACACGTCGGGACACGCCGCGCCATTAAGATTACACCTTTACGCGCAGACTGAACTGTTGTGTTCATGTGGGGTGAGGAACAGAAAACAAACATGAAAGATGATCTGAACGAAGGCTCCCGTAGGTTGGATAAGGAACTCAAGCCGGCTAATTATTTTTCTTAAAGATCAACAGCACGTTTGGTTTGAATGGTAGCCATCAGCTGTGGTCACACAGACAATATAGGCTACATGAGCAATTGCATTTGTATTGGGGGGGGGGGGGGGAAATGGAGAAAGGATTATAGCCATTTTGTCGCAATCAATCAGAAATGGTGTCGATTTGTGGAAATGGGTCGTTCGTCCAAGTGTTGCTTGCTACCTGCTGGATTTTCAAACAGTGAATACCCTCACTGGCTGCCATCCTCGCAGGCAGGCCCATTCGGTCTGCTCAGACAGGAGCCCTGCTATCAAAAAAAATAACGCAGACTGATTTTACGCCAAAAATAATCCACGCGCTTCTAGTTTGTGCGGTTCTTTCTCCGAATAAAGATGTTCCTAAATATCAACCTCTTCCTCTGAAGGCAACCTATTTGCGAGGTTGGCTCCAACTCTGGTGAACATACAGGCCCATGCACAGATGCTTTGCAGGAGAAGAAGAAGACAAAAAAAGTGGTCACGCTTTCTCGAGTAATTACAATGCAAGAGAACACAACAGGCTTCTTACCTACGGTTGCACCGTTAGGAGATATGATCTCCAGGCACAGTATACATCCCAAGTAGAACAACCTCATCGCCATCTCCTGAGCAATGCTCGGTGGCACTGCTGTTAGAAAGGAATAGAGGAAAAGTTGGCTGGATTTCTTAAACCTAACAACCCGATCGACCACCTCATCCGAACCCCTTCAATGGTCCGGGTGCGATTGTCCGTTCGGTTGCCCCCTCCGCCGGGTGGCCGCTTCAGACGGGCTTCAGCAATGGAAGGAGACTTGCTAAAGCCCGGCGAGGCTGGAGGCAATGCAGCACCACAGTCATGTATATTTCTAATTGATTATATGCATTCAAACATGATGCACAGTGTAACCTCTCTCTCAGTGCTGGCTGGGCTCTCTGTTTCACCACACCATGCCACCACAATCGTCCTCGGGAACTGCAGCCGCCCGCTCCGTTCAGCTCATTCCGTGTCAAACTAAAAACAAAAATTAAAAAGTAAAGGCGTTTTTCCCCTCAGAAATCCGATGCCTCACTGTGCTTGTGTTTGCATGAGTGGATGTTGAATCTCAAGCTCCAGCACTGTGAACGAGCCCGTGACGTAAGCTCGACTCCTCCAAAAAAAAAGGGGATAACTAAGCGGCGAGCACCGTCTGCGCATGCTCTAACACACCTCCTTTTATCCTATTTCATGCGCTTTCTCGCCAACCGTGGAGGTGGGAGAGAGAGGCAGCTCCCCCCTGCAACTGGCCCTCCGATCAGCCATGTTGGCTCTATATTTCAACATAACCCTGGTTATTATTTTCTCATAACAACACGAAGTTATGAAGGGTAATGATAATACTGCAAAGTCAATGAAACACCTGTGCATCACTGACATACTGCTTACAGAGAAGTTGAAGACAATGTCTGCTTTTAAGGTTTTTTTTCTTCTTTTCTATCACCAGTTATTACATTTAACCTCTAAGCTACATAGGCTGATTAAGTCAGTAAAACATATTAAAACATTTTCAAATCAGCATTGGAATCCAAAATATCAGTTTAAGTCGTTTCAAATTGTGATATCTGTGAAACAATTCCTATTTTGGTTCACATTTTCTGACAGAGGTCTACAAAACATGCGTGCCAGTAAACGTAAATGTTCTTGTCTCATTGGCTCTGTCTTCTCTCGTGCTCACGCAGTTGCACCTAGTTTATAAATTAAGATAGAAAATCACAAAACGTGTGAAGCGCATTCTTCACTAAATCATGCCCCCTAGTGGTGAATGGAAATGGGAAATGAGTACGATTACTATACTATACAATGGATATGGCTACATGTTTTTGGATAAGCATGTACAATCGTACAATAGTACAATTATACCCCAAACTAATATGTTGTGTATTGAATTATAATTGTTTGGTTGCCAAAAAAAGGCACAACAAAACTAAATCATTTTGGAGATTTCAGATAAATGCCCAATATATAGTGTAGCCCCATATCTATTAAACAAATAGTTTGCATGTATTCCTAATAGCAAAGTATATAGGTGTTCACCATATCGATACATTTTCACTGTGAGTATTAAAACAAATAAACCACATGGATCTGCCTCTAAATATTTAAGTAGCATCATATGAATAAGTTTCTTTAGAAAATGTGCCCTTTCCAGGCAACTATAGGTGGAAGCTAAAGGGAAAACTTAATAGTGGAACTGTTTTGAGTTTTGCATACGGTGGGAAATCATTGTGACATTATTATTTCGAGACGTGATTGGGGATACTAAGAAACCATCCAAACCTCCAGGGGGCGCTGAATACCTACATTACTGTAAGACGTGGACTATAACTCAACGTAAAGAGTCCAACCATTTAATGGAATATTTGGCCAATGGTAGCCTACATGGGATATCCTCCAGTTATTGGGTTATGTAATACACATGAGAGGATCTTTTCCTCCACCCCAGCCGTTCTGAAACTGAAAGGCTCGTAATTTACTCTTTCTGCAATGATATTATGAAGCGTGCATCTCCTTTTCCTACTGGCATTTAATCATCGTAGGCTACTAACGTTTCACACAACTGAGAGTAACCTTTGCACTGGTGTCAAGAATAAACGGGCCTTTCAGGGATTTTCAGTTAACAGATGTTTACCCAGAGCCTGAATCACAGGAGAGAATGTGAAGTATGCTGAGAATCTATGAAAAACATGCCTGAGGTGTCTGGATATCTGTTGAATCCACACACATTTACACTCTGAGCATCAAAACAGAAAGAAATGAGAAGAAAGTTAAGGGGGGAATAGTATGTTGAAATGTGTGTGTGTGGGGGGGGGTTGAAACCAAAACATCACTCCAAGTATTTCATCAATGCTCCAATTCAAGTTTGCTGGAAAACCCCATTTTCGTATATGTCAGCAATTATTTTTACTTATTATTTACATAGCTGGCTCTTCTGTTTGTCAACAAAGTAAATCAACATGATCACTGGTGTCACCTCAACCTTAGAATGCCCCCGTTGTTGAGCGTTGTCATCAGGAGAGACGGACGCCAGCGCGCTGTGTGGGAGACAGCTTGAAAGAGTGCCAGTGTAAACACTCCCAGACCACATGTTCTCCCAGGGCAGAGGGGCTGGCCTCTTTCCAGGCACATCTGCACACAATCCCACAGCTTTTAGTGAGCAAGCCAAGGAGACAGAGAGGGGCAGAGGAGGGAGAGGGAAGACCGGGAAAACCTTCCTCCTTAAGAGTGGTGTCAATGATGAAAGTGATGACATCGAAGGGAAACAAATAAAATCAGCATACACAAGGATCCTCCCCCTGTATGCAAAGTTAATGAAAAATGATGTGTGTGTGTGAGGGATGAGCACCACCTTTGGATCTGTACATATTTATCACAACACTCGACTCCCATATGTCACGGTCTGAGAGAAGATGTATTACTCCATAAATCAAGCTCTTGACTCTCCCACAGCCTCCTCTGCTTCTGCACTGCATCCCATGAAATACACCGTGGCTGTGATTGTTCCACAAATGTACTCTGGCACACTTTTTCCCTTGAACAAATAATCCTTCCAGCTCGTACGATGCCTGAATGTGAATATAAATGTACTGCAATCTATCTCTGACATCTCCCCTAACAGCTTCTCTTGGTTGTTGCCTTTCAGTTAGCTAGTAAAGTGAGGCTTTGTGCATGTTTTCACAGAGAGGTAATTACTGAGCAAGCTATGCTGACAACACCTGAGGAATGTGGAGAATGCACCAGCAGCCTGTGTTCTCCAAAACCCCCCAACTTCTCCCCCGTCGGTAGCCATCCCCCACACAGACCACTAGCCAGAGACCCAATCCAAAACCAAGTATAGCATGACATTATCATGACGTTATCTACAAATCTAAGACATTTGTCTTAGAGTTCTATATAATACGAGTGATGTTTTGGTTGCTCTTCCAGAAAACATAACTCAAGTCTATATTAGTCTAGATTAAACTGCTTGATCAAAAAGGTATTTTTGTCGTGTTCAGTTACAATCACATCAGATCTATTTTTATACGTTAGTGGAGGAAACCCTTATCTGAAAACCCACAGCTCTCAACAGGCCCCACTTGCATGTCACTGGTGGCCCAGTGGTGGAGCAGGGTCGTCCTTCAATCAGAGGATTGTCATGAATGTGTGTTTGAGAGTCCTGATGGGAGGGTGGCACCGTGCACCCTGCCACCAGAGTATGAATGGGTGAATGATGACAAGTAGTTCAAGTGCTTTGAGTGGTCGAAAGACTAGAATAGCTCCATAAAAATATATTTACCATTTACTGGTGAATTCACAGTGTGTGTTGGCTGAGCCACTCCCCAAACGGTCCCTGAGCTCTGCAACTCAAACCCATCTGGTTTAACACGAGCATACACATATCAAAAAAGTTGCATAGATTGAAACTGGGCTTGTGTACAATGCTGGGTGACCTAATTGTGGGCTGGAAATGGTCCACGAGAACAAAACGTCAATATCTAGCTCGAGAGAATGATGACCATGCAGAATCACGTTGTGTCTATGCAAATGGTACCAATGCATCATGTTTTGACAATGTGTGAATGTGTGCATGTGGGAGACAGAGAGATAGAGGAAAGAGGAAAGAGACAGATAAGAGATTATGAATTCAGCTGAACCTCTCCGACCTATTGGGCAAGACGGTCATGATGAAATCAGGACATTTATTGTGTATAGATGAACACTAGTAAAGTGTATATAGGAATGCCCTCTGTCTT
The DNA here is from genome assembly GCF_029220125.1 of Pseudoliparis swirei. Classification (NCBI taxonomy): domain Eukaryota; kingdom Metazoa; phylum Chordata; class Actinopteri; order Perciformes; family Liparidae; genus Pseudoliparis; species Pseudoliparis swirei. Next base: position 14,029,601 of record NC_079396.1, read on the forward strand.
TCTGCTGCTGAATTGTGGAGTTGTATGTGTAATAAAGCTAATTATAATCATGCAAATGCTGACTATGGCTGAAAGAACTGCATATGTTTTCTACAGTTTAGGGGTTAATCAGTCAGAGTATGCAAGATGAGGCTAGGGGGTCAGGGGAGTTGGTTGCCAAGCAACTTCTGTTGATAATAACAGTTCTCTGAGGTTATGTTTAGATGAAAAGCTGGGCGCACTTTGAACTCCAGTATCACAGGAAAATTAAATACCATAACTATCAGGTATCATCATATTAACATATTAGATGTTACTATAGCAAAGAGATAATGAATTAAAACTAGACAACTGTTCTGATATGTAGATGGTTTCATCAATGGCCACAGCGTTGTAGTCTGTGTAAACAGAACATTTGAACTTCTTTGACTATTTTCTTCACGTCTTTCTGTTTTTTTTTTCTTTCTTTTTTTAAAGTCAGTAATCCATCTCATAGAGCTCCCCTGTTACTCACTACATAATGGATAGTCAGGCCTAAGGAGCTGCTAACCATGGACAAATGTGTTTAGTGCACCATAATGGTCTACATGCTGTTTCCAAGCTTCCCCACCTTTAGGAGATACATCTGATTTGTTTGTTTAAAAGGATAAAAATAGAAGAGCATGCTAATGTTGGTTTCAACCAAATAATTAGATCTAGCTTGTTTTTACCTATACAATAGTTTTCATAGTATACATGTTTTTATGCTAATCATACTAACTGGGCCAAATATTGCCGAAGATAATACGGATGTGATATTATTTATGGAAAATAACATGTTGTTTGACTGTGCCTTTTGGGAGCCAGGTGTGCTTCCTCCATACGTTGACTGAAGGGTGTATCATTAAGGGGGATCTCCTGACAACAATGGAATATAATATTAATAAGAGTGTTTTCTTGAGTTATCACCACCTCAAAATAAGAATTGTTGTATTTGTGTAACCTAAGAATGAGGCTTTTATACCTACATACTCTTCACGGAGCCGGCTACCATGTTTTTACTGTAGCCCAGAAAGGACAAACCAAAACCTGGCTCTACATAGGCCATTTACCTCAGCTGTAGGGCCACTGTAGTACACATTTGGCGAACTTTCAGTTGGTTGTAATCTGCAACCTCATCACTAGATGCCAACAAACACTGAACCTTTAATTAATTTAAAGTGTAACCCAGATAGGCAAAACAAGTTAAACTTGTGTATGCATGGAAGAGCAACATCAAGCTCACACACCACAAAATAATTAAACTTTGAATTTTAATTATCAAAAAACTGCAAAATAAGACATTGACTGATACCCGACCATTGTTGTGTATGGTGGATTAAATCAAACTCAATGGAAAACAATACAATTAATAGTTAATGTACACATCATTAAGATAGTTTAAAATAAATTAACACTATGCTACCTTCTACATTTAGATTTTGGGGGAACAAATCTAGATTTTAGCTCTTCAGGAAACTTGCATTTTTACTACAGCTTGGAGACAGGTTCTTACTTCTAAAAACAAATAAATGAAAGGAACTAGGAAACCAAATGAGTCACATGAGGACGTCGAATCGCAGTGAGTCACGTCGGTTTCCTTTTCACTTCTGGTGCTGTATTGCCTCTTGACCTGAATTTCACTTGACTCTGAAACCAGCTGCTAAACACATCGACCGATAGGGGCAACATGCCTGATTTTGTACAAACTCTCAAAATCCCAATTTCCATTGCCTGACTGGAAGAAACATCTGCTTTTCTGTATTTATTCACACCATCCCGATCTATAAAGCAGCCGATGAGCACTTTTATATTTCTAGCCAAAAAATATCTTGGTATTTATCTCTTTATTATCCATTACTGGTTGAAGAGTGGGCTTGTGGACATGACAGCCCGGGATGAAGTGAGATATCACACTTGAGCACAGCGGAGTTCAGAGCGACTCCAATCACCGCCGCTGTTCCTGGCTGGATCTCCCTGGCTGACGTCAGCTGACTGCCTCGGCTCCCCGCTCCTCCGGACACAGACAGCGCCGTGTGAAAATGCTGCTCTCTGTACCGCCAAGGACAGGATTCAACCCGTACAGCGGCTACACCGGCAAGAACACCAAGAAGGTAACGAAATATCCCGCTTCTACCCTCCGCGTTGCCGCACCGGCGACAGATTCCTCGATGCGCTGTTGCTCGAGTCCGTCCCTTGAACGCGTCTCCGCTGTGTAAGCTGCAGTGTCCTTGAAAGTGGATCACAGGCGACGTTTAAACTCTTTTACTCGCCGTTGCAGCCTTCGCTGTCGGCTTTTCCCGCCGTAGTTGCCACATTGTTACAAACTAACACGGTGCCCGTTACATTGTGGCCTGTAGATTACTACAACAGTTTGCTTTGAGGTTTTTTGTCTATCCTCCGACACGGTCGCTGTTCCCTTCCTCTTCGCAGCCCGCAGGTCGAGAGCAGTTTATGGGGATGTCCGTCAGGCTGCGAACAAGATAGTAAAAGCTCATTTTATTCGACTTTACTGTGCATTCGAGGGGATTGAATCAACTGCGTTGTTTCGGTGATGTTTCATTGAATTAACTACAAGTTAGCAAAGTTTTTTTCCCCTTTTTTTTTTTACGCGTACCGATATGCCCCACCCCTTCAGCCCTATAACGATGACTGGGAGGGTTGTTGCATGGCACTGGGGAAAAGATGAAAGTTACAGAATGTAATATTGCTAATAAAGATGGAATATATATTTATGTTTGAATGGGATGTGCAGATTAGTTATAAATCAACGACAACCGAGCTGGAACAATATGTACGGTCTAATATTGATTAGCTTGTCTTTTCATATGAATAATTCATTGACATTGTTCAACCTCCTTTTCTGTGCAGACAATATAGATTATTTTTAAATTCTGAGACATATGGCAATACAGTATTACACAGCATTGTTTTAAGCAACAGTGTAAAGTAGTTAATCGGGTCCATAGTATTTGAAGCATTTTGAGTGCTGTTTTTTTTTAAACTATTTGGATTCATGGCCAAAATGTGTCTAAGTGAAGTTGATGCATGAGTCTCTATATTTCTTAAATACGGATTGATCAAAGCTGAAATAGAATACCTCCCTCCTTCGCCGTGTGATTCCCTTCCCTGCCTTGTGGCTGGCAGGAATTCAGATAGCTCATTTTAATGACTTGGAATTCCTGGAATCCTGGACTCAGACAATGTGCTCATTTCTGGGGATCTGCTAACTCAAACATTTTCCTCGAAAGAAGACACTTTTTTCTCTAGCACATTTGGCATTGTTAGATAGTCAATGTCACAGAATGGGAAGACGTGTAAATCCAACGTCAAACGGTAACCCCTGGCCAATGTCTTTTACAATGTGGGAAAAAGGGCGGAGAAAAGAAAGGGATTAAGAGATTTACCCCCCTTTCCTCTGCTTTCGATTAACTCCCCCTGTCCTTTTTTTCTTCCTCCTCCTTAATTTCTTGTCTGTCCGTGGTTTAGTTCACATGGAGAAGAGAGTCTGAACATTCCTCCTCACTGATGAATCCCTTGTCCTTTCTCTCTGCTCTCTTCAGGGTACATAATACCTGTTGAAAACAGATTATTTTAACCATCTGCTCACTTTTCTGGTGTTTATAAAAATATTAAACTGGACTGAGTCGGAAGAAGGAGCACAAGGAGAAGTCTCACCTTTTAGCCACAAGACGCCAAGGATTTTCATCAATTTTCTCCTTTGGTTCTTCCCACCTTGCACTGTTTTTTCTTTTTTTGCAGCTGCAAATATATGATATAGAGAGATTTGGTTCTGTTCCACTATGATCTTTTCCACGGTGCCTTTTAAAGTTTCTTTAGCCAAGCAGGTAGGACTCCACATTTCAGATATTTCACTTTAATTCAAGATTTGTAAACATACTTATTACATAACATAAATAATGAATAGAGGTTATGAATTTGACAGCTCACTTGTGCATTATTAAAATGCCACTGTATTGTATAAACTACCATTATGTTTATAATGATGAAGAAAATGCTAATTTGATTTAGAAACTTATTCAAATAATGAAGTATGACTCTTTTTTTTCAGGGAAATAATTATATTTACCATGGTATTGTAGGCAATTATATGCTTCTATTGAGATACAGATGAATGAAATAAATAAATGTAAAATATTTGTTATATTGACCAAAAATACTTCTGTGTTTCACAAAAGCTTTGTGTTGCCAGAATGATGTAGCATGTAAGCATCAAACAATCGGACTCATATCTCTGCTATTGCTACAGAATGAAATGCATACATCAAGTCTCCTCATTGTTCTCTCTGGGATAAGAAAGTCCTGGAGTCACCTGTACTCCCTGCAGGCTTCACCTCTGCTCCCTCCAACTGTAATGATCTCATCAGTCTTCAGCACACTGCCTTTCTCTGCATCACCCTATTGGCCATTTACTGTAGTTATGCTTCTTCCACAACTATAAAATTAGAATACATAGAGGCGATTTGCCTTACTCCAACTATAACTGCATATTCTGTGATAGTAATTTGAGTGTGAGGACTGTATATATGTCCAGCTTCTATGTTCAGAAAGTAGCAGTAGCGCCTGAAAGCAACTGAGCATGCATGTTTTCATTGGCAGGCTAGGATTAAATTGTTATTATACACAGTAAAAATAAATGCCTTTTGGTTTTTATTACCCATATATCATGTCAGTTGTAAATGTGTGTATGTTGTATGATGTACACAGGAAGATTTCCTTTATTTATCCGTTTCCACAGAGCTGTGATGCCTTCAGGAATGTAATTCAATTTAACAATGACAGCTTGGACTGTGTCCCCTACTACCCCTGTCCACAAGGACAGAAGAAAAATGTGTGTGTATGTCAGGGGAACGTAAAGAATGCTCAGAAATTAAACTGATTCATGTAGGGAACAGTACAACACGATTATGTGGGCAGTTGTGGACTAAAGTAGTAACAAATAGGCAGGAATCAGGAACATGTCAGGAGGTTAGGTTTAGGACACAGACGAACCGAGCACATATGAAACCGTACAAGCTAAAACAACTGATCATTCACAATTCTTGTCATATTTTCCAAGCTTCCCTTTCTTACTTTTTGTTGATGTTGTTCTGAATGCATATTTGCCTGTGTTTGGCATTATCTGACATTGGTGTCAAAACACCTGGAGCTGGTGCTGGAGCAGACGGGAAGTAGGTGTGGATCTGTCTCTCTGCCATCTTTTTCTCAGACGGAGCCTAGTAGAGCAGTCTTAATGAGACACTACCTTCTGACTTGAGAGCACATGAGAGGGATTAGTGTTTTCCGCTAACAAGCTCAGATCCTAATTAGACAGGCGCCACTAGTCAGGCTTGGGCCAGGACTCGGTCTCCTGTCAGATCCTATCTCCCCAGGCCTCTGCAGGTGCATCCCTCCTGATAGTCTGTGCGGGCCGCCTACAGTGAAGGCAAGGGAAAGCACAGGAAGAGGCTGTGATTTTGGAAAAACAAACAGTGTACGATTGATGCTTTAGAAGAGACAGATTAGAGAGGAGGACCGAGATGAATGGGCTCTGTGAGTCACTCAGCTTGACTATAAAGACAAAGTAAGTTCTGAAGGTCGATTCCTAAACAGTTTGGAAAACTTGAGGCAGCTGGGTAGCGTGCATACAATAAAGCTGGCCAAATAATCATTTGTGTAGCTACTTGTGTCTGCAAATATGTTGCAATATTACGCAGGTTTACAACTTATACGATAGAAGAGCAATTGGAGTACACATTCCTCCAGTATTGAGGGTTTGGCCGCCAGGTTAAAATGGCTGTGTACTAACTCGGGTATTTTATATTCTTGTTTCATGCATACATCATCATACATGCTTAGGAAGCATCTTTTATTAATATGTCCTCCTGTAAAGCAGACATAGATCTAACGTTATGTTTGATATTCAGCGGTTCTAAGCAGAGTGAACACGATGAAATGACCTCTGTTGTTTTTAGAAACACAGTAATGTTTAAAACTTTCATAAACCTGGAAACATGATTTTAAAACATCTTGTTTGATTCAAGTAACTATTTTCCTCTCAATTCTAAAATTAAACAGGCATAACGTTTTATTTTATATTGAATGAAGTTTTGAAAAGCGTCAGCTAACGTTAGACAGCTAGCTAGCTAAATGTTAGCTGTGCTGTCGCTCCCACACAAGTCCCTCACAGCTCGGGAACAACTTGTTTGTATTGTATGACACATTACGTAACTAACGAGCGTTAACATCTCATTTTAACGCGGCTTCATCGTGTTTTCGTGGTGCAATTTTGGGCGTGTTATTTGTTTTTTTCTTCACTTTTAACATTCAACGCTGTAGTTTCAGTTTTGTGAAACGTGATGTTCCCTCATAGTTTTGTGTTTCTGGAATTGAACTTGTAGTTGGTAGGAACAGACCCACTGCAGATAAATAGAGGTCATAATTGGCTTGAGTCTTTTGACAACTCCCTCTTTGTTAATAAGCTGGTGGTCCAGAGCTGACCTTGTGGTGTCCAACAAACCATCCTATTGTTCCCTGGGGTCGCCCGGTGACCCGAACTAATCAAACAGTTCATCCTCTTCTAGCAGTGGTAGGAACCCCAAAGCTGACATTATACTTCATACCTATCTGATTTATTGTATTACCCATACTATTATAGATCGATTTTTCAAAAGACAATCATTGATAGCAGTTGGATAAAATAATGTCTGAGCACATCTGCACACACATTTAAGGTTTCTCATCACTGTCTTGTATGTGGGTACATTTATGCTGATAAACATATTGTGGCACAGCCAAAAACCTGCTCATTGCATGCATGCATTGATGTGAGTGGAGCTGCTTCTTTCATGGTCACATATCCTTGAGCAGTGGACACTGGCGCTGAACTGCAAGGTCATGAAATGGCAGATGTGACATTTAGGTCGAAGTGCATAAATCAGGGCATATTCACTTACATTGTTGATATATGTATTCGTCTGAGAGATAGTGACAAAGATATATGACCGTTAAAGCATCTTCCCTTAATAAATCAGTTTATCCAGACCAAACATTTACTGGTAAGCCATACAGATAGTCATGGCTTTGAGATGTTTGCCACCAACCTGGGCACTGGTGAATGGAATTAGTTTTGGAGCTCAAAGCACTCAACAAAGATTATTTGCATACACAATTTCTTAGACAAGGTTGTGGTAACTGTTGATGATCCACAGATCTCCCTGTCAACCATTTTGATGGTTACGTTTCAAATAATTCCTCAAAATGAAAGATTTCTGCCATAAAAGTGTCTCTTGCAGCAGTGTGGAGCTCAGCCACTTTAATTCCAACCAGTTATATGCTTTGGGTGTATAGTTGTCTTAAGGAATTAGTTAATAACGGATAGTCTTTTAAGATAATAAATCTTCGAACATTGACTTGTAGGGCCACTATTTATTTATCTCCTGTCCCAGCAGGGGCTGGGGACTAAATTGTTTCTGGCTGCTTGTAGAGGGGTTTGATTCATTCTAACAATAAAGGTTTGAAGTATCTGAATAACCTTGTAGCTGGTGATATCTTATGACTCCCATCTCTGCTAAACCAGGCCACATTCTGCCTGTAGTACAATGTCGACAGTCGACACATCACGCACTCTGTAATGACCTTTTAATATGAATATGTGCATTTGCTTTGCACATTCTGCCACAGTACATTTTGTGATCTCATTGTTCTTTCTCATATTTCTCTTTGGATTTATGAATTATATAATATCCATGTTTGTATTAATTCACTTGTATATGTTCTGTGCATATTAAAAATGTTGGTATATTTTCCTTCACATCCATTTTTTTGTATTTTCCCTCAGTCTGCTATTGTTTCTAAAGTTGGGGTTAATTAGTAGTTTGAGCAAGCCAGTTAGTAGACCATTACCAAAGCTGTTCTTCTTGTCCAATTAGCTGTTGCATCAGTAGTATGTACATTTAATTGCATGCATCTAAAGAAGTATTTGCTTTGTTTGTGGCTGTACTATCCCAAAGCACCAGCACACATCTAACCATTCTCTTCCTTCTGCCCTCTGTTCATTCTGCAGCAGACGTATGTGTCCCCCTCCAGCCATCAGATGGCTCCTCCAAGCCCCAACAACAACAACAACAACAACAGTAGCAACTCCACCAACACCTCCTTTAGCAATGGCAGCAGCAGTGGGGGAGAGCAGCTGAGCAAAACCAACCTGTACATCCGTGGCCTCCACCCAGGAACCACAGACCAGGATCTGGTCAAACTCTGTCAGCCGTAAGTTACCCCAAAAACAATTGCTCTAAACTTTCCACATACACTCGATACATCTCACTGTGCAAATGTAGCAGTTTGGAGTTGCCGGGTAGATTTAGATAGAACAGAGCGATGGATTCATGGACTGACAGGCGATGGCTGGCTGTCTGAATGCATGACAACAGATACTTACATGACTTCCTTACTATTGAAATGCATAGTACCGTATTTTTTGCACTATAGGGCGCACTAGATTATAAGGCGCACTGTCATTGAATGGTCTATTTTCGATCTTTTTTCATATATAAAGCGCACCGGACTATAAGGCGCATTAAGCGGAAAAAAACCAGTCAGATAAGTCAGTCGATCAAACTTTATTAAACGCGTTCACAATAACTACCAACCTTATTCAGTTGTATTTTGGGATCCTTATACACACTGTAATATTATGGTGAAGCACAGTATTGTAACGGACTGATTGAAATGTTATGTCCGGATGTAAGTGAACGTCTCACGAGCTGGTAGCTGTGAGGCGGGTCTGTGATTGGACAGCAGTGATGTTGTTGTGTGTGTGTTGTTGTGTTCCGGGTTCGAGCGGAGCTATGACCCGGAGCAGACGTGAAGCTGGTTTTGAGGTTTCACGGCGGTTTGTTGTCGCTTTTGGCGTAGGCTACGGCCAACAGTAGCTTGTTCTATGTTCCTTGAATAAACACCCTATAAGCCATCTACGTCTCGTAGCGTTCCTGACCCAGGGTCGCTACAGTATGTATTACTCCGCGACGCTCCTGGCTACGGTAGCCGTAATGCTGCAAGCGGTGCGGCTTTGTAGTTTACCAAAGTCGTACTAAAACATTTTGACTTAGCGCCGTGAGCGCCTTGTACCACACAAAATCGCTTAGAGGTCAGTAAGCAAAACCAGAATTAATCCATATATACGGCGCTTCGGATTATAAGGCGCACTGTCGTTTTTTGAGAAAATTAAAGGCTTTTAAGTGCGCCCTATAGTGCAAAAAATACGGTAATGCTAAAGCACACCATAGCAGTTATTTCTGGATCGAAGAAGAGGGCCACATTTTTATCCATGTTTTTTAAGGCCCATCTTTTAGTGGAAACACAAACAATCATTTTGGCAGCAAACTGAGACCTTTCACTTTGACCCCGCTAAGCACAGACTAGGTACAGAATGTTTAGTGTCTCTCGTGTTAATTCTTTCTGTATGGCTCCTCTTGCTCTTTTTTCAGACTTTTGACCTATATGAGTTTTTGCTCCCCCGTGCTAATGTCTTGACTTATCATCAAACATGTGATGACTGACTCTATGCTATACTTATTCAAAGTTATATTCTGCACTATAAATAATACACTATGTTACTCATCAGTGAGTGTGAGCCTTTGAAAACTCTGTTGTGGACCGCATGTAGTCAGACATCAAACAAGAGCATCATCTGATGCATCTGATATGTTTGTTAGGCCTTCAGTAGACGACTTCAAAACGAGTAGGGCTGAGATGAATTGTCTGGGTTCACTTAATTTAATTCTGCAGCCTGGTGATGAGGACCAGAAGAGAGGACTGAGAGAAAAGGAGGGAAAACAAGAGAGCTTGAATAAGGGAGAGAGGGAGGGAGGGGCCTGCTATTTTACAGCTGTCTGGAAGATATGGCTCGCATGAGGCTGCCCAACCCTACAGGAAACAGCGAGCCCAGGGGAAAGGGAAAGACAAACAAGGGCAATGGCATGAAGGGGGGGATGAATGGAGTTCAGGGTTTATGTGTTTGGTGGTGTTCTGTGGGGGTACATCTCATATTTCTGTTTTTACAGAGCAGATAAAATCACTGCATGAAATGTGCCTTATAGCAGAACACATTAAGGCCAATGTAATCATCAGTTAAACTAAAAGATACCGTATCCAACGATAGTTAATAGGGGGCATGGTTGTAGAGGACTATGTATAACAGTCGGAAGACAAGTCGGGAATCTGACTTGGTTAACTCAAGTGTGCACAGTAAATGTGTGCATAGTCTCAGGACACCACCCTCCCAAAGCTCCCCTCCCCCACCGTTGTTGTATGCACGCTCTGAAGTGTACTGCGTTGGGAGCGAGGGATGAGAGGACGGGATGGGGGTTGGTCTTCCATCTCTGGCCGCTGTAGTTGTCTCTCTGGGTGCTTTGCTGCCGCTCTGGTTCTTGCCCTGGTCCATTTCTGGTGGTTGACCATGGATGGCCATCGGGCTGGACTACGCTGTGTTCTCTCACACATGGCTGAGTTTCCAGCCCCTCTTTTTGCTCTGCATCACGTAGTGCCAGACCTCTGAGCGCTATTCAGTCAACGGGTATCTCGAACTGTGTAAGCAGGGGAGTGCACCAAGTAAAGCGCACAGCTTAAATGTTAGTCATAATGTGAAGGCATAGAGTGGCGGAATTGCCGCGTGCCCACAGTAATGTTGCATATGGAATTATAGTAAGAAAGGGTTTTTATCTAGTGGCATCTGGTGGCTTCTTATAGCTTAGAATCAGAAATGCACCATGAAATGGTGATGCTATAGAGGTAGTGAACCAACACCGGGAGGATTCAGTTAGCAGACAATGTGTAAAGGATAAATTATTAGAATATAAAACAATGTCTGACTGTGATGCTTTGAATGTCCAGTTAAACATAATAAGGAAAATGTTTAAGTGTTTTTATGAAGGGTATAGATACACAACAATGAACATGAACTGGAAATCAGTCGCTATTAAAGGCAATAAGTTTAAATATGGTTACATTAATTAACATAATCAAGCAAAAAGAGGGAGTAAGCTACAGTATGGGATTTCTGATGGAGTCTTTTAGGATCAAACCAATTACTTTTTTGCTCTTGCATTGTTCTGCAATAATATCGGATATACAGCATTGAAGTAAAATCTGTGTATTCAATACTTTGATATTTGCCAACATAGTGTATTTGTTGTTTTAGTGTCCAAATCAATAACTTATAATTGGTAAATGTAACAAACGTAATAATTTTCACAGGTGATGTATGGCCACCTTGCTAGAGAAATAAAGATATACATCTTTTTTTTTCTTCAGGGAAAGTAATCCTAAATTACCTTTTTAAAAGAAACAATGTATTTCCAATTTGGATTAAACTAGCCGGTCATCACATAATCCTAATAGAGAATTGTTTGAGAGTGACTCTTGTAGCCTGTATGACATGAGGCAGTGGTGCAGTGTACCGCTGCCCAGCGAGAAGCTGGTTAGTAGAATGAGAGTGTGGCTGGGAGCCAGCATTGGACAGGACGGCCAAGGAGAGGCATATCAGATTACACTGCATGCACATGCCTGGAGAGATGGAAACCGATTGACACTCTGCCGCACACAAGCATTTGCCTGAGCCAGCCACTATGCTATGCATATGCAGGGTCTATAGCGGGCCAGCTAGATAGATTTTGCATTGATACTGCATTGTGAATTAATCAGAAAATGCAGCAGAGACATTTATTTTTACCATATAGTCACTTTACGATCCGTATTGCACATTATCTTTGTAAAAGCAGGAATAAATAAGACTATAGTTCTTTCCACTGTGCAAAAACCCACTAGACATTGCACTTATAATTAGTGGCCAGTCAGCTGTTTTTTGGTCGGTTGTAGTATTATTATTTTTTATTATTATTATCGTTTTTAGGAAATCTGTTTTGCGTGAAACCGTGCATGTAAATATACTATACTTTGCACATAGGGAACTTCCCCAACTGTCTGTGTAGGCAATTGTCCTGATAGTGGGGCTACAGCCACTGTCCAGTAAGACATGTCACATATGCTACCTAGGGTTGGGTACCGAAACCCGGTGCCAATGTGGTACCGGTTCCAATACAACCGGTATTACCCGGACCGAAACGCAACGCACATTTCGGTGCTTCTTTCCGGTGCCTGAGCCGATTGAAATTGAAAAAAACTATTGTTGTGAACTTCTCTGGTGACTCCGCCCTGTCAGCAGGTTACGAGCCTCTCATATTTAACTTTGACAGCGGAGGCTGCGCCGTGTGTGACTAGTGAGCCCTGTGGAGCACACCAGCGTCAGGCTGGGCCGACGGGGAGGCCGTCACCGGTCCCCCTGAACACGTGGAGACCGATTATGACGAGCAGCCTTAACTCAGATTAGTACCGTATCGTTGTTTGCAAGTCTTGCATTCATAAAAGTAGCCCAAGAAATAATAAATTAGCCATTATAACCATGCTTAAGCTAGCTCGTAGCTAGCGCTAGCTACGAGCGTGACAGTCTGCTAGAAGATGTGTTGATGTCCAGCGATCCCGGCTGTATACCCGGTGTCACCGGGAATATAATGACGGAGGAATAAAGACCGTGGGGCGTCACTTTGTTTCAGTGTAACTCTCGCTGTCAGCAGGGTTGCCAGGTCTGTGTGACAAAACAAGCCCAATGGCCAATCAAAACCAGCCCAAAACCAGCCTAATGGCCAATAAAACCAGCCCAAAAACCAGCCCAATATCAGAACTCAAAATATGCCCGTAACTCCTTCATGATGCCCCCCTGAGATAGGAAAGTGACCCACTGCGAGCGGATGTGTCGGCGCGTACGTGCTGATCTGGAGTCAGTTTGGTAGGATTTGGGTATAAATACATTATTTCATTTTAAATATGGATTTTTATTTAAAGATATTCATGTAATTTGCATGCAAAATAGGTCTACCCGAACCAGCGGACAAAAAATTCAACCCGCGGCAACACTTCAAAAGTAGCCCAATTCCGCGGGAAAACCGCGGACCTGGCAACACTGGTCTCCAGGGTTGCTGCGGTCGTCTCCAGGGTTGCCAGGTCTGTGTGACAAAACCAGCCCAATGGCCAATCAAAACCAACCCAAAAACCAGCCCTATCAGAACTCAAAATATGCCCGTGCCAAACCATATACACTGCTTTTAAAGTGTGTGTATGTGGGCGTGTCCCATGTCCATGTGTGTACGTGCTGATCTGGAGTCAGTTTGGTAGGATTTGGGTATAAATAAATTATTTCATTTAAAATATGGATTTTTATTTAAAGATATTCATGTAATTTGCATGCAGAATAGGTCTACCCGAACCAGTGGACAAAAAATTCAACCCGCGGCAACACTTCAAAAGTAGCCCAATTCCGCGGGAGAACCGCGGACCTGGCAACACTGGTCGTCTCTCACTCAAAGGGGAACATACGGGTCTCTTTGCCTCGTGTCCAGGGGGGAAACAGCGCCCCCAAAGACTTGTGGCCAAAGATATATCGCATCGGAACTACCATAGAGACGTCTTTGAAGCGAGCATTGTGACGTCACTCAACCCACCAGTTCTAACTGGTTCTGTGCTTTGAAGTCACCTGTGACGTCACGGAGCAGCGAACCAGACTATGTAATACGAGTGATTTCTAGCAGGCGGCACTGCTCCTTCTTCGGAAGGAGTGGGGCGGATCTGTGAGTCCCGTAGGCAGTTGGCGAAAGTTCTAGGGATTTGCCTGCCCTCCCCTGAGTGTCGGCCATTACCGCCACATGGGGGGGGTTTGTAGGCAAATTTCCTAAACTTTCCCGGGTGTAGAATCGCCTACACCTTCTGCAGGTGTGGGGGGGGTTCGGTTTGATTCACCTCGTGTGTCTCTGCCATAAGAATCCCTCACACCCCCCCCTGGGAAGGGAGGTTTGGCCGATTCACAGAATGGCTTAATTCTAAAATGAAAATAAATAAATAATATAAAACAAATGAAATGAATAAAAAACGAATTAAATACAGTATATATATGCATATATATATATACACACACATATATGTATACACATATATATATACACACATATATATATATATACACACATATAGGTATACATACACACATATATATATTTATATATATATACACACATATGTATACATATATATATATATATATATATACACACATACAGTGCATCCGGAAAGTATTCACAGCGCTTCACTTTTTCCACATTTTGTTATGTTACAGCCTTATTCCAAAATGGATTAAATTCATAATGTTCCTCAACATTCTACACACAACAACCCATAATGACAAAGTGAAAACTGTTTTTTGCTAATTTTTGCAAATCTGTTAAAAATAAAGAACGAAAACATAACATGTACAGAAGTACAGGGTTGCCAGGTCTGTGTGACAAAACCAGCCCAATGGCCAATCAAAACCAACCCAAAAACCAGCCCAATATCAGAACTCAAAATATGCCCGTGCCAAACCATATACACTGCTTTTAAAGTGTGTGTATGTGGGCGTGTCCCATGTCCATGTGTGTACGTGCTGATCTGGAGTCAGTTTGGTAGGATTTGGGTATAAATAAATTATTTCATTTAAAATATGGATTTTTATTTAAAGATATTCATGTAATTTGCATGCAAAATAGGTCTACCCGAACCAGCGGACAAAAATTCAACCACGGCAACACTTTAAAAGTAGCCCAATTCCGCGGGAAAACCGCGGACCTGGCAACACTGGCTGTCAGAAGCAAAACTTTATTTGTCACATGTCATGTTCAGTACCTCTGATTGGTTGTTCTCTTTGCCCATCAAAACAGTGACAGGTTAACCCTATAAAGTCTGCACATGACAATACATATCACATCATATAATGGAGAACATGTGTTGTGTATGTTAACAGTCTGATATCCGTTGTGTGTCGGTGCTCCATGATAACGGCTTCTACAGGGAATATGGCCAAAGATGTTTTTAATGTCCTCATTGTGTGTTAATTAAAAAAAAGTATCGGTTCAGGCACCGTTTAGGCACCGAGGATCTGACATGGTCAACAAACACAGACACTCTGGTGAGAAAGGCAAGGCAGCGCCTCTACCACCTCAGGCAGCTGAGGAAATTTAAAGTTTCCCAGAGGATCCTTCAGTCCTTCTACTCTGGAGCTGTAGAGAGCGTCCTGACAGGAAGCATCACAGCCTGGTTTGGCAACTGCTCCGCTCAGGACAGGAAGGCTCTGCAGAGAGTAGTGCGTTCGGCTGAGCGCACTATTGGAACTACACTCCCACCCTGCAGGACTTGTACACCAGGAGGTGCAGAACCAGAGCCGGCAGGATCATGAAGGATCCTCACCACCCCAACAACAGACTGTTTCAGCTGCTGCGGTCAGGCAGGCGCCTCCGTAGTCACGCTGCAAGAACAGAGAGACTGAGACGGAGTTTCTTTCCTCAGGCCATCAGGATTGTGAACTCCGACCTCACCAGGACCCCCACATAGACCCACACAACTGCCCCTCTTAGGCACACACACACACACACACACACACACACACACACACACACACACACTTACTGTAAATATTGTGTTGTTTTTTATTTGTAAATAGTGTGTACTTGTTGCCCTTGCACATTCCTGCTGAGCATTGCCACTTTCATTTCACTGCACACCCTGTGTGTGTATGTGACAAATAAAACATCTTGAATCTTGAATCTTGAATCTTGGTATCGTTTTAAAAGTATCGGTTTAGCACCGGTATCGGAAAAAACCCAAACGATACCCATCCCTAATGCTAGCACTTAGCAACTTTCACCAAGATGTCGGCCAAAGTGAGCAAAAATGCCCAGATGCTTCCAGCATGACGGGAATTATGAAAATGTTGATGTCATGGCAGATAAATAAAGACTCAAAATTTCATCTAAAAAACGGCATCTTTCTTTACAGTATTTATAATTGCATCATGGTGTAAACCACCACAGTCATTGTAAATAGAGCATCTTTTAACATCAGTTAAAGAGCAATCGATCTTTGTCAAAACGGATTACAGCCACCTCTGTTGTCTAGAATGAAATATGCTAA
The DNA here is from genome assembly GCF_029220125.1 of Pseudoliparis swirei. Lineage (NCBI taxonomy): Eukaryota > Metazoa > Chordata > Actinopteri > Perciformes > Liparidae > Pseudoliparis > Pseudoliparis swirei. The sequence continues at coordinate 14,045,651 of NC_079396.1, forward strand.
TTCTCAAAATTCTGTAGTTTTCTGACACTACTTTGAAATGGCAATAGCGTGAAGTAAAAATGTCAGACAAAATGAACGTGCTCACGCTGACTCGGGTATTATGACTTAGAAACATGGGACTTAAAGGTTTAATGAGAATAGACCCTCATGTATTTCTCTATTGTCTTCCTTCTTTTAGTTGTTCATCTTCCTCTTTCTTTCTTAGTGCTGTGCAGCAGCTCTTATTAAATTGATACCCCACCCCTCTAAAGATTTCCCTACACATCATTTATTATCAGATGGTGTAATTGAATTCAGTGTCATTGCACTGAATCCATCATGTGAATTATAATTCAGTCATCGTGGAGCACAATCCACAAAGGTGTGTTCAGCTCAGAGAGAAACCACATGGCCTCAGCAATGTCACAATGCTAATATTGAATGTAAACAAGTCGCTATTTTCAGCGCATCGTGCGGGAAAAGACGATCCTCAAGTTTAAACCGCGCTGTTTTTCAGGTATGGGAAAATTGTGTCCACCAAGGCCATCCTGGACAAGACCACCAACAAGTGCAAAGGTGAGGCGTCCAAGGAGCTGTCGAGTCGAAGTTAAAAGATCACTTCATACAGAGATGACAAAAAGACCCTTTTTCAAGGCTCACAAAGCTTTATAAGCTCACCGCACGATGTATCCACGAGCACCTTCTTGTCACTTGATGACGTCTTCACTGCCCTGCAACCGTGTCTCCTCTCTGCTGTAGTTTGAATGCGTAGAAAGTTCCAGATTTTAGTGATAGCACATTGCTGCTCAGTTCTTCTTGATGAAGCTGTTTGCATTGGGTTGGCCAGTGTGTGTACTGTGTGTTAAGCGTCCCACGTTACCTACCCAACAGGTATGTATTGTGTGATATTACATACAGGCAGTGTTGTTTACCTCTACATCTTTCTTTCATGGAGAAGCACGTGCCAAACCCGACTGGCTGTCTCTTCAGATTAAAACACGACTTCTTTGAGAGCTTAATGAGATCAAATGTCTACATCTCATGGTCCCACCGTGTAGCCCGTGTCATGCTGTATGTCTCCGTCCCTGCAGGCTATGGCTTTGTTGACTTTGACAGTCCGTCCTCAGCTCAGAAGGCGGTGACGGCGCTGAAGGCGGGTGGCGTGCAGGCTCAGATGGCCAAGGTAAGAACCCACCCGAGATGTCAATATTCTGGGTTTAATTTCTGATGACGCGGTGTTCAATTCTCGGCTCATGGAGAGAGAAAAAGAAGCTTTCAGGCATTTTAACAGTGACTCAGCAAAACGTTGAATGATGAATTATTAATTACAAATTAAATGTTGAATTATTAACCCTGCCGCCGAAAGGTTGTTCCTGTGCCTGATCTGCTTCTTATACATTTCTTTTTTTAAAGCTGTGGCAAGCTTCTTCTTTTTCCTGCTCTCTCCCCAAGTGTCCATGTTGTTATTTGAGCCATTGGTTCAGGAATATAAGCCAGTTAGGCCTCAGCTTGTGTGTGCATGCGTGTCAGCTCGGCGGTGTCTGGGTGTTTGAATCGGTGTATCTGGGTATTAATGCATTGTCGAATATGTGTGCACAAACAAGAGTGCATAAAAAGCATGCAGGTACATGTGTGTACACGTGTGTGTGTTGTGTTTGATGGTGGTGGCGGTGTAGAGGGAGTGTGTCCCAGAGTCTCCTCTCTGAGCTCCCTGTACAAAGGCCCTCTCTGTTCTCCCTGGTGGCATCTGACTCAGTGTCTGAGCAGCTCCCCAGTCAGCGGGGCCTGTGCCCAGCCAACCGCCCTGTCCCCACACACACACACACACACACACACCTACACACACACACACTTAACCAGCCTTGCCCCTACCGGGTTATGACACACACTCACAAGCCATGCACACCCCCAATACCCTGGGAAAGCTGGTCTCTGGGTAATCTGGATCACTGACACAATTACGGCTCCTGGCTCCTCACAGAATACCCGGGTTTACTCATTGTGTTTGCATCAGATGTCTCTCCGACTCATTCTGACTCATTTGCGGTTAAAATCCGCAGCAGGTCTCCTCAGCTCGCTCTCATGGGTCCGAGCTTCACGTCTGTGGAGGAGGAGGAGGAGGGAGGTGAAGGAGAAATCACCTTCACCACAGGTCACAGCGATTAGATATGCATTATTCATGGTTGGAAATTAATTCACACTGCATTTACAGGTTTTTAATCACATCTACACTCTGAGATAATGAATATGCATCATGGTTAGAGGGTGATAACGATTGGTTATCTTGCTGTTAAATTAAATTTGTTATACAGGAGGCAAAAAAAAAGAAAACAAGACGCCTCCAAAATAGTTTGAGAGCATAAAATGAAAGTGTGGACTTTAAGAATTTATGTTTGGTTTGTTACTCAGAATTTTAAATTCAAATTGTTAAAAAAAACTGCGTAATTTGTCTAATTTATGCGAGCCAGCAGAGCCGGCCTCTGTATCTGCATTCAAGGTCGGGAATATCACATGACAATTACTGCTTCAATGCAGGCGACTTATTATTACAATGACCTTGGAAAAAGGATGATAATGTTTGCGTGGGCACAATGATGGCACAATGCTAGATGTTTGACAGATAATTTCCAAAGCTCTTTTTCCAAATTGTCTTCGCCGTGATTCTGCACAGAGCTAGACCACATAATCATTTCAGATCATCCATGAATGGAGAGCGGTTTAAAATGTAATTAGGCTTTGATATCCCCTTACCTGGATCCTGCGCTTTCATCCTCCTAAGAGGCTAGTCTCACACAATGGGCCTGTCTTCTTCCCTTTTGGTAATAACGTATGGGTGATGGAGTATGAGAGGGGAGCGGAAAGAACAAAAGGAGCAAGTTGGAGGAATAAAAGTGGAAGAGGCTAAAATAGAGTCGGAATGAGAGAGAAATTCAGTTGAAGTCAAGCCAGAATACTATCTCATTATCTCTGTTCCCCTTTGCCTCATCCATGCAGCTCACGCCAAAATAAAATCCACTCTTTACTTCAAGCCCGATTCCCTCTCTCAGACAGGTTTAACTGTCTAATGTCCTGCACCTGCCTCCCTTCTAAATAGCAGGCACCGTACGCGCTTCCATAAAAGGTTGTATGAACCTCTCGTACTTTTGCCGGCGACTTTCGAGTATCTCCGGATCTTTGGGTGGCTTTTTGAATTCATAATAGATTTTTTAAAAAGTTTTTATTGAAAACAACGAAGCGCTTTCTCTTCCCCACATCCTCGCTCATTAATCCTCTGATGGCTTCTCACCTTTCAGCAACAGGAGCAGGACCCCACCAACTTGTACATCTCCAATCTGCCAATGTCCATGGACGAGCAGGAGCTGGAGGCCATGCTGAAGCCCTTCAGCCAGGCCATTTCCACCCGCGTCCTGCGGGACGCCAACGGAACCAGCCGAGGCGTGGGCTTTGCCAGGTATGCGCTTCGATGAGTGCATATTCAGTTCGTGATGGCCTCATGTGCTTTAAAGAAAATATCTCGTTGCACAAATGTCAGTATTAATCATGGTGAGAGAGCCCTCTGGTGGCCAGCGCAGGTAGAACATCCTCCTCTGGAAATATTACCGCAAAGCATGACACCTCACAACATTGGGTAATGATGATGGAGAGAGATGTTCTTCTTCAGTTGCAGATAATTTTTTGTAGTTAAGCCTGATAAAGACAGGTGTAATTTCTGGGGCTGTCAATCGATTTTCGAAATCGCGATTAGTGTCATGATTAATCACCGATAAACTTCACACAGAGCTGTGTTTTCTAAAAAAGGCTCCTACATATACAATTGCCAGCGAAATTATTTAATATAAGTGCATATGTCCACGTTAAGCTGGGGGCATTTGCCATTTTACAAAATAAAATTAAATTCACCGTTTAACCCTTGTGTTGCCTTGGTCATTTTGACCCGAATCCACCCTCCTGCCGCCCTTTGGGTTAATTTGTCGAGATTGTTCTTTCGGTGATCTAACAAACAAACATAAAGATGCCTCACACTTAAACTTGGAAAACAATATTAATTCTAATAATTTTCTGGAGGTTTTAATTGCTGGCGTCAAATTAATTTAAAGGGTAAAATATGTTAGTAAATATAAAAGGTAACAAGGAGGGTGAAACATTGAATCGGGTCAAAATGAGGGTCCAAAATGACTGAAAGGCAACACAAAAGATTTAAAGATGTTTCCCTTCTTTTAAAGACAGAGCTGTGTTTTCAAAAGAGGCTCCTATATAAAGGGTGCCAGCGAGGTATTTAATATCGTGGATGATAGAATTGTTTCTTCAGTGAAACATCAGATTAGTAAAAAAAAAGAAACTATATTGAGACCCCACATTGGTCACGCATCATCTTTACCACTTTATACATTTTACAAAATAAAATTAAATTTCACTGACACACCCGCGTGTTATACATCAAACATTCCAGAATTAATCTCAGCTCTGAAATGAGCCTCATTGTCCACTCGCGCCCGTGTCCTCTGGTTCTCGACTGACAGGCTGCTAAATGAGCCCTCACCTGTGAGGTGGGAGGTCCTTTGTGATTTACTGCCCGAAATGTTGTTGACGAACAAGCGGATTGACCAATCGCGTTGAAGGTTTGCGTGTGTTAGAAAGGCGTTCTTTCCTTCGCTTGGCGTCTAAAGCGGAAACAGTGTCCAAACCGGACCTTGATGCAGCGCACGCGCCCGGCATCGGAGCTCGACAGGGAGCCGAGAAGTATTCTTCGCGACAGACAGAATGACATGCTGATGTGTAGAGGACGATCAACGATTAATAAAAAGAACAAAGGCGTCTTTAAAGAAAGGAGCAGGACCCCACCAACTTGTACATCTCCAATCTGCCAATGTCCATGGACGAGCAGGAGCTGGAGGCCATGCTGAAGCCCTTCAGCCAGGCCATTTCCACCCGCGTCCTGCGGGACGCCAACGGAACCAGCCGAGGCGTGGGCTTTGCCAGGTATGCGCTTCGATGAGTGCATATTCAGTTCGTGATGGCCTCATGTGCTTTAAAGAAAATATCTCGTTGCACAAATGTCAGTATTAATCATGGTGAGAGAGCCCTCTGGTGGCCAGCGCAGGTAGAACATCCTCCTCTGGAAATATTACCGCAAAGCATGACACCTCACAACATGCTGCAGTGATTGTTTTTAATATACATTTACTATGATATTTACCTATAGGATGGAGTCAACCGAGAAGTGTGAAGCCATCATTCAACATTTTAATGGAAAATATATCAAGACTCCACCTGGAGTTCCAGGTGAGGTTTTTGAGATGGCATCATATTTGATGATGCGTCGTCCAAAGAGTTTTACATTCATAATACTGACTAAATATTTTCCTATTAAGTAATATTTTCTTACTTGTCTAGTGCCGCCAGAGCCCCTGTTGTGTAAATTTGCTGATGGAGGCCAGAAAAAGCGTCAGAGCCAAGGAAAATATCTGCAGAACGGCCGGCCCTGGACGAGAGACGGAGAGAGTGTGAGTTGATTTGTGTCCGATGGACTTCTTTGAAAATGCTGTATTATGCAACATTGCTTGTGATCAGCCTCATCATGACATAGTCAGTTGTCTCTTTTCTCCAGGGAGGAATGACCCTGACCTATGACCCCACCACAGCCTTACAGAATGGGTCAGTCCTACCACCAGAGGGAGTGTGATCATGTTGTGGTCAGCGGACTAACAGCCTGCGTCTCTTTCTGTAGGTTCTACTCCTCTCCCTACAGCATGGGCCCAAACCGGATGATGGGCCCGACCTCCCTCTCCCCATACATGCATTCACCTATGTCCACATACCAGGTAGTTCAGAGCCTCAAAGTTAAGACGCTAAACTGTGACGGACTGGAGTCTAATTAAGCCCAGGCCTGCTGTCACACACCTTTTAACTTGAGAAACATTAGTTGCCAAATGTTTTATATCTGAAGAATAAAACAGAGAAATGTATGGCTCATTTATTTGTGTATATTCTGAAACACGTGTGTCTTTGTTGATCATGCAGGTACACAACCCGTCCTGGTTACATCATCAGTCATACATCATGCCGCCCACAGTGAGTAGCTTCATACTCGAGGCACTCAGCCCTCCTTCTTGTGTGAGATGAGCTTTTCTCTTTCTATTCTGCAGCCTTCTGACTGACTAACAGTCATTTTGTTCTAATGGCAACTGCTGTATGTTTTAGTATTCTTTATTTATTTCAATCTTTTCACAGGGAGCAGTGCTTACGCCAGGAATGGACCACACCATGTCCATCCAACCGACCTCCATGATGGGGCCTCTGGCGCAGCAGCTCAGCCACCTCTCCATGGGCAGCAGTGGCACCGTCAGTAGAAAGCAGAACGTTTAGCATTCATCTCTGATTGATGTTGAGCAGTTAAAGATGCACAAGGCCATTTGACCAGTCCATGATTGGGTAATGATGAGGAAGAGCGGAAGAGGAAGAGGGAGAAGGAGAGAGAGAGATGTTCTTCTTCAGTTGCAGATAATTTTTGTAGTTAAGCCTGATAAAGACAGGTGTAATTTCTAGGGCTGTCAATCGATTAAAAAAAATTAACTAATTAATCGCACATTTCGAAATCGCGATTAATTAATCGCGATTAATCGCGATTAATCGCGATTAAAAGTTAAAAGTTAAAAGTTCATTCTTTTTAAAGACAAAACTTCACACAGAGCTGTGTTTTCAAAAAGGCTCCTACATATACAGTGCCAGCGAGGTATTTAATATCGTGGATGATAAATTGTTTCTTCAGTGAAACATCAGATTAGTAAAAAAAAAAAAAGTATATTGAGACCCCATTGGTCCTGTCATTACCACTGAACAGCAGAACCAGTGGCCTTGGTAACTGACTGACATTCACATATGTCACGTTAACCCCCTGGAGGCTGGGGGCATTTTATACATTTTACAAAATAAATTAAATTCACGTGTTGCCTTGGTTTGACCTTTGGGTTAAATTTAAACTTGGAAAACAATATTAATTCTAATAATTTTCTGGAGGTTTTAATTGCTGGCGTCAAATTAGACCCAAGGGTAAAATATGTTAGTAAATATAAAGGTAACAGGAGGGTGAACATTGAATCGGGGAGGTTAAATATTTAATCGGTCAAAATGACCCGAGCAACACAAGGTACAAAGTGTTTCCCTTTTTTAAAGACAAAACTTCACACAGAGCTGTGTTTCAAAGAGCTCATATAAAGTGCCAGCGAGGTATTTAAGATGATAAATTGTTTCTTCAGTGAAACATCAGATTAGTAAAAAGTATATTGAGATTCATCTTTACCACTGAACAGCAGAACCAGTGGCCTTGATAACTGACTGACATTCATATATTCACAGGCTGGGGCATTTTATACATTTTACAAAATAAATTACCGTTTGTGTTATACAAACATTCAAACAATCTTCCAGAACAATCTCAGCTCTCTCATTGTCTGTCCTCTGGTTCTCCTCTGACAGGCTGCTAAATGAGCCTCACCTGTGAGGTGGGCTGAGTGTTCATTGGTTTTTTTTCCCCGAAATGTTGACAGACAAACGGATTGACCAATCACGTTGAAGGTTTCGTGTGCGTCACCCGACACTCCGTTCCTCTGTGTATCAGAGGGGAGGAAGGAATTCATCCAAGTTTAAACTGAGCTCCTTATTTAATGATTGTTTTAAAAACGAAACAGTGTCAAACCGTTAATTGTTAAATAGCGTTAACGCGGCCAAATTAATCGCATAGATTAACGCGTTAACGCTGACAGCCCTAGTAATTTCACATATGCATATTGTCTAGTGCAGGGGTCAGGAACCTTTTTGACTGGGAGAGCCATAAAAGCCAAATATATCTAAATATTTTTCATTGAGAGCCATATAGTATTTGTAACGTATAATAAATTAAATATGTCTTGCTTTTAATGCGACTTCTGGTGCTGCATGATGCTCCGCCCCGATGCGCGCACACGCCGGCATCGGAGCTCTGCGGCGCACGAGACAGGGAGCCGAGAAGTGTTAACGCGACACGTCGAGACAGAATGACATGCTGATGTGTAGAGACGATCAACGATTAATAAAAGAACAAAGACGTCTTTAAGAAAAGGACCTGACATTACTTCTGCTGTAATCTGGTGCGATAGAGAAAATTACAGGGTGGCGGGCGGAGAATTTTTTTTTTTAAACTCAAAATTGTCTGGGAGCCATATATGGCTCGCGAGCCATAGGTTCCCGACCCTGGTCTAGTGCATCTTTATGTTGATGCTGAAGTACAGTAGCTGTCTTGTCTAATGCACTTCTCATCTCCTGCAGTACATGCCTGCAAACGCATCTATGCAGGGGACATACATCCCTCAGTACACCCAAGTGCCTTCCGCCAACATCTCAGTTGAGGTAACATCTCTGTTTCCTCTCACTAGAACAGTTGACATGTTCCGGGAAGCAATCACTCACGGATTCAATCTTTCCCTCTCAGGAAAGTGCCGTCCAACCACCGGTTGCCCTCGAGGCTCCCACAGAACACACAACCTACACTTACCAGCACAAGTGAAGAGGTGCGTTGTGGTTGTTGCCTGTTTGTTTTGTGTTTCTTAACGTGCATATATCTGCTCCTACAAATGCATCATCGTCATCATTCGTCACCTGACTGCAATAGGAGATGGTGCAGGAGTAGCTTGTTTCTAATTGGCTGGCCCTGTCACCTGTGTTAGATCTTCCTCTGGAGCCGGGGTGACTCTCAAAGTGCTGAAACTCGGCGCAGCGACCGCTCGTACGGCACCAGACACCCGGGAAGAACACGGACTGTTACACAGAAAGGACAAACAAAAAAGAGATTTTCTACAAACTCATATTTTAAAGTAAACTCTGTTCCTCCGACAACCCAGGCTGGAGGATGGCAGGCGATGAGCAGTGGAAGAACAGAACAAGGAGCATCTATTTTGATAACAGTCAAGAGAAATAAGTCACACAGACGTATGTTTTAAACATTATTCATATTGTTATCTAATACTATTCCGGAGAGATGGAATGAAACCAGGAAAAAATACTTCAACACCATGTTTTATTTTGAGTCATGTTTTATTTCAGCTCTTTGTAAAAGATTTTGCTTAATTCTTTTTGTCTGATACCTTCAGGCTTTGAACCTGCCTTTTTGTACATACTTTTTTAGTTTTTGTGGGTTTCTAACTTCATGTGTCCTAGTTTGACTGATTGGTGCAAATATTTGAATACAGGACTCAAAAGGCTAAAAGAAAAACAAAAAACTGACGTCGTTCAAAAAGATGACGACTCGTATTTTAGACGGATATAGTGCCACTCGGATTAGTGTCTCTCGAAGTGGCAGCGAGTTTACCGGGTATGGAACCGACCTTCTCTTTGGCACTTGACTATCAAATAATTTATAGTTCCGACATTCTCGACAAAGCTTGAGACAATCAGAAGAGAACATTTACAGATGGTAAAGAGAAGACTTTGTTAAAAGAGCTAACTAGATTTGAAGCATTCCAGAGATTATTATCAGAAAGTTCTAAATAGTTGTTCACATTGAGCTGCTCCACTTGATGAAATCCAAAGTTGATTAACAGGGATCACATCTCACACAGAGCTGCCTGTAAATAAGAGATATAAATGTATTTAGGCTTTCTTTTTATTTTATTTTATCCGTGTAGTAATGCTTCAGTTATTTAAATATAAATATTATACCAAATTGTCTGAGCAGAGCAATGTATGTGTTGCTGTATTTTCTGGTTTTCCCTCATTCACAACAGGGGAAGCTGAATCTCCACAGCATCCCAAAATGAATTTTCTGAAGCAAGAATTGGATGTTAAGAGTATGAAGTTCTTATTACATAGACATTGAGATCAACCGGTAAAGCGTGGCTCTATCTCCAGAAAACATGATCCCGGTTTATTATGGCCAGTACACGGATGCTTTAATACATATTTTGCTGTGTTTGCATCGACTTGTCTGTTTCAGTTTTCCCCGTTTTTTTCACATTTCGTATTTAAAGGTTTTATTACGTTTCTTTAGTTTTTTAAATTCTGTTTTAACTTTTAAAAATTGATCCTATTTTTCAAAGATGTTTTGTTTTTATTTTTGATAGTGTGTTGTGTGCCTCAATTAGTGAGAAATAGATGTTTGCAGCTGTTTTTGAAATCGTGATTTGTTTGTATGTTTACCTAGTTCTCTAGTTCTGGTTTCAGTGTTGACGTCAAAGAGGCTTTAATGTTTTTTTGTTTTTTTTACAGACGACTCAGTTCAGTCTGGGTCACACATGTTGGCGATTTGTGAGCATGGCTCCTGGTCATGGATTCATTCTGTGTGCTCGGTTCAGATGCATTGCTCCAGAGTTGTGCCCCAAGCAGTTGGGAACAGCGTGAGATAAATGATTTGTTCAAACCTTGACTTACCTCATCCTGCCAGAGAAATGTAGATTCAGTTTGTGTCTGAGGTTCACAGGCAATAACCTAATACACAATAACTTCATAGGCCTCATGGCCGTTCACAGCTGGTACTGTGTCCACATCCGTCCACTGCTCGGAAAACACGCCCACGGTCTGACGATCTATGCAATTAATTTATTATCCTTATAAATGCAATACTACGGATATCCAACTCACACCTCACATGACAATGGATCACCTCTCAATATGGCTTTGCATTCTGGCTTTTATCTTTTCTGATTCATACGTTGAGATTTGTTTATTTTTCTGACTGACACGTTCATCTATGGTTAGTGAATTTTTAGTCAAATTGCTGCATTAAAAGGGAACTATTTCATACCAAACTGTCGTTGTTCAGATGAATTTGGCAGGTGTGCTTTATGTGAGGTGTGGCCACTCCACTCCCCCACCTTTGTGTTACATGGACACCAGAGGTTTGTTGTCCATGTTTCCAGCCACTTTGTTGTATTGTTCTGGTTCTATGTTGCGTGTCCCGTTTGTTAACTGGCTTTCTTGCCGAGTAATTCACACGGTTTTTTTCCCAGGACTAAATTTCACTTCACGGAAATGCCTTAGATCTCACTGAACGGGGGAGTGAAGTGCTACTCAGATTGGTTTGGCGTGGTTTTTTTGGGGGGGGGTTCATGCACTATTGTTATTTTCGTCATCTCAAACTACTCTGAAAATGGATATAAAAAGCAAAGAAATCTTTATATGACTATCTTGTGTTCAGTTGTTTCTATTGCTACTAATGTTGGATTGAGTATTTAGAAATCTTCCAGCTGAAGGTCATTGAATTCATCGTCAGATAGGTCAGTTCTTTAATTCATGTGCATCAAACCTCCTCCAGTAGATGTTCATGCCATCATACAGGGCTTTGTCTTGTTCCTAGAAACAAAAACCTTCAGCTATTAAACTTTCAACTTGGTTTGATTTGGAACTTGTCTTTTTTAAATACATGTTTCCACTAGTAGCATGTTGGAAAACTGATCACATACTTTCAAATGAGCCGACACACATCAGGTTCTCATGTTTATCAAACCCAATTGAGGTAATACAAATAAGTCAAAATACATAAGAATGTATTTCTAAATTGTAGATAATAAAAAAATACCATAAAGAAAAGGTATATTACATTGTTCAAAAGGCTGAATAAGTTTATGTAGAAAGTTCAAAATATATTGAATATGCTCAAGTTGCTGCAAAACAACTCTGAAATACACAAAATAGACTTTGAACCATAAATTACAATCTTATCTATACTAACAAGTTGTTTGTTTACCCTGCTATCAGAATATAACTAGGACCGTTTATCATACTTGTGGTAGAGTGAACGTTCTCTTTCCGTTATAAACCAGAGGCAACGCTGGAACACGCTTTGGGCCTTTTAATCAAACGAATTACAAAAATAGTTGTTTGAGGTAAAATGTGTATTAAAAAAAAACTCAGTTGTGCCCAAATACTGAGAAATACGTTTAAGACGAGAAGCCATTCCAACTTGAGTCTTCACGGTAAAGTTTATTTTCCTTTAAACGTACCAAAAGTATCAAACACTGACAGCGACACTAAAAAGTCGTCCTGTCATTATAAAAAATAAGCAGCATAATGTGCTCATCTCCCTGTAAGACTAAAACAACGTGTAAACTTGGTACGTCTGCGTCAGAGTATGGTTTGTAAGTGTGAATAAAAAAACGCTTCTGGCGAGGCGATGCAAAACACGCAGCGTCTCGGCCGCTGAACTGAACGAAGCTCCAACAGCCCAACGTGGAGGCGAGGACTGGGAGGACTGGGAGGCAGTGCTTGGAGCTCCAGCTCCATCACAGCAGCCGAGGTCAACCGAGGTCAGCCGAGAGCCTGATGGCGGTGGCAGGGGCAGAGGAGCTGGTTCCTGATCTGGTGCGCAAGTCTTTCCCGAAACAGGCCGACGAGTCGACCCCGCGGTGGAGCGGCGCTCAGCCGTCGCCACGACTCGTATTTCCCACATCGAGAGCCGACTGCACACGTTTACAACAGTTTATGCTTCAGAATCTCCCAAACCATCCGTTTTCTGAAGTAGGGCATGTGGTTCTGTGAAGTAAAGAGACGCCATGCAAGACATTTTTAGGCCACCGCCGAGATGGTGAGCAGATGAATGTGTGTTCCTGATTACCTGTGTGAATGTGATCGGCTTGTCTTTGGTGATGTAATCTGCATATTTGCATGTGAACATTCCACAGTCGCTACCATTCATCTGCTGTGGGATCTCCTGGAAGCAAAAGGAAAAGTTAAATATGTCATTGGACATTCCTTGATGCAAAATGACTACTATTATTTGTAGAGGTTTGACACGATATTTTATCAACTGATTATCTAATTACTTTAACAACTGTGAGGACTTTGCTTTGAATATTCTATCACATTTAGACTATCTTTCCTCAATAAGCATCCAGCATCATGAGAAATGTTATTGACAATACAATATTGTTATTAATATATTTTACACAGTATAGTTCCTTTTCGCTTGATATTCCATATGTATCCCTGCTCTAATGAGCAAACTCAAAGCAACATTGTGAAAATTATGCTGCTCTATTAACATACCTGCAAACTCATGAGGGGTGAAAAAGGTGACAACGGGTTGGGGGGTGGGGGTCCTCTGCTCTGACTAAGTCAGTGCCCACAAACCCTTCTAATAAGATTATACACACATATACAGGACTGTCTCAGAAAATTAGAATATTGTGATAAAGTTCTTTATTTTCTGTAATGCAATTAAAAAAACAAAAATGTCATGCATTCTGGATTCATTTCAAATCAACTGAAATATTGCAAGCCTTTTATTCTTTTAATATTGCTGATTATGGCTTACAGCTTAAGAAAACTCTAAAATCCTATCTCATAACATTTTAATATTTCCTCAGACCAAGTAAAAAAAAAGATTTATAACAGCTGAGTGTTTGTCAAGGCTCAGGAAACCCTTGCAGGTGTTTCAAGTTAATTAGACAATTCAAGTGATTTGTTTAATACCCTACTAGTATACTTTTTCATGATATTCTAATATTTAGAGATAGGATATTTGAGTTTTCTTAAGCTGTAAACCATAATCAGCAATAAATCAGAATAAAAGGCTTGCAATATTTCAGTTGATTTGTAATGAATCCAGAATGCATGACATTTTGTTTTTAATTGCATTACAGAAAATAAAGAACTTCATCACAATATTCTAATTTTCTGAGACAGTCCTGTATACATATATATTAGGGCTGTCAGCGTTAACGCGTTAATCTATGCGATTAATTTGGCCGCGTTAACGCACAAAAATATTTTAACGCAATTAACGCAAGTTTTTTTTTTTTTTAAACCGCAGCAGTACGGTTTGACACTGTTTCCGTTTTTAAAACAATAATTTCTCCGCGAAAATAAGGAGCAGAAAACAGTTTAAACTCGTGGATGAATCAGTCGGGTTTCCTCCTGCTCCTCCTTCCTCCCGTCTCCCCCTCTGATACACAGAGGAACGGAGGGCGACGTGTCGGGTGACGCGGCGCGGAAAGAACGCGACACACGAAACCTTCAACGTGATTGGTCAATCCGTTTGTCTGTCAACATTTCGGGGGGGAAAAAAACCAATGAACACTCAGTAAATCACAAAGGACCTCCCACCTCACAGGTTAGGCTCATTTAGCAGCCTGTCAGTCAGAGAACCAGAGAACACGGCGTGAGGACAATGAGCCTTATTTCAGAGCTGAGATTGTTCTGGAATGTTTGATGTATAACACGTGGGGGTGTGTCACATGCAAAAGACTTTAAACGGTGAATTTTGTTTTGTTTTGTAAAATGTGTAAAATGCCCCCAGCCTCCAGAGGGTTAACGTGACATATTTGAATGTCAGTCAGTTACCAAGGCCACTGGTTCTGCTGCTGTTCAATGTTAAAGATGACGGGACCAATGGGGTCTCAATATACTTCTTTTTTTTTACTAATCTGATGTTTCACTGAAGAAACAATTTATCATCCACGATATTAAATACCTCGCTGGCACTGTATATGTAGGAGCCTCTTTGAAAACACAGCTCTGTGTGAAGTTTTGTCTTTAAAAAGAATGAACTTTTAACTTTTAATTGCGATTAATCGCGATTAATTAATCGCAATTTCAACATGTGCGATTAATTAGTTAATTTTTTTAAATCGATTGACAGCCCTAATATATACACATACACATATGTATATACATATATATACAATAGTTACAACACCTTGAAAGATGATGGTGAACCCAGTAAGATGGCCGCCACACCTTGAAATATTCAGTAATATTTATTTTGCATGGGCCCAGGTGTGAATAGGAGCGAGGCCCATTCAGAGAAATCTCTACGGCCCACTTGAGCGACAATCACACAGGTTAACAAGTCCCACGTTACACTATTTTACAAATCAAGTAACTTCCTGAATGTTGTGCACTTGTACACTTTTTTAATTTCTTTAATTTCTAAATTATGTAAGAAATTAATTCCTTTTGTTCCTTATTTTATCCAATAACCAATAATATATCATATATAATAAACCTTCCCACCCACCCTGTCTGTGATTTCCCATCAGAGGCCCCCACCCCGGGAAGTGGCTGAATGGAGAAGGGGTGGGGGGGTTTCTGTGAGATTCACAGACTGAATTCCTGCTGGAAATCACTCTATATACAGACTCTGGTTCGGTGCTCCGTGACGTCACTAGCGAGTAGCGACGTCACAGCACAGAACCAGAGTACTTACATGTCATGTGACAACGTTTCCATGGTGACGGACAAGGTCACGGAGCTCGAAGGCACTGACAAGAAGTGACTTACAACAGGAAACCTGTTTAAACTTTATATTAGGGATGCACCGATCTGATCGGCGCCGATCCATATCGGCCGATATTCCCATTATCGGTTTTGATCGGCGTTCTCAAAACGGCCGATCAGATGACGTAACATCTGCGAGAACTATCAGAGACGTTTCAATCGCCGCGCACCGCAACGGAGACGATGCGCCCGGCGAGGGCCGCAGAGTGAGAGGTCCACGAGGGGATCCTCACCACCGAGCGGCGTCCCCGTCCCCCGAGTTGAATCTCTGGGTCAACTCAGCCGACTCTCACATGTCTGCCCCGATAGACTGATGTTCACGGTAAACGCATTCGATCGGGAGCGTGCGAGGGTTTTGATAAAGTTAGCGGAAGGATTTATGTGACAACATCCGGTTTTGCAAAGTTAGCGGAAAGAACCACGTGAAACAACATCCGTTTATCAAAATAAGATGTCGACAAATCAAACACTATTACATATAAAAGTAAACAATGAACTGATTTTGTATCTTTAGAGATCGTTTCTGAGATTTAGCTTAAATTATGCTAACATTTTTACCGATCACTGAAATCGGTATCTGCCGATCCGATAATACCGATCACGGTGTCGATTGAAGCATTGTATTTATTGTGTAGCATTATTGCCTAGGACTATGAGGAAATACATATACAAAGCACCTCAAACATTAAAGAAATTACAGATTTCTTTAAACATTTAGGACTTTTACTTTGAAAAATGTCCTAATTGATACATTAAAATTGTTTGATTGGTATTGTACATACCTGCAAACTCATGAGGGGTGAAAAAGGTGACAACGGGGGGGGGGGGGGGGGTGCAGGTGACTTTTTTTTTTTTGTCACCACACCACACCCACGTTGTTTGAAGCCTCAAAGCTTTTAGAACCACAACTAGTCATTTTATTGTTCTGACCACAAATCTAAATAATGATAATAAACAGTTTAAGAACAAAAGGTTCTCGGCTCTGACTCAGCCCTATAATGATAGTAATAACAAATATACATTGTCATTATATATAATATGGTTAAAGTCATTCATGAACCAACTTCCTTTTTGTTTGCCTGAACAGTCCTCATGGACTTTTCCCTGAATCTGTTCCGTTTCTACCTGTTTGTCACGATACTCATATTATAACTTCTATACATATTACATACCTGCCATAAATATCATGATACCCGATACCAGAATTCAATACACCATACAAACAATATGGTACCATAATTACGAGACTGGTATATTTATCTATAATAGTAATAAATAAAACATCTGTATGGTTTTCAACACTTAACAAATGACAGTAATATGAGTATTCATACAGCCAGATACAGGGCTCTCAAGTTTTGAAGACAGGCAAGCGTGAGATTTCCATCAGCACCCGATACAGCTGACCGTTGCGCGCGCCGGCATCGAGCCGAAAAGAGTTGTTGACGGGGGGGCTAGTGACTATTTCTACTCCGAGAAAAGTTGTTGACGGGGGGGCTAGTGACTATTTTTTTGCTCCATCCCAATGCGCGCAGACCGGCGTCGGAGCTCTGCAGCGGAACAATCGATCGGCGTATTGAGCACCCCTGCATTCAAGCATTAAATAGCCGAGAGGCTTTTTCAGCGTGAGGAATTCGATGTGTGGCGGGAGTGCGTGAGATAAGACCGAAATGCGTGAGTCTCACGCTCAATGCGTGAGACTTGAGAGCCCTGAGATATGAATGAAACTACATGGTTCCATCATAGCATTGATTATACACTATGAGGCCGTTAGTCTCTGACCAGATGAGACACAGTTCATCAGGATGAGCAGCTGGAGAGTTACAGAACTTTACAGACTGAAACATTTCACTTCTGGCATCTTTTTATTTGTTTAAGCCGAAGTCTCTAAAGCTGCGCAGCGCAGTGTGCGCAGACAGCTCGACACGGAGCAGCGCGTGCGCTCTGATCGCTCTCTTAATGAAGTATCGATACTAAAAATATGCTAAATCACATGGTGTTTAACGTACGGGTACTTTGTTAGCATCGCTACACCGTGCAGCGTGACAGCAGCAGATGTAGCGGGCTAACATTCAAGCTAACCTGAACCCCCAAACGCTGTGGACATCTGAACGCTGATTGGCCGAGACGCGACACGTCCCATCAAAGATGTTTTATTGCGAAGAGCACCACTTCACATTTTTCTCCGCGTCTCACTGCAATCTCAACGGCAGCGGGCCAGGTGACCCCCCCCCCCCCCAAAACAAAAACTCTTCGGATCTCCACGATTCACGTGGATGGCCTATTTTGAGTTCAAAACGGTGAATTTCACCGAAAGGTGACAAGTTTGCAGGTATGATTGTAGGGGATTTCAGATATGTATGGAACACATCTGCATTATTCATTTCCTGGAACTCTTGGGGAAATCTATATACAGGACTTTTTTTAACATACAAAAGTCTGACTTATTTTTATAAACTCTTCCTTGGTACAGTAAAAATGTTTTAATGTTACCATAATTTAAGCTAAATCTCAGAAACGATCTCTAAAGATACAAAATCAGTTCATTGTTTACTTTTATATGTTCGTGTATGATTTGTCGACATCTTATTTTGATAAACGGATGTTGTTTCACGTGGTTCTTTCCGCTAACTTTGCAAAACCGGATGTCACTTAAATTCTTACGCTAACTTTATCAAAACCCTCGCGCGCTCCCGATCGAATGCGTTTACCGTGAGCATCAGTCTATAGGGGCTCAGAGCCTCAGACATGTGAGAGTCGGCTGAGTTGACCCAGAGATTCAACTCGGGGGACGGGGACGCCGCTCGGTGCGTGAGGATCCCCTCGTGGACCTCTGACCTCTGCCGGCCCTCGCCGGGCGCATCGTCGCCGTTGCGATGCGCCGCGATTGAAACGTCTCTGATAGTTGTCGCAGATGTTACGTCATCTGATCGGCCGTTTTGAGAACGCCGATCAAAACCGATAATGGAAATATCGGCCGATATGGATCGGCGCCGATCAGATCGGTGCATCCCTAATAAAAACAATATGATACCATAAATACGATACTGGTATATTTATCTATAATAGTAATAAATAAAACATCTGTATGGTTCACTTTTTACCAACTTTTTCAACACTTAACAAATGGCAGTATTATAAGTATTAATACAGCCAGATATTAATGAAACTACATGGTCCCATCATAGCATTGATTATACACTATGAGGCCTTTAGTCAGTATCTGTCCAGATGATACAGAGTTCATCAGGATGAGCAGCTGTAGAGTTACATAACTTTACTGACTGTCTGCCTTGGAGACAAAGAACTGAAACATTTCACTTCTGGAATCATCTTTTTAAAGCTGAAGACTTTAAGTCTCAAAAGCTCCGCCACTTGACACCACTCGCTGTGAGCACTGTGCAGCGCATTGCGTCCAGACAGCTTGACACGGAGCAGCGCGTGCGCTCTGATCGCGCTCTTTTAATGAAGTATTGAAAAAAAAAATATTGACCCCCCCTCCCCCACCCCAAAACAAAAACTCTTCGTATCTACACGATTCACTTGGATGACCTATTTTGATTTCAAAACGGTGAATTTCACCGAAAGGTGACAAGTTTGCAGGTATGTATTAATGAGAAAAACATTAGGAAACCAGGATTAAGCTAGAGGCGTGGCTTCTCCTTAAATAGAACCAGAGAACTCAGACCGTTCCCACGGGGGCATCGATGTGCCAGTGAAACATACATATCAGATGGTTTATAGGCTGATGTAATCTACTTCCGTGAATGCTGAATAACTATTAGGATAAAAATCTAAACTAGTTCAGGATGCTGCAGTGCAGCACGAACCTGGACAAGGAGGGAGGCGCTCCTTGCTCCAAAAACAATAACACAGAACTTTCTGCCGACGATGCAAAACCATCCAAAACCTCAAAAATCATTTGCATATTGATCACAACAATGAAAACAGATGACGTTCTCCTCTCAGGTGTTAAAGACTTACACTGCGCTTTTTGCTGTGCAGAGTCCAGCCTGAGGTCTCCAGTGCTTTGCCCTTCTTGTCCTTACTTTCATGTTGCAGGTAATCACTGGAGGAAACAAATAAAAATAAATTTGATTTCTTTCTTGACACTGATGGTTTAAAAATATATATATATATTACTCCTGCTAAATATTTAGCAGGAGTTTATCACTCCAAATATGTATCCCATTCAACAAACATAAATTATACTGAAACTCACAACAACATTTTGCATGCTTCATCATTGTTTCCTCCCATGGAATCAAAGTACAATATAGCCTTTTTGCGGAAATCCACCACCTAAGAGAAAGAGTTGCACAATAAAAAAACCTGCAACATAAATTCCAAGATTTTCACTTGCAGGTTTGCAATTATGGTCATTAAGACTTACAGAGAGGCACCAGTGCACCCCCAAGTGGACAGGAACCAATAGGATGTCTTTAGAAAAGATGTCCATCTTTTTGGTCCAGCGGCGGACAGCAGTGTAGCCACTGCTGCGCAGCTTGGGATAGAAAAAAGTGTTGAAGGTATTGGCCGATGGCAGGTTGGGGTCCTTGCTGCGCTCCACCAGCAGGTTCATGTAAAAGTTGATCACCTTAGAGATTATGGAGGGAGAGTTTCAATTAACCGAATAAGCATGACTGTATGACTCAGTTGTGTGACAGTTACAAGATGCTCTAAATAATTATGGTAAAGTATTTCTTTCAACATTGTGATGTATACATATTTAAAACAGGGATGTGTCAATCTGGTGCAACATGATTGCCTTCTGATCATTCACACATATCTGACCTTGAGGATTATGTCCACCCACCTCATCATTGAGCCAGTTGAGGTTGCTGAGGGTCTGCAGGTCTTTGCGTGTGAGGCTGAGGCCAAAACCTTCACTTAAAACTTCATGGTTACCTCCTCTCAGCACCCTGTTCACCTCAGCTTCCATTTCCTTCATAGAAAGAGAGCACACATGTGAAACAGCAGGAAATAATAACGTACCGTTATATTTATGAGATGTGTTCCAAATATAATACTGCTTGGCACTCGGCAGTTTTATTCTTAAATCAAATATTTAAAAATAAGTTTTTTAAACTATCTGATCTCAACTTAAAAAGGAA
This sequence comes from Pseudoliparis swirei, assembly GCF_029220125.1. NCBI lineage: Eukaryota > Metazoa > Chordata > Actinopteri > Perciformes > Liparidae > Pseudoliparis > Pseudoliparis swirei. The sequence continues at coordinate 14,065,990 of NC_079396.1, forward strand.
AAGTTTGTAGTTTAAATTGTAGTATTTTTTCACATTTAGAGAATGAAATGTTCAGGGAGTGCCTTTGGGGGAGGACCGGAGAGACAGGCGGTCAGTGTAGCTGACTTGGAGGGTTTTATTCTAGATATAGCAACTTTTTTAAGTTGGATAATTTTCAAAATGTAACCTATTCCAGCTATTTTTTCAATTTGACCAACCGAAGCTTTAAGTAGCAGAAAGCACTTAATATCAGCAAGAAAAGTTTGACAATAAATTAACATGCACAGCAAAACAGGGCCATTTAGTCACTCTTTACTTTCAACTGCTTTTCTACCTTTTTTAAAAGGAGGAAATTAGAAAGTCAGAAATACACGGGAAAGCAAGTCTTTTGCATCATCTCAATACATTCTATACACATTAAGCATTAAGACAATGACCACACCTCCGTGAGTTCGGGGAATTCGGGTTTCTCTACTGAAGACTTTAGTTCTTCTATCACAAGAGTCAAAGGAACCTCCTTCTCCAGAGGGACTCGAACATAGACCTCCACATCTGGGCTGCGTTGCGACTCTTCAGACAGGCGCTGGGAACCAGCAACAAAATGACAGATGAGTGGGATAAGAAGAGTTTGAGATACAATTGATGGAATAAAGCTGGATCTGAAAGAGAGCTTCATGGTGCTCACTCACTTGTCGCAGCAGCAGAGCAGCCAGGGCCTCCTGCTCTTCAATCTGTCTCCGTCTCTCTCTCGCCCGAGAGTCATACATACTAGTCCTACAGTGACAAGATACATGTTTTTCTCTGTTCAAACATAATATCAGTTATTAATGGATTATTTATACAATAAAGTGTACTTACAATTCTTTGATCCATAACTCTGCTTGGAAACATGGCACACTATAAAAACAAAGAGATCAGTTAACATGTAAACAAAAAACTTAACTTGAGTTGACTGTTAGCCTTGTTGAGTCTTGTTTTTACTCCACCAAATCAAACTTAACATTGTGTGTCTTGGTTTATCCAAATTCAATTACAATTTAGAAGCGAAGTAACAGCATACAACATTAAATGGTAAGACATCTAGTTTACATTTGTAAAAAGATTAATCATGTTACACATTAACGACAGTGAAATGTAGCTTGTGAAGCAACAACATAAGAAACTAAATAGCAATACAGAGTGAAAAAGAATACTAACCTTGAGCGGTCTTGCTTTTTACCCCTTTTCTCATTTATAATAATTACAGAGTCACCATCATGAGCTGCAAGAAAAGAAAAGAGGAGATTACAACCAAAGAACAAGTACAGACGCAAGCAAATACTCAATTCACAATGCCCATTACAAACACACACACACACACACACACATGCACCTGATGATTGTGTGTCCTGAGAAGAGTTATCGATAAGAGCCGATGGGGAGGGAGCTGCTGTGCGAGTAGCTGCTCTGCTGGGGTCTGTGTCCAGAGACCACGTCTGGATCCTTGGCCTATTGGAATTCCACACTGGGCTGGGGAGGTTGCTGGAGCTCTGGCTGGACATCCCTGTGGGGCTGGGGGTACTGCTGGGTCCCTCTGAAGTTCCTCCTACAGCTGACCTAGAAGGGGAAGATAACTGCAGCAGTCTGCGGCTGGTAGTCAGGAAGCTGGTACTGATGAGAAAGTGACAGGGATAAGTGGATGAGAACAGGAACGTATCTAGATATAAAGTCTAGAACAGTCAAAGTGATAAACAATGGACATGAAACAATTCAAATGTATTCATCATTCCTACTCACTGCCTACATAAAGGGAGAAAAAGTGATCAGAGTAAAGATGGACAATAACTGGTAGTTGTATGCCTTGCAAACCAATCCAAATTACGAAGCACATATACCATTAAGTATCTCTAAACAACATTCAGACAGAATTAGAGTTTAGGATAAAACTTGTATTTATACGTACAAATCTCTGTGTGACCTCACAATGGTGTGTGAGCTGCCGTTGTGAAGGAAAGATGACTGACCACCAGAGACCATGGTCAGAAGCTGCCTGTAGACCTCCTTCTCCTCTTCACAAACAGACTGGACAAACAAGCAAAAAAATGAAATAAATGAAGACATGTAAAAACGGAGTTAGCAGGAATTTAAAAGATGTTTTGGTCTGACCTGCTGTGCTGTGCACCGGGGCCTGGCATTGTGCATGTGCCCAGATGAGGTGCTGTGTGTTGGGCTCTGCACCACTTTGATGGGAAATATCTTCTCATACATACTAGTGCAAGAGTTACTTGCCACTCCACTAAAACTGCAAAAACAAAACTAGTGTTGTAATCAAAACATCATCCATTGACCATAGTTCACCCAGTATAATGACATCATATAACAAAAAGCAACTTCTGACATGGGAGAGAGGTAAAAACAAAAGACACAACGAATACCTTGGTGTTCCATATGGTCGGAGGTTTAGGGGCCTGCCTAGCCGTGGAGATGGGTGCGATTTTGGGGTGATGGAGGGTAGCAAGTTGACTGAATGGCCATTTATTTTTGGCACTTCACGATGTGTAGGACTCATGCACACTTGTCGGCGACAGACTTTTGATCCCATGTTCTTCTCATGGCGCAACCATTCTAGAGTTGATAAAAAAACAATTAATAAAGAGCATGCTCAAACTTCAGCTCCCTTATTCCAAAAGCTTGTACAAAGGTTTGATTGACAATTTTTACCCGATTTGGATGTTTTCCACTCTAATGTTGTCGAGGGAGCAGCGAACGTCTCATCCAGACAGTTCCTTTCAACAATCTGAAAACAAACACATAAACAACATTAAATTAAGGTAAACATGTTTTGACATCTCTAAATTCAGGTCCCAAACATTTATTCCATACCGGCATTCCAGCCCAGACTCCTGCTGATGTGGAGGGCTGTGGCTCTCCAGGCGGAGGACCGGGAGAGGCAGGCAGCATAGTGCTCAAGGTCGGGCTCACATTGTTTCTCATCCATGTAGCCACACTGGAGCTGTGACTCTTAACTCCTTCAGCTGCCACCTTGACTGTGTCAATAAGATCTCCTAGAGAAATAAAAAGACAGACCATTTTAAGTAGGATCATACTGATTTAACTGTATCCGCTACACACACACACACATATATATATATATATATATACATATATATATAGTTAGTTAGTTAGTTATTAATTACCAATTCGAGATTTCTTTCCGATTATGCCATCTTGGTTGATGTTTTGTCCATCTTCCAAACTTAAGGGAAAAAAACAGACAGACGCCATAAAAGTTAGACATATTCAATCCATTTGACGAAAGGAACGATGAATAGCAGTTCAAAAGAACCGCTACACTGACTCATGAAGAACTTCACAGGAGACTGGGGTCGGTCTTTTTAAACACATTGACTGCTGGTGACACAAGGGAACAATGCTGTTACGGTCCATACCATTCATCTGGTCTTTTCCTCTTTAGCGGACCATCGCTCGGGGTCCGATGTGCTGAGTCCCCCACAGCAGGCTCACCATTGCGAAGATTGGCAAAGCTCGTTTCTACCCATTCGTAGATTTTGTTTAACATGGCTCAAAGGTTTTATAAATAACGCCGGTGGTTTGAAGATAAATCGCTGTAGCTGCTTTCAGTCTCCCTGTCAAACCTAACGGAGCCAACGCGCTTCATTCAACTGAGGCGGGTTAGCTGAGGCTCTTTCAAAAGCTAACACTCCTCCCCGTTATCATTTTACAGATTCCTACGAAACGAGCTCCCCTCGCTAGTCTGTTGAGACTTAGTTAATTGTAGAGCTAGCACACTATGCTAACTAGCTCGCTAGCTAACGTTGCTACGACGCGGCTAATTTATGGAAGTATGTTTAAATTCGAGCAGGAATGCGATAAGTCGCAACCAACGCGTTCGGAAAAACGGTTATCATTTTCAGACACACCCCAACTTATTTATATGTCTCTAACGTGATTTTAAAACGCATATAAACTCGTTGAAGAATATTATCTCCCGCTTCTTCCTCATTCAAAACCACAACATGGATGAAAACGATGCTCGATCATTGCACGCTGTGATTGGCTGACTGGGCGCTGTGAATCCGAGTGTACTCGTCTCTTATTGGTTTATTGCAGACTGGAGGAGACCATTTAATAATACGTCACGCACGCCGGTTTGGACTTCTAATTCCAATTATTTGGCGTTTGCACTTTTTGTGTGTCTTTCGCAGTCGCGCATAAAGACATTTGCGTGTGGAGGAATATTCGATGTAGTTTTCTGAGATTTTAATTTTAATTAGAATTTCAATGAAATAATCTTATTTTTATGACGAACACATCCAGCCTCAAAGTGCGTTCTCTGGTGCTTTAATAATGTCGTCATATTCGAACAGATTTTGAGTATTTATCGTCCGTTGTAATCAATTAAATTCCCAGTATAAATGCAAGCCAGGAATATACCTGTTCAGGATTAAGACCGGCTATGACCTGCCAAAACATGACCTGACCTCCCCATGGTCCTTAATTAGGCCAAGCATTATCCACCCTAAGGAATTGTGGACCAAAGTCACAGGGAAACCTGAACAGACGCACATAAAAACCCTATTTGGACCAAATATGTGATGAGAAATATGTTTACAATGTGTACTATTATGTGTTCAGAAATTACACCGACTGAGCTAAACATTGAAATGCACTTTTCAGGAAGATACTCAGAAATAGAACTACAGCTCCAAAACAAACAAAAGCAATAGTGGGATAAGCTACTCTATGCACAGCTGAAAATAATATGAAACTTTTTTTATCTGAGGACCAAAGTAATGGTAATTAACATGTAGAAAGTACATCCAATTTTAACAGAAGAAGAGTGTAAGTATAGAAAGAGAATATTCATAGTATCAGAAAGACACCTCCATAACACTGATATGTTTAAGCTAAAAATATAAAAAACATGTTTAGCTTTTTTTTGTCCTATAACATATTTTTCATTATTTTCTTATTATGTTTCAAGATTACCTCAGATGAAAGGTAATGCTACTAATGTGAAAGTGTGCAGACACTGTTGAGACACTCGGTATGTCCATTCAGAACCATTCACCCTTTATTAAATCAATACAGTAACACCAATGTGTCAGTTAAATGCAGGGTGCTCTAAAAAAAACAATATACTGGTACTGCATCAATATCACCACATGAAGGTAGTCCAAGGCCACTTTAGACGACTTGTGAATTCCTCTAGCTTCAAACTAACAATTTTATATCAGACTATCTGAAATATATCATTCTGTAATAAAATAATTATCTTCAAATGTCCTGAAATATAGCTTTCAAGTCCTTCCATAAAAAAACAGGCCTCATCCAAAAGTTACAGTAAATGTATGTATGTATGGCACTGTCATCTATATATTTGATTATCATATGAAACCACTTAAGTCTAAATAAACAAGTTTAAATAATACCAAGTCAATCTGATGAAAAACAAATATGTACACAGTCTTCATTTAAAACATTTCAGGTTCAAAAGCACATGTTATACAAATGGTATACTATGAGAAAACAACATAACAATGGGAGTGCAATGAATGACAGCCTCAGTTAAATGGAATAAAACCAAAACATAGACCATGCAGAACGAGGAACAAATCAAGTCAGAAATGAGTAACAATATCCCAAATTCATTGAATAATATTTCTAAATTGTCATTCAAAAAGCTAAAAAAAAAAAAGACGTCACCTATCCCCCCCCAAAAAGCATGGGGGTTCTTCTAATTCACAGTATTGTGACAACATTGGATATTCTTGACAACACAACTAGTCTTTTTTGTAATCACTTTTGTGCTTTCAGTCATTAAATCACCAACAACAACAACAACAATAATAGCCCAGTGATGCCAACAATTGGCAAAGTTAGAGCTTTTTAAGAGTCATGCATAATGTATCATTGATCACATACCTCTCAAAGAGCACGGACATCTATATTTTTTTTGAAGGACATTCGTGATATCTAAGCAGGTATGGACATGAAGACACCCATAGAACTGCAGATAAACACTCACAGCATGTTTTTCTACGTTAAATGGAGATCACTGATTGTTTCTTGCTGGTAAAGCGAGTAAGCCAATACCATAATGTGGTGTGGGTTCACAACATGCTGGAGAGGTGGGAAAGTCTGCAGACATTTTGGATGTGAACACTGACATACATCTATGTAAATGTATAGCTGTACAAATGATCCAAAGTATTTGTGGCCTTAACAGTATCGGGCAAAAAATAAATCCGTTACATTTGGAAGCATTGTCATCTAAATCATGTCTGCCTAGATTTCCGTCCCTTACAGATAAGAAAGGTGGCCCGATGGTTTAATCTCGTTTTGTTCCGAAGATTTGGAGGAAGAAGGAGAAGATGTAGATGATATCAAGGTAGATGTTGAGAGAGGCAAAGACGTACTCCTCTGGACTCATGGTGTAGCGTTTGTTCCCCATGAGGAGCTGGGTGTCAAAAGCCAAAAACTGCAACAGAAAATAAAACAGACATCTTTCTGTTTATTTCTGATAGAAATGATCACACATTGTTGACTACTGGTAATGGCTTGACAGTGTATATGTACCCTTACCATCGTAAACAATATGGCTCCGAGGACAGCGTAGATGGCATCCAACCAGGGTACCTAAAGGGCAAAAATGACTTGATTAGTTGGTCAGACTTTCAATTCACATCTGCATTTGATGGAACCATATCTTGATTGTGTGAACATTGTCCACATTTCAGTCTTAATGATGTAACCGCCGTATTTGACAGTCATACTTACATATTGAAAGGGAAGGACGACTGTCAGCATCAGTCCAGAAAGGAACATGACCATGCAGAAGACAAAGAGCACACCTTGGTAGGATGTCACATCGAACTAGATGGAGAAAGCACATGAAATAAAACCTGTTAATCCAACAGCGCGAAAAGCTAACATGAAAATAAAGGTAAAGGTAATTTGGTCACACCTTAGTTTGGAAACTGAAGACTGTGACCAGGAGACAGACTGCTGCTGTGATGCCCAGACACATCACCACAGACTTGGTGTTATAGAAGCTATTCACAAAGTGACACGCAAACACAACTTACTGAAAATGCTTCAAGAATTTCTAACAGAATACACAACACAGTTTTATATCGGCCTACATTAATGGCTGCACATACAACCTCACATACTGTCAAGATAACACATTGCTGCCTTATTAAATGCCATCATGCTACGAAAGGAGAAAGCGTAAAGCAGAAAGAGACAAAGCAATACAAGACTATGACATAAAACCATGAACAAGCATAAAGGTGTACCTGGACAACATCCCTGTCATGTAGGAGAGTGAGAGGGTCTGCAACAGAACATATTATAGACACATTATATTATGTACACATGCAAGTATCTGTTAAAATATATTTAGACAAGGCATGACAGGAAAACATTACATGTTATAAAATACATCAATAAATTTGTTCTGGAACATTTTAGCTGTCAATTTAGAATTATTTTTGGGGTGAAAGTTACAGAGTAAAACATATTTTTCATAAATGGTTTGTTTTGACAATCACAAAAAGCATGTCTATACATGAAAAAAAACTGGTAACATGTGCCTTGGACTTACAAAGATGCAGAGCAGAATCAGATTCCATGGGAACCGTCTCCTGTAGGAGTGAGTAGAGTAAGGTTTGGAGTCACAACACTGTTTGGTTATTGTTGTTGTTTTGTTGATGATGTGCATTTCATTCAGAAGTTTGAATTTACCTTGGTGCCGAGCAGCAAGATAGGGTCAGATATGTGACAAAGAACACCGCACTGGTAAACAACAGAAACATGGTTAGATGTTTAGTTCAATGGAAGTGACATGAACCAAAAACAAACAAACATGCTAGAAAAAACAACAGAATCACTGTATTATTGAGTTGGGACCCGCTCAGCCCGTTACTTACTAAGACGCCCAGTACCATCCTGGGTTACTTTGAATGTAGTCTTTCACTGGGTCACTAAAAGAAAACAGTCTGAAGTAAGACCACTGCCAAGAATAACTTGTTTAATATTGTTGCATATGAGAGACGATTAAATAAGGATTGGCCTTACACTCACCAGAATGTGAAAATAGCAACAATTGAGAGAGTCACCAAGAGCTGGATCATCAAGATGGCGTACACCTGAAAGAAAGCAATGGAAAATATTGCATAATTGTAGATGTGCCAAGCAGGACTTTAAAGTATAACAAAATTCATTGGGGTAAATGATCAATGATGCACAGCATTCACAACAGAGATCAATAAAGCTGTTTGATACCTTCCGGATAAAGATCCTCCTGATGTTGCGATCATCCCAGTTGAACTCTGTGAGCGTCTCAACGTCATTGTAGCAAGGAGCACTGGTGCCTGGACAACACACTTATTTAGGACTTTTTGGTGATTAAGATGTATATGCACGACATTCAACATTAACTTCTGTAATCCCACCACACCATCCCAAAAACACAAGAAAACATGACCAAATGTAATTGTTGAAGATAATGACACACTGACTTTATGATCAAATACAGGAGGATGTGTGGCCGTACCTGCAGTGGCTTCCTCATAGCTGGGAGGAGTTGGTGACACTAAAGCTTCAACACTGGAGCCATTGGAGACCTTGTTCGCTATTGACAGCTGACACAGAAGTACACAAGATGAACAAGTTGTCACATTTTCAGATTAGTATTTTACACATTTAAGATGAGGGAGAATCAAAAATGTAAATATGTAAAGATATATATATATATAGATTTTAAAAAGGGAAAACTGAAAAAGGTCAGATACTACAGGTTTGCTTGGATATATGCTTAAGGCAACAGAGTTTGAGCAAAGTACCTTGTCACTTAGTGTGATATAACACATACTCACTTAAAGTACAACATTGTAACATTTATGGTACAAAGAATCAGGAGTCATATTGCAAGAGCTTTTCCAGATTAGAAAATGGGGGGGGGGGGGGGGGGAGTAGGCTATCAAGATGAATGGTCATAAAGGCAGACGCTGTTGAACAGTGTTGTTTTGCATTATAATCACTTAAAGTTAAATATGACATATGTTCTAGACATTTCATTGTTTTCATTGCTAAGGCCTTCAATTACTCACACGCAAAGTGCTTCACTCGCAAACTGACAGTTCAGCTTCTTTCAGTACTTATACCAGACACTTCATAAGGATGTGTATTGTAAAAAGATATGCATATCTAAAAAGGTTTAGTGTCCATAAATGCAACTGAAGCTGAAAGTCCCATCCACTGATATTAATTCACACATCAACTGATTCGTCTCATAAATATATGTATATATATCCAACCCATTCACTTGAAGCCGTTTCCAGGGCTCATGCCAGCTGCCCCTCACTGGTCCAGCTGGCTGACGTGATCCCGGGAACACGGCATCGGTTTACCGGCATTCATCAAATATTCAACGGCGATGTTTGAATAACTCAGAATTTAATTTATAACCTCTCGATACTGTTTTTACCATTTGGTTGACAATATAATACAAAGTGACTCGTAGATAGCTTGACATCGCAGAAACAAATGGGCTGTCATTGTGACGCAAGATGATAAACCAGCCTGTGACGCATTTCATTCAAACATCCAGGTGACTCGCAACCGCTTCAAAACATCGCAACACATATATTTTCAGGCCAAATACTAAATAATACAATGTAGGCCTAGGACATGGAACTAGTTATTAAAATACACTACCCAAGTGTTAGTTGTTCATTACAATTAGTATTGCAAGAAGTGACGTACATGCGTATATAACTTATTTCGTTAATATATATATATATAAATAACTGTGATCATGTCTGTTTTTAAACATGATGGAACGTCTCATACTGATCCTCATATATCACCATCTGGTGGCAAGCAGTTGAAAAGCACGTCACAATAGTGAGACTAACGGGATGGACTGAGAGAGGCACATCAAGTCACTGTTCTGCATCTCCATACAGACGATCCTAATCCGTTTGAATAGTCACAAATAAAGGACAAAAACAACAACTGAGCCACGTTAAAGCAAACCCATACCTTTCCCTTCGTCATGATGGATGTCTGTTGCGTCCTGGAGTTGCTTGTCTTGTTCTGTATGCCAGCCAGGCAATGGAGCTCTGCCGTCTGTCCTTATTAATAAGGTGGTTCTTGCGGAGTCGAGCTGAAGCACTGACCGTGGTGGGAAATGACCTCAGATTGATAGTGCTCTTCTTGCCTGCTCAGACTGGACAGCATTTGGCGATGTTGTGATGCAATCCCCAAACAAAGCAGTTAAGACTCGTGCAGATACCCCTCCCTCACCCAAAGAGGGACGATCTAGCAGCATCGAGGTGAAGCTGCGCCACAGAGAAACGCTACGACTGTACCACAGCAGCAGGAACTCCGGGAGGAGAGATGCCTGCGAAGGAGGAGAGAAGTCCCAAAGTGATACTACTTTATAGATATTATAAAACATCTCCAGGGCCCAAATAGAAATTCCATTTATATGCAACAAATAACTATTATGTACAATATGTACCCTTTTATTTAAAAGTATAAAGATCACAGATGAGCAATATCCCAAAAGATGCAGAAAAGCATTAATGCAGTAAAACAGACAAACTGTAGAATTCTCTTTTCAAGAAAACGACGGACGCAGTAAAAAAAAAAACACACAGAAGTATTGCAAGAACTGACTCGCATGCTAGTCATTAACATATTTCGTAAATATATATTTAACTCTTTTCATGTGTTTTTACAACAAATAATGGAACGTCTAGTACTGATCCTCATGGGGATACTGCCAAATGAAATGAAACATATTGTGTCAAACACAGCACCTCGTCTCCCTAAAGGGGCACACAATGAGGCAATACTGTGTTCACTGGAATAGTTTCATACAGGAGTTTTGGACATTCAAGCCGTTCACTTGACAAAGGATGGGCGATATGGCTATGTTCCCAAAGCAGCCCCACGCAGACAGGATTAGTAAAAGTCTCTCCTCAAAACAAAAACAACGACAGAGAAGTAACAGTTACATATACAAATAAAATGGATCTAAATATGTATCTACCAACACCCCCTCGGTCTTTGATTTCCTTCAGTGATGAATTTGGCAAACTAAACAGGCACGTTACATTCAAAACCAGTCAAGCATAAATGAATATGTCCTCAGTCCAGCTCCCCCTCGTCTCTCGTTCCCTCCAGCCTCAGCTCGGTGTCATCTCTGCCGAAAGTAAACAGACTGACGACGGCCATCAAAGCCGCCAGCATCATCACGGCACATCCTCCAAACATGCGTCTGGTGCCGTTGCCTTCCTCCCCGCCACCCGTTCCTGATATCTCCCCATGAAGCGCCAGCAGCCCGAGGCAGGCCAGCAGGTGCAGAGGCAGTCTGAACCAGGCCAGCACACTCGCCCGCTTCTCCTCCGGGATCACCCTGCCCTGGAGAAAGCTGACTGCAGGGAAATAGAGCCCACAGGCCAGCTCCAGCAGCAGGAAGGCCAGAAAGGATTCATGAGGTCGAGGTTGGCCTGGGGCAGTGGAGAAGGTCAGCATGAAGAGGGAGAAGAAGGCCATCAGCACAGCCAGGCAGAGAACATGGCCAGGCTGGAGATGATAGCGTGTGGAGGTGGCTATGCGGTACAACAAGGAGCCGGCCATGCTGGCAGCCATCAGGCAAGAGAACACGATCCCCAAAGGAGGCCCATGAGGGTCCAACACCGGGGTCCACAGGAAAACAAAAATATAAAGGACACTTTCAAACAGGGCCTGCACTCCACCTAGGAGCATAACTCTCCTGTCCGACAGCAGACAGCGCAACCCATCCTGGCAGCTGCGTGAGAAACGGGCCCTTGCAGACAAGCGGCTCACTCCTCCACTCGGAGTGCCAAAAGGCAGCTTTTGTTCGTCCCCTTTAGCGCCGTCGTCAGCCTCTTCCTTGCCCCAGTCGGTGAGCACCACCCAGCCACAGCACACCAAGCAGGGCACCGCCAGGAGAAACGGAGCCACCGGCCCCAGATGGAGCCATTCAGCCAGCAGGTTAGCCACCAGCCCGGCGCCCACAGCGAGCCCGTGGTTCCAGGTGGCCGCTTTGGTGAAGGTACTGGGGATCCACTCCTTGGGGAAATCGTGGATGTCTACATGACGGTGCACATACCAGGCTTCAAATGTGGTGGTGAGCAGGGATGTGGACAGACCCCCCAGGATCCGACCCAAAATCAAAACAAAGTAGTCTGTGGACAGCTTGGTGAGACAACAAGCAGAGTAGGACAGGCAGAACAGGAGACACGTGCGTCTGCGACCCAAGACTTGAGAGAGCCAGCCTGAAAAGGGAGCAAACAGAATGCAGGAGGCCAGGCCACACACATATAAGATGGCTATTTGGGATTCCAGGAAGCTGTAGTGACGGTAGAGTTTGTAGAGGTAAGGGCCCTGGAGCCAGTCCGCCCACAACGCCAACAGGTATGCGCGGAGGAATGTACTCTGGAAGCGACGGAAAGCCGGGTTGGCCGCAGCAGTCGGAGTCGACTGCGGTGGGACGAGGCGGCGTGCTGTGAGCTCGAGGCCAACACACAGGGCGAGCAGGACGATGATGGCAAGATATGCCGTCACCAACATGGTGTGATGCACGGCACCCGCTGGAGGTCAAACGCGAGGTCCTGGTGCGTTTTTGAATCTCGTCCTTCTATCGCTCAGCACCTGCGGAGACACACGGCGAACAAGAAGCACAGGAAGAAGAGCGTGACTGTTATTGGCCGAGTTGACCCGGAGCTAACTTGGCTAACACGCCTTTACTTTGTGGAAAATACATAAGTGGACTTACGTTACGCACCAACAAGCCAGTTAGAGGACAGTGTGCGTTACCTTTATCAATGGCGGAAAGCCGGACTTGCGATCATTCCGTTGTGTTTACTTAAAACACGTATACCGCTGTGCAGTGCCTCACGCGTCACGTGCTAACGGAAGCCCAGGAGCCACCGGCGTTAAGATACACGAGTTATCTGTGACCTGCGTCACTATCCGACCATAGACCTTCCACTTTAGCGACATGATATCCTCCCAGACCATTTGACAGCGTTCCCATATTCGTCACACGACGTACACGACGGTGTTGATGAGCTATGGTGGCAGACACAGCATTCACTTCCGGGGTCCATTTTTTCACCACGAGATGGCGTGCCTGCTTCGCTTTCTGATTTCCAGTGGGAGGAGAAAATTGTTTAACTTGTCCCAGTGTTGCCAGGTCCGCGGTTTCCCGCGGAATTGGGCTACTTTTGAAGTGTTGCCGCGGGTTGAATTTGTTGTCCGCTGGTTCGGGTAGACCTATTTTGCATGCAAATTACATGAATATCTTAAAATAAAAATCCATATTTTAAATGAAATAATTTATTTATACCCAAATCCTACCAAACTGACTCCAGATCAGCACGTACACACATGGACTTTAAAAGCAGTGTATATGGTTTGGCACGGGCATATTTTGAGTTCTGATATTGGGCTGGTTTTTCGGCTGGTTTTGATTGGCCATTGGGCTGGTTTTGTCACACAGACCTGGCAACCCTGACGTGTCCAGACATCCCGCGTTGCAACGTTCTCATTGGGCCAGTCCACTCGTATTTGATTCATTTAAACCAGGGGTGCTAGTGAGAGTCGCGCGCGAGCCGAGAAGGATTGTTGACGGGGGGTGCTAGTGACTTTTTTTTTGCTCCGTCCCAATGCGCGCAAACCGGTGTCGGAGCTCTGCAGCGCACGAGACGGCGGGCAGAGGACTGTTAACGCGACACGTAGAGACAGAAATGACATGCTGCTGCTGTAATGTGGCGCTATAGATAAAGTGACAGGGGGGCGGGCCAAATTTTTTTTATGTCATGCGATCTACCATACAACGCCGCGATCGACTGGCAGGTCGCCGCGATCGACGTATTGAGCACCCCTGATTTAAACTATAACTTTTAGTCCGTTATTTTAAGTAATTACTTCCTGAGGAATGAAATAATCGGCGCACATACTCTACTGATGTGCACATCATGCTATGATGATAATGAACTATGTTGTTGTGTTCGCTGACCTAGCTTGTTAGCTCTGAAGGTAATCACCTGATAATACGTCTAACCTTTTGCCAGAGCACACTTTTAGTTGCAGTAGGTTAATCATTATTAAACAGACTCATTATTACGTGCCACGATGGTGCAAAAGGGTCACACGATTAAGAACCAATGGATTAATCTGCTATCTTTAAAATGTGTTGTATTTTATAAGGTCATTGTGTGTATTTTCATGTGGAATCTTATTCCGCAAAATAACTATTAACTGGTTGCCAAATATATGTAGTGGAGAAGTGCAAAGCTGTGTATGTGTGTGTTTTTTCTCCTGGTCCTGACTACATCTTCATTGCTGCATTTTACCGAATCGACACAAAAGAGGGACACAGAAGCGGAGTAATACATCATTCAAAGTTTATATATTTTTATCATTTCTATTTAGGAATAAAGATTTACAAAATATATAAGACGTGCTCAATCAGACACAATCAAACAAGCAAATAGTGAGAAGACCAATCAAATAAGATCTCTCACCCAAAAATATCTCTTGTTTGTATGACAAACATTGGGGTCAGAGGAAGGGTGCATTTGGAGGGAGTGCTGGTGATTTCAGGGATTGTGCTGGTTGGTTACATCATCTGATAGCGGGAATTTTGTCCAAGCTGTCTGAGAAGCTTCACTATTTGTTCTCCTGTGCAAAGCCCCCTTGGCATGGCCAAATCCTCACCAATTGCAGGAAGGACAGTACATTCTCTTGAACACAGAACTCATCTATCCGATCCATCACATCAATTTAGTCCTTGATACACAAACATTAGGGTAACATAATATTTACAACAACAAAAATAAACAAAGGAACTACAAAACCCAACATGCATGAGGCGTCTCAACCAGTCCAGCTGTCATGCAGCACAATGACACATAAAATAAAATGCCATTGACTTACGAAGTTGGCATATTTAAAACCAAGGCGGGCCACTTTCAGACAGAATGCATCCTATTGTGTACAAGTGACCCATTAAAATAGTGGTCTCATTCCAGTACTAATACAGATCCTATTTATGTGAAACAGTGATACATGATTACCTTAATATTTCTGATTTAGCTATGTATTATATACAGGTTCCCAATCTCTTAAACACAGACCGACATTGTTGATAATCTCTAATGATCCCTAAATAATAACTGTCTTTCAGCTGCTGCGTGTCAATATTGTATGGCTTAAGTAATAAACAGAAGTGAACTGGCTTTTATTCTTACTGGATAAAATGAGCAAGTGCACAAAAAGGTAATACTAAGTCTACATGGCCATTTTTTATTTGTTACTGGAACAATGTCTCTCAAGAGGTGGTGAGGTTGTATGTTTATTTGTCCCAAAACAGCATGAAGATCAACAGTGAATAAAAAAAAAGTTCACTACTGCCCTCATTCATCTTTTTTAAAACCACTCCTCAGATTGCACAATTCCTTTTTTCCTAAATTTTCAAGGTGGTCCTGTCCTTGGAAGAGACTTCCTGTGTGTGTCTCTGGTGTCCTGTATATTTCTCTGTACAGTTTGTGGCGAGGTGCTCCATAAACAAGCCTCTGCTCAAGGGTCGATGCGAAAGGCCAACAATTTGTCGGCGTGCAGATTGTTCAGGGTGCGCAGGTCGGGCAGGAGCAGGAGGAGTTTGGGGAAGAGAGTTGTGTCATCTGGGCGGCGGCGAGTGATCAGTGACCGCAGAGCATGGATCAGACCTTCCTGTAGCTGCTCCACAGCCCACATGTCTGTGATGTCAGAACGATCTGTGGAGCACAGACGGAGACCAGTGTGAGTGGTTGACTGACACAGGTACTACATTATTGGTCCATGAACAAATGTCACAGCTTTTGTACTGTTTTCCGACACATTAAGTAAATAGTGCACCTCTTACCTGCAGAGACCAGCACCACGGCCATAAAGAGGGCCATGTCATCAGGCTGGAGCCCCAAGGAGCTCAGCTTTTCACTGAAATCAAACATTGCGTCCAGCAGAGAGCCCATGCCCAAGGCCCGCAGGGTGGACAGGGAGTACGTTTGGCCATTCAGGAAAGTCACTGTTCGCTCATCAGCATTGAACAAGGTACAGAACCTAACCATCAGAACCTAAACACAGAGCACAAGAACAGAAGCAAAAAGAAGTTTGAGACAAATACTAAAACCAATAATACATTTAGAATCACAAAGAAGGTACCACATATTTTAAACAACTCATCTAAACATGTACGTCATTACCTGGAAGGTGCCTGATTTGAGCAGCATGACCTGGTCTTGTTGGCTAAGCTCCTGAAATCCTGGAATGCCCTTGGCAAACTCTACCACCTCCTTGACAGCAGGAGTGAAACACTGCGAGAAGGATTCCCATATCTCCTGACTCGTGCGATTTGCCCCTGATACAGGCCACGCATTGAGAGGACAGGCCTTAGGGAAAGAGAAAGGACACAGAAAGAATCATAAGCTGTTTGTCAGACAAGATATGTCACCAAGTCTTGATCTGCTTTAGTTTGCTTCCTGCACTTACCAGCACTTTAGCTCCTGAAGCTAATTTCCATGGGCAGGTGGGCTGATTTTGGGAACTTCCTGCATTGCAAAAACTGTTATGATTGGCAGAGTGGCCTTTTTGAGAGGTTGTACTGTTAGACTGATCATAATTCTGATTTGCTGACACTAAGTAACCGTAACAATTGTCGTCCACATTGAGGAATGTCGGTTGGTTGTCAATAGGGCCAACTGGACCAAGAGTTGCAGGCGCAACGGGGCAAGACTGATAACTCAGGGTGGAGGTGGGGTGAGTGGAGACTTGGGTAAAACTGGCATCCCGAGAAAAGGGAGACGCGTTATTGTTGGTGCTGATGCTTGCAGTCTTGGCTTCTGTCTCATGGCTGCTGCTGCTGGTGAAGATATCGCAGTAGGCTGTGGCGATGGCCCCAATGGCCTCTTTTGAGTGGCCATCTTCTGGGCTACCGGGAGTCTCCCTTACTGGAGGTGAGTTCATGTCCATTGCCGTCGACTCATTTAAGCTGTTCATGTAGCTTCGCATCTCATCCAGAAGCCGCTGCTTCTCTCTCTTGGGGATGCGGCCAAAACGCACAGCTAGAGAGGACACAAGTATAGGGGACAGACCAGCTTTCAGTCATCGTGACAACGTGGACATGTACACTGAATATGTTTTCAGAAATGCTGAGATTCATTTCTGAAATTACCTTAAATGATCTATACGCAGCAATAGAATGACAGCCAGGTCTGAGCCATTTAGGAAAGGCAGGTGCCACTGTTAATAATGCTGGCTGGAAACTTAAGCTGGGCGTGGTCAAATATGAGCTATTACACCTTTTTATACACACGCATACATCAAAAGTATGAAATGTCCTTCAGTGATTTCAAAGAGAATCATATAAGTTTTGATATGGAACTTTCTTCTCTTCACATATGTCCCCATCCATCTTCCCACAGTAACTATCAGCTGGAGAGGCTATTTATAGACCACCCTGCTACCATCTGCCTCACCCTGTCCTCTATGCACCCATCTCCTTCCTCTCCAGCTCCCTCTCTATATTTGTAAGTAGGGCAGTGGAGCGACGTGACATCACTGAGTATGCAAGAGGGAGCATGAGAGAGGTGGGCTTGAAATGAGTTGCAAAGACAGTAGTGAGAACATGAAAAGGACTGACATGAGAGACAGTGATGCATGGAAAGTAAGAGTGTGTGTCTGTGCAAAGTGTTGTTAGATAAGGCAGAAAGGATGGAGGCAATCTACTGTTATGCTCATATGTTGAAAAAAAGCATTTCACATAAAAACACAAAGTCGCAGTGTTGGGTGAAGTGAGGTTTTTTACTTGACCGAGTAATATGCACAGTTATTGCTGTTTATCAAAGATATGTAAATCTGTTCATTGCCAACAGGATCCTTTGATGAGGATGAGGTCCATAATGTGGCATGATGAATCCCTTTCATCATGGTTTTTAAAGAAAAGCAAATGATGCTCTGGTTGGGGGAAGAAAAGTGTGCCATCATGCCAATGGACTTATTAAAGTCAATATATTGTAGAGCCAAAGTCACACAGCTGCCTAATGTGAAATAAGGGTGGATTTGTTTGTGTGGTCTGCAGGCAGTTGAGGTTTTCCTGTTTTCAGAATGATTGAAAACAGAGCAAAAAGGGGTTTCTAGGTTGTGGTCCTTATTGCTTTCGAAAAATTGCCTCGAAAAGGGTCAACCTCACTCTTTGTACTCCTAATCGTATATTCCCACCCTATTTTCTCTGTGCACCAGAAGTGTCAAGCACATGTAGTAATAAACCCAAACCTGTTTCCTAGATATATTAGGCAATGCAGTGTACTCAAGGGTGGAGATAAACAGAAAATCTACTGAGAAGAAGGCAGGCAAACTACACCAAGTAGGTCATTATGTACGAGTACACTAGGCCCAGTTCTGTATTGTTTTTCTAGGTCAGCCCAGATGTTTTCTTAATCTGTGATGATAGGCGATCAATCAGTGTTCAGCTATAAGAACTTAAACTCTGTGATGAGAGCGTCACGCCTGATAAAGTTTGTCACAACGACTCGCTTTTTAATGCATCCCTTGCATAATTGTTGCCATATCCCTCATTAATGGCAGTAAGATGTTCTATGAGTCTACACGAGGTAATCAAGTTGACCCTGTTCCAATTTCCTAAAATAATTCCTGTGTTTGCTGCAGTTTTCCAAATGATAGATAGCTTTGGGGACTTCAAGGCTCCTCTTCTCATAAATCATTGTCTGAAAGGGAGACGCAAGAGAGCCGAGGGAACATGGTGGGTTTGTGAAGCAGGAGGGGCTGTACTGAACAAGAACGCAGAGGAAATAGTATTGAGGATGCTGCAAAGGGCATGAGAAAGACTCTTAGAACTTGAGAGAGTGAGACAAGGCCAGATGTTGATCTTTGGCAATGCAGTGAGGGACACAAGAGAGGAGCAAGACAGGTCCAGGTCTACTGATGAAGTGAGAGGCTGAGCTACTGGCACAATGACCTCAAAAGACTTTGTATTTTTTACACAGACCTACATATGAGCACTGTGCCTCTCTCGGGCTGCCTATTTCCCCGCTGCTTTGGTTAATCAGAGCACGGCAAGAAAAATGTGTCAGGATGTCTCACCATCTCTCGACATGCCAACAGAGAGGCATTTCTTGAAGCGGCAGTGCTGGCACCGGTTGCGGTTCATGCGCATGATCAGACAGTTCTCATTCTTGACACACATCTTGTAGTTGATGTTCTGCTGGATGCTGCGGCGGAAAAAACCCTGAGACCAAAAAGAAAAGCACATGAAACTGGTGCACTCAAGCCCACGCAGTATGGAATCACTCCACATGATTCTTTTGAGAGGTTTACCTTGCAACCCTCACATGCATGCACTCCATAGTGGAAACCAGATGCAATGTCCCCACAGACTTTGCAAAGCAGAACCATTCCACCCGTCTCTGCAGAAGGATCAAGAGACAGTTAGATGAACTCCAGAAATCCAAATGAAGGTCTAAATCTTCATGCATGTGGAAAAATGACTTACTTGTGAATGTTCCCGTGAAACCGCATGGCCTCTTTGCTGCGATGGGATACGCGTAGGTGTGCTGAGGAGTGGCTGCCACTGGGGGGGCACTGTAGACCTCTGGGAACTGGAATATCAGTTTAGAGGAAGGTGTGGTGGACCCAGCTGCCCTATGTTTAAACGCCCCAATCTCTGTGAACGTAACCTCCTCTGGAGATGATGGCTGGGAGGGGGAAGACGGTGACTGTGTCTGGTACCCACTGGAGGGGCTGCCCGGGCTGGGGCTGGAACTGCCAGAGGACCCTGCGTACAGGATGACTCCTGCGAAAAGAATGGAAAACATAGACCTCTGAGCCAAGAGTTCAAGCTCCTCATTAAAACACACAATGTAATTTTGATATTGATGAGAAGGAGCATTATTAAATAAAGTATTACCATTTAATCATTATTTTGTAAGCAATATACACGTAATTGCTGGCTTAATTAAACTAATTATGTTGTAACATAAATGTATGTTAGACATACATATTTCCTTTAAACCAGATGCGATGTGATGTTGCATACGTTGAACAATGTGATGGGTCGTTGCTTCATCCTTCGCGCTCAGGCGGATAAAGTGGGCGCTAAAAATACCTCCGGGACCTGCAACGAAGGCTACTTTTTTGTTAAGAATTCCTGCGCCATGCTAATTATGCGGTTTTCATATAGTCACCATGCAAATAGTTTGTCGTTCCAATGTGGTTGTTTCTGAAGTTTTGCTTCTCTCTCTCTCTCTCTCCCTCTCTCTCGCTCTCTCTCTAGTCATGCGTCGCGGATGAGCTGAGACACGGCCTCACGTGTCTGCGGGGTCCGCTGCCTCCTCCGCTCCAATAATAGCCTCGCTCCCCTGGCAGCGTGCCCAGCTCGCTGCGCGGCACCTGACCGCCGCCTCGTACGCACGGACTCCTGACGCGGTTACCGACCGAACCAAAGCCGCAGTCTCGTGTGGAAATGCACAACAATCTGAAGTCATATCTGTGTTTACAAACACACGCTGACAGGAAAGCGGTGGCACGTTGCTGCGCCACCAATGGTTGGAGGACGTGGGTCACGTGTTTGCAAAGGAAAAGCCTCAACTGTATACGGACTGGCTGCTGTAACTATACTAACCACTGGTGTACTTGCCTACAGTCCACAAGATAGACGTCTCAGAATGACAGAGGGAAATAGATTGATACAAAATAATCTATACAAATAGGGATCAAATGTAAATCTTAATTCATAATGGGCAAATTATAACTGCCAACATCCAACATGTATACGTGCTCTGTTGCATGTGTCGGTTAACCCTGGTGAACCGACACATGCATTTAAATTATGCATAAGTGTATATAGGCCTTTCCTTGTGTTGATGTGTGTTTAGTTGCACATGTTTTAGCTCTAATGTGTTGCTAATCCCTAACCCAGCATGTGAGTTATGCCACAGCCAAAGACAACGGGCCTGAGCCTCACCTCCTCCTGAGTATACATGCAGACACATGGCCCAACCCCCCCCCCCCTCTCCACCCACACATTGCATGTCCACCTTAAGACTCATATGTGCAGTAAGTGTTTATGAATGACCCCGAGAGACACTGTGCTGTAAACTCTAATTGGCTATCACTTTTACAGTCTGTTTTCATGATGGGGGTTACAACCTGAGTGTCATAGTCGAAAGGTTAATACAATTGATATCATGTTGATAAACATTGCCTTCTTTTAAATTTGTCGTTTTATTGTGACCGTGATATCACACTTAGCTGTTTTACATGTTTGTATTCATTTCGACCTGCCCATGTTTAGCTTAGCCTACCCGCGCAAACACTAATCTGCCTGCATGGAGGCAGGCAGAGTAACGTGAGCAGTGCACTTCACAGGCACAGCAGCTCCTCTTCCCTCCTCTCCTCCCTGCATATTTCTCGGTTGCTCTTCATCTCTTATTACATTACATTACATGTCATTTAGCAGACGCTTTTATCCAAAGCGACTTACAATAAGACTTATTGAATAAGTGCATTTCAACCTAGAGTATAAACTAAGAACAACAAGAATACAGGAAGTAACATTTCCTCAACATAGTCGAACTACAAAAGTACCATAAGTAAGTGCTATTTAAGTGCCACTGAAGTGCAAATCTGTGTTTTAATCCAGATACAGTCGGAAAAGGTGTGTTTTCAGTCTCCGACGGAAGAGCACTCGTTCACCTTGCAAGACATGTATAGAGACTTCCATGTAGTTAAGGCGCCCATTTATAAATAGCATATGGCTTACTTCCTTAGAGCAATGCATTGTTTATTGTTTGCAGTATAAACTTCATTAACTCAGGCTTATGTAAGGTCGATATTACAGGAACTTTGTAGAATAATGTGCATGTGCAAGCATCTCTCAAACTGATACTGCATCACACACTCTCATGCAGTTACCAGGGGGAGTTACATCATTTCTAAATACCTTGATATGATTACAAATATACAGTTTACTAGCCTGGTTTATGGTTTGATGTTGCTAAAGTTGCTGCATGGGACACGTGTGCTTTGTCAAACATGTATTGGAAGACTTCCTATTCAGGATTGTGGAGAGCTCTAAAGGTTTCCACTCTACATCTGCTTTGGCTGAGAGAGAGAGAGAGAGCATGAAAATAATAGAGAGAGAGAGAGAGAGCATGAGAATGATAGAGAGAGAGAGAGAGATAGAGAAAGTAATAGGCGCATGAGGCAGAAACACGTGACGAGGGTGAAAACAGTTAACGCGTTGAATCGCTGACCCACTGACTAAACTCACTGTCACCGTAAGCGGCATCAGCACAGAAGCGTCCGCGAGAGCGGGGACGCGGCAGCACGCGGCAGGAGGCGGGAAGAGGCGGGAAGAGGCGGGAGGAGGGCCCCGGGATCTCACGCGGCTTTGGAAGGAAAGACACGTGAGGCGGCCTCTGGAAAGACATGACGCTGCGCTCCGGTCAGAACAGAAGCCGGAGCAATGAGCACCGACATCCCGCCATGGGCTTATCACGAAAGAGCCAAATCCAACAGAGCGGCATGCGATGCGGGGGGGTCTGCATGTGCACCACCTGCACTGTGCACCACCTGCACCGTCAGCCAGGCGCTGCATGTAGTTTCGGAACAGGATCATGTGAAGCAAGCTGCGGTGTCTCACATTCCTTTGCAGACAACATCCACCAGGGGAGTGTGAGGGGATGCACTGTCGTCGAGATTGAGGACACGGTGTACGAAGTTATGCAGTGGGGCAAGAAACATGTAGTTATTAAAGACCCAGTGCATGGGCGACCCAGTTTCATTCCATAAACTCTCAATGACATGTTGGGGGAAACAATCCTCCCGGACTATAAGGATGAACTGAGCAAACTGATATCTTAAGAAATAACTTACAGCTGACTTCCATATATGGGTTGACCCTTCATATGAGGACGAGGATGTATGCAAATATTGATTTAAACAAACACATATTCTAAAATGCATGCATGTCACATAAGCACAATGAAGTTTTAGTTTTTCAAAACTTTTGGACTGAACTGTTACAGCCGACCACAAACTCCCCTACCAACTGTTATACTGCCAATTATGTCATAACGTTATTTCTGCACATGTGGGTCTATTTCGTACTGTATGGCATATAATAAATGCAAATGTATATTAATTAATCACTATAATAACACTTGGGGAAATTCTGCATTTGCATGCAACCCTTCAAATCAGGAACATTTGGGGCTCTGTGTCAACACACTGCATGCACATCTCTTTTGATCTAGACTTTATGAGCCTTACAGCCCACCAGTGCCACTATGTTGTTGCCAAGTTATTATGATGTTCATACATTTTGTTTCAATCATACCGACCTCATTAATAACATGAAGTCGTGCATTCCAATAACTAATTGAAACATTAAACGGTCAGGGGAACCAGTTCAATGTGGCCTTTTGTATTTAGATCAGTGAGACGAAGAATACAATACAAAACTAATGGTAAGTTTAAATATGCACTGCCATTGAAAAGAAGCAATCATATGACCTGTAATAACACAATAAAATCAAAACTTGAAATTGCCAAATCCCCCCCAACCACAACACCAAACATCCTCCAAACATTAAACACCACCTGCAAAGCCCAGGATGCAGCCTTCAGGTTCATCGGCTGACCAATACTACACCTATTATCTCTGATTGCTCATTTAACTGCCTCACTTGTTCCGTGACAATGCTGGCCTCAGCATGAATAGAAAGTCATAACTCGGTGAGAGGGTTTATTGTTGCCCACAGATTCGAGGAACACGGCCTCTGGGTGCGCCATCACCTGTACTGGAATGTGACCGCGCTTTGTAAATGATTCACTGTCAATTAGGAGAGGGAAGCAGGAAGCATGTGTACCTTTGGCTGACCCCGAGAAAGCGCTGCAAAATACCACTTAACTGATGGAAGTCCTGCAGTTATCAACTGTTATGCCTCAGGCACTGAAGCGATGGCCTTGATAATGGAAACCAACTCGTCCTTTATGACACAGTTTAATTGTTTTCCCCAGTCGTGAGATGATAAAGGGTCAGTGCACAGTTTAAACCCTGGCTCTTAAAGATTAGGATTACCGGGACAGCCAGTGTACTGTAGCTCCACGTGAGTTTCAACGAGAGAAACAGGAAGTGGCCAGTCTCCCGACAACCATAGCCTATGTGAGACGCAACACTGTGATGCCCTTCGACATTTGAACGCAGCGTAGCAACTGTTATTATAAGTTTGCATGAAGTCATACTTAATTGAATTTAAATGCATTAAATACGGAATCTTAAATGCATTAAATTCTGAATTTTCATAAACCAATTACTCACCTCAGTCAACTCAGGTGGCACATATAGTCAATTATAAACATATTGAAGCGTTAAGTGTTTAACACAATCAACCAAATAAGAACAAATTCTTAAATTTTAAATACAATTGTAGATCTTTAAGGTTTATTTGAGTCAGACGCAGCTACATTGTTCCCTATTGACTGATGGAAACAACATGGGTGAAAACACTAACCAATGACCCGTTAATCATTACTAAACCCCGTGTCTATATCAACATTGCTGATATAATGGAGTAGTTGCTGTCCAACATGATGTTAAAGTTGTCTTACCACCACCAGAGCTGTTGTCCATTTCTCTTGTGGATGTCGATCACTTCAAACACACTTGAAGATAGATACTCGTGAATGTCACTGGAGTTGAGAAAAAATATTTTGAAGACAAGCGAGAAAGTCCAAAAAGAGCTTTGTATCAAACACCTGCTCCATCGATCGCAAACATGGGAAGAAGTGACGTGAATGTCTCCAGTGCGCGTAAAGTTGCCTCCCAGTAAATTGTCGAGAGGTGTCTCTCTTGGTGCTCTGTTCTGATCTGACTGAAGCGAGTTGTAAAGGCTGGTCTCCTCAAAGATATCTGGCTGCCTTATGTGCTCAGGATATGGCGACTCGGCTCCAGTGCGTGTGATGTTGCACGAGCAGAGATTAAAAGATTCTCATGAATTCCAAGAGAGAGAGTCAGCATTTCCACGAACTGCGTCAGGCGTGACATACACACCCACTAGTACAAACACTTCACTCACGTTTGCAGGTGATTATGAAATGTGACCGCTTGTCCATTCGCTCAACTTGTGGTATGTCTGTGTGGGATTTGGCTCACTCTTTGTATCTCGCGGAATCCCTTCACTCCCTCTCTCTCTCCTTCACGCTGTTCTGCGTTTTCATTGGCGGGGATCTGCCGAGGGGAGTCTGATGCGCTTATTCGACGGTGGTGTGGCTCTGTGTTCAGTAAAGCAATGCATTCTACATGTGCGCTGCGCGACTGATACACACGCTATACACATTTACAAAATACGCAGCGTGGGATGCGCAGAGATGGAGAGATTTGGTGGATGAAGCACATAAACAATAGGCGTGTGGCTCACCGTGACTGCTTGTTCTACGACGTGCAGCGCTGCAAACGGATGGTAAACACTGAGACGTGCCAAACAACAAGCAAGTGTCAAGTTTAAAGCCCACGTGCCAAAGTAACTCTAGATGGGCAACTAGACCTCACGCCAACAACATTCTACTGGAGTGAGCTGAATGCAAACGCTCAACTTCGGCTAACATTTATATTTTACATTTATATTTAAATGTAAATCCTGTATTTTATAATTTGAGCACTTAACACCAGGCCCACTGTGTGCACTTGAGGTTTACCGTTGTTAAAGTGTTCCAATGTTCACCTATTTTAAATGTTTACGCAGCAAAAAGTTCTATAACATTCAGTCAGCAACAAACTCTGCAGCATGCGGAGTGACGCTGTGTGACGCTATGTGCAGATGTAGGTCAACTGTGCACAGCTTGTGGAAAGTGCCCCTTAGTGTTACATTATGGCATCGACGCATAGCATGATCTGTCTATCGAGACTACAATGTTCATAGAAGTCTCAATGCAAGAGTACACTTTCATGGTTATATTGCAGACAAATAATTGTAACTTTTAAAAATCAAATTTCAACTTAGTCAAACTATTTAAATGTGCCATTAAAAATAATAATAAGACATATTTTGTTAAGCAGCACTGGTCAATTATTTGTTTTGTTATCATCAGGTTCGAAATAAAACTGTTTAAAAAAACTATAACAATGTAATAGGTCTTATTAACCACTTACACTGCTTTTTAAAACTGAAACGTTAGTTAAGAAGCTATAATACAAGTTTTCTTTGAACTATAATCAATTTATATATTTGATCCATTTCCATCCAATAATTAAATAATTGTTTTAATACCTTGTTAACTCTAAAATATGTATTTGATTCCTTTCTACACATACACAAGTGTTCTGCTCATATTGCTATATAATTGGAGGCAAGGATCAGCACGATGTAGAGGCTCTATATTTACATACATCTTGAGTGTTTGTGTGAGGGTTTTCCTTCTCCTCCCCGCCCTGATGGACGGGACGTGTGCTGCGTTCCTTCTCTCCGTCACTAGGGGGAGTCACAGTGCCACACATCTCCTCCGCATGTGAGCTCCCATCATCGACGCCCCTGAGCTGCGGTGACTCGGTGACAGACTGGCAGCTCATCAAGATCTGACAACTGACTGAAATGATCTCTGAAGCGCGAGGCCAACTGGCGTGGCCTTCACAAGCCGATGCGCTGTGGCGGAGGACTCATCTGAAGACTGTCCCTGACTTTGTTTTGACTCCTCCACAGACAACTTCCATGTGCGTGCGCTTGTCAACCATTATTTATGTTTCAAACTTCTTTGGGGAATGTGCTCGTTTATGACGCCGAGGCACACACTAGCCTACTTCTAGGCGGAGCAGGTAGGGTTGTGTACTTTACATACATCATCTCCTTCCGGGTTTCATTGGATGTGTCTATGAATAAATGCAGCTCGAACTGCGTCAATCCGTGTGTGTGTGTGAGGCTCGTCCCTCATCACGAGAACACGTTATGGCAGGGCAAGAGATAATTACAGGTTGCTGAAGCTGTTAGGGGACTGAGCAGAACAGAAGTCGCTGCCAACAGACACACCTGTAAAGCACTGCGTTGCCTGAGGCTGAGCAGAAAGTCTTCATCACTGTCTGTCTGAACTGTAACCCCCCTCCCCCTCTCGTACTCTCCCAAACAGCCCCCTGTCCGCACGTATCTTGTTGAATTGGTGCTTTTAGTGTATAGGATGCCACTTAAGTGACATAGTTCACTTTATATCTGGCTCAACTTCCCCAGTTTATTTGAGATTATCTTCCAGGACGGTTGATTAAACTCAGGAAAGCAAAGCAAATCAGATTTTCCAGTAGTACTTTGTGGAATTAGCCTAATGATCAACAGGCTTTGTTCTTCTTCTCTGAAGGAAATTTGCTAAATGTGACCCTCGACATACTAAACATATGCAATATATATATATATATATACCAACCTCACATGCCGAAAGGCAAAAGAAAATGAAAACCTTTTCATGTTTCCTGCTCAGTATTTAGTGCCCAACTTTCTCACAAGGGCAGTTTTATGTGCGGGGAAGGAGGCATGGAAAAGAAGACCTTTCCTTTTGAGCTCACAGATTTGCAGTAATTACAGAATCACTTCCATATGTGGCTCTCTGGCTGCCCCCACCACCCCTCTCTTCCTTCTCTCTCTTTCCCCTCTTTCATTTGCATTCTCCCCTATTCCTAATTTTTTTCAGCTTTTATTTTTTGGCATCTCCTCATGCACTCAAAGCATTTATTTTTTGTCAAACCACAGCTTAAACAGAGTTTATAATAATCAGAACATCCTGGCATTTCTGGCATACGGCATACATACTTTTTGGTGATTCAATTAGACCATGCTTGCCAAAAAAAAGGAGTGTGTGTGCTTTCAGTAAGAAAGAAAAGAGGCATGGATAGGAGAAGTGGAAATGTTGAAGAATACGGAAATATTAAAATGAGGAAAGCAAAAGAATGGGAGCTCAGTGAAGAACTCTAGAGAGGCAGGAACGGAGCGCGAAGGAGGGAGAGGTGGAACAGAAAACGAGGCAGCGAGAGGGAGGGCCGGAGTAATGCTTTTTGACAGAGGTGGGTTCAAGATGGGTTCATGGTGACATCATGGCTGATTCTTTGAGGAAAGTATAGACAGGAGAGCCGTTCACCTTTCATTGGACACACATGTTGGGGAATAGGCTCATATGCTGGCACACACGCTGGTAGCTGTGTCGACAGCCTCTGAATGCTCCCCAAAATATGCACAATAAGCGCACATACACTCCTCTTTTTATTTCCTCTCCCCCTCTCGTTTTCCCTCAGTTCCAGTAAAAAAAGGCTTTTGGCTCTCTCGCTAACTGTTCCAAGCTTTGTGCTCATTTGTTTTTGTTAGAGGAGTACATAGTGGCGTATGTCCTTCGGTCCCGAACACATACATTTTTCCTTTGCCATGAGTAACTCACTTTCCTGTGAGTATTCCTCTGTGTATGTTTTTGCTTCAAGGCGGTTGGACTCTAAATGAGCGCACTTTGCCAGGCTGGATGAATGAGCTCCTTCATTTCACAGGATGTGTGTTTAAGTCTGTAACCAAGAAAGTGCAAGCAAGTCTATATTTATGTGTGTGTGTGTGTGTGTTTCTGCACATGTGTGCACCAATGGGTCTTGAGTGGGGTGAGTGTCTTCGCCCTGCGTCCCCTGCCAGCCTCGGTGTGGCACCAAACTTCACATGACATCAATCTGAATGTGGGGAAAGAGTGATCTCATTACAGGCATCTTGTTACTGATTAAAACCTGCCGCCACAGGCACCCGCTCCCTCCCCACCACCAATCAACCCCCTCCTCTCCCTCCTTCTCTCCACCCCTCTCCCCATCTCACTCTGCCGTTTTCTTTTCCTCCCTCTTACTATTTCACACCCCTTTCTCTTCACATCCCCTGTACCACTGACCCTCTCATCTTCCAATCCTGACCTGCCTTCTCAATCTCACTTTAACCCCTATAACCTCACTTCCTCCCTCTCTTGTTCCCTCTATCATCCCCCCTTTCCTCTCTTTCGCAGCTCTCCCTCTGCCAGCGAGCCTCGGGCCTCTACTCCATGGCTCTGTGAATGCAAATATGTTGAATCTAAAGTGGAAACACACGACTGAGTATGATGTCTCCATGAATATTTCATATCTTCATAAACACACCCAGAGAAGCTGCAAAGCTGAACAATGCCTCTGTTTGCCGGATGACTTCCTGTGAGGAATGGCCTCTCTTGCGTTTGACTTTTTGCCGGAGCACACTGTGTTAGGATTGATGTCAGGGCAGTTCGTTATGATGTCACAGGCTGAAGTTAATGATACGAGAGAGGACAGGGCCATAGGCCATGTTTCCAGTGGTGCCCAGAGAGAGAGATAGCACCCTGATCTATCTTCATTATCCCCCACTCTGCAGCCTCCCAGACACAATGATCATAAATCTCTGCCTGGAGCACACTTCACTGACACTGAAACACAAACACCAGTAACCTCTGACCTTCTTGGTGCTACTGCCTACGCATACTCATCCATGCACAGACACAAACACAGACACACACACACACACACACACACACACACACACACACACACACACACACACACACACACACACACACACACACACACACACACACACACAGATATTCTCAAGTGACATGCGTACTGCAAGACTAAACACAACCCCTGCTAAAGCTCAATATCATAATTTAATACGGAGCACAGCACGCCCTGAACACTGACACACACACACAACTATCATCATGTACTTCACTGCGCATTCTGACACCGATGCATGCTCTCAGTCAGCCTGATAGGATTACACTGACTAGAGATACACACTTTACTCTTTATGTCACTCTAATGGCTTATACCAAGTTATTCTGGCTGTATTTACCTTCTTGTTTCATATTGTTTTCATGTTGCTGATTTAGCACTGCTATGTAAACAGTTAAGAGATTTATATTAGGCTTAGTGGCCTCATAAGCAAAACATGAATCAAATGTCAACAAGATAAGGATCATCTGAAGTGCTTCTTGCAGTGGGGATTAGATTATGTGCTTCCTGAATATAAGGTTTCTGCAAAAAGGCAACACTGCTTATGTACCAGCAAATTCACATAAAAAAATGTATGAAACTACTGTAGACCATATGTGGCTGTAAAGATCGGAAGCACACAGGAATAATAAGCTTGAGGCCGGGCACTTGTGTTTTTTATTATAATGGCATGACTTTATCCTGGAGACATATTGGGTTCAGCGTGTTTAGAGATGAGTTCTCGGCCTGTATCAGGCCAGTTACTGTGATTTACAAAAACAATATGCAACAGTTATATCAGGTCTTAAATGGACAGATAGTTGTCAAGACCAAAACAAAAGTTCCACGTGACGCATTGGTCGGAAATTCTGCCTCAGACTGTGAGATCTGGGAGAATGTGAAGTGATGCACGGCCGACATGCCGGCAGGGCATTGTTTTAGATGAAGTTTCAGAATAAGTTGTTCATGTATAAGTTGGTTATTTTGAAAATGCTTGCTGCACTTACTTGGTTTAGATGTTAATTAGACTATTTGTATTATGTGAGTGTTAAAGAAGCATATACATGTATTTCCACGTTTTATGTTTTTTCATCACAAGATGTAGTTTATCTATTCTGTGCTGCAGAGGGACAGTAAAAGCGTCCGTTGGGGTCCCAGTTGAGGTGCCAGTTGAGGTGTGCCCTTTCCTCCCAGTTCGGAGGTTTGAGGTGCTTCTCATAACCAAAACAACTTGAGAAACATTTCATTTAGAAAAGCAGGGCACACGCCCAGAACCACAAACACACAAACACAGATCTGAAACATATGATCTCATATAGAGAGAGGGGCACATTTGGGGGCACGCCCAAATGTGTCGCTGCTGCAGCTGCACAGCGCTGCCATCTCACACGGGACTTCCCTGGAGCTGATGTGCCGCCCCGAGTTTTATGTTCAGAGCTGATGGGATTTTAGGTCCAGAAGTCTGCAGTAATCTTGTATTTAGAAAATATTCCTTACTGCGTATTGTTTGGCAGGATATTGATGGATAATATGTGACCTAAAAAATGTCAGATTCCAGCGTTGAATGTCAAATTCTGGTTTAAATTAGTTCTCAGCAAGAATGTTGTAGATATTCTGTGTCCAATACTTTCTTCATCAGTTTCACAACGGCCTCATACTTTCCTTAATAGTCAGTACAATCAGTAGTATATAGCATCAGCAGTGGTACTAATTGTCATGTTTTATTATCACTGCTCTGGGAAGATTGTCAAAGAAATATTAGAATCAATCAAACACAAATATGAGCACCTACCAGCCTGTAGTGAGCAGATAAATTGGGCAAAAGTCCTTCATGATTATTCCATTAATTGATCACACTGGGAATAAATGACGAGGTGACATTTTCTTGGAAGAATAAATCTATTGGCTTACCATTAGCATCATCTGTGTTAAATCAAAACATTATTATTTATGTTTCGCATTCTGAAACATCCTCTCCTATTAACTTCTGGATGTATTGATTAAACATGAATGAGCTAAGATCTCGACATGGCTCCGTACTGAAACATGCGCAAAGAGTTAGTAGGTAAGGCTCCTCAGCCAAGAAGATGAAGAAGAGACAAATAATTCACCCGAGAGACAAAGAAGGGAGAGAGAATTAAAAACAGAAACTTAAGCTCTCAGCGCCTTTTTCTTCCCTTCAGGCATTTTGCGGCTTGTGAAAAAATGTGCTGTTTATTTGAAGTCTTGTGTCACGTGACAAAGGAAGGCTTTATGATTCAGAGAGTATACTTGTTTCTTCGTGAGTAAGAGAGTGAGTGTATGCTGGTGTTTGGGGAGTGAAAGGGTGATTTTAAGAGGTAGAGACTACTAGAGAAAAGGAGGAGGAGAGACTGGAAGAAGGAGGGGGAGAGAGAGAGAGAGAGAGAGAGAGAGGCTTACTGCTACTCTGTCTTTGCTGTCAGAAAGACTCTGATGAACATACACACAACTTTACTCCTTTTTCCCGGCTCGCTCTGCTCATCAGATCGTTCCGTCAACTGCCTCATCTGTCCGTCTGCCTCATGAGCACCTGAGCGCGTGAGTAATCTATACTTAAAAAGTTAAATATCTACTTTAGTTGTTGTTCGTCTTCCTTTTTCTCACTCTCTCTCTTTGTGAACACAGAGAAAGAAAAAGAGAGAGTTGCTGTGTTTGTGTTTTTTTGGGAATGGGTGGACAGTTTTAATTGAAGACAGAGGCCGAGTGCAAAACACTGGAGAGGCTTTGAGACAATTAATCTGTGTTTTCCCAGAAATCTGACCAGATTTTCATGTGTCAACACTAAAAAGTCAGAACACATATGTCGGTTTGCACGCAGTGTTTTAGTGTGTTGGCTTCTTTCTGCTTTATTAATGTGAGAGTGACACTGAGTTTATATGAAAACATGAGCATGTGTGCCTGCATGTGCCTGTGTGCACATATGTGCTTATTAGTGAGCGTTTCAAGTGTTACCCAGTGCCTGTGGAGCTCTTTATTATTAGCATGTGTGTCTGTGTTAGTGTATACACACTTGCATGTG
The DNA here is from genome assembly GCF_029220125.1 of Pseudoliparis swirei. Lineage (NCBI taxonomy): Eukaryota > Metazoa > Chordata > Actinopteri > Perciformes > Liparidae > Pseudoliparis > Pseudoliparis swirei. The sequence goes on from NC_079396.1 coordinate 14,098,611, forward strand.
TTTGATGTGTATTCACCACAGCAGTCACCAGCCCTTGACCTGTTTTTTTATGCGCAACATATGAACACTTGGACAAGACGAGCATTGTTTTCCAAGTTTTAAACAGCAGAGACTAATTCCTGTGGAGTGAGGTGTGTCAGACCCAGTTTTCATTCATACGTGTATCCATTGTGTTCCCATAGCAGTGTGTCGGCGATGATTACTTATTATTGCCGTCATATGTGTTCGCTTAACAGGCTTCCCTTGTCAGAGTAACACGGTCCAAATCTAATTGCATTCAGATGTATTTGATCTGGACATAGGATGATATCAGGCACGTGATGTCAGAGTGTAGCCTTCTGCAGTGTGTTGGTTTATTGCTCCAGCAGCTGGACTGCCTTTGCTTTGCACCTGCTGTCCGCTGCTTATTTCCCCTGGTGGACTTGACATAAGTGTGACGCACTGTTTGATTGAAGTGAATCGAAAAAACACCCGCATGGGCGAGTGAGGGAGGCCGGCTTGAAGGCCAGTGATTTCTGTAGCGCCCTCCGCTGTCATCTGGTCTATCAGTTTGACTCTGAGTCGGTGACATCTGGAGTGGAAGAAATGGAGCTCATCTCTGAGACAGAGTAATATCACTGCGCTCTCCTGCTCCTCCAGAGCGCCACCCGTGGGTCTCTTTATCAAGGACAGGCTGTCAATGCAGAGCAGCTTTACTTTCACGGTGTCGGTCAAAGCATTTTGCTCGTCTTCGGCTTTGGAATCAATTATTATTTGTGCTTGCTGTTATATGCTGCAGATGAGTGTATATGTGTCATTACTCGTGATCCATGCTTGTGATTATGAGTATCTCAGCTCAACGTATCGGCCTCGGCAAAACCATTCTCTCGTTTCTGTAGATATTTACATGTCATGCAACAGACCAGCTCAACATTATTAAATCAATGCTCTCATACTGCCTATCTACCAGTACAGATCAGCAGCAATACACTGGGTAAATGTACATGGAAATAACTACTTTGAAACAAAAACACAGAGCTTCTTCTTTCTTTTAAGCAGTTAGATTATAGGCATTTTTTCAGATATATGTCTTGAATTTAGACATGTTATGGATCAAAAATCAGAAAATTGAAATCATAAAACAATGAAAACAAGAGAAACATTGATTCTAATAACAGAATCATATTGCCAATAAAACCAATAAGGACTAAAAATGACACAAAACTGTAGTATGAACAATATATTGTGTTTAAAAAAAATTTAATAGCAAAAAAAGTGTGTTATGTGAGAACACTTTTTAGGTGTAGGTACATCTGAGGTTTTGTGGAAGCCACTGAAATAACAGTCGCCTTATAACATTTTCTGTCTTACAAAACCTGCAACAGTCCTTCTTTGTGACGTGACTTTGAGCAGTAAATCTGGGAGTTGTTGATGCCTGTCTTTTGGTGGAATTTCTATAGCAATTAAGGCCAAGTAGTCGGGAGGGGTTAGACAGGTGGTTGGAGGAGAATCGAGGGGCTATCTGCAAGCAAACTATAATTAACAAGGAAACTATCTGCACACCATTTCCTGTGTCTATTTTTGCAGGTGTGCTTTCTGGTTTTGAGGCTTTACATGTTCACCCTGCCTTCAAGCTCTCATTAGGAGATTTCTTGACGCACAGTTAAGCGTCTGCCAATGTTGTTTTGCATGTTGTGCCTGCATGTGTGTGTTTGGGCCTGCTTGAGTGTTGCTTTGACTCCTGAGGCTAAAAGTGGTGGTGGCGAACCCATCCATTACGCATCTCTTCATACAGAGAAAGGATTGTTTGTTGAGGAAGGGAACCATCGCCCGTGTGAATCATTTCTTTGTAATTTCAAAACAAGATGTATTAGTAGCACCAACCTTACCATTTGAAATCTAAAAGAATTTTCTTCTCTTGCTTTATTTCCTGTCTCTCTAATTCTCTATTTGTTTTTCAAAATGTCTTCCCATCATGTCCCTTGGCCTTTTCCTGCTGTGGTGTGTTTTCTTGTGTTGCTGCACCCACTGCTGAAGTCTCCATGTTGAGCACTCCGAAAAGCGCCACCACATCATGGAAACAGCCCGCTGTCAGGATGACTTCATCATGTCACCAAGTGTTTTATGTCTCACTCTTTCCATACTTCTCTCCACCGCTGCAAGTCAACACAGCAACATGTTTGAACAAAGAGAAGAAAGAGAGATCAAACAATTCTAATATTTGAATTTATTTTTGTAGGATATGTAAAGATACAAAAGCAAAGATTGCATAATGCCACTCCCCAGTGGCACTCCTGAAAAACAAAAACCTGCTCAAGTGACAAGTGATTAAACAGAGGTGCTTCTTTGCATTGTTGCTGAAAGCAAATCTGTGTTTGTGTGATGCCATGAGGAGGCAGATGTCAAACAAGTTTGAGGCGATGGAATGCCGGTCTGTTTGGAGGCACTGGACCGTCTGTCACTGGGTGTCTCCTCAGAGCCATTAGCCAGCCACTTGTTGAAAGACAGGGAGCTGTCAGCTTTGTATCAGATAGGAGGGTTGAGGATATTGTTTTCACAGACAAAATACTGCTGACGCCAGCCATAAGATCAAATAACACTCTCATTATCTTTCATTATTAACGTTTTAAGTAGTCCGTGAGAGTGCAAAACAATGTTGATGACAATAAGCGTTCCTTTTGCGCCCAACTGTTGGAAACGATCGTGTCACCTCAGGTCACGTGGATTATAAAATCAGTGTGTAACTTCACCAACAACACAAAACTTAAACATAGCCGTCTGTGCTGCAAGTCCTTTCCTTTACAAAGTTACCGACAATAAATCACTTTATGATGTTGACAATTGAAGGACAGTTCACGGAAGATATGAATGGTTTTATGGCAAGAAATGAGAAGGAGTAGGCAAGTCAGAGGTGGAGAAATAGTGAGAGGATTCTGTGATTCTGCCAAGGTTCCTCAGCTTTTCTCTGCCCTGCTACAATGTATATTAATGTGTCTCAAGGCTGTGCATTTACCATGCAATCCTTGCAGTAAACGGTTTTGAATAGCTGCTCTGCATTGGACTGAAAGACAGTTTTTTTTTTTACAATTGCATATTGTGGCCTTCTTTGGAGTCTAAGAACTCCCCAAAAAAGTGTGAACCCACTCAAGCTCGGCATAGAGCGTGAGGAGTGGTGTTTGAATTTGACTTCAAAGACAAATATCCACTGAGGCAAACATGCAATTATAATTCAATATAACAACACACACAGTTACTGTAAGTTTGTGTGTGTTTCTTTGACTGCCACAAGAAACGTCCTCCAGTTAGCAAAGCGGGCCATGGCACCCAGAATCCTGCTCATATACGCAGAGTAATCACCTGTGGTTTCTTTTGCTGACCAAAAAACCTGCTGTTTTCTTGGTTGTGTGGTGCAGAGCTTCCTGAGATGCCGTGATTTATTTGTTTTGTTTGACTGCAGTTCTTCTTGCCTGAGGGGCCTCACTCCGTCACCACTGTTAAGGCACACTTGTTGTTTAGCTCACAGAGGATTTGATACCCTTTGTTTGACAGACATTCAATCTGTGGGAACTGTTTGCTCTCTCTCGGTCTTTTTCCCTCGTGCTTGACTCTACGTTCTGCTCCGTCTTTTTGTTGAAACCCGAACTCCTCAGCAAACAAGATAATTTCACCCTCTCTAAGCGTGCCTCGGCTTGTCTCCGAATTGTCGCCTTGATTGATTTCATTTTATTTTTATTTGCTACACGTCGTTTTGATCAAATCAATGAATTACCTCAAGTAACCAATGAGTCTACCTTAACATTATGAACTACTGCGAGGTCTGACACTCCACTATTTACAGAAACAACCACAGTCAATTTAAACTGCGACAGCGCACCTCTTAGGGAGTGATGGAAAGTCCCAGCAACAGCCGTGAAGCCACTCATAGCTGGCCCTGGTGCTCCTCGCCTGCCTGGATGCCTGCTGCCTCCTGTGTGCCCCTCAGGCTCAAGGGAAGTGGGGAGGCCCTCTATGCCCATTTGGCCTGGCTAACAGGGGATGAGGTCACTCAAAATTCCCCTTATCCCCTTATAGCTCCAGACGGGCTGGCGAAGTTAGCCTACCACAGGACCCAACATAAAACATAAATGGCTCTGTAAAAAGCAGCGGGGCTGATGTGACTCATTAAAAAACACTGGCGCCAACTCTTTTATTAATTCATTATTGTGTTTGGGGAGAGTAAAGTGACTGGGTTCTATTTTAAAAGACTGCGTGTGTCTCTCTGTACAACTCTTTAGTTCGTTGCTTCATGACATATGTGCGAACGTACAGTGGGACTGCGGTTTATTGTGCTGAGGTTTTTCCGCCTGAGTCTGGTGGCTTGAAAAGCACCTAAAGCTTAATTTTTAGATTAATATATTTTTTACCCCCGTGGGAATACACAATTCATGTGTACGGTCCTACTCTCTGCCACAATCCTTCTTTTTCTTTCACATCTTCCTTTTTCTCTTTATTGTTCTCTCTTCTCCCAGAACTCTCAGACACATTGTGCTGCCTTTATGGGGGCTGGTTTGAGTTCATGAGGCAGATACCCAAACGGGCCTAACGCTGGCCAAGTATATACTCATAACACACACACACACACACACACACACACACACACACTCACTATGAGCCTGTGTGTTGCTGGCAGTTTTGTTTTTCCAGTCTGTACCTCTTCTCCCATTAGGCCCACTGTGAACTCTTTAGTGATGTTTTTGTGTGTTAGCCACGCAGTGAAACCGCTGCACAGGGTCATGGTACAAGTTGTATAAGCAATAGAGGGATGGAAATGGGGTGTAGGTGGGGGGGGGGGGGGGGAGGGGAGAGAGGACTTGGTAAAAGTACATGATTAAAGAGAGGATAGAGAGATGTGGGGTGGGTCAGAAAATGGAGAATAAATGTAAAAGTAGTTAAGATGAGGGATGGACTGAAAAGGGGGAAAAAAGAAACACAGAGAGGAAAGAAAAGAAAGAAAAAGAAAGATGGCAGTATGGCTGTGTTGGCAGGATGGGGGTGGGTGCATATATCGGCGGCTGCTCCTTCCTGAAACGTGGCCACCCGAGCCTGCCTGGGCTCTGGATGCACATGTGGAACAGTTTACTGTAATGGAACTCTAAATTAGTGGTGGTTTGAAGCTGCCTGCAGCAGTAGGGTGTAATTAACTGGCTCTGTTGAAAGAGAAAGAGCCAGAAAGAGAGGCAGGGAGGGAGCCAGAGCCCTGGAAAAGGCAAAGGGTGAGAGGTGTGTGTGTGTGTGTGTGTGTGTGTGTGCTCTCACACATGTGAAGAGGTTTTTTGTTCAGTGCTTGATTGCACGTGTGTTTCAGACTGTGTGGTGTGTTCGTGTGTGTTTTGGAAAGCTCTCTGTCTTTTTCCTGGGCACGGCGCCACCTCTTAGTGCCCCCCAGTGCCCAGACCCCGTCACTGTTCCTCTGTGCATTTTTCACTCAGTTCAGCAGTTCACCGGTTCAGCCTTAGATCTCTTAGCCGCCCCCCCCCCCCCCACCCTCCAACTCATTTCTTTGTTTATATTGAATTCATTACTTAGATTTTGTTCCTGTTTTTTCTCCTGGATTCACAAGCCACAGCAGTTCCAAATTCCTTGGCTCTGCTCTTTTTCAAAGCCACATTTAAAAAACAAGCTGATCACACCACCCACTCATGAAATCACGCAAGGGAAGCGAAAGGCAAAGAGAAAACATGAAAAAGAAAATGGGAGGCTTTGCTGGGAATGTTTTCCTCCTCTTGTATTAACCATCAACGGTGGGGCATAACTGCAGCCTTGTCCACCCTGGAGTCTGACTTGTCTGCGCCGACTGTGTGGAGTCAATGTGACGAGCTGGCAGCTGGAGGTTAGGGCCAAAATGACTCTGTGGGACGGGAGCCTGACCTCAAGAGAGGATAGTTGGAAGTGACAGCAGCAGTTAGCAATCAGTGGATCTCATTTTCCCTGTACCCTCTATCCCCATCGACCCCCTCCTCCTCGCTTCTTCGTGCTCTGGACCCCGTGTCTGGGCCTCTGGTCCTGAGGGAAAGAGGCAGAGAGGCAGAGAGGCAGGCTGCTGTGCTAGGCTGGCAGCAGGAACAGAGGAGGTCTTTATAGTAGAGTTCTGGTGATTTAAATCATATGGCATAGCCTGGAATCACTGTAGAAGTCTGGAAGCTCTTCAAAACTGCAAGAACAAGAGCTCTCTCTCTTTTCTCCCTCCCGCTCTTCCCTGTTATAACTTTTTCCAAACTTCTTTCTTATTTTCTTTTCCCCTCGCCCAGTCCCAGTTTTTTTCTGGCTTTCCCTCTCACTGCTCACTCGTTCTTTCTCTCTCACATCTTTATCTGCTCTGGTTCCTGCTGTTCTTCCTCACTTCTTTTCCTTCCCATTCTTTCATACCTGTTGGTCTGAATTGTGCACATCCTTCTTACATTAGAGCTGTGGATAAACTTTTCTCCGTCCCAGAGTGTCGATGGATTATGGTCTCAGAGTTGATGTGAGGTGAATTGTGTTTGTGGAATCCAGAGAGGATGCCAACACAAGCCATTGATTGTATCGTCATGTTCAAGCTAATCACAAACAATAATTCTTGCATTTTATGTGGTGAATTTATTCGAAAGCAATAACTAATGTCTCTGCCTTCTTTTCCTCAGAAAATCAAATTGGATGACCCATCGGAAGTGCAGTCACTAAGACCAGCGGCCATATCGTCACTCATCCATTCCCCACACCCTGAGGGTCTTCAAAAGGACACATTACAACTTTTCAGGGGATTTCCAGGTGTTGCTAGAGCCTGTTCATTTCACCCAGCGGCCTGCTGCGGACCCGGGGTGTGCTCCGTCGCCATGGCTACCAACAGGGAACAGCAGGTGGGTCACATGACCGGCTTCCCACCTGCTGTCTACCCCTTCGCCTTCAACTCCATGAGAAGCCGCTCCCCTTTCGACCTGCTGGCCAACAGCAGCCTGTTTGGGAGGTTTGGTGCTGACCTGCCCAAAGAGATGGCCGCTCTCTGTAAGTCAGTTTCATTACTATATGCGTTGGACTTTTCCTCGCTCTCGCATATTCTTTTCCATTTCAACTCTAACTACATATGTTTTCCATACCTTCATTTTAGTCACATTATACAATTTGGACATGAACTGGAAAGAGGCTATTTAAATTGCACTTCATTATGTGTAATTTGGTGAAATGGAAACCCTTTGGGTCTGTTTGCGATATAGGAATATAGTATATAGCAATATGAGAAGAAAATCCCCCGAAGAAACCATGATCACTTCATCAATACAATGATTACTCTGCTCCTGTGGTTTCCGTATAGATACTTGTAGATGGTGTGGTTGTGACCACAAACTCTAGCTCTGGCTTCAGTGTGTGTGTGTGTGTGTGTGTGTATGTGTGTGTGCGTGCATGCTCATGTGTGTGTGTGTGTGTGTGTGTGTGTGTGTGTTGTATCTACACCTCTCACATAGCTTCTGTGAGGCAGGCAACCCACAAGTCTGCAATTAGAGACCAAACAACATTCTTTCAATGTGAGGGGATGAGTGCTCTGAGAAGCAACACATATTTGAAAGTGAGCACAATTGCAATTAAAAGACATATCTGACTGTTTATTCAGAATGAGGAAAAAAAGGTGAGCAGAAAGCCCAGTTCAAACAATCCGGTACCATTCACAGCAGGCTCCATTCGGGTCAAAGCTGTAGTTTCAGACCCGACCACGGGGGGCGCTGCTGTATGCTGAAGCACTAACATGGGATGATGTATGTAGCACAGAGCACAAAGAGGAGATTGTTGGTCAGTGTTGATCTGTCATGGAAAAAATTGTCAGATTTACACACACACTGCTCAAAACACCTGCTAATTTCAAAAAGCTTTTAAAAAAAAAATCGGCATCAGGATTCTGGGTCAGGGAGTGTCCTTGTAAACCACTGCTGCAAAATGTGATGCTGAGGATGTCAGTGAGAGAAAGGAAGGCAGAGAGAGAACAGAAGGAGCAGTTTTGTTGAGGTTAGCACATGAAGTAAAGGTAAGCAGGAGTTATTTGAAATTGTATCCGGGTGCAGCGCTAAATGGGCGGCAGGTGTTGGTGGGTAGTAGGTGGTGGAGGGGCTATAATGGGTGTGGGTGGCAACAGCTGAGTGCAGAGCCTGAGAGCCCCCCTGCCTGTGTGTGCAGTCCCCCTCTCTCCCCTACCACAGCATGCCTGAGCACCTCTCCAGCCTTTCAGCTGTCAATCACTACGAAGCCGCCCCCCCCCCCCGTCCTCCTTGCCACTGCAGCCCACCTAATCCTCAAGGTATTTTCACAGAACCAGAACAGGCGAGAGAGCACCTGGGGTAATGTCCTAGTGTGGTGGAATCCAAGAACACACCCTGCTAGGAAAACACACAGATGCACACACATGCAAACACACTACCACAGACACTCTTCTCTCTCTCTCTGTCTCTCTCTCTCTCTGTGTCTCTCTCTCTCTCCGTCTCTCTCTCTCCGACGCCACAGAACCCTTCTTTCATCTAAAAACTAGAAACATACCATTGCCACAGAGTGAAATCTCACCGCACTGACGGATGGATTCTTTGTGTTTTACACTGGCAGGAGTTAAAACAAAAACAAGTATCAAAGCACAAAAAGACGCAGGCAACCACATGCACTGGGGCCCTCATACATGGCTGCTTGTACTGACACATCCACGCTGGCAGTAGTATCATTCACAAGGGTTAAGGACTGCAATTATTCTGTTTAAACTCTGTGTCACAGCTTCAACAAGGCTGGGGTCAGAGATTAAGTCCGGATCATAGTGACAATTAGTGCTGACTTAACTTTTTGTGTGCATCGATAAAGTGTTTTAGTCGTAGACATACAGCCTATTTTGATGAGGCTCATTAAAAAAAGACATCTGAGTATCAGTTAGGGTTTCCGCCAGTGGATGGAAAATGATCAGCTGTTAGTGTGGGCTTTTAAAACGTCCTTTTGGTGTATCCCTTCACAAGGAATTTTACAAGTCACTTTACTGACAGCCGTCAGCAGACAAAAGGCCTTGGTTTGGACATTCCCCAGGCCCCTGTTTTTCTTCTCCTTCTCCTTCTTCTCCAGGAGTTGGCTTAACAGGCCTACTCATTGTTGTCAGGGCTGCCTGTAGGCCAGACAGAGAAAATACCTTCCACATAAAGGGAGTAGCTCTGTGGATATTTCTCTGTGTACATGTGTGTTTGTGTGTGCTGCTAACAACACTGCATTCTTGCCGGCTCCAGAGCTCTGTGCGTAATTGTTGTTAGAAAGGTAGCCCGGGTGAAACCTACCTTTTGTTGGGCGAGCATGGTGTGCCGACAGGTCGGAGCACCTCCCACGGCAG